>NC_064846.1:139159918-139784918 GCF_024166365.1 Elephas maximus indicus
TGGATAGATTAGCTAGGAGGGTAGATTAGCTAGGCAGGTAGATTCACTAGGCAGGTAGATTAGCTAGGCAGATATTTAGATAGGTGGGTAGATTAACTAGGTGGGTAGATTAGATACTGGTAGATAAGCTAGGCAGGTAGATTTTCTAGTCGGGTACTTTAGATTGACGGATAGATTAGATTGGCAGGTAGATTAAAAAGGGGTAGATCAGTTAGGACATTAGATTAGATAGGAAGGTAGATTAGATTCTTGGATAGATTTGATTGGCAGTTAGATTAAATAGGGGTAGATTAGCTAGGCCGGTAGATTAGATTGGTGGATAGATTACACTGGCGGGTAGATTAAATAAGGGTTGATTTTTTTAGCTAGGCGGGTAGATTAGCTAGGTGGGTATATTAGATAGGTGGGTAGATTAGCTAGGCCAGTTGATTAGATAGGCTGGTAGATTAGATAAGCAGATTGATAGGCAGGTGGATTTGATATGCAGGTAGATTAGCTAGGAAGGTAGCTTAGTTAGGCAGGTAGATTAGTTTGGCGGGGATATTAGATAGGCAGGTAGATTAGCTGGACAGGTAGATTAGATAGGGAGGTAGATTAGCTAGGCAGGTAATTATATAGGCAGGTAGATTAGATATTGGCAGATTAGCTAGGTGGGTAGATTAGCTAGTCAGGTACATTAGATTGGCAGATAGATTAGATTGGCAGGTAGATTAGATAGGTGGGTAGATTAGCTAGGCAGGTAATTAGATCAATGGGTAGATTAGATAGTGGTAGATTAGCTATGCAGGTAGAGTAGTTAGTTGGGTAGATTAGATTGGTGGATACGTTAGTTTGGAGGGTAGATTAGATAGGGGTAGATTTGCTAGGGGGGTAGATTAGATAGGTGGGTAGATTACATTGGCAGATAGATTAGATTGTCTGGTAGATTAAGTAGGGGTAGATTAGGTAGGTGGGTAAATTAGATACAGGTAACTTAGCTAGGAGGTTAGATTAGATAGGTGGGTAGGTTAGATTCGCAGATAGATTAGATTGGCTGTAGGTCAAATAGGGGCAGATTAGCTAAGCAGGTAGATTAGCTAGATGGGTAGATTGGATAGGCAGGTGGATTAGATAGCGGTAGATTAGCTAGACGGGTAGATTACATTGGCGGGTAGATTACCTAAACAGGTAATTAGATAGGCGGGTAGATTAGATAGGCGGGTAGATTAGATAGGCAGGTAGATAAGATAGGTGGGCAGATTAGCTAGGTGCGCAGATTAGATAGGTGGGCAGATTAGATGCGGGCAATTAGATAGGCGGGTAGATTACATACACAGGTAGATTTCATATGTGGGTAGATTAGCTAGGTGGGTAGATTAGATAGTTGGGTAGATTAGATAGGCGGGTAGATTAGCTAGGCGGGTAGATTAGCTAGGCGGGTAGATTCGCTAGGCAGGTAGCTTAGATAG
This sequence comes from Elephas maximus indicus, assembly GCF_024166365.1. Lineage (NCBI taxonomy): Eukaryota > Metazoa > Chordata > Mammalia > Proboscidea > Elephantidae > Elephas > Elephas maximus. The sequence goes on from NC_064846.1 coordinate 139,161,367, forward strand.
GTGGGTGGATTAGCTAGTCGGGTAGATTAGATAGGTGGGTAGATTAGCTAGGCGGGTAGATTAGATAGGTGGGCCAATTAGTGGTAGATTAGTTAGGCGGGTAGATTAGATAGGCAGGTAGATTAGCTAGGCAGTTAATTAGATAGGCGGGTAGATTAGCTAGGTGGGTAGATTATCTAGGCCGGTTGATTAGATAGGCCAGTAGATTAGATAGATTGATTAGATAGGCGGGTGGATTAGCTAGGTGGGTAGATTAGATAGGCAGGTAGATTAGCTAGGCAGGTCAATTAGATAGGCGGGTAGATTAGCTAGGCGGGTAGATTAGATAGACGCATAGATTAGATAGGCGGGAATATTAGATAGCTGTAGATTAGCTAGGCAGGTAGATTAGATTGGCAGATAGGTATGCAGATAGATAAGTAGATAAATGATAGGTCGATAAATAGATGATAGGTAGGTAGGTAGGTAGACAGACAGACAGACAGATAGATATAGATACATAGGTGATAGATTAGATACATAGACAGATGCATAGATAGGCAGGCAGACAGGCAGAGAGACATACAGGCAGATGAACAGATGATAGGCAGGAAGAGAGACACAGAGACAGATAGGTGGAGAGAGAGAGAGAGAGGTTTATTTTAAGGAACTGGCTCATGCTATTGCGGGGAGCTGGCAATTTCAAAATCTGTAGGTCAGGTGATGTGCTGAAAATTACTGCAATATTATGTTCCCAAATCTATAGGACAGGCTACAGGACAAAAAAGTGTGAAGAGTGAAAGATTTCTAGCAAAATGTCTATAGTCTGGAGGCAGAATACACCCTATGGAAAACTCCCTTTTTTCTCTCAGGGCCTTCGACTGATTTGTTGAGGCCCATCGACATTATGGAAGGTAATCTGATTTACTTAAGGCCAGCTGATTTAAGCACATGCATGTAGACTATGGAGACTAGTGTTTCCCTGGGATTACAACTGGGCCCAACTAGTCTTTCTCCCTCTAATCTTTCCCCTTCCGAGTCAAACTTCTTCTTGCTTTCAAAGTGATATTTTAAAGATACTTTTAAAGAAATTATTATTTTTCTTAGGTGTAACAATAAGACGGTATGAAAAGAAGAAGCTGATTAATTGTTGTCGATAAGTTATACACATGTAAAAAGTTAAACTGGCAAAAGTTGTTTGATAGATATTGAATTGTGCCCCCCAATATGTGTGTCAACATGGCTAGGCCATGATCCCCAGAATTGTGTGATTGTCCACCATTATGTTATCTGACGTGATTTTCTTTTGTGTTGTAGATCCTACCTCTATGATGTTAATGAGGCAGGATTAGAGGCCATTACGTTAATGAGGCAGGACTCAATCTGCAAGATTAAGTTGTGTCTTAAGTCAATCTCTTTTGAGATATAAAAGAGAGAAGCAAGCAGAGAGGCAGGGGGACCTCATACCACCAAGAAAGTAGTGCCAGGAGAATAACGAGTTCTTTGGACCTGGGGTCCCTGTGCTGAGAAGCCCCTAGACCACGGAGAAGATTGAAGACAAGGACCTTTCTCCAGAGCCGACAGAGAGAGAAAGCCTTCCCCTGAAGCCGGCACCCCGAATTCAGATTTCTAGCCTCCTAGACTGAGAGAGAATAAATTTCTGTTTGTTAAAGTTACCCACTCGTGGTATTTTTATTATAGCAGCACTAGACAACTCAGACATAGCCCAGCCTCTCTGCAAAGCTCAGAAAAATGATTATCTTTGGTTTTGCCTCAGAGCACTGAAAGCTATAGTTCAACTAGACAGTTCCACCTAAAGTGGGTCACTTTTGCTCATGCCAAGCTAAAATATAAAATGGAAATTCTTGGATAAGGGTTAAGATAGCTCATTCCTGCCAGGACTTTGGGCAGAATAAACTTTTCTGTTCAGGATGTGTTATAGATTGAACTGTGTTCCCTGAAAGTATGTGTTGAATTCCCAGCCGTTGTTCCTGTAGATGTGATACTGTTTGGAAATAGGTTTTTCCTTTGTTATGTTACTGAGATTACACCAGTGTAGGGTGGATCCTAATCACTTCTGAGTTATCAAAAGACCATAATAGATGCAGAGACACACACAGGGTGAAGACGGCATGTGAGGGCATATCTACAAGCAAAGGAACACTAAGGATCACCGGCAGACACCAGAAACTAGGAGAGAGGCTACAGGAGGAATCAACATGGCTGAGACCCTAATTTGGACCTTTAACCTCCAGAACCGTGAGAAAATAAAGTTCTGTTCTTTAAAGCCACCCACTTGTGGTATTTCTGTTACTGCAGCCCTAAGTAACTAAGACAGAGTGTCTAATCCCTCACTATTCTAAGTGCGATGCTTGATCTCCCATCACCAGGGAGCTTGTTAGAAATGCAGACTCTCATGCCCCACTCCAGATCCACTGAACCAGGACTTCATGTTAACGAGACACCTAGGGCATTTCTATATACATTGCACTCTGGAAAGTCCTGGTCTATAGAACCTGCTGAAGTTACCTCTGTGGTTTAGAAGGAATGAAGAAACATACTGGATTTCATGACATGCCAGAATAAATCTATTTGATATCATGTTTTTCTTTCTATAAGAACTTGACTTTCTTTTTAAAACAAGTTGATTTCCAAACTTTTAAAGGACAACTTGAGATGTTGTACTGTGGAAATGACAAGAGTCAGGCTTTTCCATGGCTGAGGAGTATTTGTAGTGAGCAGTGGGCTGTTTTCAGAGGAAACAATGTATTAATAGTCACAAAGTTACAAGAAATACTGTAAATAGTAGGATTCCTTTTCCATCTGTTTGTGGCAACAAACAAATTCATAAGCGCTGCCCACTTTATCTCCCAGGACTCTGAAAAGTCTTTTGATTGCTTTAAGGAAAAATCTTCTTCAGCAGAGAGTAGCTTTACTTTGAACAGTGAAGGTGTGGGTTGCGGGGTGGGTGGGCGTAGTACAAACAGTCTCCAGGGGCCGGACTAGTGTGACCTTAGAATGCAAAAGACTTGACAACTCAAAATCTTGGATCCTGGAATTAGATAATCTTATTTAAATACCTGATTGGGCCTGTCTTCCAGAATCAGAGCCTCAGGTGGCCCTTTTGCCCAGGGGACAGCATGCGCAGTAGTGGGTCCATCCTTTCCTGCAACAGAGGAAGAGTGCCTCACAGCTGGGTTGGTGAGGAATGGCTCATAATGTGAGTCAACCAAGTGTTGACACGGGGTCTCCAGAGCCCTGCTCTTATGGGACTAATTTCATAGAGGAAACAGAAAGTTATAGAAATGGAAGAGAGAGTGGCATTAATGGCTTGGTGATTCACCTTCAGGAGGCTTCATGAGTTATCTCGGGAAGAAATCTAAGGAGTTTCAGCTTCTCAGGGAGGTCACCTGCTCAAAGTACTAAGGGGAGTTGATCAATCTCAGATGCCTCCTGACTGTCCTTAGGGCACACGTTCCCCCAGAAAGCAAGACAGGATTTGCCACAGAAAGTCTCTTCATTTGTCTAGCTTCCAGACTGTCGGGGTAGACTATTACTTCTCATGGGAACCCATTTTGTTTTCTCACATATGCCTCTAAACTCTACCACAACCTGGAATCTCAACCAAGATGCTCTATGAACTAAGTGCTGTAGTTTCATGTAGAACAAATACTGTATTCTTCTACTTCCAGCAATCATATATGTATATAGTAGTGATTTTGACAAGGGAGTGGTTGCGAGAAGAAAAAATAGTTTTCCCTGATGATAGTCATATAACATTTTCCACAACAAATGCTGCCTCTCCATTTCATGTAATGCTGCAATCCTTCCTGACAGGAAAATAAAAACCTGCCTGAAGGAAAGATCTGACATAGTTTTCTGCATGAGCAGACACAACCAAGATGATAGACATTCCACCTGTGGTTACTTGATGTAACTAGTACTTGGTGTGACAGTGGCGGTGGTGTTGATGTGGGTATGACAGGGCAGTAGCGAAGAAACATTTGCGGCAACATTTTTCATTATATTTCCTAAGTATCTGAGCTATCATTCTGGCTTTAAGAAAATCCATTATACACATGAGTCATGTACCCAACAATCATTTATTGAGAGCTTCGGAAGTGCTAGGCACTGGTATCCCCTTTATCAGCTCTGTAGATACCAAAAAAAATAAAAAAAAAAAACCTGTTGCTGTCGAGTCAATTCCAATTCACAGCTATCCTATAGGGTTTCCAAGGTTGTAATCTTTACAGAAGCAGAGTGCCACATCTTTCTCTTGCAGGGTGGCTGGTGGGTTGGAGCCAGTGACCTCTTTGTTAGCAGCCACCAGGTACGAGATGAATGGAACAAGTGCCACCCCTGGGAATTCTGGGTGCTTACAAGCTATTGAGCAGATAGACATATATAACAATCAGTTTTCCTACACTGGTGTTGCAAAGTGAGCTAGAGCTATCAAGCTAGCATTTATTAAGTACTTACTACGTACTGGTTGGAAACCCTGGTGGTGTAGTGGTTAAGTGCTACAGCTGCTAACCAAAAGGTCAGCAGTTTGAACCCACCAGGCGCTCCTTGGAAGCTCTATGAGGCAGTTCTACTGTGTCTTATAGCGTCGCTATAAGTCGGAATCGACTCAACAGCAACGGCTATGTGCTACTTGCTCTCCGGCGCATGTGTATTAACTGTTATACTGGGCTAGAATGACTTTTGTCTCACTCTGTCCCTTTGAAATTCATTCAGGTCTTTTGAACAACCAGTGCTGGAGCAATTAGACATCCATAGTCTTACAGAGGAGCCCAGGTGCCACAGTGGTTAAGAGCTCAGCTGCTAACCAAAAGGTTGGCAGTTCGAATCCACCAGCTGCTCCTTGGAAACCTTGTGGGGCAGCTCTACTCTGTCTATACGGTCACTGTGAGTCGGAATCGACTCAACGGCAACAGGTTTAGACTTACAGACTCCACGTATTTCCAGAGTTACTAAGCTCAGCATCTATTCTCCTCACTCTCTTCAGTGAGGTTGTTTCATACCCATGGTCAATTTTGAGAGTTAATTTTTGAGTAAAGTATGAGGTTTAGGTCAAATGCTTAATGTTTGCAGAGTTATATAAAATTTTGTACTCTGGACAACAATTTATGAGTTTCTTATAAAACTAAACATGCAACTACCATATGAACCAGAGAAATGAAAACTTATGTTCACACAAAAACCTGTACGTGAAAGTGCATAGCAGGTTTTTTTTTTTTTTAATAATAGCTGAAAGTGGAAACAACCCAGAGGTTCTTCAGCAAGTGAATAGTTAAATGAACTGCGGTGCACCCATACCATAGAACACTACTCAACAGTAAAGAAGGAACAATCTATTCAAACACACAACAGCTTAGATGAATCTCAAGGCAATTACCTTGAAAAAAGCCAACCCCAAAAGGTTACATACGATGTGATTCCATTTGTATAACAATTTTTTTTTCATGTTAAAAGGGGTGTGTATTTTTTTTTATTAACTTTTATTAAGCTTCAAGTGAACGTTTACCAATCCAATCAGTCTGTCACATATAAGTTTACATACATCGCACTCCCTACTCCCACTTGCTCTCCCCCTAATGAGTCAGCCCTTTCACTCTCTCCTTTCGTGACAATTTTGCCAGCTTCCCTCTCTCTCTATCCTCCCATCCCCCCTCCAGACAAGAGATGCCAACACACTCTCAAGTGTCCACCTGATATAATTAGCTCACTCTTCATCAGCATCTCTCTCCCACCCGCTGACCAGTCCCTTTCATGTCTGATGAGTTGTCTTCGGGGATGGTTCCTATTCTGGGCCAACAGAAGGTCTGGGGACCATGGCCGCCGGGATTCCTCTAGTCTCAGTCAGACCATTAAGTTTGGTCTTTTTGTGAGAATTTGGGGTCTGCATCCCACTGATCTCCTGCTCCCTCAGGGGTTCTCTGTTGTGCTCCCTGTCAGGGAGTCGTCAGTTGTGGCCGGGCACCAACTAGTTCTTCTGGTCTCAGGATGATGTAGGTCTCTGGTTCATGTGGCCCTTTCTGTCTCTTGGGCTCTTAGTTGTCGTGTGGCCTTGGTGTTCTTCAATTTCCTTTGCTCCAGGTGGGTTGAGACAAATGGATGCATCTTAGATGGCCGCTTGTTAGCATTTAAGTCCCCAGACGCCACATTTCAAAGTGAGATGCAGAATGATTTCATAATAGAATTATTTTGCCAATTGACTTAGAAGTCCCCGCGAACCATGTTCCCCAGACCCCCGCCCTTGCTCCGCTGACCTTTGAAGCATTCATTTTATCCCGGAAACTTCTTTGCTTTTGGTCCACTCCAACTGAGCTGACCTTCCATGTACTGAGTGTTGTCTTTCCCTTCACCTAAAGCATTTCTTATCTACTGATTAATCAATAAAAAACCCTCTCCCACCCTCCCTCCCTCCCCCCCTCGTAACCACAGAAGTATGTGTTCTTCTCAGGTTTACTATTTCTCAAGATCTTATAATAGTGGTCTTATACAATATTTGTCCTTTTGCCTCTGACTAATTTCGCTCAGCATAATGCCTTCCAGGTTCCTCCATGTTATGAAATGTTTCACAGATTCGTCACTGTTCTTTATCAATGCGTAGTATTCCAGTGTGTGAATATACCACAATTTATTTACCCATTCATCCGTTGATGGACACCTTGGTTGCTTCCAACTTTTTGCTATTGTAAACAGAGCTGCAATAAACATGGGTGTGCATATATCTGTTTGTGTGAAGGCTCTTGTATCTCTAGGGTATATTCCCAGGAGTGGGATTTCTGGGTTGTATGGTAGTTCTATTTCTAACTGTTTAAGATAACGCCAGATAGATTTCCAAAGTGGTTGTACCATTTTACATTCCCACCAGCAGTGTATAAGAGTTCCAATCTCTCCGCAGCCTCTCCAACATTTATTATTTTGTGTTTTTTGGATTAATGCCAGCCTTGCTGGTGTGAGATGGAATCTCATCGTAGTTTTAATTTGCATTTCTCTAATGGCTAATGATCGGGAGCATTTTCTCATGTATCTGTTGGCTGCCTGAATATCTTCTTTAGTGAAATGTGTGTTCATATCCTTTGCCCACTTTTTGATTGGGTTGTTTGTCTTTTTGTGGTTGAGTTTTGACAGAATCATGTAGATTTTAGAGATCAGGTGCTGGTCGGAGATATCATAGCTGAAAATTCTTTCCCAGTCTGTAGGTGGTCTTTTTACTCTTTTGGTGAAGTCTTTAGATGAGCATAGGTGTTTGATTTTTAGGAGTTCCCAGTTATCGGGTTTCTCTTCATCATTTTTGGTAATGTTTTGTATTCTGTTTATGCCTTGTATTAGGGCTCCTAGGGTTGTCCCGATTTTTTCTTCCATGATCTTTATCGTTTTAGTCTTTATGTTTAGGTCTTTGATCCACTTGGAGTTAGTTTTTGTGCATGGTGTGAGATATGGGTCCTGTTTCATTTTTTTGCAAATGAATATCCAGTTATGCCAGCACCATTTGTTAAAAAGGCTTTCTTTTCCCCAATTAATTGACACTGGTCCTTTATCAAATATCAGCTGCTCATACGTGGATGGATCTATGTCTGGGTTCTCAATTCTGTTCCATTGGTCTATGTGCCTGTTGTTGTACCAGTACCAGGCTGTTTTGACTACTATGGCTGTATAATAGGTTCTGAAATCAGGTAGAGTGAGGCCTCCCACTTTCTTCTTCTTTTTCAGTAATGCTTTGCTTATCCGGGGCTTCTTTCCCTTCCATATGAAATTGGTGATTTGTTTCTCTATCCCCTTAAAATATGACATTGGAATTTGGATCGGAAGTGCGTTAAATGTATAGATGGCTTTTGGTAGAATAGACATTTTTACTATGTTAAGTCTTCCTATCCATGAGCAAGGTATGTTTTTCCACTTAAGTATGTCCTTTTGAATTTCTTGTAGTAGAGCTTTGTAGTTTTCTTTGTATAGGTCTTTTACATCCTTGGTAAGATTTATTCCTAAGTATCTTATCTTCTTGGGGGCTACTGTGAATGGTATTGATTTGGTTATTTCCTCTTCGGTGTTCTTTTTGTTGATGTAGAGGAATCCAAGTGATTTTTGTATGTTTATTTTATAACCTGAGACTCTGCCAAACTCTTCTATTAGTTTCAGTAGTTTTCTGGAGGATTCCTTAGGGTTTTCTGTGTATATAATCATGTCATCTGCAAATAGTGATAACTTTACTTCTTCCTTGCCAATCCGGATACCTTTTATTTCTTTGTCTAGCCTAATTGCCCTGGCTAGGAGTTCCAGCACGATGTTGAATAAGAGCGGTGATAAAGGGCATCCTTGTCTGGTTCCCGTTTTCAAGTGAAATGCTTTCAGGTTCTCTCCATTTAGAGTGATATTGGCTGTTGGCTTTGCATAGATGCCCTTTATTATGTTGAGGAATTTTCCTTCAATTCCTATTTTGGTAAGAGTTTTTATCATAAATGGGTGTTGGACTTTGTCAAATGCCTTTTCTGCATCAATTGATAAGATCATGTGGTTTTTGTCTTTTGTTTTATTTATGTGATGGATTACATTAATGGTTTTTCTGATATTAAACCAGCCTTGCATACCTGGTATAAATCCCACTTGATCAGGGTGAATTATTTTTTTGATGTGTTGTTGGATTCTATTGGCTAGAATTTTGTTGAGGATTTTTGCATCAATGTTCATGACGGATATAGGTCTATAATTTTCTTTTTTTGTAATGTCTTTACCTGGTTTTGGTATCAGGGAGATGGTGGCTTCATAGAATGAGTTGGGTAGTATTCGGTCATTTTCTATGCTTTGGAATACCTTCAGAAGTAGTGGTGTTAACTCTTCTCTGAAAGTTTGGTAGAACTCTGCAGTGAAGCCGTCCGGGCCAGGGCTTTTTTTTGTTGGGAGTTTTTTGATTACCGTTTCAATCTCTTTTTTTGTTATGGGTCTATTTAGTTGTTCTACTTCTGAATGTGTTAGTTTAGGTAGGTAGTGTTTTTCCAGGAATTCATCCATTTCTTCTAGGTTTTCAAATTTGTTAGAGTACAATTATTCGTAGTAATCTGAAATGATTCTTTTAATTTCATTTGGTTCTGTTGTGATGTGGTCCTTCTCGTTTCTTATTCGGGTTATTTGTTTCCTTTCCTGTATTTCTTTAGTCAGTCTAGCCAATGGTTTATCAATTTTGTTAATTTTTTCAAAGAACCAGCTTTTGGCTTTGTTAATTCTTTCAATTGTTTTTCTGTTCTCTAATTCATTTAGTTCAGCTCTAATTTTTATGATTTGTTTTCTTCTGGTGCCTGATGGATTCTTTTGTTGCTCACTTTCTATTTGTTCAAGTTGGAGGGACAGTTCTCTGATTTTGGCTCTTTCTTCTTTTTGTATGTGTGCATTTATCGATATAAATTGGCCTCTGAGCACTGCTTTTGCTGTGTCCCAGAGGTTTTGATAGGAAGTATTTTCATTCTCTTTGCTTTCTAAGAATTTGCTTATTCCCTCCTTGATGTCTTCTATAACCCAGTCTTTTTTCAGGAGGGTATTGTTCATTTTCCAAGTATTTGATTTCTTTTCCCTAGTTTTTCTGTTATTGATCTCTAGTTTTATTGCCTTGTGGTCTGAGAAGATGCTTTGTAATATTTCGATGTTTTGGACTCTGCAAAGGTTTGTTTTATGACCTAATATGTGGTCTATTCTAGAGAATGTTCCATGTGCGCTAGAAAAAAAAGTATATTTTGCAGCAGTTGGGTGGAGAGTTCTGTATAAGTCAATGAGGTCAAGTTGGTTGATTGTTGTAATTAGATCTTCCGTGTCTCTATTGAGCTTCTTACTGGATGTCCTGTCCTTCTCGGAAAGTGGCGTGTTGAAGTCTCCTACTATGATTGTGGAGTTATCTATCTCACTTTTCAATTCTGTTAAAATTTGATTTATGTATCTTGCAGCCCTGTTATTGGGTGCATAAATATTTAATATGGTTATGTCTTCCTGATCAATTGTCCCTTTTATCATTATATAGTGTCCTTCTTTATCCTTTGTGGTGGATTTAAGTCTAAAGTCTATTTTGTCAGAAATTTATATCGCTACTCCTCTTCTTTTTTGCTTATTGTTTGCTTGATATATTTTTTTCCATCCTTTGAGTTTTAGTTTGTTTGTGTCTCTAAGTCTAAGGTGTGTCTCTTGTAGGCAGCATATAGATGGATCATGTTTCTTTATCCAGTCTGTGACTCTCTGTCTCTTTATTGGTGCATTTAGTCCATTTACATTCAGGGTAATTATAGATAAGTAAGTTTTTAGTGCTGTCATTTTGATGCCTTTTTATGTGTGTTGTCGACAATTTCATTTTTCCACATACTTTTTTGTGCTGAGGCGTTTTTCTTAGGAAATTGTGAGATCCTCATTTTCATAGTGTTTGACTTTATGTTAGTTGAGTCGTTACGTTTTTCTTGGCTTTTATCTTGAGTTATAGAGTTGTTATACCTTTTTGTGGTTACCTTATTATTTACCCCTATTTTTCTAAGTAAAAACCTAACTTGTATCGTTCTATATCGCCTTGTATCACTCTCCGTCTGGCAGTTCAATGCCTTCTGTATTTAGTCCCTCTTTTTGATTATTGTGATCTTTTACCTATCGACTTCCATGATTCCCTGTTATGTGTATTTTTTTTAATTAATCTTAATTTGTTTGTTTTTGTGATTTCCCTATTTGAGTTGATATCAAGACGTTCTGTTTTGTGACCTTGTGTTGTGCTGATATCTGATATTAGTGGTTTTCTGACCAAACAATATCCTTTAGTATTTCTTGTAGCTTTGGTTTGGTTTTTGCAAATTCTCTAAACTTGTGTTTATCTGTAAATATCTTAATTTCGCCTTCATATTTCAGAGAGAGTTTTGCTGGATATATTATCCTTGGCTGGCAGTTTTTCTCCTTCAGTGCTCTGTATATGTTGTCCCATTCCCTTCTTGCCTGCATGGTTTCTGCTGAGTAGTCTGAACTTATTCTTATTGATTCTCCCTTGAAGGAAACCTTTCTTTTCTCCCTGGCTGCTTTTAAAATTTTCTGTTTATCTTTGGTTTTGGCGAGTTTGATGATAATATGTCTTGGTGTTTTTCTTTTTGGATCAATCTTAAATGGGGTTCGATGAGCATCTTGGATAGATATCCTTTCGTCTTTCATGATGTCAGGGAAGTTTTCTGTCAGGAGTTCTTCAACTATTTTCTATGTGTTTTCTGTCCCCCCTCCCTGTTCTGGGACTCCAATCACCCACAGGTTATCCTTCTTGATAGAGTCCCACATAATTCTTAGGGTTTCCTCATTTTTTTAATTCTTTTATCTGATTTTTTTTCAGCTATGTTGGTGTCGATTCCCTGGTCCTCCAGATGTCCCAGTCTGCATTCTAATTGCTCTAGTCTGCTCCTCTGACTTCCTATTGTGTTGTCTAATTCTGTAATTTTATTGTTAATCTTTTGGATTTCTACATGCTGTCTCTCTATGGATTCTTGCAACTTATTAATTTTTCCACTATGTTCTTGAATAATTTTTTTGAGTTCTTCAACAGTTTTATCAGTGTGTTCCTTGGCTTTTTCTGCAGTTTGCCTTATTTCATTTGTGATGTCTTGAAGCATTCTGTAAATTAGTTTTTTATATTCTGTATCTGATAATTCCAGGATTGTATCTTCATTTGGGAAAGATTTTGATTCTTTTGTTTGGGGGGTTGGAGAAGCTGTCATGGTCTGCTTCTTTAAGTGGTTTGATATGGATTGTTGTCTCCGAGCCATCACTGGGAAACTAGTTTTTCCAGAAAATCCGCTAAAAAAAATGCAGTCAGATCCCTATCGAGTTCTCCCTCTGGCTCAGGCTATTCGGATGTTAATGAAGCCGCCTGCGTCCAGTCCAAATCCTGGCGGGATGGTTCCCTGGCTGGGACTCTGCTCTCCCCCTTCCAAGACCAGTCACTGCCTCCTGGGGACTTCTTCTACCGGCTGCGTCCCACGCCGCCCGCGGAACCGGCTGGTTCCCCTCCTGGGGTTAGTTCGGGGGGGTGGAGCAGCTCTCTGTGCTTGTGCCGTACCTGACTGGTACGCTGGCTCCAGGCTCTGAAAACAATCGCTGCTTCCCCGTATTAGTTCGTTCTCCGTCTCTAAATCTGTGTTCGTTGTTCAGGGTTCGTAGATTGTTATGTATGTGATCGATTCACTTGTTTTTCCATGTCTTTGTTGTAAGAGGGATCCAAGGTAGCATCTGCCTAGTCTGCCATCTTGGCTCCGCCCCCTTGTATTACAATTTTGAAATGACAAAATTGTAGATCAAATTAGTGACAACAAGTTAAGGATGGGGTGAATGTGGGAGGGAGGTTTAAGTGTAGCTAAAAAAGGGTATTACCATCAATATTCTGGTTGTTAGAGTGCAGGATAGTTTTGCAAGATGTTACCTTTGGAGGAGCCTGGGTAAAGGGTACATGGGATCTCTCTGTATTATTTCTTCTAACTGTATGTGAATCTATGATTATCTCAAAACAAACTTATTCAGAAGGAAAAGTTTTCCTTGGCTACTGAATGAATATGCTGCCAGACCACATAGTTTTCTGGCCAATAGGCAATGTACAGGTCTAAACGGACTAACTGACTAGCAAACACACAGTATTAATTTGTTACTCAATAGGATATCTTCATTTGAAGGCAAAGCTTTTCTCTTGCCACTGCTGCCCCAGGAGGGTCTGTAGGAGGCCAGTTGCCTGCCTTTGGGAACCGAGCATGGAGCCAACTTCTTCCCCAACTGGCTAATCTCAGTTTCAGGTCCCTCTGGTTTAGAGTATGGGTGAGAAAGGAGGAAGAACAAGAGGGTACAGGAAAACGTTTACTTGGGAGGACCATTCTAACATATGGCAATCAGATCGTTTTGTTCGATTGTGTTGTCCAGCTCTATCTGCTCACTAATTTTCTATTAGCTCTAGCAATTGCTGAGAGTAAGAAGTTGTACTCCCCAAATTAATATTCCACTTATGTCAGAACTGACTTAGGATGGAGTAGTTGTGGGAATGGAACCCCATTGTAAGTTGAGGAGTACTTGTATTTTTAATAAAAATACACACTGTTAATTTACATCTTTTAATTGTTATATATAGAACATTTATATTTAATTATTGGTATGTTAAGGAGTCCCTGGGTGATGCAAACAGTTAACATGCTTGGCTGCTAACAAAAAGGTTGGAGGTTCAAATCTACCCAGAGATACCTCTGAAGAAAGACCTGGCAATCTACCTCTAAAAAATCCGCCATTGAAAATCCCATGGAGCACAGTTCTACTCTAACACATAGGGCTTGCCGTGAGTCTGAGTTGACGCAATGGCAACTGGTAAAAGACTGAAGTCTACCATTTGTTATTTGTTTCTCTGTGTTTCTTCCAGTTCTCATTCATCTGTTTCCCTTTTCTTACATTCCTGTGGGTTATTTGACCAATTTTTAAGGATCTCATCTTGATTTAGTCCTAGTGTTTCTGAGTGTATCACTTTGTATAGGCTGTTTGGTGTTTGCTCTAGGTCTTACAATAACCTGTCAGACATGCATACATAACCTATCACAGTCTACTGAGTGAAGTGGAGAAAACTCACTTCCACTTAGTCCTTTTACTCTCCTCATATTTAAAATACAATTGTCTTTAAGTATTTCCTCTGCATACATTGTGGACCACATCAGATTGTATTATAATTTTTGCTTCAACTATCAAATATAATTTAAGAAACACGTGAGAAGGATAGTGTATTTTATTTACCCCTCTTTGTATCAATTCTGATGTTATTTATTTTTTCCTTTCTGAAGTTACAAGTTATATTAGCTTTCTATCTCTGCTGTAACAAATTACTTCAACCTTAGTGGCTTAAAACAGACACGAGGTTATAACCTTAAAGTTCTGAAGGTCTTAAGTCTGACACAGGTCTCAACGGGCAAAATCAAGGTGTCAGCAGGGCTGTGTTCCTTTCTGGAGGCTTCAGGGGAGAATCTGTTTCCTTGAGTTTTCCAGCTTCTAGAGGCCGCCTGCATTCCTTGGCTCATGGCTGCCTGTCAGCAAGATTTCTACTTGTGTCTTTTTCACTTATAAGGACGCTTGTTGTTACCTTGGCCCTACCCAGATAATGCAAGGTGATTTTCCCGTATAAACCAAATATAGAAATCTTTAATTTAATCACACCTGCACGTCCCATTTGCCGTGTAAAGTATCATATTCACAGGTTCTAGGGATTAAGACTCAGATATATTTGGAGGACCATTTTTCTGCCTATCACGTAAGCCTTCTTCTGTTTTCATTCATTTTCTGTGTAGAGAACTTCTGTCAGTCATTCTTTAAGGGTAGGTTTGCTAGCAACAAATGTTCTTAGTTTTGCCTCATCTGATAATATTTTTATTTCTCCGTCATTCCTGAGAGATATTTTTGATGGATATAGAATCCTGAGGTGACAGTTCTTTATTCTGAGCACCTGAAACATGTTGTGCAACTTTCTTTAGCCTCCATGGTTTATGAGAAGTCCAGTGCCATGTGAATTGATTTCCCGCTATTAGTAACACGTCATTTCTCTCTGGATGCTTTCAAGATCTTTTTCTTTCGTGTTAGTTTTCAGAGGTTTAATTATAATGTGTCTTGGTTTGGAGTTCTTAAAGTTTATCCTATTTGGTATTTACTCAGCCTTTTGAATCTGTGGGTGTATTTCTTTCACCAAATTTGGGAAGTTTTCAGTCATTATTTCTTTGAATACTTTTACAGCTCCCCTCTCTTTTGGCTCATCCTGGGACTCCAATATTTCAGTTCTATAGTTTCTGTTTTGCACTTTCTTTTATAAAGTATTTTTCTTTTTTAGATTTTCTATTTTTAATTTTTTTTCAAGAGAATTTGTAATTGTTGAAGTATTTTTTTTTTAATGATGGCTGCTTTAAAATGCTTGTCAGATAATTCTAACACCTGATTGTTGTAGTTTTCCTGCGTTATGGCATGGTGAGCAGTTTTCTATTGTATTCTGGATATTGCGGTCATTCTATTAAGAGACTAGGGATCCTATTCATTTATTTAATCAGGCAGTCCCCTGTGAAGGTGTAGCAGAAGGACCAGGTGAGGGTGTATATTCAGCTTTTTTCTGGATCCAGCTGACATCACCTTTACAAAAGTGAAGTGCTTACTAACATTTCTTCTCTGGGGAGGTGAGGTGGCAGTGCAGCTAGTCCTCAGCCCCACGGACACCTTCCTGACAAATGTGAGGCACAGATCTGCACGCCTTGTTGCCCCTCAGGGAAGGTGTAAGCTCAGCGCCTCCCCAGGAGGAGGAAAGTGGAGGGCTGACACTCAGTGCTTTGATGCTGTAGGGTAGGAGTGGAAGCTCAGCCCCAGACTGGGCCCTGCCCACACCAAATGAGAAGAGAGGGGGACTGGAGTGCCAGCTAGTTCCTCCTCCCATCACCACATTCTGCTGCACTGCTTCTGGGTGGAGGTGTTGGCTCTGCTCCCCCACTATGCTCACAGACAAAGGGAGAGAAGGATGAAGCCTAGTGGTGACCAGCTGTGCCTCACACCACAGCTTGCTCCTGAACCCCACTGACACTCCCCTGGGTGGTGGGGAGAATGGTATCCCCTTGCTTCTGGTGGGAGGGGATGGGAGACCAGTTCCCCTCTCAGTCCTACATGCACTACCTTGGCAGGGAAATTGGAGCACTCCCTGCTTCTGCTAAGTGGGTAACAGAAGATCAGCTCCCATCTCGTTCTCACCGATAGAGACTATTCCAGTGGAGAAATCAGTATGCCCTTTGTTTTTGCAGGAACAGGAAATGAGCTTCCCACTCAGCCCTGCTACCACCACCAGGTGGGAGAATCGGAGTGCTGCCACCTGCTTCTGTGGTGCAGGGGGCAGTGGTGCAGGGGAGACCAGCGCCCCACGGGCCCCACTGGAAAGCTCGGGCAGAGAGAGTGCTTCCATCTGTTTTTGGCTGGCATAGAGTGGCTATTGCCAAATAGGTTTTCTAATGTTAGGCCACCATTTTCCTTGTCCTTTGGCTGGGGAAACAGGCCTTTCTCGGAGCTTTTTTTGTCTGAGCTTGATGGCAGTGCTGGGTTGGAGCCTTCTGAGTCACCCCGTCTAGGCTTTCGGAAGGAGTTAAGAAAACCCGGCGAACTAACTGCCATGCTATTCCTCAAATCCCGAGGTCCCTAGGCAGTCCACCTTCTTCTTCCCACCTTTCAGAGTCTCCCTATGCTTGTTTGATGTGTTAGGTTCAGGTTTTAGCTGTAAGAGGGAGGATCACAGAGGAAGGGGGCTCCTCTATCTTGACTTGAACTGGAAGTCACCTACCTGGTCTTTGAGTAAAAACAGTTAAGGGTCACTATGCAGAAGTGAGAATTGATTTTATTATGTAAAACCCTTTCAATTTATCTGGATCAAATGGAATCATTCAGACATGTGCGTGTGTCGGGATTAGATGATTTTTTGTGGCCCTCCTCTTTCAATCCCTACACCCTCAGCATGAATGGGAATAAAGTAAGGATTGGAGTCTGTCCATTCTCCATTGTTCTTCTCTCTTTTAATTTACCCCCTAAATAATAATGCCCATCTAGAGACCCTGACTAGCTTAAGCACCTGGACTTGCTACTTCTTTGCTACTTTGTGCATCCAGGGGATTCAAGCGTACCCAAATCTTGCTTTAAGGCACAAATAAACATCTGTCTGTGCTTTTGTTGTAAATCTCCATGGGCACAGTGGTATAACACTTACATTTACTCCTCGTGTAGTTTAATGCCAGCCTGTTGCTGTCAATTTCTGCAGGGATTAATGATAATAATGTTTCTCTTTTAAATCAAGTGTCTTCTTTATCCACACGAAACTTTAAATCTGCTAATAATAGACCTCTGTGGGATGGGGATGCTTCCTGTGGATAGTTACTGAGGATTAGTCCTTTGTCCCAGCCCTGGGTATAGCAGTTCCCGAGCCCTAAGGGCCCAGCAGCAGACGCTTTCCTGGTCTCCCACTAAATTCTTCTTTATCGAAAGGAGCAAGCAGCAGCTCTGAGAGCCGCACTGGTGGCTCCCAGGTCCAATAAGTGCTGTCAGCATATCGGGGGCTATGTAGGGCAATAGCCGAGGAAGCTCTGGCCTGCCTCCCTGTAGCTCAGTCACATCTGAGAATAAAGCAACCTGGCTTCTCCTTCTGCTTCCAAATGTGGTCTTTGTTTACACACTTCCAAGACTAGCACACTTTCTTTTCTTCATTACTTTGCTAACATTTTCAAATGCTCAGCCTAAGAAAGGTCCTGCAATCAATGTTGGGAGCTTCATAGAAATTATTTGTAACTCATGTCCCCAGTTAATGAACTCCTTGCCTTCCCTTTGGATAAGTCAGATAGGCCAAAGTTTCATGACGCTGAATTTTAACATCTTTTTTGTGAACTTCAACCCTGGGGGCAGACTTGAACAAACACTTGACAAGCTTTGATTGTATGTTTAAAAGATTTTTAAAAATACTCTTTAGATTCACCCTAAGCTTTTGTCACTAAATAGTTATAACTGAGAATATTAACTGTAAATTTATTAAATGTGTTGCAGTTATGGAAAGTATAAGTACTCACCCTGCATTAAATAGAATGCAGAATTATAAAAACACAAATAAATCAACCCAAGTCATCTAGGCTTAAGAGAAAAATCCAAACACCAATGTCTATCGTAATGAGAAGCCTGAAATGCTTTCAATTTTTGAAACAATACCTACATCTTCGAATTGCATTTGGAGATGAAAATTAACTCTCTTGCTATACACAAAGGATCCATTAATTAAAGACATAACTGGTTTAGCTGTTCGTAGTTTGGCTTATCAACCATGCCATGTAATTTTCTAACCTCTGGAGAGCAGTTTCTCAGCGACCACATTTCCTTGTTGGAGTTGTGTGTCTTAGGGCCATCATAGAAGGCTGAACTACAAAGGGCCCAAGGTATCATTTGAGATGAGCAAACCGATGCTCAGAGAAGGTAAGTGGTTTGTCCAGGGTCACAAAACCTGTTGACTCAGAACTCAAATTCAGATTTCTTATCTCCCAAACCAATGCTATTGTCAGTACATCAGTGGTTCTCACACTTTAGTGATGCCTCACAATCACCTGAGGGGAGTATTAAAACACAGACTGATTTTAAGGCAAAAGCACATTATTGGCTGCGTGTATTTCCGTATGGGCAATTAGTAATGGTGACATAATCGTAATACTTGTGGGCAAATGTTAAGTGGTTGGTGGCCTAGGAAGATTCAGATCCCCTGATGGAGTGAAGTGGCTGTATTTTCAGTAAAACTGCCAGTGTGGTTAGTTGCTTAGGCGTGTGGCCATGACCACCTGGCTCAATGCCAGGCCATTGTATGAGGAAGTCTTGGGTGTACGACCTCAGTCTCCCTGGGACTCTGTCTCTTGGTTTCAGAAATGTGGACAATGTTTGTCATTTATGTGCCTCAAACAATTTGTGACACTGAATAAACTATCATGAGGTTTTTTGATGAACATTCATTTACAATGTGTACATGTCTCTGTATAGTTCTCCATGTTATACACACACATTCATATTCATATACATTATAAGTAATTCACATGCTATCATGATTCAGTATTCAGAAAGATAGAAGCATAAAATACCTGCGCATGTCAAATAAAATGCCACTGAAGATGTCTTATAAAATCTTGCCTGGAACTTCTAAGCCTGTACTGTTCTAACAGGTATCATCTCTTGAGACATATCTGACTTAGTCAATCAATGTTCCCTTGTGCCTCTCTGACAGTGTGTAGCAGACATTGAGCTCTGGACATTTTATGATTAGCACAGAACAAAAAAGCAAAAGGTCAAAGAAGATTTGTGTGAAAATGAAGCTTAACAGTTAGAGTATATTCTTACCACTGACCTGTGGTGTTGCTACCTGATTCTGGTTTTTTTCTCTTCAAGTTTATTAAATTGGGATAATAGTCAATGGTCTTTGGGAATTCTATGAATTGACAGTTGTTTTTATCGAAGATTTATGCAGAAAAATGAAAACATCTTATATATTTTATATTAAAAGAATTTGTATCCACTCTGGATTTCTAATTAGTATAGGAAAAGGTGCTCAATAGTCATCAAGAAATCCAGGCTCCAACCACAATAACTAACATACCACTATACCACCACCAGAATAGTGAAAATTAAAGGACCAACGATACCAAGTGTTGGTGAGGATGTAGGGTAACTAGAACTCCTACATACTGCCAATTGGAGGGTTAATTGGTAAAAACCATTCTGGGAAGCTGTTTGACACCCTGTGGGGCACAGTTCTAGTCTGATGCACATGGGATGACCATGAGTGGGAGTCAACTCGACAGCAACCGGTTGGCTATGCCCTTTTGGCCCCCATAACATGCTTTTTTTTTTTTTAAAGTAACGATTATGTAATTCATTGTCCTGAAGTACTATTCTTGAAAACTCTGTGTGTGTGTGTATTTTTCCCTGAAATAAGGTAAAAGAAAACACTTAAGAGAAAGTGCAAATTTTAAAACATCTTGTAAAATGAATACAAAAAATATAAATAATTGGTCATTTAACTACATTTTTAAAATAAACTGAAAGAACCCCAGAGATCATAGTCCCCAGACCTTCTGTTAGCCCAATCATTCCCAAAGCCAACTCTTCAGACAGGGATTGGACTGGACAATGGGATAGAAAATGATAATGGTGAAGAGTGAGCTTCTTGGCTCAAGTGGACACATGAGACTATGTTGGCAGCTCCTGTCTGGAGGGGAGATGAGAAGGCAGAGGGAGACAGAAGCTGGCTGAATGGACATGAAAATAGAGTGAAAAGAAAGAGTGTGCTGTCTCATTAGGGGGAAAACAACTAGGAGTATATAAAAAGGTGTATATAAATTTTTGTATGAGAAACTGACTCGATTTGTAAGCTTTCACTTAAAGCACAATAAAAATTTTAAAAAACTGAAAGATAAAGAGCACAACATTTTACACACTTTATATTTCTCTTGCATAGTCTGGAATCATACACAGTTCTTTTTAAAGCACAATATTGAAACTTTTAGAAGGTTTGGTCAAGTGAATATGATAAAACTTATTTGTCTGTATAAAGAGAAAATGATATTGTAGGCACTGTTATGTACTGATGTTAGTTACAACCCAGTTTTAATCCTTAAAACACTTTTGATTAGCAAAGCTAAAAAACAGATGTTTCAGTTCAGTGTTTTAAAGAGGTACAGATTTTTACAAGGACATAATGTAAGTTATTGTTCTGCAGAAATATACTATTAAATATTGTATGTCCCTGCCTCTGCGCACTTTGTAAAAAAAGTAAAATACCTAAAAAGAAAATCATACAGGGATGTGTGACATTATTTTAATTGCGTACTTGAGAATAACGTACAAAGATAAAAATCAGAATATTATCCTGTTAACGAATGTTTAGTCTATTGGATACCAGTATTAAGTTAATGCTTTTTCTTAAGAAAAAAAAAATACAGTTTTTGTAAACCTAATAAACATCAAAAGAGGTGAAAAAATAACAAAACTGTCTGACAACAACTGTTGTTGTTGTTAGCTGCCATGGAGTTGGCTCTGACTTATAGAGATCCTAAGTATAACAGAACGAATCACTGCCCAGTCCTGTGCCGTCCCCACATTGTAGGTATGTTTGAGCCCATCGTTGCAGCCACTGTGTCAATCCATCTCATTGAGAGTCTTCCTCTTTTTTGCTGACCCTCTGCTTTACCACGCATGATACTCTTCTCCAGGGTTTGGTCCTTCTGGATAACACGTCTAAAGTAGGTGAGACAAAGTCTTGCCATCTTTGCTTCTAAGGAGCATTCTGGTTGTGCTTCTTCAAACACAGATTTGTTCATTCTTCTGGCAGTCCATGATATGTTCAATATTCTTCACCAACAAGATAATTCAAATGCAAAGCTAAAAAAAAAATCCTCATATATCCCGGGATCTAGCAATTCCACTCTTTGCTATATAACACACAATAGAAATAGGTACACAAGTACTAAAATGCATGGACAATAAACGTTCTTGGTAGCTTTATACATAATTGCCCCAAACTGAGAACAAAGCAAATGTCCACTCACAGGTGAACAAATACATGTGACATATTCATACATGACGTATAGCTCAGCAATGAAAAGAAAAAAACTACTGATGAGAAAAGACTGAAGTTGTCAAGGATTTCATTTCACTTGGATCCACAATCGACAGCCATGGAAGCAGCAGTCAAGAAATTAAAAGACTCATTGCATTGGGGTAAATCTGCTGCAAAGGACCTCTTTGAAGTTTTGAAGAGCAAAGATGTCACCTTGAAGACTAAGGTGCACCTGATCCAAGCCATGGTGTTTTCAATCGCATCATACGCATGTGAAAGCTGGACAATGAATAAGGAAGACCGAAGAAGAGCTGACGCCTTTGAATTGTGGTGTTGGCGAAGAATATTGAATATACCATGAACTGCCAGAAGAACGAACACGTCTGTCTTGGAAGAAGTGCGGCCAGAATGCTCCTTAGAAGCAAGGATGGCGAGACTCTGTCTTACATACTTTGGACATGTTGTCAGGAGGGATGAGTCCCTGGAGAAGGGCATCATGCTTCGCAGGGTACAGGGTCAGCGGAAAAGAGGAAAACCCTCGATGAGGCGGATTGACACAGTGGCTGCAACAATGGGCTGAAGCATAACAACAATTGTAAGGATGGTGCAGGACCGGGCAGTGTTTCGTTCTGTTGTACACAGGGTCGCTATGAGTTGGAACCGACTTGACGGCACCTAAGAACAGCAACATATGTAAATATATGGGTAAGTCTCAAGGACATAATATTAAGCAAAAGAAGGACAAATAGAAACGAGGACAAACTATATGATTCCACTTATATGAAGTCAAAAACACCCAAAACTGTTCCTCAATGATAGAGTTTGAAATTAGTTACCTTTTGGAGAATATTAGGAGAGGTCACAAGGGATCTTTTCAGGGTTCTAGGTATGTTCTGTATCTTGATCTCTGTACTAGTTTCATGGGTGTATACATACGTAAAAACTTATTCGGCTTTACACTTAAGATTTTACTTACTAAAATCTACGTTTTTAGAATAAAAATAAGAAGACTAATATCCCAAGCTGTGGAAATTCCCTGTTGAAGTGACATTTTTGGGCTGGCTGATTTCAAAATGTCCAGTCTTGGTCCTAGAGAACAAAAGCTTTTCTGAATTTCCAGGTCATATTTCTGGGGGTTCTGCGTGACTTGTTGTTGTTAGGTGCCATTGTGTCAATTCTGGCCCATAGCAACCCCATGTGACAGAGTAGAACTGCTCCATAGGGTTTTCTAGGCTGTAATCTTCATGGAAACATATTGCCACCAACCTTTCAGTTAGTAGCCGAGCACTTAACCATTTGCACCACCTGGACTCCTTCTACATGAGTAATACAGTTTATTTATTTATTTATTTATTTATTGTAGTATTTTATTGTGTCTTTGGTGAAAAGTAATGTAGTTTAAATGCTGCACCCAGGACCAAGTGATGCTGAAATGTAGATTCAGTATCAATGTCTTTTTATTATAAAAGGTCACATGGAAGTGACAGCATCTCATGACCCACATTCTGAGTTTATTCTATTCTTAAAAATACAAGTTAACAAAAACAATTCACAACCTACATATATCTATTATGGCCAACACAACTTACACAACTTTTTGAAAGCAATCATTTAACTAACTACTAGATGCATCCATTCTTGGAGGACTGTGGTATAAGTCTAGTAGAAGAGCTTTGCTTAATAAAACATTCATCATTATTTATTGAGGTTTAAAAAATAAATGTCTTATAAATGTCTTATTTCATTTGTTTTCTTAGAAATGTATTATTTTCCGACAGACTCTATCATTGTTTCAAAGAAAGGTAAGTCATATGCAGACCTGGAGTAAACGCACAGCCCGCATTTCCAAACCATACTTTGGATGGGGTTATTTTTCACCTGGGCTGGACTATCCTACAACATTATGCAAGGCCGGAAGGTAGTCTAGATCTCAAGGAGGTTCAGGCCACCAAGGCATCTGCTGAGGTGTTGCGTCTTGGCAGTTGTCCCAGATACCAAATCACACAGGGAATTAATTCCTAGGGGGAAGCTGAAGTCACAGGTCTTGTTTGTTGTTGGAAACCTCAGAATGCTTTTCAGCACTGCTATTCTGGTCTTTTTTTTTTTTTTGATGGAAAAAGCTCTCATTCCCTAGGGACGAGTTTTACACCAAAGGAAATCCTTGAATATTAATTTTCTTCTGGGGAGTGCTTGGCCCTCAAATGGTAACCTTGACACGTTATTCAATGTGCCACCTCTCCCAATTAAAGGATACCGTTACAACCAGCTGCCACAGTCAGCTTTGCAATGGCTGAAACGAGGTGGACCATGGAAGACTTTCACATCAGTGGAAGCAGTAGAGTCAGGAAATGAATCACATTCCTTTCAGACAAACCTTTTATGGATCAGCAGATTTATTCAGAGTTATTTAAAAGGCAGTTAACATTCCATTAGCAGCAAACTGTGATCTGTGTCAGCAGTAAGACACTCTTCAGTCATTTATTTACGTCAGTGCAAGAAGTCACTGCAGAAGAGATGCAATTATTCAACATCTAAGAGGGAGATAAATGCTGAGGCAAAACTAGGATTTTTTTTTTTTACATAATTATGGACAGTAACCTTGATTCTTAGCTTCATTTAGTCAAAGCATTTGGCTATTTTATTTTGGTCAGTTTACAATCAGGAAAGATTAAATGACTTTTGTTTTTTAAAGAACACTAAAACTAACATGTTTTTACAATGTTCATAGCAATAATTTAAGTACCATTTCCTTGGTGCTACTATACAAAGAGACACTGGTTGGGGTGTCTTGAGCCCCTGTGTGGGACAAGGGCACGACTAGACGTGAAGAGAGGCATGCCCACAAGTGCTGGGCATCTTTGGGAGGCAGCATTCAGAGGCCCTTCACTGCACAGAGTGCCCTTCACCTTGACTGCGTTGGGCTTAGCCTCAGGCGCTTATGCTTTATAATTGCTCTTAGTTTTATTCACAGGTGGGAGGCAGACAGCAGAAAAATCTCAGAGGTGTCTGTGAATCATGCTGAAAGTTAGATTTCCGTAGAGTGGAGTAGAGAGGTTAATAACTCCCAGCCCCTTTTGACTTTTGAAATAAATAGACACCAAGGATACTGAAAGAAATCAAAAACATCCATGTTATTTTCTCTGAGTTAATTAAATGAATATGAAGACAGACTTCCTTTTCCAGGAAAATAGAGTACGTGTACTTTTCACCTATAAATATGTATCTAAAAGATGGAGAGGAAAAGCAGACCAGCAAGGGATCAGCAGACCCCCCAAAACAACATGATGATGTATTATCTAGTTTTATTTTTTCCTCATGTACCACCCCCAAGACTTGGAGCTACAGAAAACTTCAACCTGAAAGTACCAACAACAACAGACAAAAATGATCCAAGGAAAGCTTAGTCTTTTTAGCAAAAGGATCAGGAAAAGATCAGCCTATCGGATGTAAAACTTTTAGAAAATAATCCTCTCCACTCCAGCCAAATACTGCAGAAAAAAATTGTAGCCCAACTGTCATTCTCATTACCAAAGGTCAGGTAGAGAGCTTAGACTTTCACACTGGCCAGCCTGTAATAAGCCACCACAACCCTCCAATGGGGGTGGGGTCAGAGAAAGCCAAGTAGGAAGCATTTATATTCATCCCTGCTGGATGGTAACAAGGCCATGCTCTTCCTTCATGGTGTCAGAAGACACCACATGGAAGACCTGGACTTACTCACACGCAGCAGCAACAGAATGTCTCTGCAATTCCCAGTTGCATAAGATGTCATTTCTCTGTCTCTAGATTTCAGAGCCCCTGGGTGGTGCAAACGGTGCTTGGCTGCTAACCAAGAGGTTGACAGTTTGAGTCCATCTAGAAGTGCTGTGATGGTTAAGATTGTGCATCCACTTGGCTGGGCCATGATTCTGACTGTTTTGGAAGTGGTATAATGTTGTGATCACTTCCCTACTGAGATTTAATACATGATCACTCCCTTAATGGGATCAGCTGTGAGTAGCCAATCAGTTGAAGGGGGGTTTCATTGGACGTGTGGCCTGTGTTGAGTGTGGGCAGGGCTCAGGGACTTCTCTCTTTCTGGATCCTGCAGCTGGCTCCTGTTCATTTGGTCTCTGGTTCTTGGAACTTGAGCTAGCAACATACTTGCAGTTTTGCCTGCCCGTCTTGGGATTCGTCGACCTTCACAACCTGTGAGCTCTCCTGCCTGCCGATCTTGGGTTTGCCAGCCCCTACTGCTACATGAATCAGAAGAAGCCTCTTTCCTGACCCATAGAAGTGGGAAGTTACAGCCTCTACAAGTGCATGAACCATTTCCTTGAAATAAATCTCTCTCTCTCTATGTACATATACATGCTTTACTGGTTTTGCTTCTCTAGAGAACTCAGCCTAAGACAGGTGCCTTCAAAGAAAATCCTGGTGACCTACTTCCAAAAAATTAGTCATTGAAAACCTTAGGGAACACAGTTCCATTGTGACACACATGGGGTTGCCATGAATCAGGGTTGACTTGACTGTAACTGGTGGAACTTAGTTTTCGGGAGTTTGACTGTGATCTGTATTAGTGTGGATTTCTTTGGGTTTATCCTGTTTGGGGTTTTCTCAATGTCTTGAATCTGTAGTTATATGTCTTTTGTCAAATTTTGAAAGTTTTGAGCCATTATTTCTTTGAGTTCTTTTCAGCCAACCTTACCACTTGTCTCCTTCCAGGACTCTGAAGACATGACTGTTAGATCTTTTATTATAGTTCCACAGGTCCCTGAAGCTACGTTCGATTGTTTTATTCTATTTTCTCTTATTCAGATTACATAATTTCTACTATTCTATCATCCAGTTCACTCATTCTCCTGTCTCCTCTGTTCTGCTGTTGGGCCCATTCATTGAGTTTTTATTTCAGTTATTGTGCTTTTTGGTTCTGAAATTTACATTTGGTTCTTTAGATCATTCATTTCCTTGCTGATACTTTCTGTTTCTTTGCTGAGGTATCTATTGTTTTCGTTTGTTTCAAGTATGTTCTATAATATTATAACAGCTAACACTATACTGAATCATGAAACACTGACTGCTGACTGAGATAAGGAACAAGGCAAAAATATCTGCTCTCACTACTCTATTTCAACATACTTTTGGAAGTTCTAACCGGTGGAGTAAATCAAGAAAAGGGGGATGGGGGAGATACAGGCAGAAATGGAAGAAATAAAATATTCTGTATTTGCAGACTACTTGATTGTGTGTGTAGAAAATATCAAAAAAATCTATAAAGCACTCCAAGAACTAATAAATGAATTCAGCAAGGCCACAGAATACAAGATAAATATAGAAAAATCAACTGTATTCCTATGTACTAGCAATACACATATGGACACCTAAATTGTTAAGAGTGATGAAAAAATTGGATATGGATGATGGTGATGGTTGAACAACACATTGAACACAACTAATGTTATGGAATTGTACATGTGAAGAATGTCGAAGTGGCAAATGTTTTGTTACATATATATTTACCACAATTTAAAAAAAAGGAGGGGAGGACAATACCATTACTAATTGTTCAAAAAAATACTTAGGTGTATATCTAATGAAACTTGAACTTGAATTTTGAAAACTATAAAACAGTGAACAAAGAAACTGAGGAAGATATAAATAAATGTAGAGATAAATTATACTCATGAATTGGAAGACTCAATATAGACAAAAAGGTCAATTCTCCCCAAACTGATATACAGGTTTAAGAGAAGACTTATCAAATTCACAGCAATATTTTTTTTGGAGATATGGACAAGATTATACTAAAATTTATAAGAAAAGGTAAAGGAACTAGAGCAGCAAAAACAAATATGAAAAAGGAGAGTAAATAGGGGGAATTATCCTACCTAATCTCAAGATTTATTATATAGCCATAGTAATCAAGACAGTGTGATATTGGTAAAGGGACAGACAATAGATCAATGGAGCAGAATAGAGAGCCCACGTATAGACCCACAGAAATATGTTCAATTGACTTTTAACAAAAACAATTCAACAGAGAAAAGACACTGTTTTTCAACAAATGATGCTGAAGCAATTGTACATCCAGAAGTAAAAAAAAAAAAAAGAGCCTCAATTAAGTCTCACACCATACATAAAAATTAACTCAAAATACATCACAGACTTAAACACAAAATTTAAAACTATAAAACTTGTAGGGAAAAACTCAGGAGGAAATGTTTAGGATCTCGCAGTAGGCAAAGACTTACTAGACTTGACACCAAAAGCATGATCCATAAAAGAAAATATTGATGTTATAAAAAGAACTTTTGCTCTAAAAGACCTTATTAAGAGGATGAAGAAAAGAAGCTACACACTGGAAGAAAATAATCGCAAACCAAATCATGTCTTTGCCAAAGGACTAATAACTACAATATATACAACAGTACAAAATGCTGCCAGGTCCTGCACTACCTTCATGGTCATTGGTATGCTGGAGTCCATTGTTGGGACCACTGTATACTTTGATTGCCTTCCAACCCAGGGGATTCATCTTCCAGCACTGTATCAGACAATAATCTTTTGTAATCCACAGGGTTTTCATTGGCTGATTTTCAGAAGTAGATAACCAGGCCTTTTTTCTTAGTCTTAGTCTGGAAACTTCACCGAAACTTGTTCAGCATCACAGCAACACACAAGCCTCCAATGAGGAGTGATGGCTGTGCGTGAGGTATGTTGGCCAAAAACTGAACAACATTCTCTCCCTCAAGGAAAGTGAGAATTCTACCACTGAATCACCACTGCCCTCAGGGGTGTTAATCCAATCATATTGTCTTAGTTCACTTGAATAATTGCTATCCTATCTGCGTATGAGGATACAGCCTTACTGGCTAATTAGATCATTTCACTTTAGATTAGTGAAGTACTTCTTAGAGGAGAAAGGAAATGTCTCCTTGTAGATATAAATTCAAAAATAAGGCTTTCAGTTTAAAGTTCTATAAAACACACAACATTTTAAGGCTTCAAAACAGAAAGTCCTTCAGACTTTAACTCAGGAACATGTTAATTTATGAGCAAAGATATAAAGATTCAAAAATCTGATATTCAGTAAGAATCTTAACTCTGGCAGAAAAGAACATGATAAATTACTAAACTAATCCTAAAACATAGAAATCAAGGGTCTTCTCAGTGATGGCCGATAATAAGGAACCAGTTCCAATACTCTTAATGAGTTGATTGAATTGCAGAGTTTTACATAACTCTTTAAATGAGAGGCATCTCCTGAAGGAAAACAAAAACAGCTTCAGTAACATCGTAACCTATGTGTATGAATGTCTCCAACCGGGAACTGTATAGCCATTTCCACTTGAAAATGATTGGATTTTCCTTTATCAATTAAATTGGCAAAACTGTAATGGAGAGTGTCGTTAAAAATTAACCCAGATTCGCCAGTAAAAATGACATACTATGTTCCGTCTTTGGTGTACACCTCCTGCTCTACAAGCTCACCAATGATGGATAAAATACAAAATTAAAAAGAAAATCAGACTTAGACAAGATAAATATGTCCACAGACTAGAGACAAAATAAAAAGCTGGGGTGATTAGCGGGGCTGCAAGATCACCTTTTATAGGGTAAGAAGTACTAGAGGTAAAAAAAAAAAATGTTAAACAGGGAAATGGAGTCTCCCGCACTGCTTAAATCCAGGCACTAGATTCATAGAAATAGGTGGAAAAAAAAATCAACAAAAAATACTGACAACTGCTGCTTACATGGAACTGCCAGGTAATGCAAGCCTGAGGTTACTGACACAGCCCCAGGCCGGGCTACCTGAGGCTCAGTAACCATTTCTATATATTTTTTCTCCTTCCTTCCTTCCAGGGAGGAGGCCCAAGCCTTCATCCTGAGAGCTGCTCCTCAACCAGGGGCCTCAGGACATTGATGTAAGCAGGTTCATGACTTCTTGTCAAGGAGAAAAGAGCCCAGAAAGTGAAAGAAAGAGAAGGCGATGCAAAGCAAAAAATATGTCCTGCTTAATTAAGACCGTGATCCAAGATTTCTAAAATGCATGAAGAAAACTAATGCTAAAAAAGACAGCCAACAAAATAAACACCGGAACAAGAATTTTCTCCTAATGATGTTACTTTTATGTTATAGTTGGCTCATCGGGGACAGAACCTCTGATAGGTGTACCCAACCTCAGGAGCAGGATCTAGACGTTTCTCTCTCTAACCAGTTTCATCTAAGTTTATACCACTGCCTCTTCTCTCTGCCGTATGCTTTTTGAACACTTGTATTGAGAGTTGGCTCAGTGCCCCTCTTCTTACTCAGTCTTAGTGTGTGATGCTTGGAATCACCTGGAGTGTTTGTTAAGCTGTAGATTCTTGCGTTTAGCTCCAAATGTACTGAATCAGAAAGGGGAGAGAGAGGCCAATAAATCTGCATTTTTAGTAATCACCTGAGATCATTCTAATGCACATTAGAGTTTGAGAACCACTGCTTTGATAAGCTTTCTCTAATCAGTGCCATGTATACATTTTTTTTGATTGACAACAATTCACCAATGAGTCACACAATTTATCTCAAAATTAAACCCCTGTTCTAAGTTCCATATGAATCTATCCACCTGCTAAATGGCTGTTTCCATATAAATGTCCTATGGTCACCTAAGTTAGTGCATCCAAGTTTGCACCATCTTCTTCGCTCTTTATTCCAGTGGTCTCTGGGTTAAGAATGACAGTTACCTTAAGTTCCTCTGTTTCCACCTTTCCTCCCCTCCAGTTCTTCTCCAAGTCCTTAGTCCATCGCTCCTCTTCACCCCGCTGTAACTTTCTGAATACAAATCATTATTGTCTCCCATCAGCCCTCTCAGGTTGGCCTAACTAAGCAGTTGTCCTGGGGAAATTTTCAAATCCTTATGACTGGGCTGTACTAGTTAAATCAGAATGTTTGAAGGTGGGGTCTGGGCATTAATGTTTACAAAAATATTCCCAGATGCTTCTAAAGGTGGAAACCTGCTGGAAGTTATCTTTCTAAAATCCAATCTCCTAGGATCATTTCCCAACTTAAAGCCTTCCTTGCAGGGAAACTAGAGTGCTGGAAACAGAACAGCCAGAGCACAATTAACGAGAATGTTGACACGTTGTGAAAAACATAACTAATATCACTGAAAAACTTGTGTAGAAATTGTCAAATTTCTAATTTACTGTGTAAAGTTTACTGTGTAATCCTAACTTACTGTGTGAACTTTCACTGAAAATACAATATTATTAAAAAAAAAAACAAAAAAAAAAACCTTCCCTTCTTCCCCATCGGCAATAGGATAAAGTGTTCATTCTTACTAAAACACAGCCGACTTTTCCTCACTGTGACCCCTGCCTCCCTTTCCAGACACATTTTCTGCCACTCCCCAGTGCATCCACTCTGAGGGCCAGCCACTGCTCACGGGTCCCTAGACATGCCACGTTCCGTCCCATTTCTGTGCTTTTGCACATCTCCTTCCACTCAGTCTGAGAGGCCTTACTCTCCTTCTACACCTGGAAGGCTCCAACTCCTTTAATAAACTGGTCAAATGTAAACTCCTCCTTGAAGCCTATTCTCATTCCCCAGCAAGTTCCCCTAAACCTCTGTGACCCCACAGCAAGGTCTCAATCATAGTAGTTTCCACATTGTTTGGGAATTTGCTTGTTTTCTCCTGTCTTCCCCACCAGTCAGGGAGCACTTGCAAGAATGCTCTGATCAGGGCTCATGTGTCTTAATATCTCAGATTTGAGTACAGAACCTAGCTCCAAGCAGCACTCAGTACCTATTTATTAAGTAAGGGCATAAATAGATGAGTGAATGGATAGATACTTGATCAAGGTTCCTAGAAACTACAATCGAGTTACAAATAATCACACGTATTTTTTTAATGCGGTGTCAGCTTTGTGCAGAACTTTCAGATTCCCAGAAAACTCATCTTTCATTCTGCAAGAAATTCAAAACTTGCTGCACAAATTGTGATCCTCAAGTAAGAAATTCCAAAAACCTCTTGATGCCCTTTGACGTTATGAACCATAGCTATTAACAAATGCTAGAAAAAGAAATAGTGAAAACTGTATAGTGTGTCAGTTTCCTATCCCTGAATTCTTTTCCAGTACGTCTGAATTCCTAGAGTAAAAATAAAACAAAGACTGGTCTAGCTGGCAGAATCTTAGGTTTTATTGGTTTTATGTTGCTCCATGACCTACCATAAGAGCTAGTATGATAGCTATTTCTGGCTTCTGTGTAAAGATTAACATTCTAGACAAAGTTTTTGTAAGAAATTGAAAAAAAAGAAAAACTGCCATAGGAACATTTTTAACTCC
The DNA here is from genome assembly GCF_024166365.1 of Elephas maximus indicus. Classification (NCBI taxonomy): domain Eukaryota; kingdom Metazoa; phylum Chordata; class Mammalia; order Proboscidea; family Elephantidae; genus Elephas; species Elephas maximus. The sequence continues at coordinate 139,192,774 of NC_064846.1, forward strand.
TGACATAATTTCAAAACTGTCCTGATATTAGAGTAATCCACAAATGAAGGGGAGAGAGGGTTTGACACTATGACCTTCCCGTTTGAATTGGCAACATTTGTTCCAGTTCTCCTCCTTATATCTTCTTGACAGATTTGTTATCTTGTGATATACCTGTTGCTGTTGAGCCCATTCTGACTTGTAACAACCCTACAGGACAGAGTAGAACTTCCCATAGAGTTTCCAAGGGTGTAATCTTTATGGGAGCAGACTGTCACATCTTTCTCCTGTGGAGTGGCTGGTGGGTTTGAATCACCAACCTTTACATAAGCAGCTGAGCACTTAACCACTGCACCACCAGGGCATCTTACCTTGTGACATAAGTCCATAAATCCTGAGGATTCAGATATTTCTTCAACACTTAATCGTGCTCATGAGGAGCCTTTACATAGACCAAGAGGCAGTTGTTCGGACAGAACAAGGGGTTACTGATTGGTTTAAAGTCAGGAAAGGTGTGCATCAGGGTTGTATTCTTTCACCATACCTATTTAATGTATGCTGAACAAATAATATACGAGAAGCTGGACTATATGAAGAAGAACGGGGCATCAGGATTGGAGGAAGACTCATTAACAACCTGTGTTATGCAGATGGCACAACCTTGATTGCTGAAAGTGAAGAGGACTTGAAGCACTTATTAATGAAGATCAAAGACCACAGCCTTCAGTATGGATTACACCTCAACATAAGGAAAACAAAAATCCTCACAACTGGACCAACGAGCAACATCATGATAAATGGAGAAAAGATTGAAATTGTTGAGGATTTCACTTTACTTGGATCCACAATCAACGGCCATGGAAGCAGCAGTCAAGAAATCAAAAGACACGTTGATTGCATTGGGTAAATCTGCTGCAAAGGGCCTCTTTAAAGTGTTGAAGAAGAAAGATGTCACCTTGAAGACTAAGGTGCGCCTGACCCAAGCCATGATATTTTCAATCACATCATATGCATGGGAAAGCTGGACCGAAGAAGAGTGGAAGCCTTTGAATTGTGGTGTTGGCGAAGAATATTGAATATACCATGGACTGCCAAAAGAAGGAACAAATCTGTCTTGGAAGGAGTGCGGCCAGAATGCTCCTTAGAGGCAAGGATGGCGAGACTGCGTCTTACATACTTTGGACATGTTGTCAGGAGGGATCAGTCCCTGGAGAAGGACATCATGCTTGGCAGAGTACAGGGTCAACGGAAAAGAGGAAGACCCTCAACGAGATGAATTGACACAGTGGCTGCAGCTATGAGCTCAAGCATAACAACAATTGTAAGGATGGCTCAGGAACAGGCAGTGTTTCGTTCTGTTGTGCATAGGGTCGCTATGAGTCAAAACAGACTCGACGGCACCTAACAACAACTGGGTCCATTTGGATTTTTTTTTTTTGGCAGATCATATCAAAATTATGAACTAGGGAAAATACGAAGCTCGAATATTCTGAAAAAAAAAGAGATCATGAGTTTGTACCACATGGTTCTGATAATGAATAGGACTTTGAGAGACCATTTGAAAGTAAATACTAATTAGAACAGCTGTACTTCACACCTCTGCCAGTAGAGAGAGGAGTCCAGAATCATCTCCTAAATCCAATAGAAGTTGCCACCTTTTTTGGAATTATGCTAGTTGTTTACCTGTTCTCTCCCTCACTGCTGGTGCCCTTTACATTGAAGTTTTCTAAATTTCCCTGCATCAGCCTTCTCAACGGACCACTCTGGTACTCAAGAATGACCCATGCATATTATCTTTAGGAAAGAGCAAAAAATTCAAAAGTATCGTGCATTGAGAATGTAGCAATGCTGTGGTGACTGTTGATTTATCTTCTTGAAAATCCAGGTAAAAATATAATAAAATCATATTTATAACATATACATCACAACTAATTATCTAAATGCCCTGTGCTTTCCTCAGTGCAATTGAAAATTGACTCATCATCTTTTGTCTATATAATAATTATGCCTTGGCGTATACACAAAAGGGTTCATTACCATCAGATCAAAATGCGAAGACCACCGTTGCTGAAAAATACAAAAGAATTTCTGGGCAAAGGAGAACCACGCAGGCCACTCGAGACAAGTCCAGAGGGTCTCAGTGAATTAAAAGTAGAAGGATTAGGTATAGGGGTAAAAAGAGGAATATGTGTCCAAATTAAGATTCTAAAGGGCATGATTTGAATGGATGAGGAGAGAATAGTAAAGTCTCTTTTGGGATTGGTTTGCATCACTGAAGTGTGGACACAGAGCTCGTATACTGAAATTAACAGAGATTTTACACGTACAGGGCAGGCTGCAAACTTATGGGCCAGGATTTTGTTTCAATTGACTCCGTACACTATACCCCTTCTGCCATGCCAGGGCACCTGATAGTTGTTAAAAATAAGTTTTGAATGAATGGATGCCCATAGTTCATGCAGAATAACAAAACAGCCACAATTTTGCATGATCCCCAGAAATCTCTGCCACCATGAATGATTATTTCCACTTTGGGCTTAGTGCTGTGCTTTTCCGTGCCTCTAGATAGTTATTACGGAAACCCCGGTGGCATAGTGGTTAAGTGCTTTGGCTGTTAACCAAAAGGTCAGCAGTTCGAATCCACCAGGCACTCTTTGGAAATCCTATGGGGAAGTTCTACTCTGTCCTATAGAGTCACTATGGGTTGGAATCTACTCTATGGCAACAGGGTTTTTTTTTTTTTAAGATAATGTTACACATTTAATTTTATACTTTTACTTCCATCTCCTTGTCTCTACTCCTACCTTGTTTTTCTCTACCATCTTCAAATAGAGGTTTAAACTATACACCTACAAGTCTGAATATTTTGACACTATTCATCCTTTTCCATAGGCATTTTCTTTGCCTATCAAAAAGCTGTTTGAGAAGCCAAACCAATACGTTCAGGATGTAGGTGATAAGAACAGGTTTGATTTATACACTTTGGCTTAATGAACAGTTTCGATAGACCAAGAATGGTTACCTCCACTAAATCCACTGCCGTCGAGTCGATTCCGACTCATAGTGACCTTATAGGACAGAGTAGAACTGCCCCATGGAGTTTCCAAGGAGCGCCTGGCGGATTCGAACTGCAACCTTTTGGTCAGCAGCCGTAGCACTTTACCACTACGCCACCAGGGTTTCCAATGGTTACCTAGGTTTGTATTAATCACATCATTCCATTGTATGACAGCTAGGATGCTCTGCCAGAGGCATAACTAGGGTATGGCAGGTATTGTGCTGTCAATGGGCGCGTGCCGCGACTGAGCAGTTTCTGTTAACCCAGTCCAGCCAGTAGCATATCTACGGAAAACGGCACCTATGGCAAACACTGAAATTGCGCCCCTGTCCAAATATCTGACACCCTTTTCTTATATAACTTTACCATAATATCAGCTCAAAAATACAAGTCAAGTTCGTTAATCTTTTAATTAACACATTACCCTCACTTGAGGAAGGAAGGTGGGCCTTACTGGGTTAATGGAAACTGCTCAGTGGCGTTACGTGCCCAAGGTTGGCGCAGTACCCTACATATGCCACTGCTCGCCTCTTGTTAATGTGTCATCTCTCTGCTAAAGGAGCCTGAAGTGCTGGGAGGAGACCTCAGGGTAGTATAAAGGAGCAATGAACGCTGGAACATGGTATCAAGAGGAGAAATAAAAATCAAAGGTATCAGTCAGAAGAGGCATGCAGAGGGCAGAACAGAGGTGCCTGGCAGCAACAAAGTCATCAGAGAGCCCAGACAAGAGTGGCTATTTGAATTCTATGCGTGTATGGGTGTGGCAATGGCTGAGAGTTGGATGGAAAGGGCTATTCTGAGAGAAATACCTGAACCACTGAGGCAGAGCTCTGGACTCATTTTATACTGTGCTTGTAGCCCAAGAGGGGAAAAACCAGGGAAGAAAAAGAATAAAAGTAGGTAGAGCAGCATCCCAAACCTACTTTAGCTGTTTTTGAGCAGTGCTTATGATAAACGTATGTAAAGCTGTGGTAATATCCACTATTGATCAAAGCCTGCTCCCAGGGGCATTAACTCCCTGGCTTTTCTCTCCTGCCCCCGCCCTTCCAGGCCAAGCATGCACCTGTGGCCAGAGAAAGCCCTGAAGCAGAGAGTAGAAGGTGCCCACGACAGAAAGCCTGTGGTCCTTCTGGAAACAGCGGCTACCACAGGGAATGGGCAGGGCGCCTCCTTGAGTCCTCCTGTGACTCCAAGGCAGATTTGAGCAAAGTTATATCATTCTCTCCTGGGCCAGAGAATTTTATTCATTTTCAATTTTGTCTACTTGAGTTAACCCCCTTATTTTCTTTGAACAAATAATAGTTTGCACTGGCATGGCAAATAATCCCCCCTAAGAATGTATCATCCAGGGTAAAATTTGAAACATGACAATCTAGCATCACAATTTTGAGTGTTTTTGAAATACTGACAACGTGAAATAGCTAAGAGCATATCCCCTAGAGTCGCATCCACACTTTCCTCTGATAGAAAATCCAAATGCATTCCATTCCAGACCCTTTAAATTATTGGAGTGTCTGAATCGTGATTCTCAGCAGGCTTAATATAAAGAGGTTTAAGATTATTTAAATATCATGCATTACCGTAAGCATCAAAATCTAAAAGCAATTAGATCCCTAAGTACATTCACAGCAAAGGTGATTTTACTTTCTTCAGGAATTTGAGAGAGAAGTTTTATGAAGGCTTCATGAGGAATATGCTCAGGCACTGACCCACCCGCCCCCCACACTCACACACGCAGGACAGCAGAGGAAAGGACAGACAGATGATGTCCTCAAAGAAACATCTTCAGGGAGCCAGAGACTGAGAAGGGCTTTTAGAGATTCACAGAATGTTAGCTCTTGCCCAGTCTAGGGAAGGCAAATCCAGGGCATGTGGGCCTCCACTTCCCTCTACCTTAATCACGGTTGAAATTACTAATTCATCCCACAGATATTTCCCCAGGATTCTGCTTCACACCATGCGAAGAAATTACCATCAATTAACCCACAGTGCTTCCTAAAGGTCATTCTTGGCCCAGTACAAAAACCCATTGCCATCGAGTCAGTTTTGACTCACAGCCACCCTACAGGACAGAGTAGAACTGCCCCATAGGGTTTTCAAGGCTGTAATCTTTACAGAAGCAGACTGCCACATCTTTCTCTGTGGAGCAACTGGTAGGTTTGAACCACTGAATTTTCGGCTAGCAGCTAAGTGCTTGACCACTGCACCACCAGGGGTAGTATAGGAGTTGCCAAATTTTTCTGTAAAGAAAAATATTTAAGACTTTGGGAGCTATACAATCTTTGTCATGGCTACTTAATTTGCTGTTATAGCATGAATGCAGCCAGGCAGTACATAAATGAATGACTGTGACTGTGTTCCAATTAAACCTTATTTTATGGACACTGATATCTGAGTTTTATATTTTTCATGTGTTGCAGAATAATATTCTTTTTTGAACTGTTTTTCAACCATTTAAAAGTGTAAAAATCCTTCTTAGCTAGCAGGCCATATGAAGCAGGCGGCAGGCTAGATTTTTCCCCTGGGCCGTAGTTTACCAACCCCTGCCCCAGCACAGCTCCTTCATTTTGCACACAAGGAAACAGGGCACAGAAAGGGTAAGAGACCTGTTCTAGATTGCACAAATGATTTGTGGCAGAGCCAGCTGTTATGTGTCAAAAATGTCTGAAAGCTGGTCCGTATTGACAGCTGATTATTATTCTATTTCACCTCAGTGATAGATCCTAAGGAACATGTTCTCCTTTATTTCAGCTAAGGACTCACTCCCAAGGACGAGAAATGAGAAGAAACAGTTGCAAACATCCATTAATTATCAGAACATGGACTGTACAAAGTATGAATCTAGGAAAATTGGAAATCATCAAAAATGAAATGGAATGCATAAAGATCAATATCATAGGCATTAGTGAGCTGAAATGGACTGATACTGGTCATTTTGAATTGCACAATCATATAGTCTACTATACTGGGAATGACAACTTGAAGAGGAATGGTGTTGCATTCATCGACAAAAAGAATGTTTCAAGATCTATCCTGAAGTACCAGGCTGTCAGTGATAGGATGATATCCATACGCCTACAAGGAAGAGCAGTTAATATGACTATTATTCAAATTTATGCACCAACCACTAAGGCGAAAGATGAAGAAATTGAAGATTTTATCAACTTCTGCAGTCTGAAATTGATTAAACAATGCACTGATAATTACTGGTGATTGGAATGCAAAAGTTGGAAACAAAGAAGAAGGATCAATAACTGAAAAATGTGGCCTTGGTGGTAGAAACAATGCTGGAGATTGCATGATTGAATTTTGCAAGACCAACAACTTCATCACTGTAAATACCTTTTTCCAACAACGTAAATGGAGACTATACACAAGAACCTCACCAGATGCAATACACAGGAATCAAATTGACTACATCTGTGGAAAGAGACGATGGAAAAGCTCAATATCATCAGTTAGAACAAGGCCAGGGGCCAACTGCGCATCAAACCATCAATTACTCGTGTGAAAGTTCAAGTTGAAACTGAAGAAAATTAGAACAAGTCCACGAGAGCCAAAGTACAACCTTGAGTATTTCCTACCTGAATTTAGAGACCATCTTAAGAACAGATTTGATGTGTTGAACTCTAATGACCAAAGACCAGACAATTTGTGGGATGACGTCAAGGACATCATATATGAAGAAAGCAAGAGGTCATTAAAAAGAGAGGAGAGAAAGAAAAGACCTAAATGGCTGTCAGAAGTGACTCTGAAACTTGCTGTTGAACGTCAAGTAGCTAAAGCAAAAATTGATGAAGGAGCTGAACAGAAGATTTCAAATGGCAGCTCGAGAAGACAAAGTGTTATGATGACATCTACAAAGACCCGGAGATGGGAAATCAAAAGGAAAGAACATGCTCATCATTTCTCAAGCTGAAAGAACTGAAGAAAAAAGTCAAGCCTCAAGTTGCAATAGTGAAAGATTCTATCGGGAAAATATTAAACGACGCAGGAAGCACGAAAAGAAGATGGAAGGAATACACAGAGTCACTATACCAAAAAGAATTGGTCACCATTCAACCATTTCAGGAAGTAACATATGATCGATGGTACGGAAGGAAGAAGTCCAAGCTGCACTGAAGGCATTTCTATCAATGAATGTTGATTAAGTGTAGGGATTTCTTGTATATCTGGCTTGGCCTTATTTTAATCACACCTGGTTCTTCTGTCCTGTGTTTGTAGTAATTTTTAAAGCAAAAGAGCAGTGATTAACTCTTATGAAAAAGGATAGGATAAATAATTGGTGAAGGCCTGGTTAACATGGGTGGCTTGTTTTTACTCAGTTTACATACTTGAGTTGAAAACAAGTCAAAGCTAAATGACAAATGGTGTAATATATCTTTCTTAGAGGATTTTTGTGAGATTTAATTGAGATAATATGTAAGTGCTTACCAGTTTTCCTGGTACATAATAAGCACTGGTTATCATTATGATATATAAATTAGCAAGAATAATGTATTTCATTTTAAAATGTCTAATTAAGCTAGAAATTCTTATAAAAATTTTCCAATGATTAAAACTACAGAAAATTGAAAATTATATTTTTAGACTGATCCCAGTCTCAAAATTCTAGGCTAATGAAATAAAATATGCTTATGGAATCCAAACTTTTTCATTTATAGTCTCATAGCTACAAATAAAACTTTACTCACACACATCTTAGTAGATATTTATTGCTTGCCCTCAGGTAATCCATTACTTCTTTCTCCAGCAAAAATCCACAGTTTTTGTTTGGAGATCCACCTCTTCACAGTTCTAGTTATAAATTTTTGACTGGAGATCAAACTTGGTTTCAAGAATCCCAGTCCCTTACATTCCCTTGACCAAAGTTATTGGTTAAACAGTTGACATGTAATAAAAGCAAAAACTAACTGGGGTAAATCCAGGATTTTTAAAGGAAATACTAGAAAAAAGGAATGTTCTCTTTACTCATCTACTTGAACCTAAGAAGGTGAAACATATGTAGTCAAGTGCCCCATGAAAGAAGAGCCTGGAGCTGTGTGGCAACCACTTGTGGCCTTGAAATGAAGCTTTTAGTATCTCCCCACATCAAATCAAGTGTGTGCATTAAAGTCTGTCATTGAACTTTTGCATAATATGACTGTAATTGAACTAAAGACATGGTCTCCCACTCTTCTCCCATATATACACCCAATGACAAATACTCATGATTACCCAAATTTACCCCATAATTTTCCTGCTTCTGTGTATGTTTTTCTTTCTGTCTCAAATGCTTCCCTTTTCATCAGTCTCTATCCTTCAATGTCTAATTCAGATTGTATCTCTTCCAGAAAGCCTATTCCATTTCTATCCCAATTCTCAACGGCAATTTGTACTTCCTCCAATGGTAGGGAGGATGTGAGAATGGCACAGAACTGGGCAGTGTTTTGTTCTGTTGCACATGGGGTCGCTATGAGTTGGAACAAATTCAACAGCACCTAACAACAACACAACAATGGCAGTTATCATATTCTGCTTTGTAATTAATGCTATTTTTTATTTAACCCTCAAAACTAGAAATTCCTATAGGATAAGGACTATAGGAACTGTGCCTTTGGATATGCTGCCTAACAACAAGTTACTGCTTTAGAATTTTAACCATTTGGTTTCACCATATTTAATGGGCATATTTAAATAAAGTCATCTTTGGCACTTCAAAAACATGTTAGGACTATTACATACTCATGGGAGTCTTTGGGTGGTGCAAATGGTTAAGTGTATGGCTACTAGCCACAAGGATGTTGGTTCGAGCCCACCCAGTGTACCCTTGAAAGAAAGACCTGGCGATCTGTTTCTGAAAGGTCACAGCCATGAAAATCCTATGGAGTGCAGTTCTTCTCTGTAACACATGGGTCGCCATGAGTTAGAATTGACTTGACAACAACTGGTTTGGTTTGGTTTATTACACAGTTTAATTTGTGTGTATATGTGTGTATCATACTGATCCTGAATGTCAGTTCCAAAAGTAAAGTTGCATAGTGTTTTGAGCAATAGAAATATTACCAGATATATGATTACTGAATATAAAGTGAATGCAATGTCAAAAAGATAAAAATGATAAAAGCACCATAGAATACAGGGTTGGAACTTGACTTGTAAGATCATGTTAGATAGTTGCATCTAAGCTTCGAGATTAGGGTGTTTAAAGAGGCTTCAGGGCTGAGGTGAGCCTTGATAAAAATGAGTCGGCTTGGGATAGGCAGAGAGGAAATTGGAGAAAAATCAGGTGAGAGAAAAGGGGCATGAACAAAAGTACAGGGATAAAAATAATTGACTATGGTGATTTTGCGTGGAAACAGGAGGAAACTTCTCTGGCAACAATACAGAGTGTGGAGGAGGAAGTGTGGGAGGTAAAGCTGGATGAATACTGTGAGGTCAAGTTTTGGAAAGATCTGAAAATTGTGAAGGGATTTGGAACCGATGTGATAAGAATCAGTTTTACCTGTAGTTTAAAAAATACAATAAAGATATATATATATGTATAAAATATACATATATATGTACGTATTTCATTTAAACTTCAATTCGTGGCAGGCACTCTGTTTTATAAACTAGGAACTAAAACCAGAGAGGTTAAGAGTCTTGTTAAGGTCACACGACTGATAAAATGTAGGACACCTGACTTACTGTTCAGTGTTCTGTTTTTATCTACACCACATTACCTTCCGCATTTTTATGCAGGAGGTGAAACTGATATTTTAGGAAGTGTGTTCTGCCTATGTTGAAGATGCTTCCACTGGAGATATCCATAGTTCACAATGTGGAGGTCAAAGCTGTTTATTTGTCTGCAGGAAAATAGAGGTCGATGGGGCAGAGGAAGGAGCACAAGGATATTTTAAGTTGCATAAATAAGATTTTGGGGGGGAGCATCATTTAGAGACAAGAAACCATTTCTTTCAATGACTAACAATGACAGCAATGCAACATTCCTGTGCATATCACAGTTAGAACGTGTAACTACACTTCATCTCGGGAACAGTGATAAACATCAAAAGGACACACCCGACCCAGTGAAGAAAGTAAACGTTGCTGAGAGGAAGGTGTTACAGGAAAATCCTAAAGTCAAATTTCAGTATAGATTGAAGATAAATAAGTAAATAAAACGAAAATATTCCTGAAGAGGTTTATAAGATTTATGCCCAGGTGACATGGGTTTCTCCGTTTTGGAAATAATAATTCTTTCCCCAAACGTTGAATTAAACTTGGATAATGAGCAGATGAAAGGTGAAGAGAGTGGACAAAAGGGAGCAAGATACTCTGAGGTTCACAGAAGAGTAAACTTGAGCACAGCAACAACATTGCAACCATTGGCAAGAAATGCCAGCTCCATCTTGACAGTTTCCGTCAGAGAGCTATAAAATGGGTTAAACACGTACAACAAGTAAACAAGGTACATAGATGATATCGTAGTGCCTCTAGAATCAGTGAAGGGGCTTGTTTATTACCTTGGTAGTTTTTCTTTATGTATTCATTTTAAATAAAAATAGATGTCTAAAGAAAAAAAAACAATGAATATTAAAAATATTATTAAAAACGTTATTGTTAGCTGCCGTGGAGTCCATTGTGACTCATGGCGATCCCATGGTGCAGAACTGAACTGTACTCCACAGGATTTTCAAGGCCATGACCTTTCACAAGCAAATCACCAGGCCTTACTTCTGAGGTGCCACTGAGTGGATTTGAACTGACAACCTTTCCATTAGTAGTCTAGTGCTTAGCCATTGTGTCACCCAGGGACTGCTTATAGGAAATAGGGGATTCAAAGTTACTATTATGAGCCAATTTTAAAAAAAAATAAAGAACATAATAATGGGGAACAGTGTGTGCTTGCATTGAGATCAATAGTTTTTTGTCTACTTGGTTATTTAAAAAAGATGAGAGTTGTAAAAAAAAAAATACCAGTTGTTGAAAGTTCTAAGAATATTATCAAATGTGACAGCAAGAATAAAGTCACCTAGGACACATTTTAACAGGCAGAAGGAGAATCACAGACTTAAAAACCGTCAGACAATTTTTGAGGTCCTGCTCTAAAATGTAAACATTGACGTGAAACTCTGTGGTTTAATTACTTTTCAGTTGCTAGGCACCGAGTTGCTATGCATTTAAAGTATCTTGCACAATCAATTTCACTGAAAATTAAACCAATTTTCCAGTAGCCTTTCTTCGTTGATTATTTTCACCAATAATGAGTAAAAGCAGCCATAATACATAGTAGTGTGAAGAAAGACATTTTCCACATTTGAAGTGCACATATAAAAAGACATCAGTTACTACAATTTCTAAATGAACTCATGTACTTTTTTTTTCTGCCTCCTTAAGTGCAAGATAAAATAGTCACTTTAATGATTACATTTTTTATCCTAGATACCAGACACCAGCAATTTAAAAAACAGACTCTAAGAATGATGAATCATTGATCTCTGACATGGTGTCTTCATGGTCCAAAGATAAACATTATCTGTAATAAGGCTACTGAAAATTTTTTTGTTTTTAGAAATAATCTCTGAGTCATACTTAAGAAATTTTTGTTGTTGTATGCCATCAAGTCGATTCTGACTCATAACGATTGGCCTTATATGACAGCAGAACTGTCCTGTAGGGTTTCCTATGGCAGCCGATCACCAGGTCTTTTCTCCCTAGGAGCGACTGGTGAATTCAGACCTCTGACCTTTTGGTTGGCAGCTGAGCACTTACCCACTGCGTCTTCACCATCAAAATCCAGAATATAAGGATAAAGTGTAGAATTTAATTCTTAACCTAATATTATAAAAATAATTTTTGATGAACTACATTTTGGGGAAGACAAATACATTCAGAAATAGTTACTGACATAAAACTAGTAGTAACTTATATTCAGTTAGTATTGTTGTGAGATACCTACATACCTCAGCAACAAGAAGATATTTCGGTGTGCAACGAGGTACCTTTTCAATGAAGGATATAATGCCCTAGCTGCTGAGATTGCTGTAGACAGAATGTGTTTGGCTATTAGTTCCTTCAGGGATTGTCTCAGCTTCACAGAACTATTTCCTCTAAGGTCACAACCCTTCACAGAGTAGTCTACATCTAAAGTCAGGTGGTATAGGTATGTAAACTCCTGGCCATATCAGCCCTGAAAGGATACTGTAGTGGTTAAGATCGTCATGGGATTGGTTAAGATTGTTTGGGGGCTTGGGTGGGGCAAATGGTTAAGCGGTGCACTACTAGCCAAAAGATTGGCAGTTCGAACCCACCCAGAGGTGCCTCGAAAGATAGGCCTGTTTCCAAAAGGTCACAGCCTTGAAAACCCTGTGGAGCAGGTCTACTCTGCACACATGGGGTAGCCATGAACCAGAACCAACTTGCTGGCAACCAACAACAACATTGCAGCTTAACTGCCCCTTCTCCTCTGCCCAGCGCTGCTTCCTTCCCCTCCTTCCACAAGTGTTGATTTTAAAGGCTCTCCTTATTAAGCATTCTGCATGCTAAACTCCATGTCAGAGTCTGCTGCCCACAGAACTCAATTCACAGCAGTACTCATTAAGCATTGACTCTCTTATCTTTTGCCAGAGTTAGCTAGCTAATTGCCTTAATAACTTCAGCACAAGTTGAAGTCTTTCGTCTTTCTTTTATATATGAAACAAGAAATAAATATATTTGGTGGAAAGTTTTTTTTATGCCCAGGCTTAAACTGAGTTAAATGATTTATTGAAACTTTCAACATTAAAGAATAGCCTGGATGAGTTGTATCTTTAACATATATTTGAAAGTGTTGAAGAATCATTTGTTGGAATGTATTTATTTTGTTATGTGCTGAGATTATACTATCCTGATAGAATCATTAAAGTAATTGGCTCCACTGAGTAGTTAAAAAAAAATTGAGTAGTTGTAGCCTTTATAATTTATCTTGTATATCAGCTTTCTATTGTTGTATACGAAATTGACACCCATTTAGCAGTCTGAGACAACATACATTTATTATCTCACAATTTCTGTAGACCAGGCGTGTAAGCATGGCTTATCTTGGTCCTATGCTCTGGGTTGCATAAGAATGACATCAAGATGTCCTTTGGGTTGCATTCTCATCTGGAAACTTGACTAGGGAAGAATTTATTCCCAAGTTAATCCAGATTCTTGGGAAAATTCAGTTCCTTGCAGTTGTTTGATAGAGTTCTCCTTTTCTTGCTGACTGTCACCCTGGGACTGCTCTCATCCCCTACAGGCTGCCATGTGATGACCTCCTTAGTCAGTTTACAACGCGGCTGCTTGCTTCTTCAAGGCCAGTGGAAGAATCTCTACCGTTTTGAATCTCTATTGCTTTGAATTTCTCCCTTCAGGGAAGGCCTGGCTCCTCTTTAAAAGGGCTCGTTTGATTAAGTCAGGCTCAGCCAGGATAATCTCACTTTTGATTAACTCAGAGTCAATTGATCAGGGACCTCAACGACATCTATAAAATGTCTTCACCTTTGCCATACCAGATAATCTAATCATGGGAGAGGAATCTCATTCACGAGCCTTGCACACACTCAGAATGAAGGAACATTAGATGGCATATATACCAGGGAGTGGGAATCTTGAGTCTATCTTACAATTCTGCCTACAACATCTTGTTTTTATGATTATAAACAATTTTTCATATAACTTATATAGCTTTGCACTTCTACTTGTATCCATTGCATGCTTTTAAGATTTTCAAGGTAGTTTGCATATATTTTATCTGATGTGTCTGTGTGTGTGTGTGAATTATCCAAAATTAGAAGAAAAAACTTTGAGGGGAGAGGATATACCTTCAATATCATAGGGAGCAAAAGCTCACCTAGACAATTTAGGGGAATGAACTTTGACTCACTGTTTACTATTGATTAATGCTTCTAGGTATGGTGATACTACATTTTTGTTTATAGGTTTTTCATTTGGTAGAGGTGGAAATAATGGTTGAAAAAATAACCCCTGACATTATGGTTTACGGCCCTGTGAAACAGTAATCTATCTTGTATGAAATCTAGCAATCTTATTCATCCCTTTATTAAATTGCATCTACCTTCCCAGACCCAGTGCCGTGGAGTGGATTCCGACTCCGTAGAGTTTCCAAGGAGCACCTAGTGGATTTGAACTACCAACCCTTTGGTTAGCAGCTGTAGCACTTAACCACTACACCACCAGAGTTTCCACCCACCTAAACCCCTCAAATCCTCTTTTAAGTCAGTCTCAACATCATACTGGTTCCCTCGTTAATAAGTCAGTTAAATACATTTTTAAATTGTTTTTACTTTTTTTAATTTCCATAAGGGTCATCAGAATTATGAGGGATATTAATTTAAATGGTCACATAATTCAGCTATTCACCTGAGACTTTAATATTGTCTATAGTCTCACTTGCAAAGTCAACCTAAGTTTGAACAACAATGACGGGAATCTATTTCCCCATGTTTACTTTCCATCTTAAGTTGATAGAAAGTTCTTCATATAATGAGAGATGATCTCAGACCATGTTTTACACACTGTACCTACATGTACAACATGCCAAAAACCAAAAAACCAAACCCAGTGCCGTCGAGTCCGACTCATAGCGACCGTATAGGACAGAGCAGAACTGCCCCATAGAGTCTCCAAGGAATGCCTGGCAGATTCGAACTGCCGACCCTGTAGTTAGCAGCCATACACTTAACCATTATGCCACCAGGGTTTCCGTATACAACATAAAAAAAAAAAATAAGATCATAATAATCCTGGCAGCCTGAGGCAGTGCTCAGTGAATATTCTTAATTCAATGACTAAATGAATGAAATGAGGTAAAAAAAAAAAAGGGTGATTTGACATAAAGATTTCTAAAGAAGGATGTTACACACCAGTTTTGTAACAGTTTCATTTAAAACATGGAGTATATGGGAGTGTAGATGTTAATGAAGAGTCTAGTTTTACTTGGCTTGCTAAATACAGATGTCTCTACCTAATGACAGCAATCCATTCCTGAAAACTAAGTGTTCTGCATGAAAACGTTAACTGAAACTTACTCATAGTTATTTTGTGTCCCACTGCTCTCTGAGTTCTGTTCCTTTTTTTTTTCCTGTTCTTTAGGTCCTGTAATTTCTATTGTTCTACCTTTAAATTCACTGACTCTTTCCTCTGTCATCTCCGTTCTTCTACTGAGCCCATTCAGTGATTTTTTGGAGATTTATATTAGATATTGTATTTTTCCTATAGGGTCGCTATGAGTTAGAATCGACTCGACGGCACTGGGTTTGGTTTGGTTTTGATTTTATTGTATTTTTCAGTTACAGAATTCCCATTTGGTTCTTTCTGGGAGTTTCTACTTCTCTGCTAAAACTGTCTTTCTATTCATTTCAAAAGTATTCACCATCACCTCATGGAACATGGTTATAATAGCTGCTTTAAGTCGTTGATCATTACAACATCTTTGTCATCTCAGGGTTGGCATCTGTTGATGATATTTTCCCTTAAGTATGAATTACATTTTTCTGTTTCTTTGTATGTCAAGTAATTTTGGACCGCATCTTGGATATTTTGAATACTGTGCTTTGAGGCTCTAGGTCATGTTACTATCCTCTGGAGAATGTTGCTTTTTGTTTGTTATTTTAGCTGGCGTTAAAACTAGCTAGAGTCAGAACACAAGTTCTGTCTCACAATATGTGGATGTTGTTTCCAGTGTCAGATATGTTTTGGAAGCTTTAGTGTACTGTTTGGGTCTGACTGGTATGTGTGTCACTCATGGGCTAGTCTGGTACGTAGGCAATAGTTTACATGGTAAATTTTTTGAAGCCTTTGCTATATAGACTTCTTTGGGTCTGTTCTGTTTATGAGTAATTCAGGGGTCAGACTGGGATTTATATTGCTTTGTACACAGATTTAAGAGATGCCATTCTTAAGGGCTCTTCTCTCTGGGATTTCTCCCACACTCCCAAGCTCTCAGAGCCCTTTTTATTGGTTCTTCTTGGTGGAAAAATGAGATCCTCTCAAAGTATTAGCCATGAACTTCCATGTGACTGAAGCCTCCTTGAGGGTAAAGTGTTGAGAGAAAGGATAAAGACAAAATAAAACAAACAGACAGAAAAACGTGAAGATTTTCTCCACACTGTTTGGGTAACAGGGGTCCCTCTTCCTGTTCCTCTGGCCAAAACAACAGGTCTTCTTTTGGGATTTTAGGTACTCATGTTTCTGCTGCCATAGCCGTGCAGCTTTATGACTCGCTCTGTCCCTGGGACAATGATGGAAAAGGGGGCCATGTTCCATGTTCCCAGTCCTCTGACTGGAAACAGGTGGCATATGCTGTCAGTACCCATTGTATTATTTCAAGATTCGAGAGACAGCCAGAAAACAAAAATAAATAAATAAAACCACTTCTGTTGTAAATTATTATTCAAGTTTTGGTTTCAGTCTTCAATCTGCTCACTCTTGTTTACTCTTCAGATTCCTCAGATGGTTGTGTTTCCAGTCCATAGTTTTTAGTTATAATCAGGTGGAGATATTGGCCAATTTGGCTGGGCTCTAATTATTTAAGTGGGAAAAATGCAGTATGTTGCACATCTACCTCAAACTCTCTTCCAATTTTATAAAATGTAATGAAGACACAGATACACACATGTGTACATATATATGTGTGTATAACATATACTATATATATACATATGATCATGTTTTAGGTAAAACCCTGAAAATTTTCTTTCCTGTCACCAATCAATATGGTTAACAGTTGATTTTTAAGCAGTAATATATTCTCTTCTGTTGTAATTTCTATTATCCGCCCTTTGTTTCCTTCCCTACAATCTTCTTCAGTTAGGAATAAAGAATGTCTAAAGATGACAAGTTCTATAGAAATTGTCTCATAACAAGAGAATGCCATCAGGGAATGAGTCATACTGAAAATGAGATTATGATACTACTCTTAATGACTCAAATATCTAAGACACAAATCTTTGTTTAAATTCAAAATGCTTTTTTTCACATGCAAGTCAAGACTTTGTACCTGTTTTGTTATTAAAATGTAATTAGTGCTGGGGATATAAATATAAAGATTGAGTTAAAATGTCATATTGAGAGATGTTTATTCCAGGAAATTTGACATTAAAATTAAGAGGCATTCTACCAGAAACATGTTAATTGGGATAGATGATTTGGGAGTTTGAGAGTATGCTTATATAAAAATTCTGTTTTTTTTTTTTTCTGCATGAGGTGAGCTAGGGCAGTTATAGTGTATTTTATAGTCCATAGGTAAAAATTCTTCTAGCATTAGTTGAGAGAAACTAGAGGGTGTGTCTGTGAGGAGAGCCCCAATTCATGAAGAATATAAGGTGACCTGAAGTTTAAGGGAGTTATTTCAACTAAACTAAAAATTTGGTTTGCAACCAGGATTCATGTTGGATCATTAATTAGAGGAGAAGAAGCAACTCTATCCAAAAACATGAAACAGATCAAAGGAAGTTCAAAGGCCCTTTAATGAGAAGAGCAAGAGGAAGAAAATAAATACAGTGATGATGAGTCAAAGTAATTAAGAGAGAAATAAACTCTCAGATCAGTTAGTCTAATTCTATGTTTTATTTATATATGAGGAAACCTGAAATCTTATTTGATGCAAAGGTTTGCTGTCAGTCACAGTGACACTGAGGGCTGAGTTGCACAAGAACAAAGGTCAGAAAACTTTCTCTGTTAAAGGGCCAGATAGGAAATATTTTAGGCCCTGCAGGCTATATTATCTTTATTGAAATACATACCTCTGCCATTCTAGCTCAAAAGCAGCTATAAACAACAGATAAATAAATGGGCATGCATGTGTTCCAATATAAATTTAGAAAAACAAGATATTGGCCAGATTTAACACATGGGATATAGTTTGCTGAACCCTAGTCTACAGCACAAACTTCTTGACTCCTCAAAGGATATCAACTCTACACCCCTGTGCAAGCAAAGGGGACTTTACTTTCATGTAAGAGCACAAGGGATTAAAAAATTGATATATTAGGGCAAATTTTTCTGCTGTCTGCAACTTACTTTTTTTTTTCCCTTTTTTTTAAGCTTTTTTTTTAATTAACTTTTATTAAGCTTCAAGTGAACATTTACAAATCCAGTCTGTCACATGTAAGTTTACATACATCTTACTCCCTTCTCCCACTTGCTCTCCCCCTATTGAGTCAGCCCTTTCAGTCTCTCGTTTCGTGCCAATTTTGCCAGCTTCCCTCTCTCTCTATCTTCCCATCCCCCCTCCAGTCAAGAGTTGCCATCACACTCTCAAGTGTCCACCTGATTTAATTAGCTCACTCTTCATCAGCATCTCTCTCCCCTCCGCTGACCAGTCCCTTTCATGTCTGATGAGTTGTCTTCGGGGATGGTTCCTGTCCTGTGCCAACAGAAGGTCTGGGGAGCATTGCTGCCGGGATTCCTCTAGTCGCAGTCAGACCATTAAGTATGGTCTTTTTATGAGAATTTGGGGTCTGCATCCCACTGATCTCCTGCTCCCTCAGGAGTTCTCTGTTGTGCTCCCTGACAGGGCAGTCATCGATTGTGGCCGGGCACCAACTAGTTCTTCTGGTCTCAGGATGATGTAGGTCTCTGGTTCATGTGGCCCTTTATGTCTCTTGGGTTCTTAGTTGTCGTGTGACCTTGGTGTTCTTCCTTTGCCTTTGCTCCAGGTGGGTTGAGACTAATTGATGCATCCTAGATGGCCGCTTGTTAGCATTTAAGACCCCAGACGCCACATTTCAAAGTGGGATGCAGAATGATTTCATAATAGAATTATTTTGCCAATTGACTTAGAAGTCCCCGCAAACCATGTTCCCCAGACCCCCGCCCCTGCTCCGCTGACCTTTGAAGCACTCATTTTGTCCCGGAAACCTCTTTGCTTTTAGTCCAGTCCAATTGGGCTGACCTTCCATGTACTGAGTGTTGTCTTTCCCTTCACCCAAAGCAGTTCTTATCTACTGATTGATCAATAAAAAACCCTCTCCCTCCCTCCCTCCCTCCCTCCCCCCTTCGTAACCACAAAAGTATGTGTTCTTCTCCGTTTTTACTATTTCTCAAGATCTTATAATAGTGGTCTTATACAGTATTTGTCCTTTTGCCTCTGACTCATTTCGCTCAGCATAATGCCTTCCAGATTCCTCCATGTTATGAAATGTTTCAGAGATTCATCACTGTTCTTTATCGATGCGTAGTATTGCAGTGTGTGAATATACCACAATTTATTTACCCATTCATCCGTTGACGGACACCTTGGTTGCTTCCAGCTTTTTGCTATTGTAAACAGAGCTGCAATAAACATGGGTGTGCATATATCTGTGTGTGTGAAGGCTCTTATTTCTCTAGGGTATATTCTGAGGAGTGGGATTTCTGAGCTGTATGGTAGTTCTATTTCTAACTGTTTAAGATAACGCCAGATGGATTTCCAAAGTGGTTGTACCATTTTACATTCCCACCAGCAGTGTATGAGAGTTCCAATCTCTCCGCAGCCTCTCCAACATTTATTATTTTGTGTTTTTTGGATTAATGCCAGCCTAGTTGGTGTGAGATGGAATCTCATCGTAGTTTTAATTTGCATTTCTCTAATGGCTAATGATCGAGAGCATTTTCTCATGTATCTGTTGGCTGCCTGAATATCTTCTTTAGTGAAATGTGTGTTCATATCCTTTGCCCACATCTTGATTGGGTTGTTTGTCTTTTTGTGGTTGAGTTCTGACAGAATCATGTAGATTTTAGAGATCAGGCACTGGTCGGAGATGTCATAGCTGAAAATTCTTTCCCAGTCTGTAGGTGGTCTTTTTACTCTTTTGGTGAAGTCTTTAGATGAGCATAGGTGTTTGATTTTTAGGAGCTCCCAGTTATCTGGTTTCTCTTCATCATTTTTGGTAATGTTTTGTATTCTGTTTATGCCCTGTATTAGGGCTCCTAGGGTTGTCCCTATTTTTTCTTCCATGATCTTTACCATTTTAGTCTTTATGTTTAGGTCTTTGATCCACTTGGAGTTAGTTTTTGTGCATGGTGTGAGATATGGGTCCTGTTTCATTTTTTTGCAAATGGATATCCAGTTAAGCCAACACCATTTGTTCAAAAGACTATCTTTTCCCCAATTAACTGACACTGGGCCTTTGTCAAATATCAGCTGCTCATACATGGATGGATTTATATCTGGATTCTCAATTCTGTTCCATTGGTCTATGTGCCTGTTGTTGTACCAATACCAGGCTGTTTTGCCTACTGTGGCTGTATAATAGGTTCTGAAATCAGGGAGACTGAGGCCTCCCACTTTCTTCTTCTTTTTCAGTAATGCTTTGCTTATCCGGGGCTTCTTTCCCTTCCATATGAAATTGGTGATTTGTTTCTCTATCCCCTTTAAATATGACATTGGAATTTGGATCGGAAGTGCATTATATGTATAGATGGCTTTTGGTAGAATAGACATTTTTACTAAGTCTTCCGATCCATGAGCAAGGTATGTTCTTCCACTTAAGTATGTCCTTTTGAATTTCTTGGAGCAGAGCTTTGTAGTTTTCGTTGTATAGGTCTTTTACATCCTTGGTAAGATTTATTCCTAAGTATTTTATCTTCTTGGGGGCTACTGTGAATGGTATTGATTTGGTTATTTCCTCTTCGGTGTTCTTTTTGTTGATGTAGAGGAATCCAAGTGATTTTTGTATGTTTATTGTATAACCTGAGACTCTGCCAAACCCTTCTATTAGTTTCAGTAGTTTTCTGCAGGATTCCTTAGGGTTTTCTGTGTATAGATCATGTCATCTGCAAATAGTGATAGCTTTACTTCCTCCTTGCCAATCCGGATACCCTTTATTTCTTTGTCTAGCCTAATTGCCCTGGCTAGGACTTCAAGTATGATGTTGAATAAGAGCGGTGATAAAGGGCATCCTTGTCTGGTTCCCGTTCTCAAGGGAAATGCTTTCAGGTTCTCTCCATTTAGAGTGATATTGGCTGTTGGCTTTGCATAGATGCCCTTTATTATGTTGAGGAATTTTCCTTCAATTCCTATTTTGGTAAGAGTTTTTATCATGAATGGGTGTTGGACTTTGTCAAATGCCTTTTCTGCATCAATTGATAAGATCATGTGGTTTTTATCTTTTGTTTTATTTATGTGATGGATTACATTAATGGTTTTTCTGATATTAAACCAGCCTTGCATACCTGGTATAAATCCCACTTGATCAGGGTGAATTATTTTTTGATGTGTTGTTGGATTCTATTGGCTAGAATTTTGTTGAGGATTTTTGCATCTATGTTCATGAGGGATATAGGTCTGTAATTTTCTTTTTTTGTAATGTCTTTACCTGGTTTTGGTATCAGGGAGATGGTAGCTTCATAAAATGAGTTGGGTAGTATTCCGTCTTTTTCTATGCTTTGAAATACCTTCAGTAGTACTGGTGTTAAGTCTTCTCTGAAGGTTTGATAGAACTCTGCAGTGAAGCCGTCCGGGCCAGGACTTTTTTTTGTTGGAAGTTTTTTGATTACCGTTTCAATCTCTTTTTTTGTTATGGGTCTATTTAGTTGTTCTACTTCTGAATGTGTTAGTTTAGGTAGGTAGTGTTTTTCCAAGAATTCATCCATTTCTTCTAGGTTTGCAAATTTGTTAGAGTACAATTTTTCGTAGTAATCTGAAATGATTCTTTTAATTTCATTTGGTTCTGTTGTGATGTGGTCCTTCTCGTTTCTTATTCGGGTTATTTGTTTCCTTTCCTGTATTTCTTTAGTCAGTCTAGCCAATGGTGTATCAATTTTGTTAATTTTTTCAAAGAACCAGCTTTTGGCTTTGTTAATTCTTTCAATTGTTTTTCTGTTCCCTAATTCATTTAGTTCAGCTCTAATTTTTATTATTTGTTTTCTTCTGGTGCCTGATGGGTTCTTTTGTTGCTCACTTTCTCAAGTTGTCGGGACAGTTCTCTGATTTTGGCTCTTTCTTTTTTTTTATTTTTTTTTTAAATAACTTTTATTAAGCTTCAAGTGAACGTTTACAAATCCAATCAGTCTGTCACATATAAGTTTACATACATCTCACTCCCTACTCCCACTTGCTCTCCCCCTCTTGAGTCAGCCCTTTCAGTCTCTTCTTTCTTGACAATTTTGCCGGCTTCCCTCTCTCTCTATCCTCCCATCCCCCCTCCAGACAAGAGTCGCCAACACAATCTCAAGTGTCCACCTGATATAATTAGCTCACTCTTCATCAGCGTCCCTCTCCCACCCGCTGACCAGTCCCTTTCATTTCTGATGAGTTGTCTTCGGGGATGGTTCCTGTCCTGTGTCAACTGAAGGTCTGGGGAGCATGGCCGCCGGGATTTCTCCAGTCTCATTCAGACCACCAAGTTTGGTCTTTTTATGAGAATTTGGGGTCTGCATCCCACTGATCTCCTGCTCCCTCAGGGGTCCTCTGCTGTGCTCCCTGTCAGGGCAGTCATCGATTGTGGCCGGGCACCAACTAGTTCTTCTGGTCTCAGGATGATGTAGGTCTCTGGTTCATGTGGCCCTTTCTGTCTCTTGGGCTCTTAGTTGTCGTGTGGCCTTGGTGTTCTTCATTTTCCTTTGCTCCAGGTGGGTTGAGACCAATTGCTGCATCTTAGATGGCCGCTTGTTAGCATTTAAGTCCCCAGACGCCACATTTCAAAGTGGCATGCAGAATGAATTCATAATAGAATTATTTTGCCAATTGACTTAGAAGTCCCCACAAACCATGTTCCCCAGACCCCCGCACTTGCTCCGCTGACCTTTGAAGCATTCATTTTATCCCGGAAACTTCTTTGCTTTTGGTCCAGTCCAATTGAGCTGACCTTCCATGTATTGAGTGCTGTCTTTCCCTTCACCTAAAGCAGTTCTTATCTACTGATTAATCAATAAAAAACCCTCTCCCACCCTCCCTCCCTCCCCCCCTCATAACCACAAAAGTATGTGTTCTTCTCAGGTTTACTATTTCTCAAGATCTTATAATAGTGGTCTTATACAGTATTTGTCCTTTTGCCTCTGACTCATTTCGCTCAGCATAATGCCTTCCAGGTTCCTCCATGTTATGAAATGTTTCAGAGATTCATCACTGTTCTTTATCGATGCGTAGTATTCCAGTGTGTGAATATACCACAATTTATTTACCCATTCATCCGTTGATGGACACCTTGGTTGCTTCCAACTTTTTGCTATTGTAAACAGAGCTGCAATAAACATGGCTGTGCATGTATCTGTTTGTATGAAGGCTCTTGTATCTCTAGGGTATATTCCGAGGAGTGGGATTTCTGGGTTGTATGGTAGTTCTATTTCTAACTGTTTAAGATAACGCCAGATAGATTTCCAAAGTGGTTGTACCATTTTAATTCCCACCAGCAGTGTATGAGAGTTCCAATCTCTCCGCAGCCTCTCCAACATTTATTATTTTGTGTTTTTTGGATTAATGCCAGCCTTGCTGGTGTGAGATGGAATCTCATCGTAGTTTTAATTTGCATTTCTCTAATGGCTAATGATCGAGAGCATTTTCTCATGTATCTGTTGGCTGCCTGAATATCTTCTCTAGTGAAATGTGTGTTCATATCCTTTGCCCACTTCTTGATTGGGTTGTTTGTCTTTTTGTGGTTGAGTTTTAACAGAATCATGTAGATTTTAGAGATCAGGCGCTGGTCGGAGCTGTGGTAGCTGAAAATTCTTTCCCAGTCTGTAGGTGGTCTTTTTACTCTTTTGGAGAAGTCTTTAGATGAGCATAGGTGTTTGATTTTTAGGAGCTCCCGGTTATCGGGTTTCTCTTCATCATTTTTGGTAATGTTTTGTATTCTGTTTATACCTTGTATTAGGGCTCCTAGAGTTGTCCCAATTTTTTCTTCCATGATCTTTATCGTTTTAGTCTTTATGTTTAGGTCTTTGATCAACTTGGAGTTAGCTTTTGTGCATGGTGTGAGGTATGGGTCCTGTTTCATTTTTTTGCAAAGGGATATCCAGTTATGCCAGCACCATTTGTTAAAAAGGCTATCTTTTCCCCAGTTAATTGACACTGGTCCTTTGTCAAATATCAGCTGCTCATACGTGGATGGATCTATGTCTGGGTTCTCAATTCTGTTCCATTGGTCTATGTGTCTGTTGTTGTACCAATACCAGGCTGTTTTGCCTACTGTGGCTGTATAATAGGTTCTGAAGTCAGGTAAGGTGAGGCCTCCCACTTTCTTCTTATTTTTCAGTAGTGCTTTGCTTATCCGGGGGTTCTTTCCCTTCCATATGAAATTGGTGATTTGTTTCTCTATCCCCTTTAAATATGACATTGGAATTTGGATCGGAAGTGCGTTAAATGTATAGATGGCTTTTGGTAGAATAGACATTTTTACTATGTTAAGTCTTCCTATCCATGAGCAAGGTATGTTTTTCCACTTAAGTATGTCCTTTTGAATTTCTTGTAGTAGAGCTTTGTAGTTTTCTTTATGTAGGTCTTTTACATCCTTGGTAAGATTTATTCCTAAATATCTTATCTTCTTGGGGGCTACTGTGAATGGTATTGATTTGGTTATTTCTTCTTCGGTGTTCTTTTTGTTGATGTAGAGGAATCCAAGTGATTTTTGTATGTTTATTTTATAACCTGAGACTCTGCCAAACTCTTCTATTAGTTTCAGTAGTTTTCTGGAGGATTCCTTAGGGTTTTCTGTGTATAGATCATGTCATCTGCAAATAGTGATAGCTTTACTTCCTCCTTGCCAATCCGGATACCTTTTATTTCTTTGTCTAGCCTAATTGCCCTGGCTAGGACTTCAAGTATGATGTTGAATAAGAGCGGTGATAAAGGGCATCCTTGTCTGGTTCCCGTTCTCAAGGGAAATGCTTTCAGGTTCTCTCCATTTAGAGTGATATTGGCTGTTGGCTTTGCATAGATGCCCTTTATTATGTTGAGGAATTTTCCTTCAATTCCTATTTTGGTAAGAGTTTTTATCATGAATGGGTGTTGGACTTTGTCAAATGCCTTTTCTGCATCAATTGATAAGATCATGTGGTTTTTATCTTTTGTTTTATTTATGTGATGGATTACATTAATGGTTTTTCTGATATTAAACCAGCCTTGCATACCTGGTATAAATCCCACTTGATCAGGGTGAATTATTTTTTTGATGTGTTGTTGGATTCTATTGGCTAGAATTTTGTTGAGGATTTTTGCATCTATGTTCATGAGGGATATAGGTCTGTAATTTTCTTTTTTTGTAATGTCTTTACCTGGTTTTGGTATCAGGGAGATGGTAGCTTCATAAAATGAGTTGGGTAGTATTCCGTCTTTTTCTATGCTTTGAAATACCTTCAGTAGTACTGGTGTTAAGTCTTCTCTGAAGGTTTGATAGAACTCTGCAGTGAAGCCGTCCGGGCCAGGACTTTTTTTTGTTGGAAGTTTTTTGATTACCGTTTCAATCTCTTTTTTTGTTATGGGTCTATTTAGTTGTTCTACTTCTGAATGTGTTAGTTTAGGTAGGTAGTGTTTTTCCAAGAATTCATCCATTTCTTCTAGGTTTGCAAATTTGTTAGAGTACAATTTTTCGTAGTAATCTGAAATGATTCTTTTAATTTCATTTGGTTCTGTTGTGATGTGGTCCTTCTCGTTTCTTATTCGGGTTATTTGTTTCCTTTCCTGTATTTCTTTAGTCAGTCTAGCCAATGGTGTATCAATTTTGTTAATTTTTTCAAAGAACCAGCTTTTGGCTTTGTTAATTCTTTCAATTGTTTTTCTGTTCCCTAATTCATTTAGTTCAGCTCTAATTTTTATTATTTGTTTTCTTCTGGTGCCTGATGGGTTCTTTTGTTGCTCACTTTCTCAAGTTGTCGGGACAGTTCTCTGATTTTGGCTCTTTCTTTTTTTTTATTTTTTTTTTAAATAACTTTTATTAAGCTTCAAGTGAACGTTTACAAATCCAATCAGTCTGTCACATATAAGTTTACATACATCTCACTCCCTACTCCCACTTGCTCTCCCCCTCTTGAGTCAGCCCTTTCAGTCTCTTCTTTCTTGACAATTTTGCCGGCTTCCCTCTCTCTCTATCCTCCCATCCCCCCTCCAGACAAGAGTCGCCAACACAATCTCAAGTGTCCACCTGATATAATTAGCTCACTCTTCATCAGCGTCCCTCTCCCACCCGCTGACCAGTCCCTTTCATTTCTGATGAGTTGTCTTCGGGGATGGTTCCTGTCCTGTGTCAACTGAAGGTCTGGGGAGCATGGCCGCCGGGATTTCTCCAGTCTCATTCAGACCACCAAGTTTGGTCTTTTTATGAGAATTTGGGGTCTGCATCCCACTGATCTCCTGCTCCCTCAGGGGTCCTCTGCTGTGCTCCCTGTCAGGGCAGTCATCGATTGTGGCCGGGCACCAACTAGTTCTTCTGGTCTCAGGATGATGTAGGTCTCTGGTTCATGTGGCCCTTTCTGTCTCTTGGGCTCTTAGTTGTCGTGTGGCCTTGGTGTTCTTCATTTTCCTTTGCTCCAGGTGGGTTGAGACCAATTGCTGCATCTTAGATGGCCGCTTGTTAGCATTTAAGTCCCCAGACGCCACATTTCAAAGTGGCATGCAGAATGAATTCATAATAGAATTATTTTGCCAATTGACTTAGAAGTCCCCACAAACCATGTTCCCCAGACCCCCGCACTTGCTCCGCTGACCTTTGAAGCATTCATTTTATCCCGGAAACTTCTTTGCTTTTGGTCCAGTCCAATTGAGCTGACCTTCCATGTATTGAGTGCTGTCTTTCCCTTCACCTAAAGCAGTTCTTATCTACTGATTAATCAATAAAAAACCCTCTCCCACCCTCCCTCCCTCCCCCCCTCATAACCACAAAAGTATGTGTTCTTCTCAGGTTTACTATTTCTCAAGATCTTATAATAGTGGTCTTATACAGTATTTGTCCTTTTGCCTCTGACTCATTTCGCTCAGCATAATGCCTTCCAGGTTCCTCCATGTTATGAAATGTTTCAGAGATTCATCACTGTTCTTTATCGATGCGTAGTATTCCAGTGTGTGAATATACCACAATTTATTTACCCATTCATCCGTTGATGGACACCTTGGTTGCTTCCAACTTTTTGCTATTGTAAACAGAGCTGCAATAAACATGGCTGTGCATGTATCTGTTTGTATGAAGGCTCTTGTATCTCTAGGGTATATTCCGAGGAGTGGGATTTCTGGGTTGTATGGTAGTTCTATTTCTAACTGTTTAAGATAACGCCAGATAGATTTCCAAAGTGGTTGTACCATTTTAATTCCCACCAGCAGTGTATGAGAGTTCCAATCTCTCCGCAGCCTCTCCAACATTTATTATTTTGTGTTTTTTGGATTAATGCCAGCCTTGCTGGTGTGAGATGGAATCTCATCGTAGTTTTAATTTGCATTTCTCTAATGGCTAATGATCGAGAGCATTTTCTCATGTATCTGTTGGCTGCCTGAATATCTTCTCTAGTGAAATGTGTGTTCATATCCTTTGCCCACTTCTTGATTGGGTTGTTTGTCTTTTTGTGGTTGAGTTTTAACAGAATCATGTAGATTTTAGAGATCAGGCGCTGGTCGGAGCTGTGGTAGCTGAAAATTCTTTCCCAGTCTGTAGGTGGTCTTTTTACTCTTTTGGAGAAGTCTTTAGATGAGCATAGGTGTTTGATTTTTAGGAGCTCCCGGTTATCGGGTTTCTCTTCATCATTTTTGGTAATGTTTTGTATTCTGTTTATACCTTGTATTAGGGCTCCTAGAGTTGTCCCAATTTTTTCTTCCATGATCTTTATCGTTTTAGTCTTTATGTTTAGGTCTTTGATCAACTTGGAGTTAGCTTTTGTGCATGGTGTGAGGTATGGGTCCTGTTTCATTTTTTTGCAAAGGGATATCCAGTTATGCCAGCACCATTTGTTAAAAAGGCTATCTTTTCCCCAGTTAATTGACACTGGTCCTTTGTCAAATATCAGCTGCTCATACGTGGATGGATCTATGTCTGGGTTCTCAATTCTGTTCCATTGGTCTATGTGTCTGTTGTTGTACCAATACCAGGCTGTTTTGCCTACTGTGGCTGTATAATAGGTTCTGAAGTCAGGTAAGGTGAGGCCTCCCACTTTCTTCTTATTTTTCAGTAGTGCTTTGCTTATCCGGGGGTTCTTTCCCTTCCATATGAAATTGGTGATTTGTTTCTCTATCCCCTTTAAATATGACATTGGAATTTGGATCGGAAGTGCGTTAAATGTATAGATGGCTTTTGGTAGAATAGACATTTTTACTATGTTAAGTCTTCCTATCCATGAGCAAGGTATGTTTTTCCACTTAAGTATGTCCTTTTGAATTTCTTGTAGTAGAGCTTTGTAGTTTTCTTTATGTAGGTCTTTTACATCCTTGGTAAGATTTATTCCTAAATATCTTATCTTCTTGGGGGCTACTGTGAATGGTATTGATTTGGTTATTTCTTCTTCGGTGTTCTTTTTGTTGATGTAGAGGAATCCAAGTGATTTTTGTATGTTTATTTTATAACCTGAGACTCTGCCAAACTCTTCTATTAGTTTCAGTAGTTTTCTGGAGGATTCCTTAGGGTTTTCTGTGTATAGATCATGTCATCTGCAAATAGTGATAGCTTTACTTCCTCCTTGCCAATCCGGATACCTTTTATTTCTTTGTCTAGCCTAATTGCCCTGGCTAGGACTTCAAGTATGATGTTGAATAAGAGTGGTGATAAAGGGCATCCTTGTCTGGTTCCCGTTCTCAAGGGAAATGCTTTCAGGTTCTCTCCATTTAGAGTGATATTGGCTGTTGGCTTTGCATAGATGCCCTTTATTATGTTGAGGAATTTTCCTTCAATTCCTATTTTGGTAAGAGTTTTTATCATGAATGGGTGTTGGACTTTGTCAAATGCCTTTTCTGCATCAATTGATAAGATCATGTGGTTTTTATCTTTTGTTTTATTTATGTGATGGATTACATTAATGGTTTTTCTGATATTAAACCAGCCTTGCATACCTGGTATAAATCCCACTTGATCAGGGTGAATTATTTTTTTGATGTGTTGTTGGATTCTATTGGCTAGAATTTTGTTGAGGATTTTTGCATCTATGTTCATGACGGATATAGGTCTATAATTTTCTTTTTTTGTAATGTCTTTACCTGGTTTTGGTATCAGGGAGATGGTGGCTTCATAGAATGAGTTGGGTAGTATTCGGTCATTTTCTATGCTTTGGAATACCTTTAGTAGTAGTGGTGTTAACTCTTCTCTGAAAGTTTGGTAGAACTCTGCGTGAAGCCGTCCGGGCCAGGGCTTTTTTTTGTTGGGAGTTTTTTGATTACCGTTTCAATCTCTTTTCTTGTTATGGGTCTATTTAGTTGTTCTACTTCTGAATGTGTTAGTTTAGGTAGGTAGTGTTTTTCCAGGAATTCATCCATTGCTTCTAGGTTTGCAAATTTGTTAGAGTACAATTTTTCATAATAATCTGAAATGATTCTTTTAATTTCATTTGGTTCTGTTGTGATGTGGTCCTTCTCATTTCTTATTCGGGTTATTTGTTTCCTTTCCTGTATTCCTTTAGTCAGTCTAGCCAATGGTTTATCAATTTTGTTAATTTTTTCAAAGAACCAGCTTTTGGCTTTGTTAATTCTTTCAATTGTTTTTCTGTTCTCTAATTCATTTAGTTCAGCTCTAATTTTTATTATTTGTTTTCTTCTGGTGCCTGATGGATTCTTTTGTTGCTCACTTTCTATTTGTTCAAGTTGTAGGGACAGTTCTCTGCTTTTGGCTCTTTCTTCTTTTTGTATGTGTGCATTTATTGATATAAATTGGCCTCTGAGCACTGCTTTTGCTGTGTCCCAGAGGTTTTGATAGAAAGTATTTTCATTCTCGTTGCTTTCTATGAATTTCCTTATTCCCTCCTTAATGTCTTCTATAACCCAGTCTTTTTTCAGAAGGGTGTTGTTCATTTTCCAAGTATTTGATTTCTTTTCCCTAGTTTTTCTGTTATTGATCTCTAGTTTTATTGCCTTGTGGTCTGAGAAGATGCTTTGTAATATTTCGATGTTTTGGACTCTGCAAAGGTTTGTTTTATGACCTAATATGTGGTCTATTCTAGAGAATGTTCCATGTGCGCTAGAAAAAAAAGTATATTTTGCAGCAGTTGGGTGGAGAGTTCTGTATAAGTCAATGAGGTCAAGTTGGTTGATTGTTGTAATTAGATCTTCCGTGTCTCTATTGAGCTTCTTACTGGATGTCCTGTCCTTCTCCGAAAGTGGTGTGTTGAAGTCTCCTACTATAATTGTGGAGGTATCTATCTCGCTTTTCAATTCTGTTAAAATTTGATTTATGTATCTTGCAGCCCTGTCATTGGGTGCATAAATATTTAATATGGTTATGTCTTCCTGATCAATTGTCCCTTTTATCATTATATAGTGTCCTGCTTTATCCTTTGTGGTGGATTTAAGTCTAAAGTCTATTTTGTCAGAAATTAATATTGCTACTCCTCTTCTTTTTTGCTTATTGTTTGCTTGATATACTTTTTTCCATCCTTTGAGTTTTAGTTTGTTTGTGTCTCTAAGTCTAAGGTGTGTCTCTTGTAGGCAGCATATAGATGGATCATGTTTCTTTATCCAGTCTGTGACTCTCTGTCTCTTTATTGGTGCATTTAGTCCATTTACATTCAGGGTAATTATAGATAAATAAGTTTTTAGTGCTGTCATTTTGATGCCTTTTCATGTGTGTTGTTGGCCATTTCATTTTTCCACATACTTTTTTGTGCTGAGACGTTTTTCTTAGTAAATTGTGAGATCCTCATTTTCATAGTGTTTGACTTTATGTTAGTTGAGTCGTTACGTTTTTCTTGGCTTTTTTCTTGAGTTATAGAGTTGATATTCCTTTTTGTGGTTACCTTATTATTTACCCTTATTTTTCTAAGTAAAAACCTAACTTGTATCGTTCTATATCGCCTTGTATCACTCTCCGTCTGGAAGTTCAATGCCTCCTGTATTTAGTCCCTCTTTTTGATTATTGTGATCTTTTACCTATTGACTTCCATGATTCCCTGTTATGTGTATTATTTTATTTATTTATTTATTTTTTAGAATTAATCTTAATTTGTTTGTTTTTGTGCTTTCCGTATTTGAGTTGATATCAGGACGTTCTGTTTTGTGACCTTGTATTGTGCTGGTACCTGATATTATTGGTCATGTGACCAAACAATCTCCTTTAGCATTTCTTGTAGCCTTGGTTTGTTTTTTGCAAATTCTCTAAACTTGTTTTTATCTGTAAATATCTTAATTTCGCCTTCATATTTCAGAGAGAGTTTTCCTGGATATATGATCCTTGGTTGGCAGTTTTTGTCCTTCAGTGCTCTGTATATGTCGTCCCATTCCCTTCTTGCCTGCATGGTTTCTGCTGAGTAGTCTGAACTTATTCTTATTGATTCTCCCTTGAAGGAAACCTTTCTTTTCTCCCTGGCTGCTTTTAAAATTTTCTGTTTATCTTTGGTTTTGGCGAGTTTGATGATAATATGTCTTGGTGTTTTTCTTTTTGGATCAATCTTAAATGGGGTTCGATGAGCATCTTGGATAGATATCCTTTCGTCTTTCATGATGTCAGGGAAGTTTTCTGTCAGGAGTTCTTCAACTATTTTCTATGTGTTTTCTGTCCCCCCTCCCAGTTCTGGGACGCCAATCACCCACAGGTTATCCTTTTTGATAGAGTCCCACATGATTCTTAGGGTTTCTTCATTTTTTTTAATTCTTTTATCTGATTTTTTTTCAGCTATGTTGGTGTTGATTCCCTGGTCCTCCAGATGTCCCAGTCTGCATTCTAATTGCTCCAGTCTGCTCCTCTGACTTCTTATTGCGTTGTCTAATTCTGTAATTTTATTGTTAATCTTTTGGATTTCTACATGCTGTCTCTCTATGGATTCTTGCAACTTATTAATTTTTTCACTATGTTCTTGAATAATCTTTTTGAGTTCTTCAACAGTTTTATCAGTGTGTTCCTTGGCTTTTTCTGCAGTTTGCCTTATTTCATTTGTGATGTCTTGAAGCATTCTGTAAATTAGTTTTTTATATTCTGTATCTGATAATTCCAGGATTGTATCTTCATTTGGGAAAGATTTTGATTCTTTTGTTTGGGAGGTTGGAGAAGCTGTCATGGTCTGCTTCTTTAAGTGGTTTGATATGCAGTTTTGTCCCCAAGCCATCACTGGGAAACTAGTTTTTCCAGAAAATCTGCTAAAAAAAAAATGCAGTCAGATCCCTATCAGAGTTCTCCCTCTGGCTCAGGCTATTCGGATGTTAATGAAGCCGCCTGGGGAGGGTGGGGGAGGGATCAGAGAGATAGGAGAGTAGCACCCCAGAATATAGCCAGAGTTGCTTGTCTTACTTGGAATGACTATTATATCTGAGATTTCCGCAGGGCGCGTCGCCTATAAGTACTGGCTGTGTGGAGATTGCCCCCGGGGGGTCTGGCCCGCTGGCGTCATGGTCAGATCCTCCGCTGTCAGCCCCACCCCCAAGGTTAAGGCTCCCCTACTGGGACGGTGCACTCCCGACTCCAAAATCAGTCGCTGTCTCCCGGGGACTCCCCGTCCCGCCAGCCGCGTCACGCGCCACCCCCGCGAACCAAGTGGGCTCCCCCCCGGGGTCAGCTCAGGACAGCGAAGCAGCTCCCCACGCCTGCGCCGCTAGTGCGCGTCCCGGCTGGGACGCTGTTCTCCCCGCTCCAAGACCAGCCGCTGCCTCCCGGGGACTTCTCCCACCGGCTGCGCCGCCACGCCGCCCGCGCGAACCGGCTGGGACCGCCCCAGGCTCAATTCAGGGGGATGGAGCTGCACCCTGCGCTCACGCCCCGCCCGCTCCCCGCCAAAATCCCTGCGGGATCGCTCCCCGGCTGGGACGCTGCTCTCCCCGCTCCAAGACCTGTCACTGCCTCCCGGGGACTTCTTCCACCGGCTGCACCGCCACGCCGCCTGCGCAAACCGGCTGGGCTCCCTCCTGGGATGAGTTCGGAGGCTAGGGCTGGGCCCCTTGTCTGTGCTGTCTGCCCCCCTGGGCTCTGCCCCAAATCGGGCTCCGAAGGTCACCTGACTGGTACACTGGCTCCTGGCTCTGAAAACAATCACTGTCTCCCCGTATTTGTTCTTTCTCCATCTCTAAATCTGTGTTTGTTGTTCAGAGTTCGTAGATTGTTATGTATGTGATCGATTCACTTGTTTTTCCGAGTCTTTGTTGCAAGAGGGATCCGCGGTAGCGTCCACCTAGTCCGCCATCTTGGCCCCACCTCCTGTCTGCAACTTACTTTTAAATGCATTAGAAAATAAGATGGGTTGATGGATTGATTAAGATATGCATAGGTATATGGATCAATGTAATAAACAACTATGATAAAATGTTAATTACGGAATCTAGGTGGTGGAAGTATGAATGTTCCCTGTACAATTTTTTCAATTTTTATGAATGTTTAAGATGTCCATTTATAATGCAGGGAAAATTTTAATATGAGACAAGATTCAAATTTCTTAAAAAGTGTAAGTTTCTCTAAAAAAATAAAAAGATTTCTTACTAAAATTATCTTAATTAAATAGCCTTTTGAAGTGTGTAAATTAAAGGCAATGCTTTCAAAGAACTATGCTTCAGAATATATTCTAGAGAAATAAGAGCCTTTACATGAACAGATATATGCACACCCATGTTTATTGCAGCACTGTTTACAATAGCAAAAAGATGGAAGCAACCAAGGTGCCCATCAATGGATGAATGGATAAATTATGGTATATTCACAGAATGGAATACTACACTTCAATAAATAACAGTGACGAATCTGTGAAACCGTTCATAACATGGAGGAATCTGGAAGGCACTATGCTAAGTGAAATTACTCAGTTGCAAAAGAACAAATATTGTATAAGACCAGTATTATAAGAACTCAAGAAATAGTTTAAACAGAGAAGAAAATATTCTTTGATGGTTATGAGAGGGGGGAGGGAGGGAGAAAGGGAGAGGGGTATTCACTAATTATATAGTAGATAAGAGCTACTTTATGTGACCGGAAAGACAGGTGAGGTCAGCACAACTGGACTAAACCAAAAGCAAAGAAGTTTTTGGAATAAACTGAATGCTTCGAAGGCCAGTGTAGCAGGGAGAGGGGTCTGGGGACCATAGGTTCAGGGGACATCTAAGTCAATTGGCATAATAAAATCTATTAAGAAAATATTCTGCATCCCACTTTGGAGAGTGGCGTCTGTGATCTTAAACGCTAGCAAGCAGCCATCTAAGATGCATCAATTGGTCTCAGCCCACCTGGATCAAAGGAGAATGAAGACCACCAAGGACACAAGATAATTACGAGCCCAAGAGACAGAAAGGGCCACATGAACCAGAGACTACATCAACCTGAGACCAGAAGAACTAGATGGTGCCCGACAACAACGGATGACTGCCCTGACAGGGAACACAACAGGGAATCCCTGAGGGAGCAGGATAGCAGTGGGATGCAGACCGCAAATTCTCATAAAAAGACCAGAATTAATGGTCTGACTGAGACTAGAAGGACCCTGGTGGTCATGGCTCCCAGACCTTCTGTTGGCCCAGGACAGGAACCATTCCCAAAGCCAACCCTTCAGACAGGGATTGGACTGAACAATGGGTTGGAGAGGGATGCTCGTGAGGAGTGAGCTTCTTGGATCAAGTGGACACTTGAGACTATGTTGGCATATCCTGCCTGGAGGGGAGATGAGAGGATAGAGTTAGTTAGAAGCTGGTGAAATGGACACGAAAAGAGAGACTCGAGAGAGGGAGCAGGCTGCCTCATTGGGAGAAAGCAATTGGGAGTAAAAAAAAAAAAATTTTTTTATCAAGGTGTAGATAAGTTTTTGTGTGAGAGACTGACTTGATTTGTAAACTTTCAGTTAAAGCACAATAAAAATTTAAAAAAAAGAATTATGCTTCAATTACACCTAATATTAGCCATAGGATTTTGTAAAATATGGCTGGATATAATTTTTCTTTTAATTCAGAGCTTATACTGTGTCAAAAAAAAATCAACAACAAATCATTAAATGGCATTTTAAAATTTTCTTTATTATCCAATTTATAGATTTAAAAAAAAATTCAGATAGTCTTATGCCATATGCCTATGTTCCTGTGATTTCAAAAACACTCATTTTATCTGGGGTTTAGAGGCAAACTATATTTTGAGTTTTATTCAAGAATAAGATTATGGGCAAATTGAACATGACTCAGTACGTATACAGTAAGAAGTTAGGACAACCCATAGGTGGTTTACTGTAGCATTCATATATTTTCCCCAAACTAAATATATTCTTGTTCTCACAAAGTGGCCTCTTGTCACTCACTCTGTTGCAATATTATGGCTAATTTGAAAGTCAATACTGTAACTGTTCCAGCCTAATACTATTTGAGTCAAATGTACATTACTCGACATTTTTAGCAAAGCATTATTGTTAATGATGCCAACCATTAGAATATATATGTAGTTATAACATTTTCATTTATGTAAGTGTATATATACTTAAAAATCTATGATATTCAGTGTATTACATTAAATATTTTGACCAACTTGTGAAATATGAAAACAGTTTACTGATATTTCTTATTTGTGCATTCAACCATCTCAAAGAGTCAATGAGGAAGAGGCACATAAAGAGTTCAAGGAGAAAAATAAGCATATTATGGATAGAATTAGCCCACTTTAGCCATTGAATTAATAGGGAGCAGAGTTCCATTTGATCAAAATCTGGGGTAGCTTAGTAATTCAAGTTAAAAAAAATCAGACTTTCATTTGTAGTTATTCTTCTATGATAGGTTACTTGGGGATTACATTATGAATAATAAAAATGAAGGTAAGGTATTTCCAGTACACTTAGAAAAGTACACACAATGTGCAGTGCAGTGAATTGCTTAATATGGCCCTTTCAACCACACATGGTCTTGTAAGTCTCAACATGATGATTGCAAGGGACTATGCAAATCAGGCTTCTGTAAGGATTACAGCCTTGGAAACTCTATGGGGCAGTTCTACTCTGTCCTATAGGGTCACTATGAGTTGCAATGGGAGGCAGATAAGGTGCTCATGGCCCACTAAGTGGATTGGACAGCTTGCTAATAATGCAAATAATGGGCATGACACCCTTGTGGAGGTGGGACCATAAAAGTAATGTGTATGGAAGCCTAAGAGAATATTGGTAAGTTTTGCCATCCTTCTAAGCTTAAATGAGCCATCACAGAAGTGGGAAAAGGGGACCTTACTAACGTTAAGAAAGAAGAACCACAGATAACATAATATCAATGTTTAAACTCTGAAAACTTTTTCTCTAATACCAGGAACAAGATAAGGATGCCAACTTTTACCACAACTATTCAACATTGTATTGGCAGTTCTAGCTAGAGCAAGTTGGCAAGAAAAAGAAATAAAAAGCATTCAGATTGGAAAGAGAGAAGTAAAAGGATATCTATTCACAGATGTCATGATCCTATATATTGGAAATCCCAAATGATCTACAGAAAAGTTAATAGAGCTAGTAAATGAATTCAGCAATATTGCTGGGTATAAGAACAACAGCCAAAATCAGTTGTATTTTAACACTCAAGCAATGAATAATTAGAAAAGGAAATTAAGAAAACAATTTCATTTACAATAGCATCTAAAGAATAAAACACCTAAGAATAAATTTAACCTAGGAGTTGAAAGACTTTTACACAGAAAACTACAAAATATTACTGAAAGAAATTAAAGAAGACCTAAATAAATGGGAAGACATCACATGTTTATGTATTAGAAGGCTTAATATTGTTAAAATGTCAATACTACTCAAAGCAATCCACATACTCAATGTAATCCCTATCAAAATTGCAGTGGACTTTTTAAGCAGAAATAGAAAAATGAAAAGGATCCTCAAATTCATGGAATTGCAAGAGGCCCTGAATAGTCAAAACAATCCTGAAAAAGAACAAATTTGGAAGAATCATACTTCTCAATTTCAAAACCTACTACAAAGCTGCATAATCAAAACACTGTGGTATTGGCATAAGGATAAACAGATGGACAAATGGAATAAAATTGACAGTCTAAAAATAAACCCATACAACTATTGTTCAATGATTTTTGACAAGGGTGCCAACTCCATTCAATAGGGAAAGAATTGTATCAACTAATGATACTGAGATAATTGGATATCCCCCAGCAAAAGAATGAACTTGGACCCTTACCTCTTATCATACATAAAAATTAACTTAAAATGGATCAATGACCTGAATAAAAGTGTTAAAACCATAAAACTCTTAGAAGAGAACTTAGGGACAATTCTTCATAACCTTGGATTTGGTGATGGATTCTTAGATATGATACCCAAAGCATAAGTAACAAAAGAAAAAATAGATAAATTGGACTTTATCAAATTAAAAAAAAACTTTTGTGCATCAAAAGATATTACCAAGAAAATGAAAAGACAACCTATAGAATGGGAGAAAATATTTGCAAATCAAATAACTGATAAAAGTCTAGTATCCAGAATATATAAAGAACTCTTACAACTCAACAACAAAATGCAAACAACCCAATTTAAAAATAATCAAAGGACTTCAGCAGACATTTATCCAAAGTAGATATACAAAGGGTCAACAGACACATGAAAAGAGCTCAACACGAATAGTCATTTAAAAAAAAAAAAAAACTCGTTGCTGTGGAATAGATGGTGACCCTATAGGACAGAGTAGAACTGCCCAATATAGTTTCCAAGGAGCAGGTGGTGGATTTGAACTCTCGACCTTTGAGTTAACAGCCAAGCTCTTAACCACTATACCACCAGGCCTGCAGTTCAAAATGACAAGAAATGACCACTTCACACCAATTAGAATGGTTATAATAAATTTTTAAAAAAAGACAATAAATGTTGGAAAGCATGTGAAGAAATGAAAACCTAGCATGGTACTGGTACAACGACAGATACTTTGACCAATGGAACAGAATTGAGAACCCAGATGTAAATCCATCCACCTATGGTCACCTGATCTTCGACAAGAGTCCAAAGTCCATCACATGGGGAAAAGACAGTCTTTTTAACAAATGGTACTGGCAAAACTGGATGTCCATCTGCAAAAAAATGAAACAGGACCCATACTTCACACTATATAAAAAACCAACTCAAAAGGGATCAAAGATCTAAATATAAAGCCAAAAACCATGACGTTCATAGAAGAAAAAATAGGATCAATGATAGAGGCCCAAATGCATGGCATTAACAGGATACAGATGACAACCAACAACACAAAAGCTCCGGAGGATAAGCTAGATAACTGAGATGGTCCAAAAATTAAATGCTTATGCTCATCAAAAGACTTCACCAAAAGAGTAAAAAGAGAACCTACAGACTGGGGAAAAAATTTTTTTGGCTATTACAAATCAGACAACGATCTAATCTCTAAAATCAAAAGAAAATCCAACACCTCTACAACAAAGACAAATAATCCAATTAAAAAATGGGCAAAAGAAATGAACACACACTTCACAAAACAAGACATTCAAGTGGCTAACAGACACATGAGGAAATGCTCACGATCTCTAGCCATTAAACCCAGTGACATCGAGTCGATTCCAATTCATAGCGAGCCTATAGGACGGAGTAGAACTGCCCCACAGAGTTTCCAAGGAGCACCTGGAGGATTTGAACTGCTGACCCTTTGGTTAGCAGCCATAGCACTTAACCACTACGCCACCAGGATTTCCCTCCAGCCATTAGAGAAATGCAAATCAAAACCACAATGAGATACCATCTCACCCCAGCATTACTGGCACGAATCGATAAAACAGGAAATAACAAATGTTGGAGAGGCTGCAGGGAGATCAGAACTCTTATGCACTGCTGGTGGGAATGCAGAATGATACAATCTTTTTGGAAAATGATATGGCACTTCCATACAAAGCTAAAACTAGAAATACTGTATGATCCAGCAATCCAACTCCTAGGAATATATCCTGGAGAAATAAAAGCTGTCACACGAATAGACATATGCATACCCATGTTCACTGCAGCATTGTTCACAGTAGCAAAAACATGGAAACAGCCTAGATGCCCATCAACAGATGAATGGATAAACAAACTGTGGTACCTACACACAATGGAGTATTACACAACAGTAAAGAACAACGATGAATCTGTGAAGCATCTCATAACATGGATGAATCTGGAGGGCATTATATGCTGAATGAAATAAGTCAGTCACAAAAGGACAAATATTATACGAGACCATCACCGTAAAAACTCATGAGAAGGTTTGCACACAAAAAGAAACAATCTTTGATGGTTACGAGGGAGGGGTGGGGATGGAAAAACACTTAATAGACAAGAGATAAGTGGAAACTTAGGTGAAGGGTAAGACTGTACACATTAGTGGGGAAGCCAGCACAACCTGTACAAGCAAGGTCTTGGTAGCTCCACATCCAAACTCCCTGAGGGACCAAATTGCTGGGCTGAGGGCTGTGGGGACCATGGTTTCGGGGAACATCTAGCTCAATAGGCATAACATAGTTTATAAAGAATATGTTCTATATTCTACTTTGGTGAGTAGCGTCTGGGGTCTTAAAAGTCTGTGAGCGGCCATCTAGGATATTCCACTGGTCTCACCCCTTCGGGAGTAAGGAAGAGTGAAGAAAACTAAAGATACAAGGGAAAGATTAGTTCAAATGACTAATAGACCACATCTACCACTGCCTCCACCAGACTGAGTCCAGTACAACTAGAGAGTGCCTGGCTACCACCACTGACTTCTCAGACAGGGATCACAATAGAGGGTCCCGGACAGAGCTGGAGAAAATTGTAGAACAAAATTCTAACTCAAAAAGAAGGACCAGACTTGCTAGCCTGACAGAGACTGGAGAAACCCTGAGAGTATAGCCCCCTGGACACCCTCTCAGGTCAGTAATGAGGTCACTCCTGAGCTTCAACCTTCAGCCAAAGATTGAACAGGCCCATGGAACAAAACAAGACTAAAGAGGCCCACCAGCCCTGGGGCAGGGACTGGAAGGCAGGAGGGAACAGGAAAGCTGGTAATAGGGAAACCAGGGTTGAGAAGGGAGAGTATTGATATGTGGGGTTGTTAACCAATGCTATAGAACAATGTGTGTACTGTTTGATAAGAAACTAGTTTGTTCTGTAAGCCTTCATCTAAACTACAATAAAATAAATAAATAAATTTCTCTTCGTAAAAGCCAAAAAAAAAAAAGAATTGACTCAATGACAACTAACAACGTATTTACTTTACATTGGCAGTGTTTGCTTTCAGAACTTTAAAGATATCATTAAACTGTCGTTTGGCATCTAAAAAGAAAAAAAGAGGAAATGAAAACCTTCGTATATTGTTGATGGGGTTGCAAAACATTTCAGCCACTGTGGAAAATATTTTGTTAATTTCTCAAATTGTTAAACATATAATTACCATATGACCCCTACAACTGTGCTTCCCGTTATATGCCCAAAAGTATTGAAAAAAATTCTCAGCAGCACTATTCACAATAGTCAAAAGGTGGAAATAGCCCAAGTGTCCATCAACGAATGAATGGATCAACCAATTGTGGTATATATATGCAATGGAATACTATTCTGCCATTAAAAAAAGTAGATGAATCTCCAAAACATTATGCTAAGGGTGATTCCATTTATATGAAATATCTAGAATAGAACAATCTATAGCTGGAATACAGAATATCTGTAGGGAAGGGAAATGGGGAGGAACTTAAGGGGTAAGAGATTTACTATGGGTTGATGGGAATGTTTCAGAATTAGATAAAGGCGATGGTCACACAACATTGCGAGCGCACTAAGTGCCACCAAATAACTGTTCGCTTTTAAATGGTTAGGTATAGTCATGTGAATGTCACCTCTCTTTCTCTCTCTCTCTCTCTATGTATACACATATAGACACACACACACAATTTAGAGATCGATACTTGCAAAATATTTTAAATTGAAGTAAATGACAGGGTTTAGGAGTTGACCACAATAATCTTGGTGGTTCTGTGTTTAATAAAAGCATCAACAAATACATAATATTCATTTAGATTTGAATTCTATAGTTGAAATAACATCTACTCTTGATTACATAGAGCCAGCTTCAAATTCCAGCATAGCCACATACTACCTGTGTCGAAAGGATAAGCAACTTTTTCTCTAAACCTTGTTTCCTCATATGAAAACTGAGGAATGATATCGGCTCCTTCCTGGGATTGTGATAAGGGTTCAGTTCGGGAGCTACATGAGCAGACCTGCACCATACCCAGCACTTAGTGGGTACACGTGAGTAAGACATGTGACAAGATTTGCATCCACACTCGAACTTAGTGTACAAACCAGTGAGTGGGCTCACAGCATTTCTGGGAGCAAGAGAGGGCAAGCATTATTCTCCTAGTTTAAAAGCCATTTGCCTTGGCACAGGGACTATTGCC
Source organism: Elephas maximus indicus (assembly GCF_024166365.1). NCBI lineage: Eukaryota > Metazoa > Chordata > Mammalia > Proboscidea > Elephantidae > Elephas > Elephas maximus. The sequence continues at coordinate 139,234,216 of NC_064846.1, forward strand.
TGTAAAGTGAGCAAAATTACTGTTCAGACCACGTCAATTTTAGTCAGCAGCAGCAACTGCTGCCCAAATTTTGAGGATAAAGATAATTGCATTAAAAACTACCGCCAGTTGAATTTTTATCCATTAAAGTGACCTACGTATAATTAATAATTTTAATGATTCTCAGAATCCCAAATAGCCCAGATTATTAAAAAGTGTTTCAAAATTAGCAGTTACAAAAATGTCAATTATTTAAAAAATTATTACCTATGTTGGTTCTAATCGCTGTAAAACAAATTTTCAAGTGCAAATTTCTATTAAATTAATTTGGTGTAGTTTTAAAGTGAGAATATTATACATATGAAACCATTCATACAAAAATGTTTAATAGATTAGCTTAAATGCCTTAACATAAATTATGTTAATACATAGAATGGTTCCTGCTAAATGTGATTAATAAGATTTCTGGGATTAACATATGAAAATAATTTTCTGCAAGTCTCCTTTCTAAATAATTATTTATAAAGACACTAATTTTAAAGCCCTTATGTGAAGATGTGCATTTCATTTAACCCTCAGCTAATTTTGCAATAAGAAATTTTATATACATAAAAATAATATATAAAAATCCATTGCCGTCAAGTCGGTTCTGACCCATAGTGACCCTATAGGACAGAGTAGAACTGTCCCATAGAGTTTCCAAGGAGTATCTGGTGGATTCGAACTGCTGACCTTTTTGCTTAGCAGCTGTAGCTCTTAACCAGTATGGCAGCAGGGTTTCCAAATAATATATTTTATATATATATAGATATATATAGGAAACCCTGGTAGTGTAGTGGTTAAGTGCTATGGTTGCTAACCAAGAAGTCAGCAGTTCAAATCTGCCAGGTGCTCCTTGGAAACTCTATGTGGCAGTTCTTCTCTGTCCTCTAGGGTCACTATGAGTCGGAATTGACTCGATGGCAGTGGGTTTTTAGGTTTATATAAAAAAAATTTTTTTTTTTTTTTATATTGTGTATACTATTGTGGTAGATGGTTAGATGTTGCTGGACATAAAATGGACAATAAAAAGACATGGAGTATATAACTTTCTGATATTAATATAACAGATGACTGATAATAGGAATCACAAAAAATCAGTTAGTAGACAGTTTATCCTGTCAGTATTCCAATCTGCTGTGTGCTAATAAGAAATATGTTTTATTTTATAAAAGGAAACATTGAAGTTGTATAGAAGCTTAGCTTTCTTCAATCCAACTGTGAAAAAAAATTATCACCACTCACATTTTCAAAAACCATTTCAAGACATATCTCTATCACCTCTACTCCAGTCTCCCTTTGTATATGTAAATATAAAAAATATATATACATAAAAGTGGCAGTGTAAATAATATAAGAATAAATTAATACTGCCCCATGGAATCACTGTCACGATTTTTACAAAGAGTGCGAAATTGACAATTTTACTCCCCAAGTAGAAACCCTGGTGGTGTAGTGGTTAAGTGCTATGGCTGCTAATCAAGAGGTCGGCTGTTCAAATCCACCAGGCGCTCCTTGGAAACTTTATGGGGGAGTTCTACTCTGTCCTATAGGGTCGCTAGGAGTCGGAATCGACTCGACAGCAGTGGGTTTGGTTTTTTGGGGGTTTTACTCCCCAAGTATTCATTTATAGAAATAAAATAAGCTATATTTTAAAAGGATTTGTTTAATAGTGTGTGCATGGCATGTATGCATCTGTGGGGGAGCAGGACAATGGCATACTACCCAGAGACTTTAAATGAGGAATTTGAAATCTAAACTGAGAGGGTGAGACGTAGTTAGAAAGTAAAGTGCAGCTCCAAGAATAAGTCCAACAGTGAAACAGAGGAGGAGACAGGGATCCAGGTTGGAACTCATTGATCTATTCAGCAAATGCTTACTGAGCAACATAGCAGAAGGTTTAAGGACATGGACTCTGGAGACAGATAACCTAGATTCGAATCCTAGCTCTATGGTGCATGACTTCAGGCAATTTAATTAACCTTTCTGTACCTCACTGCCCTCAAATTTTAAATGAAGCGAATAACTCCTGTAAAGCTATTAGATCGGTGTCTGACACATGGAAAGTGTTCAATAAGAATTAGCCAATATTACTTATAAAAAAATATAGTTATCATTATTATTCTTGCTGCTTTAAAATGTTTTATTACCACAGCTAGGCAGTAATGTGCGATTCAATAAATAAAAGATGGTTAAGACAGTGCTTATTCTCCATAAGCTCAAACTACAGCAGTGTTTTTAAATTATCAGTTTAAAGGCAGCTTACTGTTTAAAAATTACCATACATAGATTTCCAAAATAAAAAGATAGATATATAAATATAAAGAAATTGCTGTGGTTGAAGTTGGGGTGGGGAACCAACCAGGATACACTGTATTGCTGTACGTTTGTTCTTTAACTTGTATTGATCTAGTCAGTAAGAATTGAGCTTGTTGCCTGGGGTAACCCAGTGCCTTCCAGTATGTTGCTAGGCTGTTTTCAAAGCTCATCCTGTAGGGGGTTCCCTGTCTCTGAACTGACCTCATTGTCTTATTTCCAGCCTTTCTAAAATCCACAGAAAAATATGTAAAATACCCAAGAAGCTTAAAGAAAAAAATTATCTTAACAACAAAAATTTAAGAGTTGAAAATCCCGTCGATCCAGAGCTTAATTATTAGTGACAGAAAATTATAGACATTGGTGCTGTATCCAGATACCGATGGGGCTGATAGTTGGTGAATTTGTGTTGTTACAAGCACACCTCCACGCTCGATTCCTGACATAACAAGGCCCCTTTATGAATGTTTGAAAAATTAACATGTTAATTAGAAAGGTCTGTGTTATTTAGAGCAGAAGTTTAATATTTGACATAATTCTCAGGAGCAAGAGCTTTTGGAAAACTATGACCCACTCCTCTTCATTTCTAATTTGGGGCACAGGAACCCACCTGGGGTCTTCAGGGACAAATGTTAATACCCAGCAGTGAGCAATGCAATTTGTTCTTTTTAAATATTTTGGCATATTTCTTTTAAACAAAATGGAAACAGAACTTTAAGGCTATCACTGGAACCGAGAAAAAAATATATCATGAATGTCTCTACGCATGGATAGTAAAAATAATAACCATTGTTCATTAAACTTCTGTCACACAAACAAATCTCTTAAATGAGCTTGGGGAAGATGACAATCAGAAGTGGGAAGGTTCAGACTGGTTTGCAGGAGGGAGCAGGGCAGACAGGAGCCTGGGGCCCAGCAAATGCATTCCCAGGGGAATGAGGCAAAGGGATCCTCAAAGGAGGAAGAAGCTGCTCTCTTGATGTGAGTGAGAGGGGCTGACTTATCAGGTGATTTAGCCCAGGCCTGAAGTGGTGGCCAGCTGCCCTTGACACACAGCTGTAGCTACTGGATTTGAATTTGGGCATCACTACATGGGGGAAGTCACTACCTAACAGAGACTCTCCTCTGTAATAATCCATATATGCCAGCTTCTCCAGGATCTAGAGGATGGCATTAGCCTCAAGGAAGGCGAAACATGAGCTTCAAAGGACTCTCCAGGAAGCCCTTGGGCCTAGGGTAGAGCCATGTCCCTCAGGCAAAGGCAGCAGGACCAGCCCTGTGGGAGTGGTGGAGGAGGATGGCAAGTGAGTCACCCCAGAAATTTCCTCCCTGTTAGAGAGAAGGAAAACTAGGTGACATAGTGGTTAAGAGCTACAGCTGCTAACCAAAAGGTTGGCAGTTCAAATCCACCAGGCACTCCCTGGAAACTCTGTGGCGCAGTTCTACTCTGTCCTATAGGGTACCTATGAGTCGGAATCGACTTGATGGCAATGGGTTTGGTTTTGGGTTTTGGTTAGAAAGGAAACAGGAGGAGAAGAGACCCTGAAAAAACAGGCATGTTATAAATACATATTCAGCCTGTGATCTTAAATAGGGAGCCCTGGTGGTGCAGTGGTTAAGTGCTCAGCTGCCAACCGAAAGGCTGGCAATTCAAACCCACCAGCCACTCTGTGGGAAAAAGATGTGGCATTCTGCTTCCATAAAGATTACAGCCTTGGAAATCCAATGGGGCAGCTCCACTCTGTGCTATAGGGTCACTGTAAGTCAGAATTGACTGGACGGCAAAAGGTTTGTTTTTTCTTTTTCATTTGTGATCTTAAATTCATGTCCTGGACAAATCCCTGTCACACAGAAGACTACCAGTCACAAGTTATTCTCATAGTTTTGCCACTAGGATATTCAGATTCTATTGCTTAATAATACAACTATCTAGGTTTTCCTTGTGAGAGAAATGTTTTAAATGCCACCTTTTAAACCAACACCCCAATTACACACCCTTGCTTTCTGATATTGGCAGAAGTGGCTTGTGTAGTCTCAGGTATTCATGAGAGGCATTGACAATGCACTATCAAAGTGATTTATACTTTCACAGAGGTGTGAATTTAAATTACATAAACTGAGGGCGAAGTAACAAGTCACTAAGACTGGCCTACCCTTTAGCTTCCCCTTCTAAATGTTTTTCTGTCTCTAATCCCATATACAATGAGAAAACCCAACATCAGCTGCCAGTAATGGAAGTTAGCTATTTTGATCATCGAGCTCAATTAAGCATTCAGATGACGGCAGCTCCATCTCACCTGGGATTCCAACCTTCATAAGAGGCCCTCTATTATTAAACTGCACCAAAATGCATCCCATATTTGCACACCAAATGCAGTTAATGAGGATAATTCCATTTGTTGTTGAATTAAAAAAACAAACAAACAAAATACCCCAAAACACCAGTGTTAATACTTAACTCATCACTTATCCTAAGACCAGGTCATTCTGCAAAAATCAGTGTTAATGTGAAAATAGACTTTTTTTGTCTGTTTCAGACCATTCATTTGTCCGACTTTATTTAGAAAATATGATCATAGAAATAATAACAGTTAAGATTTACTGACATGCCCATATACTGTGATGAGTCCAGTTATGGATTATTCCTTTGCAGAGAAGGAGGCTTGGAGGAAACAAAGCTGGATAAAGCTGGACTGTGTGACTGGAGGACCCACAGCTTAACCACTTCACCTTCTTCATGTGCTGGGTCAGAGCTTCCCTCAAAGGGCCTCCTCCAGGGCACCACCCTCACCCCTGCAAGCCCTGGGTTCACAATTCCAGAGCCTGCTCTGCCCTCAGGGCCTGGCGAGTTACTCAGGCTCAGGGCTTCCTGCGAGGGCTCTGGAGGATTGGCTGAGCACCCAGCCCCACCAAAGCGGAGGCTTCAGACCCAGTTCAGCTTACTTTGGAATGTCATTAAACTGGCACACATTTCTTCCACCCTCTCTGATGCCTCTTTCTTTCCTCCCTTCCCACCCACAGCAATTTTGAGCTGTAGGGCCTCAGGCCACGTAGGAGCTGGGAACCCAGAACAGATGCCCAGTAACCTGGTGCTGCCTGAGCATCCACCAGAGGCCATAGCCGTGGAGGAGGCCGGCCAATGCAGCAGCTGGACACGGTGCCCCTGCAGCAGGAGGAAGTGGAGGGTGCAGGGCAGCACAGCCCAGCTTCCCAGAGGCCGCCCAGAGATCTTCCTTGAAGGAGGGGATGCTCCACAGTCATTGCGCCATGCCCACCACCTCGTTAATACACAAAATAGTCGGATAGTAGACTTTTTAAGATTGTCATGAATGTGAAATGTTGGCTAATGAGAGAGTCGATAAGTGAGGAGTAGGTGTATTACCAGTCCATCCTCGGAGCCAAAAGTGAACAAAATCAAAGCCTATACTTTGTAATACAGGTAATTCCCAACTTACGATATATTCAAGTTACAACAAACCGCACTTATGACCTTCTGTGGAACAGCTTATAGATCATGAAGAAGGGGAATTTGCAGATCAGGACTTAATGGATTTTGAAGAGGTAAGAAATCCTGAAAAAGGAAGAAATAATGAGGAAGGAGAAAAGTTGTCAAAAAATGTACAGTGAAAGGATTAGCTGGGGTTTTTTCTAAACTAAATAAGGGACTTCAGTTGCTTGAAAACACGGACTCAAATGCAGATTGCCTAGCTTAAGTCCACAGGCAGATTTGGGAAGCAGTGACATGTTACTGTAAAATATATAAAGAAAAAAAAGAGGACCACACAGACAAATCTCACTAATTTTCTGACTAGAAATGCTGTCCCCATTCCCAGGAATAATCCAGATGATACAGAACCTTTTATAAGTGGAGTTATTACCACAACTGACAAAAACGTCAATGTTGTCCAACTCTTCTTCATCGTCAGAGTAAATTTTTATGATTTTTATATATTTTTAATTTATGAAGTATGTATTAAAATATGTCTGTAAGCATATATGTAATGTTTCCAACTCTCGAAGACAAATAAAGATTGGATTTATAAAGATACTGATAATAAATGGCAATAATAATGAAAATGGAAAAAAAAGAGCTATTCTACTTACATCAAGAACCTACTTATGATGGAGTCGTTGGAATGGAACCCCATTGTAAGTCGGGGACTACCTATATATTCTGTTGTCATTTCTGAATTATTTGGTGTCTTAGTCTGGGTTCTCTAGAGAAGCAAAACCAGTGAAGTGTATATAGATACATAAAGAGAGAAATTTACTCTCTAAATGGCTCACACAATTGTGTGGCTGGCAAGCTCCAAGTCTGTGGGTCAGACAATAAGGTGAAGACCTCTGCAGGCTCATGTGGTTGCAGGGGCTGACGAACCCAAAATCTGCAGGTCAGGTGACCAACTGGAGGTCTCTGCTGGCTCATGGGGTTTTGGGGATTGATGAATCAAAAATCTGCAGGTCAGGCGACAAGCTGGAGGCCCTGTTGGCTTACATCCCAAGAACTGGAGGTCAGACGACGAGAAGATTGCAAGGTCGAAAGAGCGAGCTTTGCCAGAACATCCATTTATATACTGGAGGCAGGCCACGACCCCAAGGAAACTCCCCTTTCACTGATGGGCCGCTCACATCAGATCACAAAATGGAATGTGATTACATGTTGTCTGCCAAGCCACTGGCAATCACAGCCTAGCAAAGTGGACACATAACATTAACCATCGCACTTGGCAATTCTAAGTAATTCATTCAGTATAAGATGGCCATCAGAGTTCAGGACAGAAGAATCAAACTTTATTTCTATTTTGAATGCATTTGACATATACATGGCTCAGTACTAGAATTTCTGATAAATACATTCATGCACTAGGAAAATGTTCATCAAATCCAATGAAGTATGTCTATTTCATATTTCTGTCAAGTCTGTTTTTAAACTTAACACTTGCAAAAATACACCAAAATAAAAGATAAATGCTGCTTCTAATTTGAAACAAAACACCTAGCAGAATGTTAGGAATATTAATTAAAAATGAACTCAGCCAAATAAGTATTAAAACAGAATGATTGTTTCCTCTTTGCTTTTTGCATACAACTAAATAGCTATGCCTGATTTTTCCCTCTCTTTTTAAAACATACCAGGGCATAAGGAAGCTGACCTTATTGTATCAGAGACTGAACAGTTTATTTTCTGGTAGTACCTATAACCAATTTACCACAAAGACAGCCAGGGAAAATACATAATTGAGATGAATTGGAATCTGAACAAACTGATTTATAATCGACTTATTCTTCTCCAAAGGTCTAGGGAATGTAGAACGGTAGTCTGTAAGTCAACTGCAGTTGGATTGAGAAGAAGTAAATAAATGTAGGGGAATCAAGAAAGGGAGAACTGAACTCCTAATTTGTTACTCTGAGAAGGCTGAGGAAGATTTAGATTCAATCTTGTGTCTTTCATTGCAGGAAATAGCAAATTCAGCATATCAGTACAATATTAACATTAATATTATTACAGTCAGCACCTACCCAAATTAGGATATTACCCAAGACAAGAATGAGTGATGTTGGCATCTGAATTATTAAGTTGGATATTTAGTAAGATGTGACATGCCCCTGTTCTTCCGTCTTTCTGACTTGTGGCTTATGTTTTCTTGAGCTAACTGCAGGCATGGTTTCCAATTAGATTTAGAGACAAACTAGACCATTAAAATATATATATATATAAAAACCTATATTTAATTTAGACAAAAATAATCATGAAGGCATTCTTCCAGAAAACACATACATTTCATTTTGGATCTGCATTGAGAGTTTTTCTTTGTGAGTGTCATCCAGAATTTTGAGATTTTTCTATTGATCATAATTTCTTATAACTCATGATGGGAAAACCCTGGTGGCGTAGTAGTTAAGAGCTACAGCTGCTAACCAAGAGGTCGGCAGTTTGAATCCTCCAGGCGCTCCTTGGAAACTCTATGGGGCAGTTCTACTCTGTCCTATAGGGTCGCTATGAGTCGGAGTTGACTCAATGGCAGCGGGTTTGGTTTTGGGTTTATAACTCATGATTGAATTAATTAATGGTTACCTGTCAAAGATGATCACAAGGGAGGCAGAGAAGGTGGAACTTGTGTTATTTTTAATACAAATGATTTGGTTCCTCGGTTTTCATCAAATTAAATAGAGGATAATATTACAGGATGATTAATTAACAAGGATGCAATAGCTCAATTACTCTGAACTCCATGGATTATTTTCTACAACCAAGAACAAATAAAGATAATTTTACTTGTTGAGGGCCCAAATTATATAATTACTCTAATTCATCCTATTTTAGTTGAAATATATTTGGTATTTGTTTAATTTTCACCTACACTAAAAAGTTGTGTTGCAGAACATCTAAAACAGACTCTTAATGACTAAATCTCTGGGCAAAGCCCAAGTGTTATGTAGCCCAGATGCACGTACAGAACTGGAAAAAGGAAAAGAAATTTCCTGCCCAAGAAGCAAATTTATCAGAGGAAACAGGATGGTATTGCAATGTGCTAATTCCCTACCAAGTAAGTACAACTTTATTTTTGCACTCCCAATTGCAAAGGAAATATTGTAAACCTGATCAAAATGGGAAAGTTATTTAGAGCAATCAATAAACCAAGCCAAAATCAAACCTGTTGCCATCAAGCCGATTCTGACTCATGGTGACCCCATGTGTTAACAGAGTAGAACTGCCTCATAGGGTTTTGTAGCTGTAATGTTTATGGAGGCAGATCACAGGTCTTTCTCCTGCGGGGCTACTTGGTGGGTTCAAACTATCAATCTTTAGGTTAGTTGTGGAGCACAAACAATTTTTGCCACCCAGGAACCTTAGGCCAATCAATTAAGGATATTTAATCATTTAGTGGAGCAGTAGACCCCTCATGTCATGCTCATAACTATAGTTCTTTGGTGCTGATTAACACATTAAAAATAAAGACTTGCTGACTGCAATGAACAACTTACCTTGAAAAGTCTCTGAATATACAGCTACAATAGTCTTATGCAGTGAATAAAAATAATTGCCACATTAAACACTCAAACATAGGACTGTTCTTTAAAAAAAGTTTTTTAAATATTTTTAATAAAATATCTGAATAGAAATAGAAAATATATATACCAGTAGTCCTTAGAAATCCAAGAAATATACCAAGCCTCTTTGTTGCTTGGTATAAATGTACTTCAAGACAAATTTATATTCAGTAATCACTGAGGGCATTGCCTATTTATTATTTATTGTGGTGGAAAACAAAATGCTTGGGTATTCATTCTTTCATAGCATACTTAAGTATCCCTTACATACTTGGCACTGTGCTAGTTGCTGGGGATACAGTGGGTGAACATGATTTTCATGGTTCCTGCTCTCAATGAACTCAGGTTATGACAACGGCAGACACTGCACAAATAAGGCTAACAACACGTAGTGTTACTAAGGAGTCCCTGGATGGTGCAAACAGTTAAGCGCTCAACAACTGGCCAAAAGGTTGGCAGTTCGAACCCACTCAGAGGCACCTTGGAAGGTAGGCCTGGCAATCTGCTCCTGAAAGGTCACAGCTTTGAAAACTGGAGCACAGTTCTACTCTGCACACATGGGGTCGCCATGACTTGGAATCAACAGGATGGCAACAAACAACAACAGTATTACTAAACAGAACCACCATGTGGTGTTTTAAAGAAGCATATTCTTTTTATTCTACCTGGCTGTCCAGGGCACTTCCAGAAAGACATATTTAATAGGTTAAGATTTGAAGACTGAGCAGAGATTCATAGGTGCAACGGTGCTGTGATGTTCTGCCTAGGTCTCCTTTCCCAAATGAAGGACTTATTCACCCACATGCTAAGAATGCATTGGGTTGATAGCACCAAGCCGTCAGGACTCTCCAGGAAATGCCCTCACCTGAAGAAAGCTGCTTCATCCAAGGCAGCCCCTTCCCTGTCATCTGCCTGCATTTAGTAACGAGCAAATGTAGAGATATAAAAGCTAGGCCGTCTTACTCCAAATCATGACATATTTGGAGGGCCGGCCTAGTTACAGTTTTCCCCATAGGGTTGGCTGAAGCCTTCATTAGAATTACATCACTGTTCGCCTCTCTCTCTGCTGAATTCTGCATCCTTTTCTTCTCCAACGTGTGGTGATTGCTGAGAGCACCGTTGCATCTTCTGGCTCCAACTGACCTCTCCAGTAACTTCTTAACCTTTCACACTGCATTAGCTTCATTGTCTCAGCCATTCTGGCCTTCCCTGATCCCTGGTCCATGGCCTGCTCTCTCCCACAAAAGAACCTTTGGCCATGTGGTTTCTTCTGCCTGCAATACTCTTCTCCTCCTCTCCTTCTTACCGCCTGTGCAGCCTTCAAATCTGCCTTCCTCAGGAGTTTCTGTGACCACCATGGCTGAGCCAAAGAGCCTCATTCCATGCATTCAGAGCACCATCTATTTCTTGTCGCACTTACCACAGTTAAAATTTAAATTTATTAGTATGGTTGGATGAATAAATTAATGATAAAAATAAAGGAATTAATGCCTAAAACTAACCTGCACCATTACCGGATGGAGTGATAAAATTATTTCTTAGATCTCAACATTCGTCTTGTACAAAATAATTTTTGTTTGTTTTGCTTTTCCAGAACATAGGCAAGACGATTTTAGATCTATTTTGTTTTTCGTGTGTTTCAAGATACCCTACAGATTTGTAGTGACCCTCTTAAAATGCAAAATTCAGAATGGATCAAATTCTGGTATGTCTCTGAGTAACAGTGCTGTAGCTACGTTCTTCGAAATATCCAGGTTTTCATCGCTTACTGTTTACAGTTGTTTTTCAAAACACTCTTGATTCTTACATAATTAAGTTCTTCCTTATGAATGAGAACTAATGGCAGAGGGTAGTAACCATCCTGAGCATGAACCCAGCAGTAGTCAGTTAATTTAAACACTTTTAAAAATTTTTATTGTGCTTTAAGTGAAAGTTTACAAATCAAGTCAGCCTCTCACACAAAAACTTATATACACCTTGATATATACTCCCAATTGCTTTCCCCCAATGAGGCAGCCCCCTCCCTCACTCCACCCTCTCTTTTCGTGTCCATTTCGCCAGTTTCTAACCCCCTTTACCCTCTCATCTCCCCTCCAGGCAGGATATACCAACATAGTCTCAAGTGTCTACTTGATCCAAGAAGCTCACTCCTCACCAGCATCCCTCTCCAACCCATTGTCCAGTCCAATCCCTGCCTGAAGAGTTGGCTTTAGGAATGGTTCTGGTCCTGGGCCAACAGAAGGTCTGGGAGCCATGACCACAGGGGTTCTTCCAGTCTCAGTCAGACCATTAAGTCTGGTCTCTTTATGAGAATTTGCGGTCTGCATCCCACTGCTCTCCTCCTCCCTCAGGGGTTCTCTGTTGTGTTCCCTGTCAGGGCAGTCATCGGTCCTAGCTGGGCATCATCTAGCTTTTCTGGTCTCAGGCTGATGTAGTCTCTGGTTTATGTGGCCCTTTCTGTCTCTTGGGCTCATGATTACCTTGTGTCCTTGGTGTTCTTCATTCTCCTTTGATCCAGGTGGGTTGAGACCCATGGACGCATCTTAGATGGCCGCTTGCTAGCATTTAAGACCCCAGACGCCTCTCTCCAAGGTAGGATGCAGAATGCTTTCTTAATAGATTTTACTATGCCAATTGACTTAGATGTCCCCTGAAACCATGGTCCCCAAACCCCCGTACCTGCTACACTGGCCTTTGAAGCATTCAGTTTATTCTGGAAACTTCTTTGCTTTTCATTTAGTTCAGTTGTGCTGACCTTGCCTGTATTGTGTGTTGTCTTTCCCATCACCTAAAGTAGTTCTTATCTACTATCTAATTAGTGAATACTGCTCTCCCACCACCCCTCCCTCCCCCTTCTCATAACCATCAAAGAATATTTTCTTCTCTATTCAAACTATTTCTTAAGTTCTTATAATAGTGGTCTTATACAATATTTGTCCTTTTGCAACTGATTAATTTCACTCAGCATAATGCCTTCCAGATTCCTGTTTCACAGATTCATCACTGTTATTTATCGATGCATAGTATTCCATTGTGTGAAAATACCATGATTTATCCATTCATCCATTGATGGGCACCTTGGTTGCTTCCATCTTTTTGCTATTGCAAATAGTGCCACAATGAACATGGGTGTGCTTATATCTGTTCGTGTAAAGGCTCTTATTTCTCTAGGATATATTCTAAGGAGTGGGATTGCTGGATTGTATGGTAGTTCTATTTCTAGCTTTATGAAGAAGTGCCAAATCGATTTCCAAAGTGGTTGTACCATTTTACATTCCCACCAGCAGTGTATAAGTGTTCCAATCTCTCCACATCCTCTCCAACATATATATTGTTTTGTGTTTTTTGTATTAATGCTAGACTTATTGGAGTTGGATAGAATCTCATTGCAGTTTTGAATTGCATTTCTCTAATGGCTAATGAACAGAAGATTTCAAAGGGCGTCTCGAGAAGACAAAGTAAAGTATTATAATGACATGTGCAGAGAGCTGGAGATGGAAAGCCAAAAGGGAAGAACACGCTCAGCGTTTCTCAAACTAAAAGAACTGAAGAAAAAATTCAAGCCTCAAGTTGCAGTATTGAAGGATTCCATGGGGAAAATGTTAAACGACACAGGAAGCATCAAAAGAAGATGGAAGAAATACACAGAGTCATTATACCAAAAAGAATTAGTCAATGTTCAACCATTTCAAGGGGTGGCATATGATCAGGAACCGATGGTACTGAAGGAAGAAGTCCAAGCTGCTCTGAAGGCATTGGCGAAAAACAAGACTCCAGGAATTGATGGAATATCAATTGAGATGTTTCAAAAAACAGATGCAGCACTGGAGGTGCTCACTCGTCTATGCCAAGAAATATGGCAGACAGCTTCCTGGCCAACTGACTGCAAGAGATCCATATTTATGCCTAGTCCCAAGAGAGGTGATCCAACCGAATGTGGAAATTATAGAACAATATCATTAATATCACATGCAAGCAAAATGTTGTCAGGAGGGATCAGTCCCTGGAGAAGGACATCGTGCTTGGAAGAGTACCAGGTCATCGGAAAAGAGGAAGACCCTCAACGAGGTGGATTGACACAGTGGCTGCAACAATGAACTCAAGCATAGCAAGGATTGTAAGGATGGCTCAGGACCAGGCAGTGTTTCGTTCTGTTGTGCATAGGGTTGCTATGAGTCGGAACGACTTGAGGGCACCTAACAACAACAACAATGGCTAATGATCATGAGCATTTCCTCAGGTATCTGTTAGCTCCCTAAATGTCTTCTTTAGTGAAGTGTCTGTTCATATCTTTTGCCCACTTTTTAAGTGGGTTATTTGTCTTTTTGTAGTTGAGTTTCTGCAGTATCATGTACATTTTAGAGATCAGGTGCTAATCGGAAATGTCATAGCTAAAAACTTTTTCCTAGTCTGTAAGTAATCTTTTTACTCTCTTGGTGAAGCATAGGTGTTTGATTTTTAGGACTGTTATCTAGTTTTTCTTCTGCATCGTTAGCAATGTTTTGTATACTGTTTATGCCATTTATTAGGGCTCCGAATGTTATCCCTAATTTTTTCTTCCATGATCTTTATCGTTTGAGATTTTATATTTAGGTCTTTGATCCATTTTGAGCTCGTTTCTGTGCATGGAGTGAGGTACGGGTCTTGTTTCATTCTTTTGCAGATGGAGATCCAGTTACGCCAGCACCATTTGTTAAAAACACTGTTTTTTCCCCCATTTAACTGTTTTGGGGCTTTTGTCAAATATCAAGTGCTCATATGTGGATGAATTTATGTCTGGATTCTCAATTCTGTTCCATTGGTGTATCTGCTCGTTGTTGTACCAGTACCAGGCTGTTTTGACTACTGTGGTGGTATAATAGGTTCTAAAAGCAGGTAGAGTGAGGCCTCCCACTTTGTTCTTCTTTTTCAGTAATGGTTTTTACTTATCCAGGGCCTCATTCATTCCATATGAAGTTGGTGATTTGTTTCTCCATCTCCTTAAAGAATGCCATTGGAATTTGGATGGGAATTGCATTAAATGTATAGATCGCTTTTGATAAAATAGACATTTTTATAATGTTAAGTCTCCCTATCTATGAGCAAGGTATGTTTTTCCACTTACGTAGGTCTCTTTTGGTTTCTTGCAGGGCTGTATTGCAGTTTTTTTTTGTACAAGTATTTTACATTTCTGGTAAGATTTATTCCAAAGTATTTTATCTCCTTGGGGGCTACTGTAAATGGTATTGATTTGGTGATTTCCTCTTCTATGTTCTTTTTGTTGGTGTAGAGGAATCCAACTGATTTTTTATGTTTATCTTGTATCGCAATACTCTACTGAACTTGTCTATTAGTTTCAGTAGTTTTCTTGAGGATTCCTTAGGGTTTTCTGTGTATAAGATCAGGTCTCCTGCAAATCCAGATACTTTTACTTCTTCCTTGCCAATCCGGATGCCTTTTATTTCTTTGTCTAGCCTAATTGCTCTGGCTAGGACTTCCAGCACAATGTTGAATAAGAGCGGTGATAAAGGGCATCCTTGTCTGGTTCCCATTCTCAAGGGGAATGCTTTCAAACTCTCTCCATTTAGGATGATGGTGGCTGTTGGCTTTGTATAAATGCCCTTTATTATGTTGAGGAATTTTCCTTCTATTCCTATTTTGCTGAGAGTTTTTATCATGAATGGGTGTTGAACTTTGTCAAATGCCTTTTCTGCATCAATTGATAAGATCATGTGATTCTTGTCTTTTGTTTTATTTATGTGATGGATTACGTTAATTTTTTTTCTAATGTTGAACCATCCCTGCATACCTGATATGAATCCCACTTGGTCATGGTGAGTTATTTTTTGATATGTTGTTGAATTCTATTGGCTAGAATTTTGTTGAGGATTTTTGCATCTAAGTTCATGAGGGATATAGGTCTGTAATTTTCTTTTTTTGTGGTGTCTTTACCTGGGTTTGGTATCAGGGATTCATAGAGTGAGTTTAGGAGTATTCCGCCCTTTTCTATGCTCTGAAATACCTTTAGCAGTAGTGGTGTTAACTCTTCTCTGAAAGTTTGGTAGAACTCTGCAGTGAAGCTGTCCGGGTCAGGGCTTCTTATTTTGTTGGGAGTTTTTGATTACCTTTTCAATCTCTTCTTTTGTTATGGGTCTATTTAGTTGTTCTACCTCTGTGTTAGTTTAGGTAGGTAGTGTGTTTCTAGGCATTCATCCATTTCTTCTAGGTTTTCAGATTTGTTTGAGTACAATTTTTCATAGTAATCTGATATAATTCTTTTAATTTCAGTTGGGTCTGTTGTAATATCACCCATCTCATTCCTTATTCGGGTTATTTGCTTCCTCTCCTGTTTTTCTTTTGTCACTTTGGCCAGTGGCTTATCAATTTTGTTGATTTTTTCAAAGAACCTGCTTTCAGTCTTGTTAATTCTTTCAATTGTTTTTCTGTTTTCTATTTCATTTAGTTCTGCTCAAATTTTTATTATTTGTTTTCTTCTGGTGCCTGAGGATTTCTTTTGTTGCTCTTTTTCTATTTATTCAAGTTGTAGGGACAATTCTTTGATTTGGGCCCTTTTTTCTTTTTGGATGTGTGCATTTGTTGATATAAATTGACCTCTGAGCACTGCTTTCACTGTGTCCCAAAGGTTCTGATAGGAAGTGTTTTCATTCTCATTGGATTCTATGAATTCCTTTATTTCATCCTTAATGTCTTCTATAATCCAGTCTTTTTTGAGCAGGGTATTGTTCAGTTTCCAAGTGTTTGATTTCTTTTCCCTGATTTTTCTGTTATTGATTTCCATTTTTATTGCCTTATGGTCAGAGAAGATGCTTTGTAATATTTCAATATTTTGGATTCTGCTAAGGCTTGCTTTATGACCTAATATGTGGTCTATTCTAGAGAATGTTGCATGTGCACTAGAAAAGAAAGTATACTTGGTTGCTGTTGGGTGGTGTGTTCTCTATATGTCTATTAGGTCAAGTTGGTTGATTGTGGCATTTAGATCTTCTGTGTCTTTATTGAGCTTCTCTCTGGATGTCCTGTCCTTCACCGAAAGTGGTGTGTTGAAGTTTCCTACTATTATTGTGGAGCTGTCTATCTCACTTTTCAATGCTGATAGAGTTTGTTTTATGTATCTTGCAGCCCTGTCATTAGGTGTATAAATATTTAATATGATTATATCTTCTTGGTGTATTGTCCCTTTAATCATTATGTAGTGTCCTTTCTTGCCCTTTCCGATGGATGTAACTTTAAAGTCTGTTTTGTCAGAAAGTAATATTGCCACTCCTGCTCTTTTTTGATTGTTATTTGCTTGATGTATTTTTTCCAGTCTTTGAGTTTTAGTTTGTTTGTGTTTCTAAGTCTAAGGTGTGTCTCCTGTCGGCAGCATATAGACGGATTGTGTTTTTTAATCCATTCTGCCACTCTCTGTCTCTTTGTTGGTGCACTTAGTCCATTTACATTCAGGGTAATTATGGATAGGTAGGAATTTAGGGCTGTCATCTTGATGTCTTTTTTTGTGTGTTGTTGACAGTTTCTTTTCCCCACTTAATTTTTTGTGCTGAGTAGCTTATCTTTATATATTGTCCTTTCCTCATATTCGTTGTTGTTGATTTTGTTTCTGCTGAGTCTCTATTTTTTTGTTGTATTTTATTTTGGTGAGTAGGATAGTTTGTCTCCTTTGTGGTTACCTTATTATTTACCCCTATTTTTCTAAATTTAAAACTACCTTTTATTTCTTTGTATCACCGTATCTTCCTCTCCATATGGAGGATCTATGATTACATTCCTTAGTCCCTCTTTATTGTTTTAATGTTATCTCCTTTTATATAATAACATCACTTTTACCCTGTTTTATAGCTTTTTTTTTTTATTTCCCTGTCTGGGTCAACTTCTGATTGCTCTGCCCAGTGTTCTAGTCTTGGGTTGATACCTGATATTATTGATTTTCTAACCAAAGAACACTTTTTAGTATTTCTTGTAGTTTTGGTTTGGTTTTTATGGATTCCCTAAACTTTTGTTTATCTGGAAAAGTCCTAATTTCACCTTCATATTTAAGCGACAGTTTTGCTGGATATATGATTCTTGTCTGGCAATTTTGTTCCTTCCGTTTCTTAAATAAGTCATCCCATTGTCTTCTTGCCTGCATGGTTTCTGCTGAGTAGTCCGAGCTTATTCTTATTGTCTCTCCTTTGTAGGTGACTTTTCGTTTATCCCTCACTGCTCTTATAATTCTTTATCTTTGTTTTTGGCAAGTTTGATTATAATGTGTCTTGGTGACTTTCTTTTAATATCTACCTTAGGTGGAGTTCAATGAGCATCTTAGATATCTTCTCATCTTTCATGATATCAGGGAAGTTTTCTGCCAACAAATCCTCAACAATTCTCTCTGTATATTCTGTTATCCCTCCCTGTTCTGGTACTCCCATCACTTTTAGGTTATTTTGATAGAGTCCCACATGATTCTTAAGGTTTCTTCATTTTTTTAATTCTTTTATCTGATTTTTCTTCAAATATATTAGTGTCAAGTGATTTATCTTCAAGTTCAGAAATTCTGCCTTCTACTTTTTTTTTCTTACTTGTTCAGTTCTTATCCTCTTCCTATTGTCTTCTTCTGTAATTTTATTGTTAATCTTCTGAATTTCTGACTGCTGTCTGTCTATAGATTTTTCCAGCTTATTAAATTTTTCATTATGTTCCTGAATAATCTTTCTAATTTCTTCAGTTGCTTTATGTGTGTGTTCCTTGGCTTGTTCTGCGTATTGGCTCATTTCCTTCTTGATGTCTTGAAGCGTTCTGTATATGAAACTTTTGTATTCTGCATCTGGTAATTCCAGGAATGCACTTTCATCTAGAAGATCCCTGGATTCTTTGTTTTGAGAGCCTGTTGAAGTGATCATGGTCTGTTTCTTTATGTGACTTGATATTGACTGTTGTCTCTGAGCCATCTCTAAGTTATTGTATTAGTTTATGCTTGCTTACTGTGTCATACCTGCTTGCTTTGGTTTGTTTTGGTATACCCCTATGGGTTGCTTGAGTGAGCTCGCTTGATTATTTTCACCTTTGGAACTTAGGTGTCCTGTCCCCAGCTGGCTAGAGCCATTATCAGGTATATCAGTCTAGGAGTCCATTCAGTTTTCTTGTATGAATTCAGCTCAGGTTTCTAGGTAGCTGATCATCAAGTGTGTGGTACAGGCTCTGTCCTACAGTCTTAGAGGGGTAGAGGTGATTTGTGTAGGTACCAGTATCTGGTTTCAGCAGGGGGTCATGCTCTGAACAAGGCAGGGTGTTGAGAACCGACCCCCGAGTGTCTCTGAGGAAAGCACATCCCTGTTCCCTAGAGCGTGCAGGTGGGTGGGTTCTGCAGACAGGCCATGGGCACCCAATGTTTTTGGTTGTGAGGACTGGGAGGTACCAGTTATCCTTGGACCCCTGTCATGGGTGGCTGGGTGACTTGTGTGGAAATGAGGCCGTATTAACACAGGGTGTGTTTTAAACCAATCACTTTTGAGATATAAAAAGAGCAGATTAGGTACAGAAGCAAGTACAGACAGAGAAAGATAGATGCCATGCCACATGAAGATCACCAAGGAACCAAGAAACAGAAGCCGAAAAGAGACAAGGACCTTCCCCCAGAGCTGAGAGAGAGAAAGCCTTCCCCTAGAGCTGGTGCCCTGATTTCAACCTTCTAGCCTCCTAACTGTGAGAAAATAAATTTCTGTTCATTAAAGCCACCCACTTGTGGTATTTTTGTTACAGCAACACTAAAAAAATTAAGACAGCCACCAATCCTATCGCTTAATTATTAAGAAAGAAAAAAAATGATAGCATGGGTGAGGATGAGACCCCCTTCACTGAGTAGTCCAGGAGAGGGTAGCATACCTCTGGGACTGGGAGACAAAGTTTCCAGGAATGCTTCTGCAGTAGGTGGGGGAGGGTTCTGGGAGAACAGGATGTAGATGTAAATGATATTTTTGCCTGGAAAGTTTAAGAAAACTTATTCTACGGTTTTGAGTCCCCAGCATTACTTGGTAAGATAAATTTTAGATACACTTAAAATAATATTCTATAATTATTCATGTAATCAGATTTTCCACACCTTAAGGCATTGTTGGTAGGTTACCTGTTCATAGAATATTGTCAATATTTTTGAGATTTAAGCATTTATTGACACAGACTTGTACATAAAATTTAAATAAAAATAGAATATAGACTTAAAAAAAAGGTCCAGATGTTTTCATGGATCCTTTTACGCCATCTAAGGCATGGTTTACAGAAAGGGTTCCCATATCCTGTGGCACTCTGTAAGAAAGGCAAAGGAAACCCGTAAGAATCCTCCTTAGCAAGCGGTCCCATATTCATGTTGCCTGTGGAGATTGAATGTTCACAGTACATCTTTGATCATATTAATAAATCAGTGTTGCTAATTTGAATGTTTTGCTTTGGTTATTTTGTTTTTCTTTAATTTATAAATTGATCATTTCATTTGTATAGCTACCTAGAAGCTGTAAGCTAAATATCCTATTTTTGTTTGAATGTATTTAAGTAACAAGCTAATAAAAACAATTGAAGCCCACAGAGAGACCAAAATTTTTTTTTTTAATTTTCTTAAGTTGTGTGAACAATTTAAGTTTAGGAAGCATAGCTTTAAAATAAAGAAGTAACAAATGCTTTTAAGAAAATCCAACCTAAAAAAGAGAATAACAACAACAACAACAAAATGATGTACCAAAGCGAACATGACAATACAAGTCAAAGCTACACAGAGATATCTATCAGGCTGGCAAAAATCCAAGTCAGAACATTCATCATTCTGTGATGCCATCAGGCACCAGGAACTGACCTACATTGCTAGTAGCAGGGCAAAACAGTACATCTCCTATAAATGGACTCTGGAAGTATTTGCCAGATCTACCATTTGATCCAAAAATCCTACTCCCAGAAATTTACCCCACAGATAAGCCTGCATGTGACAAATTGACAATCCTTTAGCTAGACCAGTGATTCTCAAAGGGTGGGTGGGGAAGAGTGATTTTTCCCTCCTCCAAGGGATATTTGGCAATGTTGAAGATATTTTTAGTTGTCACAATCTGGGTAGGGGAATGCTACTGGCTCTAGTGGCATCTAGTGAGGCCAGGGATGCTGCTAAAATATCCTAAAACGCAGAGGACAGCCCCTCCTCTAGCCCTACCCAACAAGAATTATTTGTCCCAAGTATCAATTGTGTCTAGACTGAGAAACCCTGATAAAATCAATCCTTTCATTTACAGGATAAACTATGCTACTTTCTACAATTCATATTTTGTTTTGCTTTCAGGTTTTAGGGAAATCTTTTGCATTTAAAGTGAGAAATAAGACTTTTGCTATGTTCCTAATGTGGAAAAACTCTACGCAGTTTTTTTAAGTGCATTGGGTTGATAAGAGCTAAGTCATTGAGACCATTGTAGGTTAATTGTCATCCGATTGTTGGATAAAATCCATGTCTTATGATAAACATAGCTTACAATTCTAAGAGAAAAAATACATGTTTCTAAAAAAAGGTATTTAAGTAAATGTTTCTCATAATAAACACTGCGATTTCAAAGTTACAGGTGAACAGTTCTTGGGACTACTGTAACAAATCTTTCAATACTGGAGGAAATTGCTGTCCTTTTTCGGCAAGCCCTTAGGACGACACTAGATTGCATGAAATCAATATTCAGGATAAGCGCTCCTTGGACACTCTATGGGGCAGTTCTACTCTGTCCTATAGGGTCACTATGAGTTGGAATCGACTCGCCGACAGTGGTTTGGTGGTTTATGTACTTAAGTTCAATTGTTTTAACAGTTATGAAAATATGTACTAATTCCTTTTTTATATTAAAATATGTAATGGTTAGCATGGGCTTGCCTTCTCAAAGCACCTGAGTCAATTCTCTCCCATTCTCTGAAGATTTTCATGAACCGGCAACTAAGACCTATAGACTCCACCCTGGATAAACTTCCTAAAAAAAAAAAAAAAACTTTTAAACTTCCTAAAATATGGCTAAATTCATGAATATGGGGCCCATAATTTTGTTTCCACAGACAAAAATCTCAATGTCCTTTAAAAACATAACTTTTTCTTATCAGGTGTATTTATATTTTCATTCCTTTATTCATTCAGCAAATATCGAGGGCTTTCATTGAAATGAAAGGTACCATTCTTGTTCCCACGGAGCTTTCAGTCTAACGGCAAGAACTGACAATAAGCTCCAATCACACAGCTAATGTTAAAATTGTTACTGGGGTAACCTCTGCCATGGAGAAGTAAAGGAGGCTAAGAGAGCAGAGGAATGGAGACCCTGACTGCTGTGAGCCTCTGCAGAGGATTCCCCAAGGAGGAGAGCAACACATCAAAACTGAAGGCCAGTAAGAGTTAGCAGGATGCAAGAGGGAGAAAACCCTTCAAACCATGGAGCAGCAGTGGAATTTGCCCATGGTGGAAACAACTGGGCCTCTTTGAGGAACAGCCTGTGTAGCTGGAGTAGAGGAAGTGGGAGGAACTTGTCAAGAGATGAAACAGCAGGCAAAGTTGTCAAGGTGAGACCATGTGGGGCTCAATAGGGCAAGGTAAGGATTTCGGACTTCTAAGAATAGGGGAGGCTGCTGAAGGTCTTAAGTATGGAAATAACCCGATCTTCTAAAGTAAACTGAGCAATTGTATATTCAAGGAGAGAAGGTAATGAAGTATCTGCAGTACTTCAGGCCAGGTAGTGGTTCACACAAGAATAAGGGAAGATGAAGATTTAGACATAGAATTGCCCTGTAAAGAAGGGAGTGATGTATGAGCAGTCATGACTGGCAAATAGAATTACTGAGCTTATCACTCCAATATTGCATTAATACCCCTAATAAATACACAAAATATTTTAATCAAAAGATTTTAGAGAATTGCAGAGTGTGACAATAAAGTAGTGTAACATTAATCATAACTATCATTTGGGTATAGCAGCAAAGCCATTATATTAAACAAAAGGGGTACTTTTCTCAAACAGAGATTGTCCCTGCATTATTTCTATTTAACCTAATTCCTATATGACAGTGACAACAAATCATACAACAGGAGCTACGTCAGCTGATGATTCATGGTACTTGGATAAGTTTTCTCAGGACAATGATTAAACGTTGATCAATATGACAGAATATCAGTAATGTTTAAAAAGAATATATTTGATTAGAAGCCCTGGTGGTACAGTGGTTAAGAGCTTGGCTGCTAACCAAAAAGTTGGCAGTTTGAATCCACCAGCCACTCCGTGGAAACCCTGTGGGGTAGTTCTCCTCTGCCCTATAGGGTCGCTATGAGTCAGAAACAACTCAAAGTCAATGGGTTTAGTTTTTTTTTTTTTTAATACAGGACTAAATGTCATAAATAACTTAAAAATACTGCATCTTAACAAATTTATTTACAAAATCAACTTGGAAATTATAATTATACCATATACATTTTCATCCATGAGAAACACATTTTATAGCAAACCCAACAAAATATATCTCAATGATGGAGAAATAAAGTATAACATTGTTATCCATGTTCTTTACCTGAACTTATGTAGTACCATCTTCATAAATACATTTGTTTACCAGTCTCCTTAAACATACAAGGAATAAGTGGAATTACTGCAGATAAATTTGAAACAAGATATAATTTACAAGGTATTCAAAGAAAATGGGCAATGACCAGAAGCTATTTTTTCAACTTATAAGGATGTGCCATCTGCACACTCTTGTTATTTTTATAAAATTGCTTATCTTTTTGAAAAAGTATTTCATTTACGTTTTCACTTCAATTTCATATCATCTAACAGAAAAAAGCATTTTGAGTAATTTAAAATAACTGCATTTTCCTGATAAGACTGCAAGACCAGTAATCAGCTAAATGAAAATCGAGGGAGGAAAGTGGGCACACATTTGATGGTCTTACATGTTCCCTTCAAAAGAAGATAAAGAAATAACAGCTAAAGGGACTTCCTGAAATATGGATCTTTTACCTGAACTTTTAGCAAACAATTTCAAATTCTATCCAAGATTTCAGCATCATATACTTTTGGTTTCTTTTTCACAGAATATCCTTTTGCGTAATTCTGAGAGAACCTGACTGATAACGAGAGGGCAGTGTTTCCATTTCAAATCATCTTTGATTAGTAGTTGAAGCCCTCTAGCACATCACTATCATGTAAAACCCAACTAGAACCATGTTGAGGCAGGGCCAAGATGGCAGAGTAGTCAGACTCTTCCAGTGAACCCACTTACAACAAAGAAGCAAAAAAACAAGTGAAACAATTATATTTATGACAAGCTAAAAAAAAAATTTTTTTTTTAGGAGCCCTGAACATCAAAGGCAAAGCTAGAAAACGGACTGAGTGGCAGGGAGATGGAAAGACAGTTCAGAAGCAAAGAGGAGTTACTGGACCTGAATCTCCGGGAACGCTCAGGCATCATTCCCAGGAGCGACTATGGCAGGCTGGTGATAGCATTTGGCCGCAGTTTCTTCAGGGAGAAACAGCCAGCCACACAGCCTACTAACATCTCTGAGACCAGAGCAGCGCTCTCAGCAAAACTTAAGTGCTTACATATATTTAACGTGCCCCCAGCCCCCAACACAGCTTCAGTGGCTGTCTATTTCCTTGGGCCTCAGATAGATCCTGCTGAGCATCCTGAGCCATTCTCCCAGCCTTGGAGAAGGAAGAAATTCACAACTGGGGGAAAAGATAATCTGCCAGCAACACTAAACTGTGGAGCTCAGGACAGAAGTGGCTCCTGTCCAGGCATAAACAGCCCATGGATCTGAATACCTTTCCCCCCTGCATGGACCTGTGTGGGCCTATATCAGAAGAATAGGCCCTTGTTTGCAGATTGCAACTGTTTCAGCTGTGTGGTGGAGAGGTGGGTGTTTGATGTTTGACACCACCTTGCCTATTAAACAGGGTCTTCACATACCCACATCAGGGGCCTAAGGACTGGTGGCACCACTCATGTCACCCAGCCACTTGCGACAGGAGTCCAAGGATAACTGGTATCTCCCAGTCCTTACATCCAAAAACATTGGGTGCCCATCGTCCATTTGCAGAACCTAACCACCTGCACAGTCTAGGGAACAGGGATGTGCTTTCCTCACAGACACTTGGGGGACAGTTGTCAGCCCCCTGCCTGTTCAGAGCAAGAACTCTTGCTGCAACCAGATACTGGTACCTACACCAATCACTTCTGGCCCTCTAAGACTGTATGGCAGAGCCTGCAGCACACACTTAATGACCAACTACCTGGACACCTGAGGTGAATTCATGCAAGAAAAGTGAATGGACACCTAGCCTCATATACCTGATAACAGCTCTAGCCATCTGGTGACAGGATGTCAGAGCATCAAAGGTGAAAATAATCAAGCCAGCTCACTCAAACAACCTATTTGTGTATACCAAAACAATAAAAAAAGCAAGAAGCTAGGATACAGCACGCAAACATAAAATAAGCTAATACATAAATTATAGATGGCTCAGAGACAACACACAATATTAAATCACATAAAGAAGCAGACCATGATCACTAAAACAAGCTCTCAAAACAAAGAATCAAGGGCTCTTCTGGATGAAGGTGGCTTCCTGGAATTACCGGATGCAGAATACAAAAGATTAATATGCACAACTCTTCAAGACATCAGGAACAAGATCAGGAAAGAGATCAGGCAATATGCAGAATGAGCCAAGGAACACACAGATAAAGCAGTTGAAGAAATTAAAAAAGTTATTCAAGAACATAATGAAAAACTTAATAAGCTGCAAGAATCCATAGAGAGACAGCAATCAGAAATTTGGAAGATTAACAATAAAATTACAGAATTACACAATTCAGTAGAAAGTCAGAGGAGCAGAACTGAGCAAGTGGAAGGCAGAATTGGTGAGGCTGAAGATAAAGCACTTGGCACCAACACATTTGAAGAAAAATCAGATAAAAGAACAAATAGAGCAACAAAAGAAACCCTCAGGCACCAGAAGAAAGCAAATAATAAAAATTAGAGCAGAACTAAATGACATAAAGAAAAGAAAAACAATTAAAAGAGTTAACAAGACCAAAAGCTGATTCTTTCAAAAAATTAACAAAATTGATTAAACCATTGGCCAAACTGACAAAAGTAAAACAGGAGAGTAACCAAATAACCCAAATAAGAAATGGGACAGGTGATATTACAACAGACCAAACTGAAATTGAAAGAATCACATCAGATTACTATGAAAAATTGTATTCCAACAAATTTGAAAACCTAGAAGAAATGGACCAATTTCTAGAAACATACTACCTACCTAAACTAACACAGAGATAGAAAAACTAAATAAACCCATAACAAAAGAAGAGATTGAATAGGTAAATAAAAAACTCCCACAAAAAAAAACCCTGGCCCAGACAGTTTCACTGCAGAGTTCTACCAAACTTTCAAAGAAAAGTTAACACCACTACTACTAAAGGTATTTCAGAGCATAGAAGGCATGGAATACTCCCAAAACTGATTCTATGAAGCCAGCATATCCCTGATACCAAAACCAGGTAGAAACACCTCAAAAAAAAAATTACAGACTTATATCCCTCATGAACTTAGATGCAAAAATCCTCAACAGAATTCTAGCCAATAGAATTCAACAACATATCAAAACAATAATTCACCATCACCAAGTGGGATTCATACCAGATATGCAGGGATGGTTCAACATCAGAAAAACAGTTAATGTAATCCATCATATAAAAAAAACAAAAGGCAAGAACCACAAGATGTTATCAATTGATGCAGAAAAGGCATGTGACAAAGTTCAACACCCACTCATGATAAAAACTCTCAGCAAAATAGGAATAGAAGGAAAAATCCTCAACACAATAAAGGGCATTTATACAAAGCCAATAATAGCCAACATCATCCTAAGTGGAGAGGCCCTGAAAGCATTCCCCATGAGATCGGGAACCAGACAAGGATGCCCTTTATCACCACTCTTATTCAACATTGTGCTGGAGGTTCTAGACAGAGCAATTAGGCTAACTAAAGAAATAAAAAGCATCCAGATTGGCAAGGAAGAAGTAAAAGGATCTCTATTTGCAGATGACATGATCTTATACACAGAAAACCCTAGAGCATCCTCAGTAAAACTACTGAAACTTATAGAAGAATTCTGCAGAGTAACAGGATACAAGATACACATACAAAAATCAGTTGGAAATCACCAAATCAATAACATTTAAAGTAGCCCTAAGAAGATAAAATACTTAGGAATAAATCCTACAAGAGACACAAAAGACCTACACAAAGGAAACCATAAGACACTACTGCAAGAAACCAAAAGGGACCTACATAAGTGGAAAAACATACCTTGCTCATGGATAGGAAGGCTTAAAATTATAAAAATGTCTATTCTAGCAAAAGTGATCTATAGATACAATGCAATTCCAATCCAAATTCCAATGACATTTTTTAATGAGATGGAGAAACAAATCACCAATTTCATATGGAAGGGAAAGAGGCCCCGGATAAATAAAGCATTACTAAAAAAAGAAAAACAAAATGAGAGACCTTACTCTACCTGATTTTAAAAAGAGCCCATTATACCTCCACAGTAGTCAAAACAGCCTGGTACTGGTACAACAACAGATACATAGGCCAGTGGAACAAAATTGAGAATCCAGACATAAATCCATCCACATATGAGCAGCTGATATTTGTCAAAGGCCCAAAGTCAGTTAAATGGGGAAAAGACAGTCTGTTTAACAAATGGTGATGGTATAACTGGATATCCATCTGCAAAAAAAGTGAAACAAGACCCATACCTCACACCATGCACAAAAACTAACTCAAAATGGATAAAAGACCTAAATATAAAATCTAAAATGATAAAGATCATGGAAGAAAAATAGGGACAATGCTAGGGGCCCTAATACATAGCATAAACAGTATATAAAACATTACTAACAATGCACAAACAGCAGAAGAGAAACTAGATAACTGGGAGCTCCAAACACCTATGTTCATCCAAACACTTCACCAAAGGAGTAAAAAGACTACCTATGGACTGGGAAAAAGTTTTTAACTATGACATTTCTGATCAGCATCTCATCTCTAAAATCTACATGATACTGCAAAACCTCAACTACAAAAAGACAAATAACCCAATAAAAAAATGGGCAAAGGATATGAACAGGCACTTCACTAAAGAAGACATTCAGGTAGCTAACAGATACATGAGGAAATGCTCACGTTCATTAGCCATTAGAGAAATGCAAATCAAAACTACAATGAGATTCCATCTCACTCCAACAAGGCTGGCATTAATCCAAAAAACACAAAATAATAAATGTTGGAGAGGTTGTGGAGAGGCTGGAACAATTATGCACACTGCTGGTGAGAATGTAAAATGGTACAACCACTTTGGAAATCGATTTGGCACTTCCTTAAAAAGCTACCACACTAAAAAGCTAGAAATAGATCTACCATATGATCCAGCCATCCCACTCCTTGAAATATATCTTAGAGAAATAAGAGCCTTTACACAAACAGATACATGCACACCCATGTTCATGGCAGCACTGTTTACAATAGCAAAAAGATGGAAGCAACCAAGGTGCCCATCAATGGATGAATGGATAAATAAATTATGGTATATTCACACAATGGAATACTATGCATCAATAAAGAACAATGATGGGTCCGTGAAACATTTCATAATATGGAGGAATATGGAAGGCATTATGCTCAGTGAAATTAGTCAGTTGCAGAAGGACAAATATTATATGAGACCACTATTATAAGAACTCGAGAAATAGTTTAAACAGGGAAGAAAATATTCTTTGATGGTTACAAGAGGTGGAAGGAAGAGATGGAGGGGGTATTCACTAATTAGATCATAGACAAGAACTATCTTAGGTGAAGGGAGAGACAACACACAATACAGGAGAGGTCAGCACAACTGGACTAAACCAAAAGCAAAGAAGTGTCCTGAATAAACTGAATACTTTGAAGACCAGTGCAGCAGAGGCGGGGGTTTGGGGACCATGGTTTCGGGGGACATCTAGGTCTATTGGCATAATAAAATCAATTAAGAAAACATTCTGCATCCCACTTTGGAGAGTGGCCTCTGGGGTCTTAAATGCTAGCAAGTGGCCATCTAAGATGCATCAATTGGTCTCAACCCACCTGGAGGAAAGGAGAATGAAGAATGCCAAAGACACAAGGTAATTATGAGCCCAAGAGACAGAAAGACCACAAAAATTAGAGACTACATCAGCCTGAGATCAGAAGAACTAGACGGTGCCCAGCTACAACCAATGACTGCCCTGACAGTGAACAAAATAGAGAACCCCTGAGGGAGCGGGAGCACAGTGGTATGCAGACCTCAATTTCTCATAAAAAGACCAGACTTAATGGTCTGACTGAGACTAGAAGGACCACAGATGTCGTGGTCCCCAAACTTTCTGTTAGCCCAAGACAGGAATCATTTCTAAAGCCAACTTTTCAGACAGGGATTGGCCTAGACTATGGGATAGAAAATGATACTGGTGAGGAGTGAGCTTCTTGGCTCAAGTAGACACATGAGACTATGTGGGTGACTCCTATCTAGAGGTGAGATGAGAAGGAAGAAGGGGAAAGAAGCTGGCTGAATGGATCCGGGGAATACAGGGTGGAGAGAAGGAGTTTGCTGTCTCATTAGGGGGAGAGCAACTAGGAGTATATAGCAAGCTGTATATAAATTTTTGTATGAGACACTGACTTGATTTGTAAACTTTCACTTAAAGCACGATAAAAAAAAAACCACCTAGAGCTTTAAATGATGGTAACGGTAACAGCTAACACATGTGGAACACTTGCTGAGAACCAGGCACTTTCCAAGGACTCCACATGCATTTGTACATTGAATCCTCAAAAACAAGCCATGAAATGAATACTATTATTATATCTATATCACAACTGAAGAAACTGAGTTTACCATGAGGTAATTGGAAAGGCCCTACACAGCAATTAATTTAAAAAGCTGGACTATATGATGAAGAACATGGCATCAGGATTGGAGGAAGACTAACAACCTGTGATATGTGGATGACACAAGCCTTCAGTATGGGTTACACCTCAAACAAAGAAAACAAAAATCCTCACAACTGGACCAATAAACAACATCCTGATAAACGGAGAAAATATTGAAGTTGTCAAGGATTTCATTTTACTTGTATCCACAATCAACACCCATAGAAGCAGCAGTCAAGAAATCAAACAACCCACTGCATTGAGCAAATTTGCTGCAAAAGACCTCTTTAAAGTGTTAAAAAAAAGCAAAGATGTCACTTTGAGGACTAAGGTGTATCTGACCCAAGCCATGATATTTTCAATAGACAATGAATAAGGAAGATGGAAGAAGAATTGATGTCTTTGGAGTACAGCCAGAGTACTCCTTTGAAGTGAGACTTCATCTCATGTGCTTTGAACATGCTATTAAGATAGACCAGTCCCTGGAGAAAGACATCATGCTTGGTAAGGTAGAGGGTCAGCAAAAAACTGGAAGACCCTCAATGAGATGTATTGACAAAGCAGCTGCAACAATGGGCTCAAACATAACAACCATTATAAGGATGGCGCAGGACCAGACAGTGTTTTATTCTGTTGTACATAGGGTTGCTATGAGTCAGAACTGACTCAATGACACCTAATAACAACAACAAGCAAAAGAAAAAACAGGACATGGCAGAATCACTTCCAAAATGTATTCAAATATTTGAATTATCTGATGCATACTATAAAAGAAATACATTTACTATGTTCAAAGAATATAGGAGCATATATAAAGTATGATCAAGGAAAAACAGATTCTCAGAATTGACCAGGCAGATTTGAAAAATAAGCAAATAAAATTTCTAAATGTTAAAATACAACAATTGCAAATAGAAACTCATCATAAGGTTAAACAGAGGATCAGATACAGGTAGTTCAAGAACTAAAGGCTCTAGAGGGTAGATAAGAACACTTTACCCAGAATGCAGTGAAGAAAGACAGATGAAAACCATAAATAAGAGATTAAGAAATATGAAAGATAGTGAGAGGGCACAACATGTATCTCATTTGAGTGCCAAAATCAGTGAGAAGCAAAAAAAGAAGTTAACTAGAAATTTCCAGAAATGGTGGAAGATCCTGATCTATAAATTCAGGAATCCAAAGGGAAGTAATGAAAAAAAAATCCATCATAAGACGTATCAGAGTAGAACTGTAGTATACAAAACACAAATTAAAAACAAACAAACAAACAAAAAACTTATTTGACCAGTAAGAATGTCAGCTAAATTCTCAATAGCAAGGATAGAAGCCAGAGAGACGTAAAGACTTAACTAATCAAATGCAATTTGTGGACTTTGGGTTCAATTGTTAAATGAACCAATTGGTGTATGTGTATGTGTGTGTGTATGAGAGACAGAGATATAGACAATAAGGGAAATCTGACCACTGAGTGAAATGAATGGTGATAAAAAGAAATTATTTTTAAATATTTTAGGTAAAATAATGGTACAGCAGTTATGTTTAAAAAACAGAGCCCTTATCTTTTTTTTTTTTTTATCTTTTAGATGGAAGCCCTGGCTCTGTAGTGGTTAAGAGCTATGGCTGCTAACCAAAAGGTCAGCAGTTCGAATCCACCAGCCGCTCCTTGGAAACCCTATGGGGCAGTTCCGCTCTGTCCTATAGGGTCTCCATGAGTCGGAATCGGCTTGATGGCAGTGTTTTTTTAATCTTTTAGATATGAACACTCAAATGTTTACAGATAAAAGTATGCTATATTTGGGCTTTGTTTCAAAATAATCCAATGTGGGGAGAAGTGTGTGAGGTATACCTGAAAAGAGTGAATGGTGTTAGAGAGTCGGTGGAGGATTAATAAGTATTAACAGTGCCATTCTCTTGATACTTTTATGTATCTGTGAAATTTGTCAAAATAAAAAGTTTTGAAAAAGATAATCAGAAGTTTCCAATTAATAATAGAAGATTACAAAGCTATTTACTAGTCAAATGCTAGCAACATAAATTGCCATCAGGTTGATTGCAACTCATATGAGTGAAAGTGAGACTAGCTATTTTTACATCAGAAAACAGGAAAAAAAAACCTAAAGATTAGGATGATCATTGCATATTGATAAAAGATTCAACTAATCAGAAAGACATAAAATTTCTATGTATTTAAAAATAAAAGTTTGAAATATACAGAGAAAATTTAACAGAAGCTGATGATTCCATAATCATTGTCACATGCATAGGAGGCAATTGAAATTATTATGGCTTGGGTCAAGCTCAACTTAGTCCTTAAAGTGACATCTTTGCTTTTCAACACTTTAAAGAGGTCTTTTGTAGCAGATTTGCCCAATGCATTGTGTCATTTGATTACTTGACTGCTGCTTACATGGACTTTGATTGTGGATCCAAGTAGAATGAAATCCGCGACAGCTTCAATCTTTTCTCCATTTATCATGATATTGTTTATTGGTCCAGTTGTGAGGATTTGTCTTTACAAAAAGAAAACAATGGGCATGTAGCTACTAGAAAATGTACATCATTTTCAAGCAAGCATACACTATTTTAACTTTGACAAAATTTACAAGTTGTTGCAAGTACCTGGCCACAAAGTTTTAAAGACTTTCAATGCATCAATACCATACAGATCATATTCCCTGATCATGAGTCAATAAGCTTAGAAGTCAACTACAAAGGGCCAAAAGTTTGCAAGTTAGAAAATGAAAGCAGAAGATGGTTTTATAGACAGACATCGAAGCAAACTAATCAATAAAACAAATCGATTCTATGGCAATGAGTTTGTTTTTTTTAATAGTGTTAGGAGACATAACAAGAAAGAAAAAAAAAAACCCAAACCCACTGCCATCGAGTCGATTCCAACAAAGAGTAGAGCTGCCCCATAGAGTTTCCAAGGAGCACCTGGTGGATTTGAACTGCCGACATTTTGGTTAGCAGCCCTAGCACTTAACAACTATGCCACTAGGATTTCCATGAAAGAAGCAGATAACAACAAATTTAACATGAGACATCAATCTGATGATGATATAATATAAATTACACACATAGAGAAAATGGTATAATGAAACCCTTTGTAACTGTCACCCACACTGAAGAATTATCAAGGTTTTGACATCTCTCCACTTTTGTTTCTTATCTTTTTTCGTATACTGAAGCATTTTAAAGAAACTGAAAACACAATGTCATTTCATCCCGACATATTTCAGAATGCATTCCTTAAAAAAAAAAAAAGTGGACTTTTTTTATGTACTCACAATGCCAGTTTGGTCTTATCTAAATACTTAGCTCATAATCAAATTACCCCAAAAGTCTCAAAATCTATTTTTGCAGTTGGTTTGTTTGAATCAAGATATACTCAAAATATTTAACATTTGGAAATCACTAAATGGTCCAATACACTCATTTTAAAAATGATGAGAATCCAGGAGTAATAAAATTATTTGCTCAAGGTCATGGAGAACAATTTCTGGCAAAGCTAAGTATAGCTCTCAGATAGCTTTACTATTGTTTTTACCGCTCTAATATTTTGTTACATGAGCTAAATCTACCTAACAATATGAAGAAAATAAAGAAAATCTCATTGTTTATACTGAAACATGAGGGAGGAAAGCAATGGACCAAAAACAAAATATGTGGGAAATATAATATAATGTTTTCCTTTCATTTACTTAAATGTTTTTATATGAATGCAACACTAATAGATACAATTTGGGATGTTAAAACTACCGAGCTGGGTCTTTCCCTCATTTTCCTCATCTCAATAAATGGTACCATCCTTCTTCTTGTTTTTTAGGCCTAAAACCTAACAGTCACCCTTGATTCTTTTTTTTTTTTTTCCTCTGATGATGAATTTCATCTACTTGCCAATCCTGTTCTTTCTACCTTAAAAACTATATCAGGTTGCATGAACCCTTGAAACTATTGCCCTGAGATCATCTTTAAACCTTAAATCAAAAATATCCCCTAAAGACTTCTTAAAACCAAACAAGAGTTTAGCTTAACTAGTAAAAAAAGGTCTGCCTTGAGCATTATGGTCTTTTAAGAACTGTCTATATAGGATCAAACTGACAACAGCAACTCTGGAAAGATTAGATAGGAACCTTAGGGGGCAGTGAGTTTATGTCAATGGGGGAGGAAAAACTCAGAAAAGGAGGATGAGAGTGGTTACACAACTTGAAGAACATAATGTCATTAGGTGGTACATGTAGAAATTGTTGAACTGATTTATGTTTTGCTGTGTATATGCTCCACAACAACAACAAAATAAATAAAATTATATTTTAAAAAAACGTGTCATGAATCTAACCTTTTCTCATCACTGCGTGCTCCCACAATCTTCTGTTTGCCTGTTATCTTCTGTCGCCTGGACTATCACCTACTCTGCTTTCAGCAGCCAGAGTGATTTTTTAACTGTAAATGAGGTCATTACATTGCTCAGAACCTCCCAGACTTTCCATTACATTGAGAATGCGCTTCAAGCTTGCCATGAGTGACAAGGCGTAAAGTGATCTGGATCCTATGGTGATTTGGTGATTTGGATTCTGCCCCACCCCCACCCTATTTCCTTCTAATCCCTCTTTCTTTCTACTTTAGCTACACTGGCCTCATTGCTGACTGTGAACACAGAACATTAGCGGTTCCCTGCCAAGAAACTTGGCACTAATTATTCCATCTGCTTGAAATGCCATTTCCCTGATCTCCACTCGCACTTCATTTAGATCTCTGGTCAAGTTTTTATGACCCATCCCCCCCCATTAAAATGTAAGAAATAAGTTTTATTTTAATTTATTCTCTATATTTCCAGAGGCCAAAACAGTTCCTGATATAGGTAGGTGCTCAATAAATATTTCTTGATCGAATTAATAAAATATATATTTATTTTCCAAATGTTGACATTTCAATTAGAATGTTATAGTCTCAAAGAGAAAAACACCTATTAATATTGCATAAACAATAAAGATATTTATTATCTAAGATAACAAAACATCTGGAGATAGGGGGTTTCCAGTCTCTGCATACTCAACTTAAAATGTAAGAAAAAACAGTTTTGATTTTATTTTTTAATATTCTGCTGCTCTACCATTCTCAGGGTTTACTTTTGCCCAAAGGTTAGCTCTGTTCCTGTTTAAAGATGGCTTCACTTTTGGCATCACATCTAAAGACAACAATTTCAAAAAGAAAAAAGGCAAGGGGACTATTTCTTCCTTGTGTCTCATTTTGAGAATGAGAAAACTTTCAAGTTGGTTGTTCAGGTAAGTACTCTGTGACAGGTGACATTTAAGCCAGCAAACATCACAATAATCAAGAACCATCAGGAGTGAAGAGCATTCAGGCAGGGAAAAAAGCTAGTGCAAAGGCCCTGAGGTGGCAATGAGCTTGGCATGTTTAAAATTCAGGCAGACATCCAGTGTGAGTAAAGCCTACTGGACAAGGAGGAGGGTCGTACAAGGTGAGATTAGAGAGGTGGGCCAAGTCAAGTAGAAAGAACCTCAAGAGTTGGAAATTAGGAGATTGACACGACAGGATTCACATTTTTAAAGATCACTCTAAAGTCTTTGTAGGAAAAGAGGGACCAGTTAATAGGTTCTATATCAAAAGTCCAGTTGACAGATAACGGTGGCTTAAACCAAAGTGTTTTTAGTGAAATTTGTGAAAAGAATGGCTTTGGGATCTGATCAGAGGGTCAAAATAATACTAATTTGCCTACAGATCGGATGTAATGTGTGGGTGAGGAAAAGAGGAACCAAGCAAAAATCGGGATTTGGAGCCTGAGCAGCATATGGGTAGAATGGGATACTGTTTACCAAGAGAGAGAAGATAAGAAGACTCAGGCAGGAACAGGTTAAGTAGCTTAGTGAAAGGAAGATCCAGTATTGTATTTGGTCCATGTTAAATTGTAGACACCTATTTGATATCCATGTGGATATTGGTTAGAGCAATGATTAACATATAGCAGACACATTGTGGTTAGTGAGAGATTTGACAGTCATCAGTAAATAGTATTTAAAACCAAGAGCATGTATTAGATCACCTGAGCACATTTGAAGATAGATAAAAGGGCCTAGGATAGCAGCTTTGTCGTATGGCACAACTGCTGAGGAGGTCCATTCACATCATTGTCTGTAAATGCACAGGGCATAACCCGTGCAATGGAATGTGGTGACCCTCAGGGCAAAGTTCTGAAGCACTGAAATATTAAAAGCCTGGCCAGAAGAGGAGGAGACAAAAATAGAAATGAAAGGAACAGTCAATGAGGTAATAAATAATTAGGGACAGTCATGAAAACCAAGAGCAGAAAGTGCTTCAACTGTCTCAACTGGTATATGCTGCTGAGGGGTTGAGTAACCTCTGAAGACAAATCTGACCATTGGATTAGGCAGAGTGGATGAGGTCACC
This sequence comes from Elephas maximus indicus, assembly GCF_024166365.1. NCBI lineage: Eukaryota > Metazoa > Chordata > Mammalia > Proboscidea > Elephantidae > Elephas > Elephas maximus. Next base: position 139,270,025 of record NC_064846.1, read on the forward strand.
AGTCTTGGAAACGGCAGTCTTCCTGGAGTGGGGAGGACTGAGGCCTGAATGGAGTGGGTCAAGCAAAGAAAGCAAAGTGAGAGTCGCAGAGCAAAGGAACAAAGCGTCAGGGGTTGGAGACAAAAAATGGGATCATGGGAAGAACAATGACAGGATTCTCAGAAGTTGTTTGTGATTATAGACAAAACCTAAAATGGGAGGGAGTTCACCAACAACACAGAGACAAAACACAGAAAGATGACTGGCCTAAGATGAAATGAGACCAATATGACACAAATTAGCAAATCAGACACAAAAAAGACATGAGTTACAGAATAGCTGTGAAATAAAAAGAAGAGTACAATTAGACAGCAAAACCAAAGCCACAGAGAAAGTCACTGAACTGATCCTCAGAGAGGCAAAAAGAACACCTGCACCAAGAGTTATGTCAGAAGAAGAAATAAAAATTTAGGGGAAATTATGCCTACAGAGAATGACTTATAATCTTATAGAAGCGGCATTGTAAAACAGTCTAAAAATTCAAGGATAACAATATCCAATTATGGCAATACCAGTTGATGTAAATAGTACAAACGCATAAATTCAATATGTTGGATAGATGTTTTTTGAAGCCCCGACAACAGAGTTTATGTCTTGTTAATTTTGGCATCCCCAGGATTGAGTATACTATCTGTCAGCAAAGGTACTTACTACACTCTTGTTGAGCGATAAAGACATTAAATTGATCAATCCTGATTAACCCAATGGTTAATCAATGGCTTGAGGAGTGGGGCTAAAGAGAGAGCAGAGAAGTCCTGACATTTTGGTATGTGACTTAATAGTTTTCTTGGATTAGGGGAAAGGGGTTTGTCATTGGAGGAGGAGCAGTATATCTGATCAGTGAACTTGGGAGAAAAAAATGTAACATGAGCATTATTTCCTAATGTCTTGAATCCAGGATGCACCCTGTCTTCTCCACCATCATGTGTAGGTTGCTTGTAGGAAGTCTACAGCTAGCCATTTTGGGTGAATATATTCAATTTGGGGAAAGGTATTAATAATCCCAGGACTCCCTGGGTGGTGCAAACTATTAAGTGCTCAGCTACTAAGTAAAAGGCTGGTGGTTCAAATTCACTCAGCGATGCCTCAGAAGAAAGACCTGACAATCTACTTCCAAAAGATCACCAATCCAATCCAATCCAATCCCAGTGCCGTCGAGTCGATTCTGACTCATAGCGACCCTATAGGACAGAGTAGAACTGCCCCACAGAGTTTCCAAGGAGCGCCTGGCCGATTCAAACTGCCGGCCCTTTGGTTAGCAGCCATAGCATTTAACCACTACGCCACCAGGGTTTCCCCAAAAGATCACAGCCGTCGAAAACCCCATAGAGCACAGTTCTACTCTGACACGCATGGGGTTGCCAGGAGTCAAAATCGACTCAATGGCAACTGGTTTGTTTTTTCTAATTATTAGGCCCAATTGTGTCCACAGTTCCAAGCCACTTTCCAACTCATCTTTATAAATAGCAAAGGTGACATTTTGAGCTCCATCTACCTTATCTATGAATCTCCTTCTCAGCTGGTTTTAAACTCAGATGAGGGAAGACATGGATGTGATTAATCATCACTCTTAAAGTCTCATCTGAGTCCAAGCCACAGAGTGCTTTAATTCCCAGCGTAAAGGATTTGAGAGACAACGGGAAGTATAAAATGGCATAGACGACACAACTCTTTTGGATATTATTTGATGTGCCAAGTAAACTGTAATTAAGTTACATGAAAGGGGGAAAACAGCTGGCTTGTCTTTGCATATAGTAAAGACTAAAGTAGTATTCAGAGGTATAGTCAGACTTGGCTTGCCATAAAGAAATAGGCAGGAAAGGAAGGAAAAACAAAGAAACTTCCAGGGAATGTAGGCACATTTGTTATCCACTTGGAACAACAGCTGGGAAAGGAACCAAGTTAATTCCAGGTGACTTTAAGAAAACAAAAAAGGAAGAGGCCAGCTGTCTTTATAAAATAAAGAATGAGAAAAAAAATTAAGCTGAGAGGGGGCTGTTCTAATCTATTTCTGTATAGCAGGGCATACTTCAGAAGAAAAAAGAACATTCACAAATTAAAGTGTCTTTAGCCAAAAAATAGGTGAGCTTGTTGTATTTGGTGGTACTGACCAGAGAGATAGGAAGTTTAGAGTGAATGGTGAGTGAAGATAAGCCTGCAATCATCCCATACCATTATTTTCAGTAATAAGTATTATTTTTCATCATGGAAACTAACGAAGCAGTGAAATTAGAGCCATATCAAAAGGTATATTTTCAAGAGCTATTTCAGAGAGATTATTTTTTCTAACATGCCTTTCAAACGTCCCAAAATAATGTCTGCAGCTCCTACATAGCTCTTGCTCATCTAGGGGGAAGTGAATAAATTTTTAGGTACTGAGTTTTAATCAGGAGCCCTGGTGGCACAATGGTTAAGAGCTCAGCTGCTGACCAAGTCAGCAGTTCAAATCAACCAGGTGCTCCTTGGAAATCCTATGGGGCAGTTCTACTCTGTCCTATAGAGTCACTATGACTCAGAACTGACTTGACAGCAATGGTTTTGATTTTGGTTTTGGGTGAGTTTTAATCAAAGGAGCCCTGGTAGCACAATGGTTAAGCCATTGGCTACTAATCAAAAGGTTGATGGTTCAAACCCAGCCAGCAGCTCCATAGGAGAAAGATCTGGCAATTTGGTCCCCTAAAAATTACAGCCTAGAAAACCCTGTTCTACTGTCTCACATGGTGTCATTATGAGTCAAAATCGACTTGATGGCACCTAACAATGACAAGTTTTAATCAATTCCTATTATCAGCGTTGGAGTCCTGGTGGTGTAGTGGTTAAGAGCTACAGCTGCTAATCAAAAGGTCAGCAGTTCGAATCCACTAGCCATTCCTTAGAAACCCTATGCGGCAGCTCTACTCTGTCCTGTAGGGTCACTATGAGTTGGAATCCACTCAGTGACAATGGGTTTGTTTTTTTGGTTTGGATTATCAGTATTATAATTTCTTTAGTTTGCAACCTGACAAGAGTACAATTTGAGAGTATTTAAAATAGTGAGAACATATTAAAATGGTGCCTATATACAAGTAAAGAAACCCTGGTGGTGCAGTGGTTAATCACTTGGCTGCTAACCTAAAGGTTGGCAATTTGAGCCCATCAGCCACTCTGCAGGAGAAAAATGTAGCAGTCTGCTTCCTTAAAGATTTGCAGCCTTGGAAACCCTATAGGGCCATTCTACTCTATCCTACAGGGTTACTATGAGTCGGAATCGACTCCATGGCAGTGGGTTTGGTCATATACAAGTAATGCATTCTACCTTGCTTTATATCATCAACATTTGCCTTCATCAGGAATGTTCCAAATAGGAATCAAGGTGTGAACACTTAATCTCAGTTAAGTTTCTACAATGAAATTTAATCAGTGATTAAACTTAAGTTAAGCGTAGCAGGATGACGCAAAGCCATCTTTTCACATCTTTAACAAGAATGGCCATTCCCTGGGGTACCGTTAATATCAGTTGGCTGCTTATTAAAACTGTGTTCCATTTTAATCATAAAATACTTAAGGAAGTATTTAATTTTTCCCTGAAAATTGGCAGTTAAGTGTTACACATTTGAAGTCTGAGATTAATCTATTATAATATTTTTGTCCCTGACTTGCCTATTAATTAGTTTTGGCTATTAGTTGAAAAAAGGAAGGCTTAGAGTGTTTCATTTATTAAACATCATATTTCCAAGTTTTCTCTAATGCTTTTACTACAGCAAAACCTGGATCCAGGTTATAATAATATTGCCAAGATAAGTGGAACTGGCTTCCATCTGTACAACTTTAATTTGAACAAATAATTCCATAAAATAAAGAATAATTGAGAAAGTTCTCAACAGAAGAGTCTACCCTTTTCACATAGGTCTGTTCCAATTTTATTGATAAATTTAAGCCTTAGGTGATTAATTTGGCCTTATTTGCTATTACAAAATGAAAATTTACTCAAATAGATTAAAGAAAATAGCAACTGTTAAAAAATAACAACTAAAGATTAATTGCACAACCAAACACTATTGTCTTGTTATCTTGCAAAAGTTTTAATATAATTATCTAGCGAATAAATAAAAACTGTGATTTGTGTGAAACGTCAAGCTTTTTGTACAATTCCTAAGAGTACGTGGAATATAACTGGTGACATATAATAACAGATAGTCATTTCAGAATTCTTTCTCCATTTTTAAGAAAAAATTATTTTCATTTCATCTAGTGAAAGTGGAAGGAAAAATACTCCAACAATGCTTTTTTCACTCATTAAAATATTTAATATTTCTAGATCCTCTACTATGTATACTGTTGGATTCTCATCTGTGAACAACAGAACATTGGAAGACACTGCATTTCATGAATGATTGATTGATCATGACTGAGATAGGTATATAAGTTGATGAGTAGGCAGCATAAGCTGGTCTGTAAGAATAAAACAATGGGAGAGATATGCAGAGAAAAGCAGAAATAAGAAACTCCCCAGCTTTGCATCTTATAGCTTCACTCTCTGTGTTCAAAATATAAAAGCTGTAGAGGAAAAGACTCACAGCCAAACCTCGGTCAGGTGTCCATTTGGAACAATTATTAGTGGCCAGGGAGACAGGTTATTAAAGGAATTTTATAAGAACCACGTGGCTGATGGTGGTAGTTTCCAGAAGAAAGAAGTAGAGGGAGGCAGTATGACCTGGATAGTCTATCCCATAGATATTTGCCATATTGGGAAAGCATATGATGAACACATAGAAATAGCCAGTTGTCCCCTTGATTGAATAATAAGTTGGAAGCCTAGAGTATAGGTAAAACTATATATAATCATCAATAGTTAATAGTTGACCCTTTGTTTTTTAACCTACAAAACTGGTTACTTGATGTGTTTCAACCTGATATTTTATTCAGGAAGCAATGGTAAACACTACTATTGTTTTTTTTCAAAAGTGACAAAATCAAGTCAAGTAGAAAATCCAGGAGAGCAAAAGGAAATTGTAATCAGCTTGAGCTGATTGGCCACTGTGTACTTGGTATTGTACATTATATTGGGATCCTCATAGGATTTTTGTTTGTTTGTTTGAGCATTTTGTTTGGATCCTACAGTGTTTAAAAGAAAAAGTGACTGGGCAAGTGTTAGGCCTGCTCACAATATGAACAGCTCAATTCCTACTATCTCACACTCAGGCTGCTTCTACATTTAAGTTACGTGCTGGCCTACCTGTAAGCATCTATATTTGCAATCCTTACCTAGATATTCTTGGAAGGATGGATTGGAGAGTTTAGCAAGCAGTTAGAAGGACATTGTAGTAGCTCATGCAAGAGGTAGGTAGTGGAGTATCTAGGGCGTGGGTGTGGGCATGTGACACCGCTGAGCAGTTTCTAATAACCCAGTAGGACCCACCTTCCTTCCTCAAGCACAGTCATGTGTTAATTAAAAGATTAATGAGCTTAACTTGTATTTTTGAGCCAATATTACAGTAAAGTTATCTAAAAGAGGGGTGTCAGGTGTTTGAACAGGGGCGCAATTCGCTGTTTGCTGTACCGGGTTAATAGAAACTGCTCAGTGATGCCACACACCAGGGCCAGCACAATACTTGTGATACCTGCCATACCCTAGTTACACCTCTGGCAGGATAGCTAAGAAGTTAAAAACATGATTCAAGTCAAAAGACAAGCCTGGCCCGATGTTTCATTCTTTCTGCTGTCATGCTATGTGGCCTTGGGCAAGCCTTATGTTTTTCATCTTTAAAATGTAAATATAATGATAGTGCTTATCACAAAGGGTTTCTGTCTGTGATTATTAAATGATATAATGCAGTAATTATTTTAAAAAACACATGAAACACTTAGGACAGCTGCTGGAACATAGTAACTGCTCAGTAAATGAGCTGACAGATTTCGATAAGTTCTAATCAAGGGGAAGGGACGTGGTAGAAAACATCAGCAGGGGAAGGTAATACTTGATTTCAGGTAAATGGTAAATGGAAACTACAGAAAAGGAGACAGTATTCAGCCCATGGCAACAGGGATCTTGCAGACGGCCAGCCAGTAAACTTTGGGTGACCAAACATTTTGATTTCCAGTTTTATCACTGAAAGTTTCATGTCCTGGGAACTCTACAGTCTTCTGTGTGAATGGGAAACTTGAATTGTTACTCTAGTCTCAGTCCACAATATTGGAGCTTACACAGGATCTCTAGTCTTTATAAGGGATCCGACATGCTGACGAGAAACTAACTGGGGCTCTACCCTGGTGGCATAGTGCTTAAGAGCTACTACTGCTAAGCAAAAGGTCAGCAGTTCGAATCCACCAGGTCCTCCTTGGAAACAGTATGGGGCAGTTCTACCCTGTTCTGTAGGGTTGCTATGAGTTGGAATCAACTCAATGGCAATGGGTTTGGTTTGTTTCTTTTTCCTACCCAAAAAGTGGGGACGCCAATCCGATAGTAGGAGATGTATGGGGGTATTAGGGGCAAGAGCCGTCCTCACCATAATGTCCCCAATTCCAGAAAAATATTTGATACACACTAGGTTCTGAATAATTATTTTTGGATGGATAGATTTTATCAATCCATAGTATATAAAGTGTGCCAGGAACTGCTAATTATCTCCCCAATATTTATTTCTGCATTTTTCCCTTTTTAATAATAGAACTTCCCCCAAATTTTATTTGTGGCTATCAAGGGACAACATTTCCCAGCCTCAACTATAGCTAGATGTAGCCATGGGACTAAGTTCCGGCAAATGGAAAAGCCATGGCTTTTAAAGGAAGCAGCTTGCTCTCAAATGTAGATGTGACAATAGAATTGACCATGTGGATGAGAAAAACATAGGAGATGGTGGAGCCTCGAGAGAAAAAGGACCTGGATTCCCAGATGATTTCAAGGGATAAGGGCAACTACACTCCCTGGACCACCTATGAGCCCAGGCTTTCAAATGAAAGAGAAATAAACTTGTCTTGTTTAAGTCATTGTTATTTGGTCTCTGTTAAAACAGTTGAAGTAAATTCCTAACATGTACAGCAACTCTAACTGGTTTTCTGTTTACTCAAATTCTTTTAAAAAGCCAAACTTACTGGACCAGTAGAGCTGAGAGGCCCCCCTAAGACCCTCAGCCTGAGACACCCTTTAAACTTGGAATTTAAATTACTCCTGGAGGTCACATTTCAGTTAAATAACAGATTAGCTTAAAAAATAAACAATATCACCATGAGTAGTACTGTGCTCTTAAAAAAAAAAAATCTACTACATGAGACCAAATAGTCAATATTTATCTTAAAGCAAAGATGAGAAGATAAGGGGGGTTGGGCAGGGAAGCTACATTAATGGAAATGGAACAACCAGAATGGGCAATAATGAAAAGGTTGACACACTATGGAAGATGTAACCAACATCACTGAACAATACGTATAGAAATTGTAAATGGGAACCTAATTTGCTATGTAAACTTTTACCAAAAACACAATAAAATATTTAAAAAACAAAAAGTGTTTCGCCCCTTAAGTATGGATGGAAGAATAGAAGACCATAGACTCTAACTGATTATGCTGTAATACCGTCTGGATGAAATTGGATTGCGAGGACTCTTCATATTCAGAAATTTATTGAACTGTAAAACGGGCATTTATTATTGTTACACAAATAGCCACTATTATTAAAAAAAATGTAAAGTTTTACCATAGTCTATCTCATTACTCCTTCAGTTATATGGCATTTATATTCTTTTATCACCAAAATTAGATGGAGTTAATAAAACTGGGATCAAAATTAAAAAAGTGTAGATATAGATTAAGCAAACTAGGGAAGATATTTTGTTTCTGCAAGGAATTGCATACTTAATTGTGTGGTTGACTTGCTCTTAAAATAATACATAAATATATTTTCCCTTGAATAATGAAGTACTACTATAGGAATTTCCCTTTCAATAGGCTCATCAGGAAGATAGTTGAACAATAAAGTTTACATCACTGAGATATAATTTGCCAGCTCATCATAATAACTTTTTGAGAAGTCTTGCTTAAGAGTCTAATATCAGAAGGTTAATGGGGGCCCAGGTTGACAGTCTAAAAACCAAGACGATTTTGTACTTCTGTACATAGAAGAGGTTTCAGTCCTTAGAAAGTTTGCTTTAGAGCAAGTTTGGCCCAAAAAACTTGAATCCTAAAGTTGAAGCTGTTAAATCTGATCTTCTTCTAATTAATATTGGTTATTTGTAGCAAAAAAAAAAAATCTCTGTGTGTTGAGTTCTATACATATCTCAGATGAATCATCATCTTAGGTGAAAGGAAGAGAGAGAGAGATTGCCTTGCTGTAATCTTTGTACTTTACACTTCTATTTCCTTTGTTACTGGTACTGCACAAAACAGAAAAATAGCAGTATTAGCTTGACTTCTTAGCAGACATCAGAAACAAATAAAATAATGACCAACATAAACATAAATAATTGTACTACCACAAAAGTCATAGCATTTCATTACCAGTATGCTTGGCTGAAAAGATGAAATGTCTCAAATCAATATCTTACATATATTCAAAAGTCAGAGTTAATAAAGGAGAATTATTATTCCCAAGTACAGTACTTATACGAGAAACTCATGAATTGTTCAAAATGTTGGGCCTTAAATTTCATGATGGCATATTATTTATTTCAAGTAATTGAAATATTTGAAGAATAATTGAAGTATTTGAAGAACTAGATAAACTATTTGAAGTTATTTTGCATTTAATAATGAGATGTCCAAGTAACAAGTAAAAAGCTGTAACTTAGATACAGTGCATGCCTTGGATTTAATTATATAAGAAATTATTTGGACATTATCTAATTTATATCAAATTTTCTATTTCTTCAAATAAGAAGTTTTTTTAATTTTTATTGTGCTTTAAGTGAGAGTTTACAAATCAAGTCAGTCTCTCATACAAATTTATATACACACCTTGCTATATACTCCTTATTGCTCTCCCCCTAATGAGAGAGCCCACTCCTTCCCTCCACTCTTTCTTTTCACGTCCATTCCGCCAGCTTCTGACCCCCTCTGCCCTCTCATTTCCCCTCCGGATAGCAGATGCCAACAGTTTCATGTGTCTACTTGATCCAAGAAGCTCATTCTTCACCAGCATCTTTTTCTATCCCATTGTCCAGTCCAATCCCTGTCTGAAGAGTTAGCTTTGGGAATGATTCCTGTCTTGGGCTAACAGAAGCTCTGGGGACCATGACCACTGGGGTCCTTCTGGTCTCCGTCAGGCCCAAATAAGAAGTTTTTTATTTAAGGATGTGTTTCTAAAATTAAAGCTGCAACACATGGCTTCAATCAAACGGCTTAAAATCACGAGGAAATAAGAAAGAGAAAGGAAGAAATTAAAGTCTGTTGGAAGTGGAAATTGCAGTTGTTACAATTTTTCTCTTGTCACTGTAGATACAAAATCACAATCCATGTCTTATAAATCCACTAATAAATTACTGTCATTTGGGGAGGTAACAACTAAGAGGTAATAAATGTAAAAACTGACCACTCATTGAACACTACTCAAATGATACATTGTATAAGAAAAATAAATGGGCCTGGATCCTCATGTAAATTTGCAATCAGCACTCTGCAACTCAAGTAAACTGGGTTTTTAATTTTTTTTTAATATTCATGAGTATAGTTCTCTTACCCTTGGTACCTTCATCACGATTATCTGAACTGCTTTTTAGAAGCACTACAAATTCTGTCAGTTCTGAGGTTGAACTTCTTTCAAAAAATCCACCAGTCAGTGTGACTTCTACTCTGTCTTCCACTTGATTCTAGAGAGAACTATTTAGAAATATTTCCAGTTGCTTTGATTATTAATTTATATACTCATATTTGAGAGAGCAGAAAATAAACTATCTTGTAAATATAAAACCACCCTGATATGCATTACCTTGTCATTCCCTGTCATGTTTACATATATATATATATATATATATGAATATATATATGGAGCCCTGGTGGCTCAGTAGTTAAGCATTCAGCTGCTAACAAAAACGTCAGCGATTGGAATCCACCAGCTGCTCCTATAGAGTCACTATGAGTCAGAATCAACTTGATAGCAAAAGGTTAATATATAATATATATAGTAAAATATATATATTATATAATATAATATATAATACAATAGATAATATAGTATATCATATATAATATATAGTATATATAATATATAGTATATATAACATAGAGTATATACTATAGAGTATATGGTATAGAGTATACAGTATAGAATACACAATATAGAGTAAATAGTATATAATACAGAGTATATAATATATAATATGGTACATAGTATACAGTCTATAATATATAGTATATATAATATGGAATATAATATATAGTATATAGGAAATCCTGGTGGCATAGTGCTTAAGTGCTACAGCCACTAATCAAAAGGTTGGCAGGTCGAATCCACCAGGTGCACCTTGGAAACTCTGTGGGGCAGTTCTACTGTGTCCTATAGAGTCGCCATGAGTTGGTATCGACTCGACGGCAGTCAGTTTGGTTTTTGGTTATGTAATATATATAGTATGTAATAGCATTTTTTTGTATATAATATGTATATGAATATATATATGAATGGTAAATGATAAAGCATATACAAAGATGACTAGTAAATAATATGTGAAAACATACTACTACAAAAAGTAAATCTGGAACATACAGACTGTATTACAGAAGACTAGATTGGGATTTAGAGAATCTGCTCCAAAAATATAGTTTGATGATTAACTCAACTGGTGACTGTGGATATATGAATTTATCAACTTCCAAAACATGTATGTTCATTGTGATAATGATCTATTTTATAAAAATTAGTTTAACACTATAACAAATGCTTCCAAATACCCAACATAAATAGTTCTTTGGAAAAAATAGAGATATTTATTTTGTAATAAAATTTATTTTTATATATGTTTCCTATTGAAATAATTCCTTATTCACCCTATTTATTCAAATGTACCTTAACCGTGTATATTTAAACTATTTAAGTAAATAATAATTTAAATTTTTATTTTTGATTTGCTTTTATATTTACAAACTGAATAGACTTACTTTTTAAACTGTGGGGAATAAATAAAGTTGTAATTATCTAAAAAATAAGTCTAAATGTGAGATAACATCTTTTTTGTAACATAAATGCCTTTTTCTATATAGCATGAAGGAGAAGTTGTCAGTTATCTTGTGAGAAATAAAAATATAATTTCTCTGTGCAAACACTGATTATATGACTACACACCTTATCAATATATTCTTTGGGCCTTAGGTCTAGGGTTCTCTGGGCCATATGCATTAGAATCTAAATAAATAAGAATATTATGTCTCACAAATATGTTAAATGTTATACTTTTATCGAGTCAGCTGTGCTGAGAATAAAAATTGAATATTAAGGAACAGGGATAACTATAATACAGGAAAAAGCTTTTGAAACTTATTATGCTATGCTTTTGTGGCATCAATCGTAATATATTCACCTAAACTGCAAAATTGGACACTGTCCGCACTTTTATGGGCATTTGCAACACAGCACTTTTTTTAGTATAATAAAATATTTAAAATAAATATGCTTTTTCATGGTAAAACTTACAGGTGTTGAACACTCTAGACTTAAAAGAAATGTGTGAAATACACGATACAGGTACAAAGTTAGATATAAATTCAGAGGGCTGAAAAGGCTGGGGGAAATGTATGAGCTTTTCTGGTTATAATTAGCTTCACTGTCTTAAAGCATTCAATTGGAAATTAGTGGGATTAGAGTTACAATTAGTGCCATGTCCTCTAACTCCTTAGGAAATTAGTGTTTTGGCAATGAAAGCATCACTCAATCACAATGGATTTACCTTCTATTGTATTTACACTGTGACAGGTAGTGGAGACCTTTTCCAATTATCAGCACCAGTAGGCAGGAGCAGATAAAAATGCACAAAAAGAGAAATGGTGGCTCACAGAACAATAAAAAGTATCAGGGAGCAAGGAGATTATCCATGCACTCATCATATATATCAGCAACTCAATTCCAGGACCTTATTTTGCAAATCTGTTTCCTGGGATATCTTGTAATATTTACTGTAACAAGATCCTGACAGAAAACAGGTGGTCCATTTAAAAAAAAATTAAGCAAAGGAATTTTAACAAAGCCGCTATTTAAGAGGAGGGGTCAGGATTAAGGAATCAACCGGGATGGTGAGATACCCAGGGTTTAGCAACAGTGGGAAACCATTACCACACCTAGGCCCAAAGGGGCAAGGGGATGGAACAGTTTTTTAGGAGAGGTAAACCCATGGAGAGAAGGCAGCCTGAGAGGATGTCTGACTTTAGATCAGTTGTTCTCAAAATTTAGAGCGTATTAGAGTCCCCTAGAGGATTTAAAAAAAATTTCTATTGTGCTTTAAGTGAAAGTTTACAAATCAAGTCAGTCTCTCATATCAAATTTTTGTACACCTTGCTATATACATATATATTTTTTTGCTATATATTCCCAATTGCTCTCCCCCTAATGAGACAGCCTGCTTCTTCCCTCCTCTATCTCTTTTCATGTCCATTCCACCAGCTTCTAACCCCCTCTGCCCTCTTATTTTCCCTCCAGATAGGAGATGCGAACATAGTCTCAAGTGTCTACTTGATCCAAGAACCTTATTCTTCACCTGCATCTTTTCTATTCCATTGTCCAGTCCAATCCCTGTCTGAAGAGTTGGCTTTGGGAATGGTTCCTGTCTTGGGCTAACAGAAGGTCTAGGGGCCATGACCACCGGGGTCCTTCTAGTCTCAGTCAGACCGTTAAGTCTGGTCTTTTTACAAGAATTTGGGGTCTGCATCCCACTGCTCTCCTGCTCCCTCAGGAGTTCTCTGTTTTGTTCCCTGCCAGGGCAGTCATCGGTTGTAGCCAGGCACCATCTAGTTCTTCTGGTCTCAGGCTGATGTAGTATCTGGTTTATGTGGCCTTTTCTGTCTCTTGGGCTTCTTATTACCTTGCATCCTAGGTGTTCTTCATCCTCCTTTGGCCCAGGTGGGTTGAGACCAATTGACACATCTTAGATGGCTGCTTGCTAACGTTTAAGACTTTAAGATGCCAGATGCCTCTCTCGAAAGTGTGATGCGGAATGTTCTCTTAGTAGATTTTATTATGCCACTTGACTTAGAAGTCCCCTGAAACCATGGTCCCGAAATCCCTGCCCCTGCTACGCTGGCCTTTGAAGCATCCAGTTTTCAGGAAACTGCTTTTGGTTTAGTCCAGTTGTGCTGACCTCCCCTGTATTGTGTGTTGTCCTTCCCTTCACCTAAGTAGTTCTCATCTACTATCTAATTAGTGAATACCCATCTCCCTCCCTCCCTTCCTCCCTCCCTCCCCACTCTCATAACCATCAAAGAATATCTTCTTCTCGGTTTAAGCTATTTCTCAGGTTCTTATAAAAATGGTCTTATACAATATTTGTCCTTTTGTAACTGACTAATTTCACTCAGCATAATGTCTTCCAAATTCCTCCATGTTATGACATGTTTCACAGATTCACCACTGTTCTTTATTGATGCGTAGTACTCCATTGTGTGAATATACCATAATTTATTTATTCATTCATCCATTGATGGGCACCTTGGTTGCTTCCATCTTTTTGCTATTGTAAACAGAGCTGCAATGAACATGGGTGTGCATATATCTGTTTGTGTAAAGGCTCTTATTTCTCTAGGATATATTCCAAGGTGTGGGATTGCTGTATCGTATGGTAGTTCTAATTCTAGCTTTTTAAGGACAAGCCAAATCGATTTCCAAAGTGGTTGTACCATTTTACATTCCCACCAGCAGTGTACAAGTGTTCCAGTCTCCCAGAACCTATTCAACATTTATTATTTTGTGTTTTTTGAATTACTGCCAGCCTTGTTGGAGTCAGATGAAATCTCATTGTACTTTTGATTTGCATTCCTCTAATGGCGAATGATCATGAGCATTTCTTCATGTATCTGTTAGCTACCTGAATGTCTTCTTTAGTGAAGTTGTCTGTTCATATATTTTGCCCATTTTTTAATTGGGTTATTTGTCTTTTTGTAGTTGAGGTTTTGCAGTATCATGTAGATTTTAGAGATCAGGCCCTGATTGGAAATGTCATAGCTAAAAACCTTTTTCCCAGTCTGTAGGTAATCTTTTTGCTCTTTTGGTGAAGTCTTTAGATGAGCATAGGTGTTTGATTTTTAGGACAGTTATCTAGTTTTTCTTCTGCATTGTTAGTAATGTTTTGTATACTGTTTATGCCATGTAACTAGGGCTCCTAACATTGTCCCTATTTTTTCTTCCATGAACTTTATTGTTTCAGATTTTATATTTCAGTCTTTGATCCATTTTGAGTTAGTTTTAGTGCATGGTGTGAGGTTTGGAACTTGTTTCATTTTTTTTGCAGATGGATATCCAATTATGTCAGCACCATTTGTTAAAAGAAGACTGTCTTTTCCCCATTTAACTGATTTGGGGCTTTTGTCAAATATCAACTGCTCACATATGGATGGATTTATGTCTGGATTCTCAATTGTGTTCCATTGGTCTGTGTATCTGTTGTTTTACCAGTACCAGGCTGTTTTGACTACTGTGGTTGTATAACAGGTTCTAAAATCAGGTAGAGTAAGGCCTCACACTTTGTTCTTCTTTTTCAGTAATGCTTTATTTATCCGGGGCCTCTTTCCCTTCCATATGAAGTTGGTGATTTGTCTCTCCATCTCCTTAAAGAACATCATTAGAATTTGGATCAGAATTGTATTAAACGTATAGGTCACTTTGAGTAGGATAGACATTTTTACAATGTTAAGTCTTCCTATCCATGTGCAGGGTGTGTTTTTCTACTTATGTAGGTCTCTTTTGGTTTCTTGCAGAAGTGTTTTGTAGTTTTCTTTGCATAAGTCTTTTACATCTCTGGTAAGATCTATTCCTAAGTATTTTATCTTCTTGGGGGCTACTGTAAATGGTATTGATTTGGTGATTTCCTCTTCAATGTTCTTTTTGTTGGTGTAGAGGAATCCAACTGATTTTTGTATGTTTATCTTGTATCCTGATACTCTACTGAACTCTTCTACTAGTTTCAGTACACCTGAGGATTCCTTAGAGTTTTCTGTATATAAGATCATGTCATCTACAAACAGAGATACTTTTACTTCTTCCTTGCCAATCTGGATGCCCTTTATTTCTTTATCTAGCCTAATTGCTCTGGTTAGGACCTCCAGCACAATGTTGAATAAGAGTGGTGATAAAGGGCATCCTTGTCTGGTTCCCAATCTCAAGGGGAATGCTTTCAGGCTCCCTCCATTTAGGATGATGTTGGCTATTATTGGCTTTGTATAAATTCCCTTTATTTTGTTGAGGAATTTTCCTCCTATTCCTATTTTGCTGAGAGTTTTTTTTACCATGAATGGGTGTTGAGCTTTCTCACATGCCTTTTCTGCATCAATTGATAAAATCATGTGATTCTTGTCTTTTGTTTTATTTCTATGATGGATTACATTAATTGCTTTTCTAATGTTGAACCATCCCTGCACACCGGGTTTGAATCCCACTTGGTCATGGTGAAAATTATTTTTTTGATATGTTGTTGCATTCTATTGGCTAGAATTTTGTTGAGGATTTTTGCATCTAAGTTCATGAGAGAGGGTTTCCATATCTCATGAGAGCTATAGGTCTATAATTTTCTTTTTTTGTGGTGTCTTTACCTGATTTTGGCATCAGGGATATGCTGGCTTCATAGAATGAGTTTGGGAGTATTCCGTCCTTTTCTATGCTCTGAAATACCCTTAGTAGTAGTGGTGGTAACTCTCCTCTGAAAGTTTGGTAGAACTCTGCAGTTAAGCCATCCCAGGCCAGGGCTTTTTTTTTTTTTTTCATTACCTTTTCAATCTCTTCTTCTGCTATTGGTCTATTTAGTTGTTCTACCTCTGTGTTAGTTTAGGTAGGTAGTGTGTTTCTAGGAATTCATCCATTTCTTCTAGGTTTTCAAATTTTTTAGAGTGTAATTTTTCATAGTAATCTGATATGATTCTTTTAACTTCAGTTGGGTCTATTGTAATACCGCTCATCTCATTTCTTATTTGGGTTATTTGCTTCCTCTCCTGTTTTTCTTTTGTCACTTTGGCCAATGGCTTATCAATTTTGTTGATTTTTTCAAAGAACCAGCTTTTGGTCTTGTTAATTCTTTCAATTGTTTTTCTGTTTTCTATTTCATTTAGTTCAGCTCTAATTTTTATTATTTGTTTTCTTCTGGTGCCTGAGGGTTTCTTTTGATGCTCTCTATTTGTTCAAGTTGTAGGGATAATTCTTTGATTTTGGCCCTTTCTTCTTTTTGTATGTGTGCATTTATTGATATAAATTGACCTCTGAGCACTGCTTTCACTGTGTCCCAAAGGTTCTGATAGGAAGTGTTTTCATTCTCATTGGATTCTCTGAATTTCTTTATTCCATCCTTAATGTCTTTTATATCTTCTATAATCCAGTCGTTTTTGAGCAGGGTACTGCTCAGTTTCCAAGTGTTTGATTTCTTTTCCTTGCTTTTTCTGTTATTGATTTCTACTTTTATGGCCTTATGCTCAGAGAAGATGCTTCGTAATATTTCAACATGCTGGATTCTGCTAAGGCCTGCCTTATGACCTCACATGTAGTCTATTCTAGAGAATGTTCCATGTGCACTAGAAAAGAAAGTATACTTGGTTGCTGTTGGGTGGAGTGTTCTGTATATGTCTATGAGGTCAAGTGGTTGATTGTGGCATTTAGGTCTTCCGTTTCTTTATTGAGCTTCTTTCTGGATGTCCTGTCCTTCACCGAAAGTGGTGTGTTGAAGTCTCCTACTATTATTGTGGAGCTGTCTATCTCACTTTTTAATGCTGATAGAGTTTGTTTTATGTATCTTGCAGCACTGTCAATGGGTGCATAAATATTTAATATGGTTATATCCTCTTGGTATATTGTCCCTTTAATCCTTATATAGTGTCCTTCCTTAATGATGGATTTAACTTTAAATTCTATTTTGTCAGAAATTGATATTGCCACTTCTGCTCTTTCTTGATTGTTGTTTGCTTGATATATTTTTTTTCCATCCTTTGAGTTTTAGTTTGTTTGTGTCTCTAAGTCTAAGGTGTGACTCTTATAGGCAGCATATAGAGGGATCCTCCTTTTTAATCCATTCTGCCACTCTCTGTCTCTTTATTGGTTCATTTAGTCCATTTACATTCAGGGTAATTATGGATAGGTAGGAATTTAGTGCTATCATTTTGATGTTTTTTTTGTGTGTGTTCTTGACAGTTTATAAGTTATTTTATGTTTGCTTCCTGTATCATAGCTTCTTGCTTTGTTTTGATATGCCCAAATGGGTTGCTTGAGTGAGCTTCCTTGACTATTTTCGCCTTTTATGTGCTGAGTAGATTATATATTGTCTTTTTTCTCATATTAGTTGTTGATTTTCTTTCTGTTGAATCTCTTTTTTTCTTGTGTTTTATTTTGAAGTGTAGGATAATTTGTCTCCTTTGTGGTTACCTTATTATTTACCCCTATTTTTCTAAATTTAAACCTAACTTTAATTTGTTTCTATCGTCTTATCTTCCTCTCCATATGAAAGATCTATGACTACATTTCTTAGTGCCCCTTTTTTGTTTCAATGTTGTCTTCTTTTACATAATAACATTGCTATTTCCCTGTTTTGAGTATTTCTTTTTCTTGATTTATTTTTGTGATTTCCCTATCTGGGTTGACATCTGATTGCTCTGCCCAGTGTTCTAGTCTTGGGTTGATATGTGATATTATTGATTTAAGAACCCCTTTTGGTATTTCTTGTAGTTTTGGTTTGGTTTTTCCAAATTCTCTAAGCATCTGTTTATCTGGAAATGTCCTAATTTCACCTTCATATTTGAGGGACAGTTTTGCTGGATATATGATTCTTGGCTGGCAATTTTTCCTTCAATGCTTTTCGTAAGTCATCCCATTGCCTTCTTACCTGCGTGGTTTCTGCCAAGTAGTCCAAAGTAATTCTTTCTGACTCTTCTTCATAGGTGACTTTTCATTTTTCCCTAGCTGCTCTTAAAATTCTCTCTTTACCTATGGTTTTGTCAAGTTTGATTATGTCTTGGTGACTTTCTACCTTATGTGGAGTTCAATGAGCATCTTGGATAGATATCCTCTCATCTTTCATGATATCAGGGAAGTTTTCAGCCAACAAATCTTCAACAATTTTCTCTGTATTTTCTGTTATCCCTCCCTGTTCTGGTACTCCAATCACTTGTAGGTTGTTTCTCTTGATAGAGTCCCACATGATTCTTAAGGTTTCTTCATTTTTTTTTAAATTCTTTTATCTGATTTTCCTTCAGATATATTGGTGCCAAGTGCTTTATCTTCAAGTTCACCAATTCCGCTCCTCTGACTTTCTATTGAGTTGTCTAATTCTGTAATTTTATTGTTAATCTTCTGAATTTCTGATTGCTGTCTGTCTATGGATTTTTCCAGCTCATTAAATTTTTCATTATATTCTTGAATAACCTTTTTAATTTCTTCAGTTGCTTTATCTGTGTGTTCCTTGGCTTGTTCTGTGTATTGCCTCATTTCCTTCCTGATGTCTTGAAGGGTTCTGCATGTTAATCTTTTGTATTCTGCCTCCAGTAATTCCAGGAAGGCACTTTCTTCTAGATTCCTTGGTTCTTTGTTATGAGAGCTTGTTGAGGTGATCATGGTCTGTTTCTTTATGTGACTTGATATTGACTGTTGTCTCCAAGCCATTTATAAGTTATTTTATGTTTGCTTCCTGTATAGTAGCTTCTTGCTTTGTTTTGTTTTGATATGCCCAAATGGGTTGCTTGAGTGAGCTTCCTTGATTATTTTTGCCTTTGGAGCTGTGACGTCCTGTCCCCAGATGGCTAGAGCTGTTATCAGGTATATCAGTCTAGGAGTCCATTCACTTTTTTTGTATGAATTCAGCTCAGGTGTCCAGGTAGTTGGTCATCAAGTGTGTGGTACAGGCTCTGTCCTACAGTCTTATAGGGGCAGGGGTGATTGGTGTAAGTACGAGTATCTGGTTGCAGCATGGGGTCATGCTCTGAATAAGGCCAGTGGCTGAGAATCATCCCCCAAGTGTTTCTGAGGAAAGTGCACCCCCGTTCTCTAGAGTGTACAGGTGGGTGGGTTCTGCAGATGGACCATGAGCACCAATGTTTTTGGTTGTAAGGACTATGAGGTACCAGTTATCCTTGGACCCCTGTCATGGGTGGCTGGGTGACCTGAGTGGAGCCACCAGTCCTTAGGCCCCTGAGGTAGGCAGGTGAGGTTTAATAGGCAAAGCTGTGTCAAACATCAATCAGCCACCTCTCCACTGCACAGCTGAAAGAGTTGTAGTCTGCTAATAAGGGCCTATTCTCCTGAAATAGGCCTAAACAGGTCCACACAGGTGGGAAACGTACTCAAAGTCAACGGACTGTTTATGCCTGAACAGGAGCTCCTTCTGTCCTGAGCTCTCTCGGTTAGTGGAGCTGGCCAATTATCTTTTCCCCCAGTTGCAAATGTATTCCTTCTCCAGGGCCTGGAAGATGGCTCTAGGCACTCAACAGGGTCTATTTCAGGCCTGGGAAATCAACAGCCACTGAAGCCTGCTTGGGGGTGGGGGTCGTGGTAAAATATATGCAAGTACTTAGCTTTTGCTGAAAGCACCATTCTTCTCTGGTTCTGGACATGTGAGTAGGCTGTGTGGCTGACTGCTCCTCCCTGAGGAAACTGCGGCTGAACGATAGTACCAGCCTGCCGCAGCTACTCCCGGGAATGGTGTCTCAGGGTTCCAGGAGATTCAGGTCTGGTAACTCCTCTCTGCTTCTGAACTGTCTCTTCCTTTCCCTGCCCCTCACTTCATTTTACAACCTTCCCTTTGATGTTCATGGTTCCTAGCTTTTCATAAATATACTCATTTCACTTGTTTTTTTGGGTCTTTGTTGTAAGAGGGCTCGCTGGAGCATCTATTTCACCGTCTTGGCCCTTCCTCCTGCCTGGAGGATTTTTAAAATACAGATTGCTTGGCCCTACCTCCAGAGTTTCTGATATAGTTGGGCTAAGGAGCCCTGGTGGCACAGTGGTAAAGCACTCAGCTACTAACCACAAGGCCAACAGTTGGAACCCACCAGGCACTCCAAAGGAGAAAGATGTGGCGGTCTGCTTCCATAAAGATTAAAAAAAAAAAAAAAAAACTTGTGGCAGTTCTGCTTGTCCTATAGGATCGCTGAGTCAAAATTGACTTGATGGCAGTGGGTTTGTTTGGAGTAAACCTGTTGCCATCAAGTAGATTCTGACTCATAGCAACCCTATAGGACAGAGTAGAGCTGCCCCATAGGATTTGCAAGGAGCGGCTAGTGGATTCGAATGGCTGACCTTTCGGTTAGCAGCCAAACTGCTAATCACTGTAGAAGCAGGGCTTCTTGGTTGGAGTAGGATTTGAGAATTTACATTTCTAACATGCCTCCCAGTAATGCTGATGCTGCTCTGTAGACCGCTCTTTGAGAACAACTGCCATAGAGTAAATCATTACTGCCTCAACTGCAGCTAGACACAAGATTGGGGAAATTAATTCCCCAACCTTTCTCCCTTTCCACTCACTGATCTGCTTCTGCTTTCCATGAGCCAAACCTAACCTGAAGCCAGAGGGCAAGGGATCCTGGGTAATATGATTTGTTTAGTTCAGCCTCCCAGGGCACAGAGAAAGTCAGAGAAGAGTGGATAATTAATGGGAGTGGGGAAAACAAAGAACAACCTGCATATTGGAGCTCTGGTGGTGTAGTGATTAAGAACTTGGCTGTGAGCCAAAAGGTCAGCAGTTCGAATCCACCAGCCCATTCCTTGGAAACCCTGTGGGGCAGTTCTATTCTGTCCTATAGGGTTGCTATGGCTCAGAACTGACTCCGTGGCAACGGGTTTTGTTTGGTTTTTTGGTTACCATAGGCAGAAACATGGATAGATCAACGGAAAGATGGATAGATGGATGAATTAATGGACAAATATATGAATGGAAAGATAGAATAACAATAATGGTTAATATGTATTGATTACTTAATGTGTGCTGTCCTCTAAACTAAGGGCTTTACTCAGATTACCTCATTTAATTCTAAAAAGTGGTCTATTGTCATTCCCATTTAATAGGTAATGACACTAAGATACATAGACTGGATAACTAGCAGATGGTCACACAGCTAGTCAGTAGTAGAATCTGAATCCCAACCTGTAAAGTCTCATCTCTCTATTCGGTGTTATGATCAATGGACAGATTGCAGACAGGCAGTGTGAAGTAGTAGTTGATAGAGTAAACCCTAGAGCAAGAGGCACCTGGGTTCAAATCCTGCTGCAGCATTTACTAGCTGTGTGACCTTGTGCTCTGCACCTCATTTTCCTCATGTGTAAAACAAGGATAATAATATGATAATAATAAAGCTACAACAGTTTTTTGAGGGGGAAGTTTGTATGCAAGATAATAAGGTAAAGTCCTCAATACAGTGCCTAGCACACAGTCAAAACCAAACCAAATCCATTGCCGTTGAGTTGATTCCAACTCATAGTGACCCTATAGGACAGAGTAGAACTGCTCCATAGAGTTTCCAAGGAGTGCCGAGGGGATTCGAACTGCCAAACCTTTGGTTAGCAGCTGTAGCATTTAATCACTACGCCACCAGGGTTTCCTAGCACACAGTAAGCAATCAGAAATGTGAATACTATTATTATTTTATTATTATTATCAATGAACGAAAAGAAAATCAAAAACTTATGAGAGAAACACTGTCATCCAAAAGAGGATCCAGAGCTTTGATGGGACTGGCTGAGTACGTGTCCCACATATTGATTTTTCTTTTGAGGCCTTCTCTTCTGGTCTATGTCTTGCCTTTCTGATCAGGATGCGAAACACTTATTCCCCTCCCCCACCTGTCAGTTCCTTGAAATTTGAGAGCTTTTCTGGATGTGAGATGGCCAGCCCCTCTCCTCAGAAATCCTCTCTTGGTCCCCAGGATAGATAGGAGAGGAAAGCTCTTCCAGGTTGGTTCCCTCTGACCCAGGTCTTCAACATAGGAAAATGGTAAACAGGCAAAGGGGCAGTGCTCACTAATCCAGGACTCTGAAGTCCCAGAATGCTGAGATATGGGATGGGATGCTGGACCTCCTCCCAAGGAGCCTTCCTTTTCAGCTCTGCTTGTCCAAATGGAGGGGTGGCTTCCCAGATGGCAGGTGGGCAGGCACTATGATATCCCGAGGAAGTCTTTCACGGTGGTTCTGAGGGTACCAGGAAGCCTTCCTCACCACTGCCCTCTCTGGCAATCTTAGAAACACAGACCAGAGGGTGCCACTTCTCACACTGGCCCACCAACCCTGACTATCACTTCTGAGCCCCAGCTCTATGCTTGATAATGCAAACGCTGCCAGGGAGATGATAGTGTGAATCCCCTCTCCAGACCTAACAGTGGATAGACCCCTTCTCATGGCCAGACTACAGACTAGGTTTTCAGAGCTGACGTTAAAGAAGGCAGAGGAGGGAGGAAGTTGCTGAGGGGGTCAGGTTCCACCAGAAAGGAAGAGGCTGTCAGGGATCCACAGAACAGGATATAGAGGGGAATTTCTGGATAGAGAAAGTGAAGGCTTTTGGAACCATAAATAGAACGCAGCCGCAGCCTCACACAGGCTTCTACATGCATACTTCCAGGCCTCCTTACATCCCCCAAGGATTCCTGTGTACTTCCCATAGCTCCCTTGCATCCCAGCCAAGCCTCGTTCTTATACAGACTCCCACACACATCCAAAAAGTCACTTATACTCACACACTTGTTGTTGGTCTGCTTCTGCTCATCCTCCTTTGTTCCACGTGTGGCTACACTACTGGCCCTCAGCCTACTGGTTCTATGGACCTCCAGTGCTCTAGTGGTACCAACGACACTGAAGATTGCTGCTTGTCTATGACCCAGCACCCCATCCCTGGGTACATCATGCAAGCCTTTTGCTACTTCCTTCTGAAGCATGACTTCAGAGTGCCAGCTGTTGTGTTCACCACACTGAGGGGTCACCAGCTTTGTGCAACGCACCCCTCCCCCTGACACCAGAGACCAACCCTGGGTGCACTACAACATCCAGAGACTACAGAAGACCTCTGCCAAGACTCACAGCAGTTAGCTCATTGCAGTCCCAGAAGGAGCCCTATCTCTGAGTGGAGGGATATAAATCGGTGCAGTCCTGGGAAACCAAAGACGAGAACAGAGGACGAGGTCCCCAGATCCTCTGCACCAGACCTGATCCAGCAGACCCTGGGCCTGGAGTGTCAATATGCGTATGAGTGTGAGTGTGAGCCAGAGAGTGGGTGTGGCAGGAGCACAGGCTTCTTTACACCCAGACTGCAATGCTTCCAATAAAGCCCAACTAGCACCCCACTCCCCCTCAAAACAGTACCATGAGTTTGAATGTAACCTGGGTGATCCAAAAAAAAAAAAAAAAACTAAACCTGTTGCCGTTGAGTCAATTCTAACTCATAGTGACCGTATAGGACAGGGTAGAACTGCCCTTTAGGGTTACCAAGGAGCACCTGGTAGATTCAAACTGCTGACTTTTTGGTTAGCAGCTGTCGCTCTTAATCACTACATCACCAAGGTTTCCAAAGCTGAGTGATAGGTACATAAAAATAAAAATATATAAAATTAAAATATCAACAGGAGAGCCACTTGAAAGGGAAAAGCACACAGTCAAACTCTGTGATGGTTAATATTATGTGTCAATTGGCTAAGGAACAGTGCCCAGTTGTTTGATGAAACACTAGTCTAAATGCTGTTATGCAGAACTTACCATGTGATTAAGAGCAAAAAGCAAGGTTCCCCAAGGCAGTATTCTGCCTTCAGGCTATAGACATCTTGTCAGAATTTCCTCTCTCCCCCACGGCCAGACCTGTCGATTTTGGGACATAAGACTGCAGGAATCTCCAGCCTATCACCTGATCTTTGGAGTTTGAACTTTCCAGTCCCTACAATCATGTGAGTCAATTCTTCAAAATAAATCTCTCTATGTGTGTATATGGAAACCCTGGTGGCATAGTGGTTAAGTGCTATGGCTGCTAACCAAAGGATTGGCAGTTCAAATCTGCCAGGCGCTCCTTGGAAACCCTACGGGGCAGTTCTACTCTGTCCTGTAAGGTCACTTTGAGTCGGAATCAACTCAACGGCACTGAGTTTGGTTTGGTTTGGTTTGGTTTATGTTTTCCTTCTTTTTTTTTTTTTTACTAGTTCTTCTTCTCTACCCTAAGCCAATCTGGTTTCCCCCAATGAGTTACTAAGTAAATAATGTTGACTAGGCTATGAAGATCTTATATAATGTGTATCTACACAAAGACATCCATATGCCTTTTAAGGGCATTTGTTGATTAAAAAACTGCTATATCTCTTTAAGTTCTTTAATAAAATGATAGAATATTTAGTACACAATCTGTTTCATGACATTGACATTACACTATTTGATAGTGTAATTGAACATAGACCAGAGACTTCACATTTAATTGAACCAGCATGTAATTATCAAACAAATTAAACAAAAGGAAAATACCTATATCACCTGTGTCTTTAAGGATCTTGTTTAACTTTCTTTGAAGAAAGATATGCAAGAAATTTATATTTTTATGTTCTCATACTCCTTGTTTTAGACTGAACTTTTCTGTTTTATATCTTTAATCTGGGAAAAAGAAAACTGTTTCTGCAGGAGGCACAAGCAAAATTACTGTTAGAATTCCAGCAGAGAATCATCTAGGCTTCATTACATCACTTTGATCTGATGACTGTGTATTATAAATTTTAAACTGTTCAGCTATGGAAACTATACGATCAATTATCTTCTAGAAATAAATAAAAGAAACACTCTGACATGATTGTGAAGCATCCTAAAAATAATTTAATAGCTTTGAAATATTTATGTATGTTGTATTTTTTTGACTCAAGAGTAAAAGTGCCACAAGTGAAAGAAATGACATTTATTGTTGAAGGTACTGCTGGAGATGTGGACTTTTACTCCAACTGTTAAAATTAAAACAATATAAGTAATGGTTCTGGCTTCCACCCTGGATTGTAGAGAGCTGAAAGGAGTGCTGATTTCACCCTTACAACAACAACAACAACAAAAAGCCAGAAAAACATCATATTATATGATTTTGTTTGAACTAACAGAGAGCTGAGGACAGTGGCCCCAAATCTAAGAGAGACCATTACTTCCGGGAGAGATGAGACGTGAACAAGCACTCATCTGGGGTAAACACTGATAAGATGAGTTCTGAATAATCGATAACAAATTGTAAAGGCCGAGTTTGGCTTGGTGAGACAATGTTAGATCCCTGAGGACATCAGAAATTGGGGAATTCCACACACTCTTGCATGTTCTTTCTTCACAAACCCCACCAGGTGCTCACAGAAAAGACTGGAAAGAGCTCTCCGACGTGTCTATTGTGATGCAGACCTGTAGGAGGGAAATATTAACCAAATGGGAGGGGCAAGAAACCCTGCCAAAATTCTTCTCTTCAATCTCCAATACAGAATAAAAAGCTGAACCTAGGCAGGGGGGACAGTAAGCACTGTTGGCCTTAGGGGATTGGTGGACAGTCACTGCATTGCGGGGGAAGGGAATAGGGATAAAAGACCTACTCCTGGGGAAGGCTCATGGTTATGCATTGAGCCAACAACTGCAACTGGGAGAGAAGCAGGAAAACCAAGAACCCACACTTTGGAAACTCAGGAAAATGATGCATGCCTACACCTGACCCTTAATCACACTACCACCACCTCCACTGCTAAGATAAGAAGCTTTGAATAACAAGTAACAGTAGAATACAACTGGGATAGAACAGGAGAGGAATAAAAGTGTGCAAAAAAGAAAAACCCTCTTCGAGTCATATTACAAATCGAAGACCTAAAACTCAAAATCTAACAGACATTACTTTGATAAACACACCCTACCCCATTCCCCCTAAACACAGGTATTTCTACAAGAGTTTGAAACCTGTGGTGCACTGAGGGTAACTATGGCAACAAGAAATATCTAATTCAGCCAAACTTCTAACTAGAGTAACGAAATTTTCCTCCTTCAACGGTCAAGCAGGATGAATAGAGTGCTCATCTCCAAGCATAAAAACCATTTACCTTGGTATCTACTGTCCCACAAAACAAGTCCAAGTTTTACTAAAAAAAAAAAAAAAAATTTGAGGCATATGAAAAGCCAAGAAAAAAATAACACACTGCTCAAGAAAAAAAAATGAACAACTTGGATAATTTCAGCAGAGATGTGAAAACTATAATTGAGAATCAAATGGAAATGCTAGATATGGAAAACATGATAGCAATGATGAAGAATGACTTTAACAGTCTTATCAGGAGAATCAACACAGTCAAAGGAAGACATAGGGAATATGAATATAGGTCAATAGAAATTACCTAAACTGAGACCTGCAGAGAAAAAAATAATAATAATAAAAAATTCAAAACATAACACCCGAGAGCTCTAGGACAATATCAAGCTTTCTAATTTACACATAATTTGAATGACAGAAAGAGAAAATGGAGGAAAAAATATTTGAAGAAATAATGATTCAGAAATTTCCAATATTAATGACAGATACAGATCTGAAAAGAATAAATTAAAAAATGCAAACAAACTAAAACACCCAGGAATATTATATTAACACTGTTAAGAACAAAATACAAACAGAAAATTTTGAAGGCAGCTAGAGAACAAGGAAACGTTACATACAAAGAAACAAAAATAAGAAGTATAGGAAACTTTTGTCAGAAACAATACAATACAAAAGACAATGAGATAATATCTTTAAATTGTTGATGGAACAAAAAATGTCCACACAGATTTCTATACACATCACACTTTCAAACACGAAAGAGAAAAAAAGACTTTCTCAGCAAATAGATACTGAATGAATTCATTGCCAGCAGATCTATAAAGGTGTGTCCTTGTTGTTGTTAGGTGCCATCAAGTTGATTCCAACTCGTCGTGACCCTATGCACAGCAAAACGAAATACTGCCCAATCCTGCGCCATCCTCACAATCGTTGTTATGCTTGAGCCCATTGTTCCAGTCACTGTGTCAATCCATCTCGTTGAGGGTCTTCCTCTTTTTCACTGACCCTCTACTTTACCAAGCATTGATGTCCTTCTCCAGAGACTGATCCTTCCTGATAACGTGTCCAAATTATGTGAGACATAGTCTTGCCATCCTTGCTTCTAAAGAGCACTCTGGTTGTACTTTTTCCAAGACAGATTTGTTTGTTCTTTTGGCAGTCCATGGTATATTCAATACCCTTCGCCAACACCACAATTCAGAGGCATCAATTCTTCTTCAGTCTTCCTTATTCATGTCCAGCTTTCACATGCATATGAGATGACTGAAAACACCATGGCTTGGGTCAGGGGCACCCTAGTCTTCAAGGTGACATCTTTGCTTTTCAACACTTTAAAGAGGTCTTTTACAGCAGATTTGTCCAATGCAATGCACTTTTGATTTCTTGACTGCTGCTTCCATGGGTGTTGATTGTGGATCCAAGTAAAACGAAATCCTTAACAACTTCAGTCTTTTCTCCATTTATCATGATGTTGCTTATTGGTCCAGTTGTGAGGATTTTTTTGTTCTTCATATTGAGGTATAATCCATACTGAAGGCCACGGTCTTTGATCTTCATCAATAAGTGCTTCAAGTCCTCTTCACTTTCAGCACGCAAGGATGTGTCATCTGATTAATGCAGGTTGCTAATGAGTCTTCCTCCAATCCTGATGCCCCGTTCTTTTTCATATGGTCCAGCTTCTTGGATTTTTTGCACAGTATACATATTGAATATGTATGATGAAAGGATACAACCCTGATGCACACAATTCCTGACTTTAAATCATGCAGTATCCCCTTGTTCCGTTCATACGATTGCCTCTTGATCTATTTACAGGTTCCTCATGAGCACGATTAAGTGTTCTGGAATTCCCATTCTTCGTAATGTTATACATGATTTTTTATGATCCACACGGCTGAATGCCTTTGCATAATCAATAAAATACAGGTAAACATCTTTCTAGTGTTCTCTCCTTTCAGCAAGAATCCATCTGACATCAGCAATGATATCCCTTGTTCCACATCCTCTTCTGAATGCAGCTTGAATTTTTGGTAGTTCTCTGTCAATATATTGTTGCAGTCGTTTTTGAAGGATCTTCAGCAAAAATTTACTTGCATGTGATATTAATGATATTGTTCTATAATTTCTGCATTCATTTGGATCACCTTTCTTGGGAATAGGCATAAATATGGATCTCTTCCAGTCTGTAGGCCAGGTAGCTGCCTTCCAAATTTCTTGGCATAGAAAAGTGAGCACTCCCAGCGCTGCATCTGTTTGTTGAAACATCTCAATTGGTATTCTGTCAATTCCTGGAGCCTTGTTTTTTGCCATGTCTTCAGTACAGCTTGGTCTTCTTCCTTCAGTACCACTGGTTCCTGATCATATGTTACCTCTCGAAATGGTTGAACATCAACCAATTCTTTTTGGTATAGTGACTCTATGTATTCCTTCCATCTTCTTTTGATGGTTCCATCATCATTTAATATTTTTCCCCATAGAATCCTTCAGTATTGCAACTAAAAGCTTGAATTTTTCTTCAGTTCTTTCAGCTTGAGAAATGCTGAGCAGCTCTTCCCTTTTGGTTTTCTATCTCCAGCTTTTGCACATGTTATTATAATACTTTACTTTTTCTTCTCAAGCCACCCTTTGAAATCTTCTGTTCAAATGTTTTACTTCATCATTTCTTCCTTACTTTAGCTACTCAACATTCAAGAGCAAGTTTCAGAGTCTTTTCTGACATCCATTTTGGTCTTCTCCTTCTTTTCTGTATTTTTAATGACTTCTTACTTTCTTCATGTATGATGTCCTTGTAGCACAGAGGTATTTTTAAGGTTATGGAAATGTTCTCTGTGGAGATGTTGTGACTGACACATAACTTTATGCAGTTGCCAAAACCCACAGGAGTATAAACCACAATATATGAATTTTACTGGAAGTTAAAAAAAAAAAAACAGCCTGTGGTGGGAAAATGAAATACTGATTATGAGAAATGAATCTAACTGTATTACAAATACATCACATAACCACACTGAAAGAGATATTGTTTTAGGTTGGGTTCTCTAGAGAAGCAAAACCAATAAAGCATATAAATATGTATAGATAGACAGATTTATATTAAGGAATTGTCTTACGCGGCTGTAGAGGCTGGCATGTCTGAAGTCCATGCATCAGGCTGGAGGCTTCACCTGATTCACATAGCCACAGGGGCTGTTGAATCTAAGATTGGCAAGTCAGACAGCGGAGCTCTGGCTTACAGGCTGGGAAGGCCAACGAATCCCAAGATCAGCAGGCAAGACGGCAAGTAAGCTGCTAGCTCAAGTCCCAAGAACCAGGGGTCAAATGAACAGGAGCCAGCTGTAGGATCCAGAGCAAGCAAAAGCCAGGAGCCTTGCCAGAGAGCCCACCTATATTGGAAGCAGGCCACACAACCAAGGAATCTCTCTTTCAACTGATTGTCTACTCACAGCAGATCCCATCATGAAAGTGATCTCATTATATCAGATCTCATCCTGGAGGTGATACTATTGCCATACTACATAACTGCCAAACCACTGAGCATCATGGCTCAGCCAAGTTGATACACAACCTTAATGATCACAGACGATGAAGAAAATAGCTTTAAAAAACAATGTTTTGACTGGATATTGCAAGGTTAAAGTAAAAAAAAATTGTATTCAAACAATGCACTCTAGTTGATAAATTTATTTCTCACAGGTTTATGGGTTAGGACTTCTAAAATGACTTAATTTGTATACTAGCCCATTGATTCTGACTCATGGTGACCCCATGTGTGTCAGAGTAGAACTGTGCTCCATAGGGTTTTCAATGGTTGATATTTTGGAAATAGACTGTGGTCTTTCTCCCGAGGTGTCTCTGGGTGAACTGGAACCTCCAACTTTTCGGTTAGTAGCCAAGTGGGCTAATAAGAGTGGTGGTTGAATTACTTATTTTTACTTGCAAAGACTTGAAGAAAGAGAAGTGCAAAATGCCAAGGTGTTTTCCTGCTCATCTGTGTTGTTTCTCACCAAAAAGTACCCTGGGTTTGAGAATAACCTGGGTGATAGATGTACAGAAATGAAAAAAAAAAAAGAAAAAAACCAAAAACAGTGATACAGTTGAGCAAAGAGAACAATTGGTAATCTCTGATGAGTTATTAAGTATAGAATGGAGAGTGGATTATAGAGAATGTAAATAATATATATTTATAAAATCATGTCCATTTGCTTCTCAACAGCATTTGTAGATTTAAAAAAAATATAATAGCATAAATTTGAGACCTTTGGTAAAGTGAGCTAATAGTTGGTATATAGTCTACTTCAGAACACCGGCATTACTACTGGGTTGTGCTAACCTAATATAACACAGGCTATTTACAGACCTTACAATTTAGGTCTGTAAATAGCCTATGTTATATTAGACTAGCACAACTCAGTAGTAACCCAAAAAGAAGTGACTCAAAGGAAAATGCATGTATGTTTCTGAAGTGTGTTTAATTTTCTGTGAAGAAAGATGTGCAAAAAGTGTATGTTTTTATTTTTCATAGGTTTTAGATGGAAAATTCTGCTTTAAACCTTTAATCTGGAGAAAAAACAAAATGTTACATGCAATAGATAAGAACAACCTCACTATTAAAATTCTAATACAGTCGTGTCTAGGCTTCATTACATCACTTTGATCAGATGACTGTATTGTATTATAAATTATAAAATGTTTGGCTCTATGAAGAGTATACAATGAATCATCTTCTAAAAGAAACATTCTGACATGTTTGTGAAGCATTCTGTGTATAATTTAGTATGTATGAAATATTTATACGTGCGTTGATTTTTTTTTGTTTTAACTCAAGAGTAAAAATACTTCAAGTAAAACAAATGGCGTTATTGTTAAATGTACTGCTAGAAATGTGGATTTTTACTCCAGTAAAAAGTAAAACTATGCAAGGGTAACCAACAGGGTTAAACTGTTCCCCCTCCTCCCTTCATACCACGGGTCTGTGAGTTCCTGATAAGGCATCCTTTGTAGCAGCCCAAGGCCTCTTCACCGCTCCCCTCTCCATTTGGACATGCACAAGCTGCAAACCTTCCTCAGATGAACTTCATGTGTCATACCCTAAAAACACACCCCTGAGCTGCCATGACACTGCACCTGCACTGCACCCCCACATGTTAATTTAGTTCCTGGAATTGCCCACCTATTCTCAGAAGCTTCATGAATTATGCACAACTACCCTATCCCGAACCTTATAACTACCCTGGCATCCCCTTAGTCTCCGAGCTCTTTGCTTGACTAGCTTGCAATAAAGTCTACTTTATCTTTCTTAAAGGTCTGGTGTCTCTCAATTGACTCAAGGGGTGGCACCAGGTGGGACCCACCCTCATCAGGTTACATAAAGAAGTATGCAACTCTGGTCTTCTTTTAACCAATGTGTCAGGGGAAATGATGCTATTTACAAGTAAAACTGACTAGCTCTTCTTTCTAAGTGTGGTGACATAATTTATGTCTGTGAAAGACTAACTCCTTTTCAGTTGCAAAGATTGGTATTTAAGGGAAAAGGAAAATACAGAATTTCAAGACTTCTTTTCTTGTATCAATGTCACTCAAGGGTGAAATCCAAAATAGTAATTCAGCACATCTTTTGTATGAAGAACTACACCAGAGTCTGGTAAGGGCCTGGGATACTTACATTTCTTTGTATGGTTCTCAAAGAAGAACTGTGTTTTTTAGGCTGATTCTGGGAATAAAATGAGAAAATCAAGGCATGAGGAAGAAGAGAAGAGAGTATTGCGGAAAGAGGACACCCACAAACTTGACAGAAGCCTTGGGTCTGTGGAGAACAGGAGTCACTGAGAAAAATAAAGGTGTTTTAAAGCAGAGATTTTATATTGGATGCATGGTAGCAAAGTGAAACTCCCCAAAAACTTTAGTACATCCTGATTGGTTTTGGAAGAATATCATAAAGGTTTTGTGTCTGGGACAACTAAGAACAGAGGGACCAGAATCCCCATAGGATAATTCCTGGGAGAGAATTTTCACAGAAGTGGGAATATGATGAACTAAAGCGACAGAGGAAGGAAAGTCAGGAATAGGAGGAGAATATAGAATGTGTGCCTAATTGCCTCTATGAACAAGTGCCTCATTTGCCATAAGACCAGAAGAACCGGATGGTGCCCAGCTACCATTACCGGGCTTTTCGATCAAAGATGCCATTGAAGAATACCGACCAAAACGGGGAAAATGTAGAACAGAATTTAAAATTTCATGGACTCCAGACTTAAAATTGCCATGAAGGTTGGGCAAACCCCTGAAATTATTGCCCTGAGGTAATATTTAAATCTTAAACCAAAAATACCCCTGAAGGCTTCTTAAAAACCAAACAATAGTTTTGCTTAACTAGTAAAAAATGTCTGCTATGAACATTATGCTCTTTTAAGAACCACCTATCTATATATGGGGGAAACCCTGGTGGCGTAGTGGTTAAGTGCCACGGCTGCTAACCAAAGGGACAGCAGTTCAAATCTACCAGGCGTTCCTTGGAAACTCTACGGGGCAGTTCTACTCTGTCCTATAGGGTCGCTATGAGTTGGAACCAACTCGATGGCACTGGGTTTGGTTTGGTTTATCTATATGGGATCAAATTAACAACAGCAACTCGAATAATTAGATAGGAACCTTTAGGGGGCAGTGAATTTATGTTAATGGAGGAGAAACAAGTCAGAAAGGGAGGATGAGAATGGTTACACAAATCAAAGAATTTAATCAGTGTCACTAAACGTACATGTAGAAACTGTTGAATTGGTGTATGTTTTGCTGTGTAGATTTTCAACAACAAAAATAAATAAATGAAATTATATGTATATAAAAAGTGACCTGAGGACAAAAGTCCCTGGGAATGTTATAGATCTAGGGCAGGGCTTTGAGTGACTCACAGAATGTGGGATAAGGAGACTTGAAGTTAATTTTATTTCAGCCTTAGCTGATATCTGGGTTTCACCAAAAAGAAGGTAACAGGAAATGATGTGGTTTTGTAGAAAGATCGCTGGACTCATTGTTGGGAGACCAGGTTCACATTCCAGCTCTCTTACCAATATGGCTGGTCCTTTCACTACTTACTTTTTCCAGACTTCAATTTTCTTGTCTGTACAAAGAAGAGATGAAATTATAGGTCCTCTAAGGTGTTTTTTTTTTTTTTTTTTAAGGTCCGTTAGGGAGCCCTGGTAGTACAGTGTTTAAGAGCTAGGGCTGCTAATGAAAGAGTCAGCAGTTCGAATCCACCAGCTGTTCCAGGGAAACCCTGTGGGGCAGTTCTACTCTGTCCTATAGGGTCGCTATGAGTCAGAAACGACTCCATGGCAATGAGTTAAGGTTCCTTAGAGTTCTGGTGTTCTCTGACTCTAAGGCATTTAGGAGTTAACACTTCTGGGAGTCCAGTAATACTGTATATACAGTTTACTGAACTGACACCTCCACTGTTTATTCCCATAGTTCTAATAATAAATCAAAATTTCTGAGAGTGCACAGATAGAACAAATATTTTCAATATTAACATTGACACTTTTAAGTTACCTAATAATATCTTAGTAAAGCTTGTGAATTTAAACATTGGCACAGGGAAACAGAGTATGAAATATAAAACATTTTCTGCAAATGTTGATTTCTTAAATATTTTAAAGCAAATTCTGGAAATTAATCAGAAATGTAATGCAAGCATAGTGGGATGTAAGTTAAGATTAAGGAACTTCTTATCCTACTTTTAAAGGTTATTATTGTTATTTATGCATATAAAAACCTGTGGTTAATCAGAGGTACTATAGTCCCCACAGGATACAGTCTAAATTGCACAAACAAAGCATAAAACATAAAAAGTGTCATAAAGTACAGGACTTCAGAAAATAATGTGGAATTTACTTTTGGGGAATGTCAGTTAAAACAAAGAAGGTATTTCTGTAAATGTCCTGGGTTTATCATATACCATCAGGAGGACTTCAGTCATAGAAAATGTTTCTGGTCATTGTTGAAGACAGACTTTTCTTGTTAAAGGGGAAATATAAAACCCAGGAGTAATAGAAAGCATTTCAGAATGGATACCAAGGGATTACAACATGTGGGTAAGAAAAATGCACATATAGGACAAACTAAGATTTCCCCTCTAATTAAGTTTTCTAGACTATTATTTAATGAGAATATAAGAGCAGAGAAAACATTTTAATTTTGCCCTGTCATTGGAGTCTGCTTAAATTTCAGCTAAGCAGGAAGTTATACCAATAACTGACACTCTGGAGCTGACACAGCATCCCACAGTCATGGCAGTGTTTCAGCAGGATATCATATCCACCTGGTACAGTGCCATCAGTCAATGAATGCCAGCATCACAATTCCTGTACTTTGCCAAACAACCTGTTTGAGGTTATTCTCTAAATATCAATTATTTTTTGTCTTAGTAGTCACTATTTTCCCAGTCAAAAAGAAGTATCTTTTCATGTCTCTGGTTTATTGCTAAAGATACTTATTATTAAGTTTGGTCATCACTTTGAACTTCAAATCAGCAATAGTACAGACTACACCTATATACCACTACATTTTCCTCTTCAAGCATATAAATTTCAACGTTTCAGAGATCATGAAACCAACTCCACCCCAAAAAATGATTTTTATATTGTATACGAATAACATGTGAAAGAAACCAATTGCATCAGTTAGTGAAAATAAAATAATTTCTGTTCCATATTGTCGTTTAAACATTATCTTTTCATCTTTGTATCCAACTAATCAAAATTGTCAAGAGGCCAGATTTCTCCATTGGGTCTCATCATTTGAGTAATTGTAAACTTTCATAAAGTTGGCGCTAAATAATACTAGAATATCTACATTTCCTTTTGGAAGTAATATAATATCTGTAAAATATAAATGTTAACTTCAATGTGGTAAATATTTGTGGAATATAAATTTAAAAGCATTAATAAATAATACAAATTCTTTTGTGGTTATCAATTTATCAAAATCACTTTTAAACAGAAAATTACAGTAAGATCAATTATAAGCACACTCTCACCATTTTACCTAAAACGATATCAATCAACTCTAGTTAAAAAATACAAAAACAAAAGAAAATTTCTACCCTCAATTTCTCTGGGAAGTGTCAAAAGGGACAGCTGAGGTTTCCCAGATAGATAAACCAGTTGCCTTTGAGTTGACTCTGACTCACTAGGGCCCCATGTACGTCAGACTATGTCCCATAGGGCATCCCTGGGTGGCAAAAATGATTTAAGATCTCAGCTGCTACTCAAAAGGCTGGAAATTCAAGTCCACCCAGAGGCACCTTGGAAGAAAGGTCTGGCAATCTACTTCTGAAAAATCAGCCTTTGAAAACCCTAAGAAGCACATTTCTACACTGATACACATAGGGTCACCATGAGTCTGAATCAACTAACTCCATGGCAACTTGTTTTCCCAGATGGATAAGGAACCATAAAATCTCTGAGTTTTCAAGTCTCATCATTTTACAGAAAAGAAAATTACAGCAAAGACCACTAGTTTAGTTTTTATTTTTGAACTTTGACTTCTGGCGTATGCTTTTCACCCTATAACAGGTCTGGGTCTCCAATTGAAGCCTCAAAAATTGCTGCCAGCAATCACTGTTCTTTTCCTTGACTGATTCAAGATGGAAACCAAAGGTTATTTGTGAAAGAAAAGGGGACATTCTCATTCTTATGAAAGAA
This sequence comes from Elephas maximus indicus, assembly GCF_024166365.1. Lineage (NCBI taxonomy): Eukaryota > Metazoa > Chordata > Mammalia > Proboscidea > Elephantidae > Elephas > Elephas maximus. Next base: position 139,305,891 of record NC_064846.1, read on the forward strand.
AGAAGGCAGAAGGTTTGCTAGAATTTTCTCATATGATACTAGATTAGATAGTCTCAAATTTTACTATGCATAAAATTCACCTTAAGGAAATTATTAAAAGGAGAACCTGCTCAGCCCCACCTCTGGGGGAGATTCTGATTCAGTCAGTCTGGGCTGAGGCCCAGGAAGCTGCACTTTTAAGTAATACTTTAAGGGGTTAAAAATCAAATAATCATGATAGCGTACTTTGAAATTCAACATATTTGGAAGAAGTGTGGCCAGAACTTTCTTAGAAGCAAGGGTGGCAAGACGTTGTCCCAGGTACTTTGGACGTGTTATCAGGAGGGACAAGTCCCTGGAGAAGAATATCACTCCTGGTAAAGTAGAGGGTCAGCAAAAAAGAGGAAGACCCTCAACAAGATGAATTGACACAATGGCTGCAACAATGGGCTCAGGCATAACGATTGTGAGGATGGCGCAGGATCGGGCAGTGTTGCCATGAGTTGGAACCAACTCCATGGCACCTAACAACAACATTTAGAGGTTGAAAAAGTTACATGCTTTTGACCATCTGTAACAGCAGGAATTCAAAGTGAAAGACATCTTCCTTTAGGATGCTAAATTATCATTGGTTGCATTTTTTTTTAATTCTTTGTAGTATAGACAAATAGTATTCAAAGACATTCTGCCACAGATGAGACTTGCTAAACAGCAAAGGCAAGAAAAATTTTCCCCTCTACAGAGATCCTAGCTTGAGATTCTTATAGTTTCTCCCAGTTTTAACTTTATTCCTTGATAATCACAAATTTATCAAGCTTACCAATACTAAATATGCTCGAGAGTAATTAATAATAAAAATATTTATTAATATATGCTGGTCTCTGTTCTGGGTATTTGGCATACATTGTCTCATTTAATTATCAGAAAATATTCTATGAGCTAAGTGCTATAATTATTCCTATTTTATAAATAGAGAGATTGAGGTAACAAGATCAAATCATTGCTCCAAGGCTGCAAACCAATTAGTTGTAGGAACCATATACATTTTCAGAAATATCACTGAAAGGGTATGTGACTTACTAGAATATCTATATAAGGCTTGTCTTCCAATTTGACTTTATGAGCTCTATATTTTTTCAGGAATCACTGTTTTGTTAGACATTCTACAGTTAATTGAAAGGAAAACCTTTTCTAAAAAATAAACACATTACGCCACATTATTTTCTGATTAAATTATACATGAGCTGAAACCTTGGTATGGACTTTGTGAGATGCATTACATTCTAGACTATCCATTCCATTTTATCAACATTTTAATTGTGATTCTTGAACATTAATACAACAATAAGAGAGACTTTATATTACTAATTTAAAGTCCATAAAATCCCTTGCAGAGTTATGAAAGAGTTATGTAGCTGGCTTCTAATTTCAAAGGTCACAAATACAAATCTGATTAAGTTTATAGTTCATGAAAAGTCATCTCTTCTTTTTGATTACAGTACAGTGATAGATTCTCTTAAAACATTTTTGAAACAAAAACAGAAACAGCTGATCCAAGTAAATCATGCATCCCAAAATAATCAAGTGTATATTACCATTTATACCTGTAAAGGTTATTTTATCACTAAAAACACACTTTAACATTTAGATAATCTAAGGGGAGACAAGGCATAAATGAGAAGATCATTTATTCTTTACACCATTCTTGCTTATAATATTTGAATTTTTTAAAAGCAGGATTTTTTATGATGAAGTCAAGACACATATTGTTGTTAGTCACCACTGAGTCAATTCTGTCTCATGGTAACTCTATGTGTACAGAATAGAACTACTCCATAGGGTTTTCAAGGCTGTGACCTTTCAGAAGCAGATATCTAGACCTGTCTTCTGAGGAGCTTTCAGGTGGATTCAAACTGCCAACATTTCAGCTACTAGTCAAGTCCTTAACCATTTCTGCAACCCTGAAACTCCTTCAAGACTAATAAGCTAATTTAAATAAAATATCAGTAGTATGTTTGTGGAAACCCTGGTGGTGTAGTGGTTAAGAGGTCGGCAGTTCGAATCCGCCAGGCACTCCTTGGAACCTCTATTAGGCAGTTCTACTGTCCTATAGGGTCGCTATGAGTCAGAATCGACTCTACGGCAGGGGTTTTTGGTTTTAATATGTTTGTGGCTGTAACTATTTGACACACCTAAAAAAAGAGGATCCTGGTTTTCCCCTGAACTTACCATAAGATTTCATTGGGTTTTTTTTTGTAGTTTTGGATAGTAAGAATCACCGCTTTTGCTAATCTATGAAATTATAATTTAATGTTAATCACATCCAAGAAACCATAAAATTTTAAGAATAAAATGAACTTTGAGAATTTATCAAACTCATTTAGTGTCTCAAAAATGATAATGAGAGGGTGGGGCCAAGATAGCAGAATAGCCAGATGCTTCCTGCAATCCCTCTTACAACAAACACCCGAAAAAACAAGTGAAACAATTATATTTATGACAAGCTAGGAGCCCTGAACATCAAAGGAAAAGTTAGAAAACGGATTGAGCGGCAGGGGCAGGGAGAGACGGTTCAGAAGCGGGAAGGAGTTACCGGACCTGAATTGCCGGGATCCTTCAGGCACCATTCCCAGTAGCGGCTGCATTGGGCTGGTGGTAGTGTTCAGCCACAGGTTCCTCAGGGAGAAGCAGCCAGCTGCATAGCCTACTCACACCTCTAGAACCAGAGAAGAATGGCACTCTCATCAAGAGGTAGGCACTTTCATATATTTCATTGTGCCCCTCACCCCTAAGCTGGCTTCAGAGGCTGTTGATTTCTGTGGGCCTGAGATAGGTCATGTTGAGTGCCCAGAGCCATTCTCCCAGCCTTGGAGTAGGAATAAATTCACAATTGGGGGAAAAGCAATTTGCCAGCTCCACTAACCTGGGGAGCTCAGGACAGAAGCAGCTCCTGTACTGGCATAAACGATCCATGGACTTTGAAAAACTTTCCCCCCTGCACAGACCTGTGTGGGCCTATTTCAGGAGAATAAGCCCTTGTTGGCAGACTCCAACCATTTCAGCCGTGCAGTGAAGAGGTGTGTGTTTGATATTTGACACAGCTTTACCTATTAAATAGCATCCCCACCTACCCACACCAGGAGCATAAGGACTGGTAGTTCCACTCAGGTCACCCAGCCACCAGTGACAGGGGCCCAGGATTAACAGGTAACACCCAGTCCTTACGAACAAAAGCACTGGGTGCCAATGGTCCCTGTGCAGAACCCACCCACCTGTGCACTCTAGGGAACAGGGACACGCTTTCCTCACAGACACTTGGAGGAAGGCTGTCAGCACCTGCCTTGTTCAGAGTGGGGCCCCCTGCTGCAACCAGATAACAGTACCTACACAAATCACCCCTGCCCCTCTAAGACTGTAGGACAGAGCCTGTACCACAACTTGATGACCAACTACCTGGACACCTGAGCTGAATAAATACAAGGAAAGTGAATGGACTCCTAAGCCCACATGCCTGGTAACAGCTCTAGTCAGCTGGTGACAGGATGTTAGAATTTCAAAGGCAAAATAGCCAAGCTACCTCACTCAAGCAACCCACTTGGGCATAGCAAAATAAAAGCAAGAAGCTAGGATACAGGGCAGAGCCAAGATGGCAGAATAGACAGACGCTTCTGGAGAGCGCTCTTTACAACAAAGACCTGAAAAAACAAGTGAAACGAGTATATTTGTGACAAGATGGGAGACCTGAGCATAAAAGTCAAGCTTAGACAACGAACTGAGGGGCAGGGGGAGGAAGAGACCTCTCAGAAGTGGAGAGGAGTTACCAGACCTGAATCGCAGAGAGCCCTCAGGCACCATTCCCAGAGTGGCGGCGGCGGTAGCAGCGGCGGGCTGGTAGTAACGTTTGTCCGCAGTTTCCTCAGGGAGAAACAGCCAGCCACACAGCCTACTCACACCTCCAGAACCTGAGGAGAACAGCGCTCTCAGCAAAAGCAAGGTACCTGCAAATATTTTAACATGCCCCCCCATCCACAAACCGTCTTCAGCGGCTGAATTCCCTGGGCCTGAGAAAGACATTGTAGAGCACCTAGAGCCATCCTCCCAGCCTTGGGGAAGGAAAAAATTGTCAACTGGGGGGAAAAGATAAATTGCTAGCTCCATTAACCGGGGGAGCTCAGGACAGAAGAGGCTCCTGTACAGGCATAAACCATCCGTGAACCTTGAGCACCTTTCCCTTCTGCATGGACCTGTGTGGGCCTATTTTGGGAGAATAGGCCCTTCTTGGCAAACTCCAACCATTTCAGCTCTGCAGTGCAGAGGTGGGTGTTTGACGTTTGACATTACTTTGCCTATTAACAAGGTCCTCAAATACCCACATCGCGGATCTAAGGACTGGTAGCTCCACTCAGGTCACCCAGCCACCCACAACAGGGGTCCAAAGATAACTGGTACCTCCCAGTCTTTACAACTAAAAACTTTGGGTGCCCATGGTCCATCAGCCAAACCCACCCACCTGTGTGCTCTAGGGAACAGACCCCTGCATTCCTCACAGACACTTGGGGGGCAGTTGTAAGCTCCCTGCCTTGTTCAGAGAGTGACCTCCTGCTGCAATCAGATACTAGTATATACACCAATCATCCCTGCCCTTCTAAGACTGTAGGACAGAGCCTCTACCACACACTCAATGATCAGCTACCTGGAAACCCGAGCTCAATTAATACAAGAAAACTGAATGGACTCCTAGACTGATATACCTGATAACAGCTATAACCAGCTGGGGACAGGACACCAGAGCTCCAAAGGTGAAAATAATCAAGCGAGCTCACTCAAGCAACCCATAGGGGTATACCAAAACAAAACAAAGCAAGCAGCTACGACACAGTAAGCAAGCATAAACTAATACAATAACTTATAGATGGCTCGGAGACAACAGTCAATATCAAGTCACATAAAGAAACAGACGATGATCACCTCAACAGGCTCTCAAAACAAAGAATCCAGGGATCTTCTAGATGAAAGTGCATTCCTGGAATTACCAGATGCAGAATACCAAAGTTTAATATACAGAACCCTTCAAGACATCAGGAAGGAAAGGAGCCAATTCGCAGAACAAGCCAAGGAACACACACATAAAGCAATTGAAGAAATTAGAAAGATTATTCAGGAACATAATGAAAAGTTTAATAAGCTGGAAAAATCCATAGACAGACAGCAATCAGAAATTCAGAAGATTAACAATAAAATTACAGAGTTAGACAACTCAATAGAAAGTCAGAAGAGCAGAATTGAGCAAGTAGACACTAGAATTTCTGAACTCAAAGATAAATCACTTGGCACTAATACATTTGAAGAAAAATCAGATAAAAGAATTAAAAAAAATGAAGAAACCTTAAGAATCATGTGGGACTCTACCAAGAGAAATAACCTACAAGTGATTGGAGTACCAGAACAAGGAGGGATAAGAGAAAATACAGAGAAAATTGTTGAAGAATTATTGGCAGAAAACTTCCCTGATATTGTGAAAGACAAGAAGATGTCTATCCGAGATGCTCATCGAACTCCACATAAGATAGATATTAAAAGAAAGTCACCAAGACATAATATAACCAAACTTGCCAAAACCAAAGATAAAGAGACAATTATAAGAGCAGCGAGGGATAAACAAAAAGTCACCTACAAGGGAGAGCCAATAAGAATAAGCTTGGACTACTCGGCAGAAACCATGCAGGCAAGAAGGCAATGGGATGACATATTCAAAAAATTTCCTGCCAAGAATCATATATCCATCAAAACTGTCTCTCAAACATGAAGGTGAAATTAGGACATTTCCAGATAAACACAAGTTTAGGGAATTCGTGAAAAACAAACCAAAACTACAAGAAATACTAAAGGGAGCTCTTTGGTTAGAAAATCAATAATATAAGGTATCAAACCAGACTAGAACACTGGGCAGAGCAAACAGAAGTCAACCCAGTCCCACCCATTAGCCATTGCCGTCAAGTCAATTCTGACTCATAGCAACCCTACAGGACAGAGTAGAAATGCACCACAGAGTTTCCAAGGAGTGTCTCTCAGATTTGAACTGCTGACCTTTAGGTTAGCAGCCGTAGCACTTAACCACTACGCCACCAGGGTTTATTCAATCTGGACAGGAAAATCCAAAAAAACAAAGCAAGATTATTAAAAAAAAAAAAAAGCCCAAAACAGGGTAACAGTGATGTTATTATATAAAAGAAGACAACATTAAAATAATAAAAAGGGACTAAGAAATGTAATCATGCACATTCCATACAGAGAGGAAGATACGGTGATACAAAGAAATAAAAGGTAGTTTTAAATTTAGAAAAATAGGGGTAAATAATAGGATAACCACAAAGGAGACAAACTATCCTACTCATCAAAATAAAATACAAGGGAAAAATAGAGACTCAGTAGAAACAAAATCAACGACAACAAATAGGAGGAAAGGACAATATACAAAGAAAATCTACTCAGCACATAAAATCAAGTGGGGAAAATACTGTCAACAACACACAAAAAAAGACATCAAAATGATAGCACTAAATTCATAAAAAAAAATAAAATTCATACCTATCCATAATTACCCTGAATGTAAATGGACTAAATGCACCAATAAAGAGACAGAGAGTGGCAGAATGGATTAAAAAACAAGATCGATCTTTATGCTGCCTACAGAGTCACACCTTAGACTTAGAGACACAAACAAACTAAAACTCAAAGGATGGAAAAAAATATATCAAACAACAATCAAAAAAGAGCAGGAGTAGCAATATTAATTTCTGACAAAATAGACTTTAAAGTTAAATCCATCAGAAAGGATAAGGAAGGACACTATATAATGATTAAAGAGACAATACACCAATAAGATATAACCATATTAAATATTTATGCACCCAATGACAGGGCTGCAAGATACATAAAACAAACTATCAGCGTTGAAAAGTGAGATAGACAGCTCCAAAATAATAGTAGGAGACTTCAACACACCACTTTCGGTGAAGAACAGGACATCCAAAAAAGCAGCTCAATAAAGACATGGGAGATCTAAATGCCACAATCAACCAAGTTGACCTCTTAGATATATACAGAACACTCCAACCAACAGCAACCAAGTATACTTTCTTTTCTAGTGCACATGGAACATTCTCTACAATAGACCACATATTAGGTCATAAAGCAAGCCTTAGCAGAATTCAGAACATTGAAATATTACAAAGCATCTTCTCTGACCATAAGGCCATAAAAGTAGAAATCAATAACAGGAAAAGCAAGGAAAAGAAATCAAACACTTGGAAACTGAACAATAAAAAATACCCTGCTCAAAAAAGACTGGATTATACAAGACATTAAGGATGGAATAAAGAACTTCAGAGAATCCAATGAGAATGAAAACACTTCCTATCAGAACCTTTGGGACACAGCAAAAGCAGTGCTCAGAGGTCAATTTATATCAATAAATGCACACATACAAAAAGAAGAAAGGGCCAAAATCAAAGAATTATCCCTACAACTTGAAAGAATAGAAAGAGATCAACAAAAGAAACCCTCAGGCACCAGAACAAAACAAATAATAAAAATTAGAGCTGAACTAAATGAGATAGAAAACAGAAAAACAATTGAAAGAATTAACGTGACCAAAAGCTGGTTTTCTGAAAAAAATCAACAAAATTGATAAACTACTGGCCAAACTGACAAAAGAAAAACAGGAGAGGAAGCAAATAACCCGAATAAGAAATGAGATGGGTGATATTACAACAGACCCAAATGAAAATTAAAAGAATCATATAAGATTACTATGAAAAACTGTACTCAAACAAATTTGAAAACCTAGAAGAAATGGATGAATTCCTAGAAACACACTACCTACCTAAACTAACACAAACAGAGGTAGAACGACTAAATAGACCCATAAAAAAAGAAGAGATTGAAAAGGTAATCAAAAAACTCCCAACCAAAAAAAAACCCTGGCCCAGACGGCTTCACTGCAGAGTTCTACCAAACTTTCAGAGAAGAGTTAACACCACTACTGCTAAAGGTATTTCAGAGTATAGAAAAGGACGGAATACTCCCAAACTCATTCTTTGAAGTCACCATATCCCTGATATCAAAACCAGGTACAGACATCACAAAAAAAGAAAATTACAGACCTAAATTCCTCATGAACTTAGATGTAAAAATCCTCAACAAATTTCTAGCCAATAGAATTCAACAACGTATCAAAAAAATAATGTACAATGACCCAGTGGGATTCATACCAGGTACGCAGGGATGGTTCAATAATAGAAAAACAATTAATGTAATCCACCATATAAATAAAAAAAGACAAAAACCACATGATCTTATCAATTAATGCAGAAAACGCATTCGACAAAGTTCAACACCCATTCATGACAAAAACTCTCAGCAAAATAGGAATAGAAGGAAAATTCCTCAACATAATAAAGGGCATTTATACAAAGCCAACAGCCAACATCTTCCTAAATGGAGAGAGCCTGAAAGCATTTCCGCTGAGATCGCAAACCAGACCAGGAAGCCCTTTATCACCACTCTTATTCAACATCGTGCTGGAGGTCCTAGCCAGAACAATTAGGCTAGACAAAGAAATAAAGGGCATCCGGATTGGAAAGGAAGGAGTAAAATTATCTCTATTTGCAGGTGACCTGATCTTATACACAGAAAACCCTAAGGAATCCTCAAGAAACCTACTGAAACTAATGGAAGAGTTCGGCAGAGTTTCAGGTTACAAGATAAACATACAAAAATCAGTTGGAGCTGAACTAAATGAATTAAAAAATTAGAGAACAGAAAAAGAATCAAAAGAATTAACAAAGCCAAAAGCTGGTTCTTTGAAAAAATTAACAAAATTGATAAACCATTGGCTAGACTGACTAAAGAAATACAGGAAAGGAAACAAATAACCCGAATAAGAAATGAGAAGGACCACATCACAACAGAACCAAATGAAATTAAAAGAATCATTTCAGATTATTATAAAAAATTCTACTCTAACAAATTTGAAAACCTAGAAGAAATGGATGAATTCCTGGAAAAACACTACCTACCTAAACTAACACATTCAGAAGTAGAACAACTAAATAGACCCATAACAAAAAAAGAGATTGAAACGGTAATCAAAAAACTCCCAACAAAAAAAAGCCCTGGCCCGGACAGCTTCACTGCAGAGTTCTACCAAACTTTCAGAGAAGAGTTAACACCACTACTACTAAAGGTATTCCAAAGCATAGAAAATGACGGAATACTACCCAACTCATTCTATGAAGCCACCATCTCCCTGATACCAAAACCAGGTAAAGACATTACAAAAAAAGAAAATTATAGACCTATATCCCTCATGAACATAGATGCAAAAATCCTCAACAAAATTCTAGCCAATAGAATCCAACAACACATCAAAAAAATAATTCACCCTGATCAAGTGGGATTTATACCAGGTATGCAAGGCTGGTTTAATATCAGAAAAACCATTAATGTAATCCATCACATAAATAAAACAAAAGACAAAAACCACATGATCTTATCAATTGATGCAGAAAAGGCATTTGACAAAGTCCAACACCCATTCATGATAAAAACTCTTACCAAAATAGGAATTGAAGGAAAATTCCTCAACATAATAAAGGGCATCTATACAAAGCCAACAGCCAATATCACTCTAAATGGAGAGAACCTGAAAGCATTTCCCTTGAGAATGGGAACCAGACAAGGATGCCCTTTATCACCGCTCTTATTCAACATCGTGCTAGAAGTCCTACCCAGGGCAATTAGGCTAGACAAAGAAATAAAAGGTATCCGGATTGGCAAGGAAGAAGTAAAGTTATCACTATTTGCAGATGACATGATTATATACACAGAAAACCCTAAGGAATCCTGCAGAAAACTACTGAAACTAATAGAAGAGTTTGGCAGAGTCTCAGGTTATAAAATAAACATACAAAAATCACTTGGATTCCTCTACATCAACAAAAAGAACACCGAAGAGGAAATAACCAAATCAATACCATTCACGGTAGCCCCCAAGAAGATAAGATACTTAGGAATAAATCTTACCAAGGATGTAAAAGACCTATACAAAGAAAACTACAAAGCTCTACCACAAGAACTTCAAAAGGACATACTTAAGTGGAAAAACATACCCTGCTCATGGATAGGAAGACTTAACATAGTAAAAATGTCTATTCTACCAAAAGCCGTCTATACATTTAACGCACTTCCGATCCAAATTCCAATGTCATATTTTAAGGGGATAGAGAAACAAATCACCAATTTCATATGGAAGGGAAAGAAGCCCCAAATAAGCAAAGCACTACTGAAAAAGAAGAAGAAAGTGGGAGGCCTCACCTTACCTGACTTCAGAACCTATTATACAGCCACAGTAGTCAAAACAGCCTGGTATTGGTACAACAACAGACACATAGACCAATGGAACAGAATTGAGAACCCAGACATAGATCCATCCACGTATGAGCAGCTGATATTTGACAAAGGACCAGTGTCAATTAACTGGGGAAAAGATAGCCTTTTTAACAAATGGTGCTGGCATAACTGGATATCCATTTGCAAAAGAATGAAACAGGACCCATACCTCACACCATGCACAAAAACTAACTCCAAGTGGATCAAAGACCTAAACATAAAGACTAAAACGATAAAGATCATGGAAGAAAAAATTGGGACAACTCTAGGAGCCCTAATACAAGGTATAAACAGAATACAAAACATTACCAAAAATGATGAAGAGAAACCCGATAACTGGGATCTCCTAAAAATCAAACACCTATGCTCATCTAAAGACTTCACCAAAAGGATAAAAAGGCCACCTACAGATTGGGAAAGAATTTTCAGCTATGACATCTCCGACCAGCGCCTGATCTCTAAAATCTACATGATTCTGTCAAAACTCAACCACAAAAAGACAAACAACCCAATCAAGAAGTGGGCAAAGGATATGAACACACATTTCACTAAAGAAGATATTCAGGCAGCCAACAGATACATGAGAAAATGCTCCCGATCATTAGCCATTAGAGAAATGCAAATTAAAACTACGATGAGATTCCATCTCACACCAGCAAGGCTGGCATTAATCCAAAAAACACAAAATAATAAATGTTGGAGAGGCTGTGGAGAGATTGGAACTCTCATACACTGCTGGTGGGAATTAAAATGGTACAACCACTTTGGAAATCTATCTGGCGTTATCTTAAACAGTTAGAAATAGAACTACCATACAACCCAGAAATCCCACTCCTAGGAATATACCCTAGAGATACAAGAGCCTTCATACAAACAGATATATGCACACCCATGTTTATTGCAGCTCTGTTTACAATAGCAAAAAGTTGGAAGCAACCAAGGTGTCCATCAACGGATGAATGGGTAAATAAATTGTGGTATATTCACACAATGGAATACTACGCGTCGATAAAGAACAGTGACGAATCTCTGAAATATTTCATAAAATGGAGGAACCTGGAAGGCATTATGCTGAGCGAAATGAGTCAGAGGCAAAAGGACAAATATTGTATAAGACCACTATTATAAGATCTTGAGAAATAGTAAACCTGAGAAGAACACATACTTTTGTGGTTACGAGGCGGGGAGGGAGGGAGGGTGGGAGAGGGTTTTTTATTGATTAATCAGTAGATAAGAACTGCTTTAGGTGAAGGGAAAGACAACACTCAATACATGGAAGGTCAGCTCAATTGGACTGGACCAAAAGCAAAGAAGTTTCCGGGATAAAATGAATGCTTCAAAGGTCAGCGGAGCAAGCGTGGGGGTCTGGGGAACATGGTTTGCGGGGACTTCTAAGTCAATTGGCAAAATAATTCTATTATGAAATCATTCTGCATCCCACTTTGAAATGTGGCATCTGGGGTCTTAAATGCTAACAAGCGGCCACCTAAGATGCATCAATTGGTCTCAACCCACCTGGAGCAAAGGAAAATGAAGAACACCAAGGCCACACGACAACTAAGAGCCCAAGAGACAGAAAGGGCCACATGAACCAGAGACCTACATCATCCTGAGACCAGAAGAACTAGTTGGTGCCCGGCCACAATCGATGACTGCCCTGACAGGGAGCACAGCAGAGGATCCCTGAGGGAGCAGGAGATCAGTGGGATGCAGACCCCAAATTCTCATAAAAAGACCAAACTTAATGGTCTGACTGAGACTGGAGGAATACCGGCGGCCATGGTCCCCAGACCTTCTGTTGGCACAGGACAGGAACCATCCCCGAAGACAACTCATCAGAAATGAAAGAGACTGGTCAGCGGGTGGGAGAGAGACGCTGATGAAGAGTGAGCTAATTATATCAGGTGGACACTTGAGATTGTGTTGGCAACTCTTGTCTGGAGGGGGGATGGGAGGATAGAGAGAGAGGGAAGCAGACAAAATTGTCAAGAAAGGAGAGACTGAAAGGGCTGACTCAAGAGGGGGAGAGTAAGTGGGAGTAGGGAGTGAGATGTATGTAAACTTATATGTGACAGACTGATTGGATTTGTAAACGTTCACTTGAAGCTCAATAAAAGTTATTAAAAAAAAAATCAGTTGGATTCCTCTACATCAACAGAAAGAATATCGAAGAGGAAATTGCCAAATGAACACCATTCACAGTAGCCTCCAAGAAGATAAAATACTTAGGAATAAATCTTACCAAAGATGTAAAAGACCTATACAAGGAAAACTACAAAGTACTACTGCAAGAAACTAAAAGGGACCTACATAAGTGGAAAAACATACCTTGCTCATGGATAGGAAGACTTAACATAGTAAAAATGTGTATTCTACCAAAAGCCATCTATACATACAATGCACTTCTGGTCCAAACTCCAACAATATTTCTTAATGTGATGGAGAAACAAATCACCAACTTCGTATGGAAGGGAAAGAAGCCCTTGATAAGTAAAGCCTTAATGAAAAAGAAGAATAAACGGGAAGGCCTCACACTACCTGACTTTAGAATATATTATACCGCCACAGTAGTCAAAACAGCCTGGTACTGGTACAAAAACAGACACATAGACCAATGGAGCAGATCTGATAACCCAGATATAAACCCATCCACATATGAGCAGCTGATATTTGACAAAGGCCCAATGTCAGTTAATTGGGGAAAAGATAGTCGTTTTAACAAATGGTGCTGGCAAAACTGGATATCCATACCTCATGCCATGCACAAAAACTAACTCCAAATGGATCAAAGACTTAAACATAAAGACTAAAACAATAAAGATCACGGAAGAAAAAATAGGGACAACATTAGGAGCCCTTATGCAAGGCATAAACAGAGTAAAAAACATTACTAAAAATGACAAAGAAAAAGCAGATAACTGGGAGCTCCTAAAAATCAAACACCTATGCTCATCTAAAGACGTCACCAAAAGGATAAAAAGGCCACCTACAAACTGAGAAAAAATTTTCAGCTATGACATCTGCAACCAGCACCTGATCTCTAAAATCTATATGATCCTGTTAAAACACAACCACAAAAACACAAACAACCCAATTAAAAATTGGGCAAAGGATATGAACACGCACTTCACTCAAGAAGATATTCAGGCAGGTAACAGATACATGAGGAAATGCTCTCAATCATTAGCCATTAAGTAAATGCAAATTAAAACTACGATGAGATTCCATCTCACTCCAACAAGGCTGGCATTAATCCAAAAAACACAAAATAATAAATGTTGGAGAGGCTGTGGAGAGATTGGAACAGTTCTACACTGCTGGTGGGAATGTAAAATGGCACAACCACTTTGGAAATCGATTTGGCGCTTCCTTAAAAAGCTAGAAATACAACTACCATACCACCCAGCAATCCCACTCCTTGGAATATATCCTAGAGAAATAAGAGCCTTTGCATGAACAGATATATGCACAGCCATGTTTATTGCAGCACTGTTTACAATAGCAAAAAGCTGGAAGAAACCAAGGTGTCCATCAATGCATGAATGGATAAATAAATTACGGTATAGTCACACAATGGAATACTACACACTGATAAAGAACAATGATGAATCTGTGAAACATTTCATAACATGAAGGAACCTGGAAGGCATTATGCTGAGTGAAATTAGTCAGATGCAAAAGGACAAATATTGTATAAGACCATATTATGAGATCTTGAGAAATAGTTTAAACCGAGAAGAACACATTCTTTTTTGGTTACGAGACGGGGGAGGGAGGGAAGGTGGAAAGGGGTATTCGCTAATTAGATAGGAAATAAGAACTACCTTAGGTGAAGGGAAAGACAGCACACACAATACAGGGAAGGTCAGCACAATTGGACTAAACCAAAAGCAAAGAAGTTTCCTGAATAAACTGAATGCTTCGAAGGTCAGAGGAGCAGCGGCAGGGGTCTGGGGCCCATGGTTTCAGGGGACATCTAAGTCAATTGGCATAATAAAATCTATTAAGAAAACATTCTGCATCCCACTTTGAAGAGTGGCGCCTAGGGTCTTAAACGCTAGCAAGCAGCCATCTAAGATGCATCAATTGGTCTCAACCCACCTGGATCAAAGGAGAATGAAGAACACCAAGGACACAAGGTGATTATGAGCCCAAGAGCCAGAAAGGGCCGCATGAACCAGAGACTACATCATCCTGAGACCAGAAGAACTAGATGGTGCCCGGGTACAACCGATGACTGCCGTGACAGGGAGCACAACAGAGAACCCCTGAGGGAGCAGGAGAGCAGTGGGATGCAGACCCCAAATTCTCATAAAAAGACCAGACTTAATGGTCTGACTGAGACTGGAAGGACCCCGGTGGTCATGGCCCCCAGACCTTCTGTTGGCCCAGGACAGGAACCATTCCCGAAGCCAACTCATCAGACATGGATTGGACTGGACAATGGGTTGGAGAGGGATGCTGGTGAGGAATGAGCTCCTTGGATCAGGTGGACACTTGAGACTATGTTGGCATCTCCTTCCTGGAGGGGGGATGAGAGGGTAGAGGGGGTTAGAAGCTGGCGAAATGGACACAAAAAGAGAGAGTGGAGGGAGAAAGTGGGCTGTCTCATTAGGGGGAGAGTAATTGGGAGTGTGTAGCAAGGTGTATATGCGTTTTTGCGTGAGAGACTGTTTTGATTTGTAAACTTTCACTTAAAGCACAATAAAAATTATTAAAAAAAAAAAAGAAGCTAGGATACAGTAAGCAAACAAAATAAACCAATACAATAACTTACAGATGGTTCGGAGACAACAGTCAATATCAAGTCACATAAAGAAACAGACCATGATCACTAAAACGAGCTCTCGAAAAAAATTTTTTTTTTTCTGGATGAAGGTGCCTTCCTGGAATTATCAGATGCAGAATTCAGAAGATTAATATACAGAATTCTTCAAGACATCAGGAACGAGATCAAGAAGGAGATCAGGCAATACACAGAACAAGCCAAGGAACACACAGAAAAAGCAGTTGAAGAAATTAAGAAGGTTATTCAAGAACATAATGAAAAATTTAATAAGCTGCAAGAATCTGTAGCGAGGCAGCAATCAGAAATTCAGAAGATTAGCAATAAAATTACAGAATTATCAACTAAATAGTAAGTCAGAGGAGCAGAATTGAGCAAGTGGAAGGTAGAATTCGTAAGCTTGAAGATACAGCACTTTGCACCAATATATTTGAGGAAAAATCAGATAAAAGAACCTTCAAAAATGAAGAAACCTTAAGAATCATGTGGGAATCTATCGAGAGAAATAACCTACGAGTGAATGGAGTACCACAATAGGGAGGGACAACAGAAAATACAGAGAATTGTTGAAGATTTGTTGGCAGAAAACTTCCCTGACATCGAGAAAGATGACACGATATCTATCCACGATGCTCATCAAACTACACATAAGATAGACTCTAAGACCTTTTAAAAGAAAGTCACCAAGACATATTATGATCAAACTTGCCATAAACAAAGATAAAGAGAGAATTTGAAGAGCAGCTAAGGATAAACAAAAAGTCACCTACAAAGGACAGTCAATACAAATAAGCTCGGACTACTCGGCAGAAACCATGTGACAAGAAGGAAATGGGATGACTTATATAAAGCACTGAAGGAAAAAAAAAAAACCTGCCAGTTAAGAATCTTATATCCAGCAAAATGTCTCTCAAAACTATAAGAAATACTAAAGGAGGTTCTTTGGTTAGAAGATCAATATCAGGTATCAGCACAAGACTAGAACACTGGACAGAGCAATCAGATGTCAACCCAGACATGGAAATCACAAAAATAAATCAAGATAAAAAAACACAACAGGGAACAGCAATGTTATTATGTAAAAGAAGACAACATTAAAGCAATAAAGAGGGACTAAGAAATGTAGTCATACATCTTTCATGTGGAGAGGAACACAAGGCCGTATAAAAAAATAAAAGTTAGTTTTAAATTAGAAAAATAGGGGTAAATATTAAGGTAACCACAAAGGAGACTAAATATCCTACTCATCAAAATAAAATACAAGAAAAAAATAGAAACTCAGCAGAAACAAAATCAACAACAACGAATAATAGGAAAAGACAATATATAAAGATAAACTACTCACCACAAAAAATTAAATGGGAAAAAGAAACTCAACAACAAACAAAAAAAGGCATCAAAATGGCAGCACTAAACTCATACCTATCTATAATTATGATGAATGTAAACGGAATAAATGCACCAATAAAGAAACAGAGAGTGGCAGAATGGACAAAAAAAAACCCTGGTTGTTCGCTTTGCTTGGAAGGAGAAATGGCCAGTGGTTTGCCTGGAAAATCAGGGACGTGGATTGCAAAATTCATGACAAGGAGGTATGGGGAAGAGGTATGTGGGTGTTTTAGTCATCTAGTGCTGCCATAACAGGAATACCACAAGGGGATGGCTTAACAAAGAGAAATTTATTTTCTCACAGTCTAGTAGGCTACAAGTCCAAATTCAGGGTGTCAGTTCCAGGGGAAGGCTTTCTCTCTGTCGGCTCTGGAGGAAGGTCCTTGTCCTCAATCTTCCCCTGGTCGAGGAGCTTCTCAGGGACAGGGACCCCGCGTCCAAAGAATGCACTCTACTCCTGGTGCTGCTTTCTCGGTGGTGTGAGGTCCCCAACTCTCTGCTTGCTTCCCTTTCCTTTTATCTCCTGAGAGATAAAATATGGTGCAGGCCACACCCCAGGGAAACTCTCAACATAAAATTACAATCACAAAATAGGGGACAACCACACAATACTGGGAATCATGGCCTAACCAAGTTGATACACACATTTTTGGGGGGACATAATTCAATCCATGACAGCGGGTATACCTCTCTGAATGGGCCAAAGACGTGAAGGTGTTTGTGTCTCATGTGAATACGCACCAAAGGGTGACCTCAGCAGAGAAGGATTTTAAAAATCAAATGGGTAGGGTGGCACGTTCTGTGGAAACCAGTCATCCTCTTTCCCCAGCCACTCTTGACATTGCTCAATGGGCTCATGAAGAAACCAGCCAAGGAAGTTATGCATGGGCTCAGCAACATGGACTTCCACTAAGGTCGACTTGGCTATAGCTATTGCTGAATACCCAATCTGCCAGCATCAGAGACCAACACCAAATCCCCAGTATGGCATCATTCCTTGAGGTGATCAGCCAGCAACCTGGTGGCAGGTTGATTACATTGGACCACTTCCATCATGGAAAGGGCAGTGTTTCATTCTTACTGGGATAGACATTTACTCTGGATATGGATTCGCCTTCGCTGCATGTAATGCTTTTGCCATAACTACTATCCATGGACTCACAGAATGCCTTACCCACCATCATGGTATTCCACACAGCATCACCTCAGATCAAGGAACTCACTTCACAACAAATGAAGTAGAGCAATGGGCCCATGCTCATGGAATTCACTGCTCTTACCATGTTCACCATCATCCAGAAGCAGCTGGCTTGATACAGATACAATTTCGGTGTGAGCTAAGTGGCAACACTCTGCAGGAATTGGGCAATGTTCTCCAGGAGGCTATATATATGCTAAAGCAGCATCCAAAATATGGCACTGTTTCTCCCATAGCCAGAATTCACAGTTCTAGAAGTCAAGCCGTTGAGATAGTAGTGGTACCAAACACTATTACCCTTAGTGACCGACTTACAAAATTTTTGCTTCCTGTCCCCACAACCCCATGCTCTGCAGATTTAGAGGTCTTAGTTCCAAAGCGAGGCATGCTCCCACCTGGAGACACAGTAAGGATTCCACTGAACCGGAAGTTAAAAATGCCACCCAGTCACTTTGGGTTCCTCACACCTCTGGATCAATAGACAAAGAAGGAAGTTACCATATTGACTGGTGTGATTGACCCTAACTAAAAACCCTAACTACCAAGGAGAAATCGGATTGATGGTACATAATGGAGGCAAAAAAGAATATATATGGGTCCCTTAGGGTGTGTCTTAGTACTACCATGCCTTGTGATTAAGGTCTATGGAAAACTACAGCAACCCAATTCCGACATGACTACTAATGGCCCAGACCCTTCAAGAATGAAGGTTTGGGTCACCCCACCAGCTAAAGGGAAACACTGGTGCCATAGCAGTTAAGAGCTATAGCTGCTAACCAAAACGTCGCCACTTTGAATCCACCAGGCACTCCCTGGAAACTCTATGGAGCAGCCCTACTCTGTCATATAGGGTTGTTACGAGTTGGAATCTACTTGACGGCGACAGGTACGGTACGGTACGGTAGCAGGTAAAGAGCCATGATCATCTCAGGTTCTTGCTGAGGATAAAGGGAATACAGAATGGGTGGTGGAGGAAGGTAGTTCTAAATACCAGTTATGACCACCGTGACCAGTTGTAGAAACCAGGAGTGTAATCGTTATGTGTATATCTTCCCTGTATGTGTGCATCAAATATTTTTGTTTTCTTCACTTATAAAATATAAGATGTCAACGGGGCTAGTGCATTTTCATTTTATGCATATTAATTGTATCATGTTAGGTGCAAGTATGACTTTGTAGTGGTCTTTATTTAGAGATTTTATATGGCTTAAGAAGATGTAAGAAGATGTGTACAAATGCCAAATTGACAAGGAGTGGACTGTGATGGTTACGGTTGTGCATCAGCTTGGCTGGCAGATGATTCTCAATGCTTTGGCAGATACGTAATGATGTAATTTGGCAGTTATGTAATATGTAGACATTCTCCATGATGTGGTCTGTGGTGATCAGCCAATCACTTATAAGGGGAATTTTCCTCAGGGGTGTGGCCTGCATCATGGCTTTTCATCCTGCTGGATCCTGCATCTGGCTTATCATCATCTGACCTCTGGTTCTTGGGACATGAGCCAGTGGCCTGCTGTATTGCCTGCTGATCTTGGGATTCATCAGCCTTCACAGACTGTTAGCCAGGAGCCTGCCGTCAACCCCTGAGTTCGTCAACCCCTGAAACTATGTGAGTCGAGAAGTCTCTAACCTAACACCTGACCACAGAATTGGGACTTGCCAGTCTGTACAGCTGCATTAGCCATTTCCTTGAGATAAATCTCTGTCTCCTTGTCTGTTTCTCTTTCTCTGTCCCTCTCTCTCTCTATATATATGTATACATGCACGTTTCACTGGAAAACCTGATGGCATGGTGGTTAAGAGCTATGGCTGCTAACGAAAAGGTCGGCAGTTGAAAACCACCAGGCACTCCTTGCAAACACTGTGGGACAGTTCGACTCTGTCCTATAGGGTTGCTACAAGTCGGAATCGACTCGATGGCAACAGGTTTGCTTTTCATTTGGTTTATACATTTTACTGGTTTTACTTCGCTAGAAAACCTAGCCTAAGACAATGTCTTTCTCCAGAGAGTGGTTCCTCTTGATAACATATCCAAAGTTCTCAAGACGCAGCCTTGCCATCTTCAATTCTAAGGAGCATTCTGGCTCTACTTCTTCCAAGACAGATTTGCTCATTCTGGCAATCCATGCTATATTGAATATTCTCCACCAACACCATAATTCAAATGAATCAATTCTTCTTTGGTCTTCATTATTCATTATCCAGCTTTTACATGCATATGAGGTGATTGAAAACACCATGGCTTGGGTCATATGCATCCCAGTCCTTAAATGGGCACGAATATGGATCTCTTCCAGTCAGTTGGCCAGGTAGCAGCCTTCTAAATTTCCTGGCATAGCAAGTGAGCGTTTCCAGCATTGCATCCTTTCAGTGAAACATCTCAGTTAGTATTCCACCAATTCCTGGAGCCTTGTTTTTCACCAATGCCTTCAGTGCTGCTTGGATTTCTTCCTTCGATACTATTGTTCCTTGATCGTACGCTGTCTCCAGAAATGGTTGAATGTCTACCAACTCTTTTTGGTACAATGACCCTGTGTCTTCCTTTGCTGCTCCCTGCGTTGTTCAATATTTTGCCCATAGATTCCTTCAATATTGGAACTTGAGGCTTGAAATTTTCTTCAGTCCTTTCATCTTGAGAAATGTTGAGAGTGTTCTTTCCTTCTGGATTTCTAACTCCAGGTCTTTGCACACTCCTTTATATTATTTTACTTTGTCTTCTAGAGCTATGCTATGAAATTTGCTGGACAGCTCTTTTACTTCATCATTTCTTCCATTTGCTTTAGCTACTCTACATTTAAGAGCAAGTTTTAGAGTCTCTTCTGATATCCATTTTGGTCTTTTCTGTCTTTCCTGTCTTCTTTATGACCTTTTGCTTTTTTTCATGTATGATGCCCTCGGTGTCATCCCAGAACTAGTTTGGTCTTCAGTCATTAGTGTTCAGTGTGTCAAATCTCTTGTCGGGATGGTCTCTAAATTCATTTGGGATATACTCATGGTTGTACTTTGGCTCTTGTGGACTTCTTTTTATGTTCTTCGGCTTCAACTTGATCTTGCATACGAGCAATTGATGATATGTTCTCCAGTTGGACCTTGGCCTTGTTCTGACTGATGATATTGGGCTTCACCATTTATTCCACAGACGTAGTCGATTTGATTCCTGTGTATTCCATCTGGTGAGGTCCACTTGTATACCCACCATTTATGCTGTTTAAAAAGGATTTTTCCAATGAATAGGCCATTGGTCTTGCAAAATTCTATCATGCAATCTCCAGTGTGGTTTCTACTTTCAAGGCCATGTTTTCCAACTACTGCTCCTTCTTCTTTGTTTCCAACTTTCACATTCCAATCACCAGCAAATATCAGTGCATCTTGATTGCACGTTTGATCAATTTCAGACTCCAGAAGTTGGTAAAAATCTTCAATTTCTTCCCCATTGAAATTACTGGTGGTGGAAGCCACCACTCATCGGTCAGGTTGTTGTACTGTGGTGACTTGCATGTTGTTGTGATTCTGGAAGCTATGTTACGGGCATTTCAAATACCAGCAGGGTCACCCACGGTGGACAGGTTTCAGGGGAGCTTCCAGACTAAGACAGACTAGGAAGGAGGACCTGGAGATCTACTTCTGAAAAAATTGGCCAATGAAAACCTTATGAACAGCAGTAGAACACTGTGTGATATAGTGTTGGATGATGACCCCTCAGGTTGGAAGGCACGCAAAATAAAACTGGGGAAGTCCTGCCTCTTCAAAGTAGAGTTCATCCATGACATGGATGGTGTAAAGCTTTCAGGACCCTCATTTGCTGATGGGGTCAAATCAAAATGAGAAGAATCAGTTGCAAACACCCATTAGTAACCAGAACACGGAATGTGCAAAGTATGAATATTGAAATATTGGAAGTTCTCAGAAATGAAATGGAACATTTAAAGATCGGCATCTTAGGCATTAGGGAGCTGAAATGGACTGGTGTTGGCCATTTTGAACCAGGCAATCGTGTGGTCTACTATGCTGAGTTCTTCATTATGTAGTGCTGGTTTTACAGAAACACCGCAAGTGGGTGGCTTTAACAAACAGAAGTTTATTTTCTCACCGTTTAGGAGGCTAGAAATCCAGCTTCAGAGTGCCAGCCTTTGGGGAAGGTTCTCTCCCTCTGTCTGCTCTGGAGGAAGGTCCTTGTCCCTTCTGATCTTCTGCTCCTGGGTGATCTTCACGTGCCTTGGTATCTTTCTTTCCCCATCTCTGCTTCTCTTGCTTACTTGTTTAATCTCTTTTTATATCTCAGAAAAGATTGAGTCAAGGTATACCCTACACTAATCCTGCCTTATTAGCATAACAAATACATCCCATTCTCAAATGGTATTATAACCACAGACATAGAGGTTAGGATTTCCAACACATATTTTGGGGACACGTAATTCAATCCACAACAGCTTGGAATGACAAATTGAAGAGGAACAGTATCGCATACCCTGTCAAAAAAGAACATTTCAAGATCCATCCTGAAGTACAATGCTGCCAGTGATAGGATAATATCCACAGGCCTACAAGGAAGACGGGTTAATACGACTATTATTCAAATTAATGCACCGACCAATAATGCCAAAGAGAAGGAAATTGAAGATTTTTACCAACTTTTTCAGTCTGAAATTGATCGAACATGCAATCAGGATGCATTGATAATTACTGGTGATTGGAATGCCAAATTTGGAAACAAAGAAGGATCAGTAGATGGAAAATATGGCCTTGGTGATAGATATGACGCCAGAGATCGTCATTGGAAATACCGTTTTTCAACAACACAATAGACTATTCAATTTAAGATACATAATATTAATAATTTTGATTACATGTTAAAATAATATTTTGGATGTATTAGGTTAAATCTATTATATTGTTAAGATTAATTTCATCTGCTTCTTTTTTGCTTTTTTAATGTCACCACTAGAAAATTTCAATTTACGTATGTGGCTCATGTTATATTTCTATTGGACAATGCTGGTCTACAGCCAGCATCTGGCTAAAATTCAAACACAATTGCTAATACTATGCCGTGAGGAACAGTCCTATCAATGATTCTTCCAATGAAAGACTGCCTTTTTTTGTCTTATGTTATTCCAGAAGGTAATGTATGGGATGACATTGATATGCTTGCAGAATGATTCTAACCCCAGTTTGCCAAAACACAGTTTCTATGGAGAGATTTGAATCTGAATGCAATTTAACTGTAATGGTGGTAGAGAATGCAGGAAGACATTCTTTCTTGCTTCCCTCCCATTGACTGCATGCATCTTCTGCCATAAGAAGTGTCTTAGTAAGGATTCTCCACAGAAACAGAATTAGTGTCTGTCTGTCTATCATCCATCTATCTATCTATCTATCTATCTATCTATCTATCTATCTATCTATCTATCTATCTATCTATCTATCTATCTATCTATCTATCTATCTATCATCTATCTATCATCTATCTATCAATCATCTATCTCTCTCTCTGTATCTACCTATCTAGAGTTTGAAATTGCCAGCTCCCTACAATCACATGAGCTAATTTCTTAAAATAAATCTTTCTCCATCTACCCACCTACCCACCCACCCACCTAACCTGCCTATCTAACCTACCTACCTAACCTACCTACCTATGAATCTACCTATTTACATAGGTGGGTAGATTAGATAGGTGGGTGGGTTAGATAGGCGGGTGGACTAGACAGGCGGGTCCACTAGATAGGCGGGTCGACTAGATAGGCGGGTCGACTAGATAGGTGGATAGATGATAGGTACATAGATAGGTAGATTAGATACATAGATTCATATACAGACAGACAGAGAGACAGGCAGAGTGACATACAGACAGATAAGCAGATGATAGGCAGGAAGAGAGACACAGACAGACAGATAGATGGAGAGAGAGAGATCTTTATTTTAAGGAATTGGCTCAGGGGATTGCGGGGAGCTGGCAATTTCAAAATCTGTACTTCAGGTGATGGGCTGAAAATTACTGCAATCTTACGTCCCAAAATCTACAGGACAGGCTACAGGACAGAAAAGTGCAAAGAGTAGAGAGTGGCGTAACCTGTTGCCAATGAGTCACTTCTGACTCAGAGCAACCCTATATGACAGAGTAGGACTGCCCCATAGGGTTTCCAATCAGTGGCTGGTGGATTTGAACTGCCAACCTTTTAGTTAGCAGCTGTAGCTCTTAACTGCTGTGCCACCAGGGTATAAGGGAGATGTAAATTTCAGGTTATAGGTTTTTCTGAAGGGCAGGCAGCCAGACACCTCTGCATAACAAAAGGTGGAGTATTGTTTTTTACAATAAAATCAGCAGCTTCATTGACTGGATATAAATCTACCTGCTTTATGCTATAATCACAATTACAAATCTATATGATTACAACCTGAGCTCGTTTGGGTGGAAAATTGGGCATTAGACATAATGGAAAGGCACATTTTATTAAAAACATGAAACCATACTCAGCTACCAACAGAATTTAATCAGCTTTCATGAAAATTATCTGGAGACCTGAGCTTGCTTTATGTCAGGCAGTAACATACATCATTAAATGTCACTAAACTCTGAATTCTTGAAGACATTTTCCAATTCATAAAAATAAAATGAAATGAAATAAAATAAAAACAGTTGCCGTGAAGTCAACTCTGACTCGTGGCAACCCCATGTGTGTCAGAGCAGGACTACGCTCCATTGGGTTTTTTAGCAGCTGACTTTTTTGGAAGTAGATCACCAGGCCATTCTTCTGAGGTGCCTCTGGGTGGGTTCAAACCCCAACCTTTCAAACAGCAGTGAGCACATTAACCATTTGCACCACCCAAGGACTACCAATTCATAAATAAGAACCAAACCTGTTGTCGTCAAGTCAATTCCAACTCATAGCGACCCTTTAGGACACAGTAGAACTGCCCCATAGAGTTTCCAAGGAGCGCCCGGTGGATTTGAACTGCCACCCTTTTGGTTAGCAGCCGAACTCTTAACCACTATGACACCAGGGTTTCCAATTTTTAAATAGCAACATTCAATTTTAAAAACATCTTCTTTTTCCTAATATTACTTATGTCCTTGACTGTCAAAGTACATGATAATGTTATCTAAAGTCAACATTATGAGATATGCCAATTATCTCTTATAAGGAAGAAAACTATCTTTTTTTCCTAAATGCTTACTAAAACACTGTAGTTTTATCTCAGACTATCAGAAATTACATAAATAAAAAATGTCGAATATTTTATAATAAAACACAGAAATCATAGGGACCTTGATGAGATTGATTTGGTGAAGCGTAAAGAAGTATCCCGATTGAACGGGGTCAAAAGGAAAAGAGAAATGAGAAATTGGAGCTCTCAGCTCTTGTGGTCTCATCAACTCTTCATAGGAGCTTTGTTATAAAGCAGGTGGGGTGTCAGAATAGACGGGTATTTTGAAGGAGATGAAGTGGGAATAAAAGTTTCTTTTTAAGGCTGGAGAAATTATAGCATTTTACATGTGAATGAAAATGATTCAAAAGAGAGGAATAATTGATCACGCTAGTGCTAAAGGAGAATTTTTGGAGCCACCAGGGATGGTACCTAGTGGACAAGTAGAGAGATAAGCCTGAACAAAATTCTGACAGTTCATCCACAGTAGCAGGAGGGGAGAAAGACCATATGGTCACAGGTATAAGTATCTAGGTCGGCAAGATGGTGGAGACTTTTGAAAGTTCTCGTTTGATTGCCTTTATTTTCTCAGTGAATTGGAATTCTAGATTTTTAGCTGAGATTGAGCATTTGGGAGGTTTTGTTAGCATGAGGAGAAAGGGAAAGGTGTGAAATGGTCAGAATGAAAGCACTCAGGAAATGTGCTATGATTGCAAGGTGTCATTAAGGACCTGTATGAGGTTAGTTGTCATATATTTAAAGTGAGACTCTTCAGCATGATTGTATGTTTTTCTCCAGCCACATTCATCTGAACAGAGGCAGACAAAGATGGGCTCTCCATTCACAAGAACATCAACCAAGGTGTGTGGGGGCAAGCAATGAGGATGAGAGTATCTGCAAGAGAGTTATTGTAACTAACGACCATGGAATTGATTCTGTGAAGTGAGGATATAAGGAGGAAAGATGTTTGAAGAATTTCTAGAATTGGGTATTACAGGGTAGTAGTAAAAGAATGGAATAATTGAAATGGAGATTATGAAGGGATTGTAGTCATTGGGCATAACCGGGGCCAAGGGTATGAACACAGGAGGGAATAGCTGTGGTTGGGTGCAGAGCAAGATGGCTGGGGATCAGCTATCTGGATATTGAAATCCCCAAGGATCATAACCAGAGTAGTGTTGTTGCTGGAGCTAAAACTCCTTCACGGAATGAGAGAGAATGATTTAAAGTTGGTAAGGGAAGCAGATTTTGTTTGATGGCTTAAGGTTTAAGCTGTGGAGTTTTAAGGGAGATAGAAAGTGTGGGAGAGAAAAAAATCACATGAAAGGACTATACGGGGGAAGCAGTGTCTTGGACGGGTTTCAGGTAGAGGAAGAGTTAACAGAGAACATTCAAAGAAATTGATATAGTGGATATAGGGGATTTACCCAATGACAGATCACAGCTTCTAGAGAATGTCCTGCTAGGGTTTTAGGATTTGGAAAGGAATGAGAGCTGTCAGAATAGTTGATGTACATTGCCATGGGGATAGGAGTCCAGAGAATAAGGAATGACCTGGAAGAACTGGTGTTCTTCTGGTGATGGATATAACAGAGATAGATGTATAATGAGGTACCTCCTCATGGAATAAAATCTCACAACCCCCTACCTTTTGAGATGAGACTTAGGGAATGGGAAAGAATGGAGAGCTTTGAAAATATACACTATATGTAAGGACTTACAAATGGTCTGAAAACAATCCACCAATTATTTAACACTAATTCTCTAAACATACATACATATACATACACTTGATATTTCCTGTCCTCACTTCTTATTCTCTTTTGAAGGCAAGATGTACACATGCAAAAGCATGAAGTGGAACTGCTGCCTCACATAAAATACAATCTTAAACTCTGAATGGATCAAGATCCTAAATGAAAGAGCTGAAATTAGAAAACTCTTAGAACAGACCTTTCATGACTTTGGATTTGACATAAAATATTCTGTGCAACAAAAGACACTATTAAGAAAGTGAAAAAAGACTACCCATAGAATGTAAGAAAATATTTGTGAATCATATAACTGATAGGGGCTTTGTTTCCAGAATAGAAAACAAAGTCTTGGAGTTCAATAACAAAAGATAAACAACCGAATTATAAAATGGGCTAAGGAGTCAAATGGACATTTCTTCAAAGAAGATATACAAATGGCCAATAAACACATGAAACGATGCTGAACATCATTAGTCTTTAGATGAATGTAAATCAAAATCACAATGAGATACCACTTCACAACTATTAGGATAATAACCCACCAAAACCAAACCAGCTGCTGTCGAGTCGATTCTGAATCATAGCAACCCTATAGAACAGAGTAGAACTGCCCCATAGACTTTCCAAGGAGTGCCTGGTGGACTTGAGCTGCCAGGATAATAATAAAAGCAAAAAAAAAAAAAAAAAAAAAACCCAGAAAGCAAAAGTGCTTTTGAACACTCGTGTATTGCTCATGGGAATGCAAAATGGTGAAAACCAGTTTGGCAACTCCTCAAAGATTTATCCATAGACTTTGCATATGACCCAGAAATCACACTCCTATGTATAAAAAAAAAAAAATTTTTTTTAGGTATATGTCCCTAATAATTGAAAATGGGTATTCAAACAAACACATGTACATGAATATTCATAGCAGCACTATTCGCAATAGCCATAGGTGAAAACTAACTAAATGTTCAACCAAAAAAAAATGAACTTGGCTAGGCTATGGTGTTCGGTTGTTTGGTCAAACACTAGTCTACAGGCATGTATTTAAATCAGCGGGCCTTAAGTAAACCAGATTACCTTCCATAACGTAGATGGGCCTCAAGAAATCAGTTGAAGGCCCTAAGAGAAAAAAGGGAGTTTTCCATAGGGTGTATTCTGCCTCCAGACTATAAATAGACATTTTGCTAGAAATCTCTCACTCTTAACACTTTTTTGTCCTGTAGCCTGTCCTATACATTTTGGAACATAAGATTGCAGTAATTTTCAGCCCATCACCTGACCTACAGATTTGGTAATTGCCAGCTCCTGGCAATTGCCAGCTCCTGGCAATCACATGAGCCAATTCGTTAAGATAAACCTCTCTCTCTCTCCATCTATCTATCCGTCTGTCTGTCTGTCTATCTGTCTCTGTGTCTCTTTCCTTACCTATCATCTGTTTATCTGTCTGTTTGTCTCTTTGCCTGTTTATCTATCTGTCTATGTATCTACCTATCTAAACTGTCTATCATTCTGCCTACCTATCTGGCTATCTATCTATCTATCTGGCTATCTACCTATCTATCTGCCTATCTAATATGCCCACCTATCTAATCTACCCGCCTAACTAATCTGCCCGACTATCTAATCTACCCGCCTATCTAATCTACCCACCTACCTAATCAACCTTCCTATCTAATCTACCTGCCTATCTAATTTACCCATAATCATAAACTAATGATAAACTCGGAATGAATAAAGGTCCTAAATGCAAGAGCTAAAAGTAGAACACTCTTAGAACAGACTGTCCATGACTTTGGATTTGACATAAAATATTTTGTGCATCAAAAGACACTATCAAGAAAGTGAAAATGACTACCCATAGAATGTAAGAAAATGTGAATCGTATATCTGATAAGGGCCTTGTGTCCAGAATAGAAAACAAAGTCTTGGAATTCAATAACGAAAGATAAACAACTGAATTATAAAATGGGCAAAGGAGTCGAATAGGCATTTCTTTAAAGATACACAAATGGCCAATAAACACATGAAATGATGCTGAACATCATTAGTCTTCAGATGAACGTAGATCAAAATCACAATGAGATACCACTTCGCACCTACTAGGAAAATAATAAAAGCAAAAAAGCCCGGAAAACAAAAAGTGCATTTGAACCCTCATACATTGCTCATGGGAATGCAAAATGGTTCACTACTGTGAAAACCAGTTTGGCGGCTCCTCAAAAATTTCTCCATAGAGTTACCATAAAAAACCAAAATCAAACCCACTGCCGTCAAGTCAATTCTGACTCATAGCGACCCTACAGGGCAGCGTAGAACTGCCCCGTAGAGTTTCCAAGGAGTTACCATATAACCCAGAAATCCCACTCCTATGTATATGTCCCTAATATTTGAAAATGGGTATTCAGACAAACACTGTACATGAATGTTCATAGCAGCACTATTCACAATAGCCAGAGGTGAAACCTAACTAAATAAATTAACTTGGCTAGGCTACGGTGTTTGGTTGTTCGGTCAAACACTAGTCTACACGCAGGTGCTTAAATCAGATTACATTCCATAACGTACATGGGCCTCAACAAATCAGTTGGAGGCCCTAAGAGAAAAAAGAGTTTTCCATAGGGTGTATTCTGCCTCCAGACTGTAAATAGACATTTTGCTAGAACTTTCTCACTCTTCACACTTTTTTGTCCTGTAGCCTGTCCTATAGATTTTGGAACATAAGATTGTAGTAATTTTCAGCCCATCACCTGACCTACAGATTGGGAAATTTCCAGCTCCTGGCAATCACATGAGCCAATTCCTTAAAATAAATCTCTTTCTCTCTCCATCTGTCTGTCTCTGTGTCTCTCTTCCTGCCTATCATCTGTTTATTTGTCTGTATGTCTCTCTGCTTGCCCCTCTATCTGTCTATGTATCTAATCTATCTATCACCTATCAATCTATCAACCTATCTCTCTCTGTCTCTCTCTGTATCATCTATCTGCCTGTCTATCCGCCTATCTAATCCACCCGCCTATCTGAATCACCCGCCTATCTAATCCACCCGCCTATCTAATCTACCCCCAACCTATCTCCCCACATTACTAACCTACCTACCTATCTAATCTACCCATAATCATAAACGTATCATAAACTCAGAATCGATTAAAGTCCAAATGAAAGAGCTAAAACTAGAAAACTCTTAGAACAGATCTTTCATGACTTTTGATTTGATATAAAATATTTTGCCCATCAAAAGACACTATCAACATAGTGAGTAAAGACTACCCATAGAAAATAAGAAAATATTTGCGAATCATATATCTGGTAAGGGCATTGTGTCCAGAATAGAAAACAAAGTGGAATTCAATAACAAAAGATAAACAACTGAATTATAAAATGGGCAAAGGAGTCGAATAGACATTTCTTCAAAGATGATATACAAATGGCAGCTCCTCAAAAATTTCTCTATAGAGTTATCATATGACCCAGAAATCCCCCTCCTATGTATATGTCCCTAATAATTGAAAACTGGTATTCAAACAAACTCTGTACATGAATGTTCACAGCAGCACTATTCACAATAGCGAAAGGTGAAAACTAAATGTTCATCAACAAATAAAGGAACTTGGCTGGGCTACGGTGTTCAGTTGTTTGGTCAAACACTAGTCTACATGCATGTGCTTAAATCAGCTGGCCTTAAGTAAATCACATTACCTTCCATAATGCAGATGGGCATCAACAAATCAGATGAAGGCCCTAAGAGAAAAAAAAAAACTTTTCTATAGTGCGTATTTTTCTGTCAGACTATAAATAGACATTTTGGTAGAACTCCCTCACTCTTCACATTTTTTGTCCTGTACCCTGTCCTATAGATTTTGGAACATAAGATTGTAGTAATTTTCAGCCCATTACCTGACCTACAGATTTTGAAACTGCCGACTCCGACAATCACATGAGCCAATTCCTTAAAAATAAACCTCTTTCTCTCTCTCCATCTCTCTGTCTGTCTGTCTGTCTCTATTTTACCCCTATCTAATTTACCCAGCTATCTAATCAATCACCCTAGCTAATCTACCCGCCCATCTAATCTATCCACCCATCTACTCTACCCGCCCATCTAATCTAACAGCCCATCTACCCTAATTGCCCATCTGATCTTCCCTTCCCGCCCATCCAAGCTACCCACCTATCTAATCTACCCGCTTAGGTAATCTACCCACCTAGCTAATCTACCCCTATCTATTCTACCTGCCAATCTAACCTACCCGCCTATCTAATCTGCAACCCTAGCTAATATACCCCTATCTAATAATCTATCCACCAATCTAAATTACCCACCTACCTAAACTACCTGCCTATCTAATCTACCTGCCTATCAAATCTTCCCACCAAACTAGTCTACCCGCCAATCTAATCTCTCTGCCTATCTAATTTACCAGCCTATCTAATCCACCTGCCCAGATAATCTACCCATCTGGCTAATCTACCCTCCTATCTAATCTACCCACCTATGTAATCTACCCCCTAGATAATCTAACCCCTACCCCTATATAATCTACCTGCCAATCTAATCTACCTGCCTACCTAATACACCCGCCTATCTAATCACCCACCTATCTAATCCACCTGCCTATCTAATCCACCCGCCTATCCAATCCGCCTGCCTAGCAAATGTGCACGCCTATCTAATCCACCCGCCTATCTAATCCACCAACCTATCTAATCCACCCGCCTACCTAATGTACCCGCCTAATTAATCTCCCCACCTTACTAATCTACCTACCTAATTAATCCACCCATAATCATAAACGAATCATAAACTCAGAATCGATCAACATTCTAAATGAAAGAGCTAAAACTAGAAAACTCTTAGAACAGATCTTTCATAACTTTGGATTTGAAATAAAATATTTTGCACATCAAAAGACACTATCAGAGGCGGAGCCAAGATGGCGGAATAGACAGACGCTTCAGTGGAGCCCTCCCGAAAAAACAAGTGAAACGAATATATTTGTGACAAGCTGGGAGCCATGAGCATCAAACGCAAGCTTAGACAACGAACTAGGGGGCAGGAGGAGGAAGAGGTCCTTCAGAAGCAGAGAGGAGTTACCGGACCTCTATCGTGGGGAGCCCTCAGGCACCATTCCTGGAGTGGCAGCGGCAGCGCAGTGGCAGGATGGCACTAGCGTTCTTCCGCAGTTTCCTCAGGGAGAAGCAGACAGCCACACAACCCACTCACGCCTACAGAACCTGAGGAGAATGACGTGCTCCCGGCAAAAGCTAAGTACTTGCGTATATTTTACCGCGCCCCCTCGCCCCACCCCCAAGCCGGCTTCAGCGGCCGAATCCCTGGGCCTGAGATAGGCCGTGGTGAGCACCTAGAGCTGTCCTCCCAGCCTTGGGGAAGGAAAAAATTTCCACCTGGGGGGAAAAGATAATTTCCTAGCTCCATTAACAGGGGGCGCTCAGGACAGAAGCGGCTCCTGTCCAGGCATAAACCGTCCGTGGATCTTGACCACCTTTCCCTTCTGCATGGACCTGTGTGGGCCTATTTTGCCAGAATAGGCCCTTGTTGGCAAACTCCAACCATTTTAGCTGTGCGGTGGAGAGGTGGGTGTTTGATGTTTGACATTGCTTTGCCTATTAAACAAGGTCCTCACCTACCCACAACAGGGACCTAAGGACTGGTAGCTCCACTCAGGTCACCCAGCCACCCACAACAGGGGTCCAAGATAACTGATACCTCCCAGTCCTTACAACCAAAAACTTTTGGTGCCCATGGTCCCTCTGAAGAACCCACCTACCAGCATGCTTTAGGGAACAGACACACATTTTCCTCAGAGACACTTGGGGGTCGGTTCTCAGCCCCGTGCCTTGCTCAGAGTGTGAAACCCTGCTGCAATCAGATACCAGTATATGTGCCAATCATCCCTGCCCCTCTAAGACTGTAGGACAGAGCCTGTACCACACACTTGATATCAGCTACCTGGAAACCTGAGCTCAATTAATACAAGTAAACTGAATGGACTCCTAGACTGATATACCTGATAACAGCTCTAGCCACCTGGGGACAGGACACCAAAGTTCCAAAGGTGAAAATAATCAAGCTAGCTCACTCAAGCAACCCATAGGGGTATAACAAAACAAAACAAAGCAAGAAGCTACAACACAGTAAGCAAGCATAAACTAATACAATAACTTAGAGATGGCTCGGAGACAACAGTCAATATCAAGTCACATAAAAAAACAGGCCATGATCACCTCAACAGGCTCTCAAAACAAAGAAACCAGGAATCTTCTAGATGAAAGTGCATTCCTGGAATTACCAGATGCAGAATACAGAAGTTTAATATACAGAACCCTTCAAGACATCAGGAAGGAAAGGAGCCAATTCGCAGAACAAGCCAAGGAAAAAACAGATACAGCAACTAAAGAAATTAGAAAGATTATTCGGAACATAATGAAAAGTTTAATAAGCTGGAAAAATCCATAGACAGACAAAAATCAGAAATTGAGAAGATTAACAATAAAATTACAGAATTAGGTAACTCAATAGAAAGTCAGAGGAGCAGAATTGAGCAAGCAAAAGCTAGAATTTCTGAACTCGAAGATAAATCACTTAGCACTAATATTTTTGAAGAGAATTCAGATAAAAGAATTTAAAAAAATAAAGAAACCTTAAGAATCATGTGGGATTCTATCAAGAGAAATAACCTATGAGTGATTGGAGTACCAGAACAGGGAGGGATAACAGAAAATACAGAGAAAATTGTTGAGGATTTGTTGGCAGAAAACTTCCCTGATATTGTGAAAGATGAGAAGTTATCTATCCAAGATGCTCATCGAGCTCCACATAAGGTAGATCTTAAAAGAAAGTCACCAAGACATATAATACTCAAGCTTGCCAAAACCAAAGATAAAGAAAGAATTATAAGAGCAGCGAGGGATAAAAGAAAAGTCACCTACAAAGGAGAGCCAATAAGAATAAGCTCGGGCTACTTGGCAGAAACCATGCAGGCAAGAAGGCAATGGGATGACATATTTTAAAATTGAAGGAAAAAAATTGCCTGCCAAGAATCATATATCCATCAAAACTGTCTCTTAAATATGAAGGTGAAATTAAGACATTTCCAGATAAACACAAGTTGAGGGAATTCGTAAAAAAACAAACCAAAACTACAAGAAATACTAAAGGGAGTTCTTTGGTTAGAAAATCAATAATATCAGGTATCAACCCAAACTAGAACACTGGGCAGAGCAACCAGAGGTCAACCCAGACATGGAAATCCAAAAAAAAAAAAAGAGCCCAACACAGGGTAACAGCGATGTTATTATATAAAGGAAGACAACATTAAAATAATAAAGAGGGACTAAAAAATGTAATCATACACCTTCCATATGGAGAGAAGATATGGCAATACAAAGAAATGAAAGTTAGTTTTTAATTAGAAAAATAGGGGTAAATAATAAGGTAACCACAAAGGAGACAAATTATCCTACTCATCAAAATAAAATACAAGGGAAAACTACAGACTCAGCAGAAACAAAATCAACAACAACAAATATGAGGAAAGGACAATATATAAAGACAATCTACTCAGCACATAAAATCAAGTGGGAAAAAGAAACTATCAAGACACAAAAAAAGACATCAAAATGACAGCACTAAATTCATACCTATCCATAATTACCCTGAATGTAAATGGTCTAAATGCACCAATAAGGAGACAGAGAGTGGCAGAATGGATTAAAAAACAAGATCCGTCTATACGCTGCCTACAACAGACACACCTTAGACTTAGAGACACAAACTAAAACTCAAAAGGATGGAAAAAATATATCAAGCAAACAACAATCAAAAAAGAGCAGGAGTGGCAATATTAATTTCTGACAAAATAGACTTTCAAGTTACATCCATCAGAAAGGATAAGGAAAGACACTATATAGTGTTTAAAGGGACAATACACCGAGAAGATATAACCATATTAAATATTTATGCACAGAATGACAGGGCTGTAAGATAAATAAAACAAACTCCATCAGCATTGAAAAGTGAGATAGACAGCTCCACAATAATAGTAGGAGACTTCAACACGCCACTTTCAGTGAAGGACAGGACAACCAAAAAGAAGCTCAATAAAGACACAGAAGATCTAAATGCCACAATCAAACAACTTGACCTCGTAGACATATACAGAACACTCCAACAAACAGCAACCAAGTATACTTTCTTTTCTAGTGCATATGGAACATTCTCTAGAATAGACCACATATCAGGTCATAAAGCAAGCCTTAGGAGGATCCAAAACATTGAAATATTACAAAACATCTTCTCTGACCATAAGGCCATAAAAGTGGGTATCAATAACAGAAAAAGCAGGGAAAAGAAATCAAACACTTGGAAACTGAACAATACCCTGCTCAAAAAAGACTGGATTATAGAAGACATTAAGGATGGAATAAAGAAATTCATAGAAGCCAATGAGAATGAAAACACTTCCTATCAGAACCTTTGGGACACAGCAAAAGCGGTGCTCAGAGGCCAATTTATATCAATAAATGCACACACCCAAAAAGAAGAAAGGGCCAAAATCAAAGAACTATCCCTACAACTTGAACAAACAGAAAGAGAGCAACAAAAGAAACCTACAGACACCAGAAGAAAACAAATAAAAATTAGAGTAGATAGATAGATAGACAGACAGACAGACAGACAGACAAATAGATAGATAGATTGATTAGACAGACTGGTAGATAGATAGATAGATTAGACAGACAGATAGACGGATAGATACTAGTTCTGTTTCTGTGGAGAATCCTTACTAAGACACTTCTTATGGCAGAAGATGCATACAGTCAATGGGAGGGAAGCAAGAAAGAATGTCTTCCTGCATTCTCTACCACCATTACAGTTAAATTGCATTCAGATTCAAATCTCTCCATAGAAACTGTGTTTTGGCAAACTAGGGTTAGAATCATTCTGCAAGCATATCAGTGTCATCCCATACATTACCTTCTGGAATAACATAAGACAAAAAAAGGCAGTCTTTCATTGGAAGAATCATTGATAGGACTGTTCCTCACGGCATAGTATTAGCAATTGTGTTTGAATTTTAGCCAGATGCTGGCTGTAGACCAGCATTGTCCAATAGAAATATAACATGAGCCACATACGTAAATTGAAATTTTC
The DNA here is from genome assembly GCF_024166365.1 of Elephas maximus indicus. Classification (NCBI taxonomy): domain Eukaryota; kingdom Metazoa; phylum Chordata; class Mammalia; order Proboscidea; family Elephantidae; genus Elephas; species Elephas maximus. The sequence goes on from NC_064846.1 coordinate 139,341,761, forward strand.
TAGTGGTGACATTAAAAAAGCAAAAAAGAAGCAGATGAAATTAATCTTAACAATATAATAGATTTAACCTAATACATCCAAAATATTATTTTAACATGTAATCAAAATTATTAATATTATGTATCTTAAATTGAATAGTCTATTGTGTTGTTGAAAAACGGTATTTCCAATGACGATCTCTGGCGTCATATCTATCACCAAGGCCATATTTTCCATCTACTGATCCTTCTTTGTTTCCAAATTTGGCATTCCAATCACCAGTAATTATCAATGCATCCTGATTGCATGTTCGATCAATTTCAGACTGAAAAAGTTGGTAAAAATCTTCAATTTCCTTCTCTTTGGCATTATTGGTCGGTGCATTAATTTGAATAATAGTCGTATTAACCCGTCTTCCTTGTAGGCCTGTGGATATTATCCTATCACTGGCAGCATTGTACTTCAGGATGGATCTTGAAATGTTCTTTTTTGACAGGGTATGCGATACTGTTCCTCTTCAATTTGTCATTCCAAGCTGTTGTGGATTGAATTACGTGTCCCCAAAATATGTGTTGGAAATCCTAACCTCTATGTCTGTGGTTATAATACCATTTGAGAATGGGATGTATTTGTTATGCTAATAAGGCAGGATTAGTGTAGGGTATACCTTGACTCAATCTTTTCTGAGATATAAAAAGAGATTAAACAAGTAAGCAAGAGAAGCAGAGATGGGGAAAGAAAGATACCAAGGCACGTGAAGATCACCCAGGAGCAGAAGATCAGAAGGGACAAGGACCTTCCTCCAGAGCAGACAGAGGGAGAGAACCTTCCCCAAAGGCTGGCACTCTGAAGCTGGATTTCTAGCCTCCTAAACGGTGAGAAAATAAACTTCTGTTTGTTAAAGCCACCCACTTGCGGTGTTTCTGTAAAACCAGCACTACATAATGAAGAACTCAGCATAGTAGACCACACGATTGCCTGGTTCAAAATGGCCAACACCAGTCCATTTCAGCTCCCTAATGCCTAAGATGCCGATCTTTAAATGTTCCATTTCATTTCTGAGAACTTCCAATATTTCAATATTCATACTTTGCACATTCCGTGTTCTGGTTACTAATGGGTGTTTGCAACTGATTCTTCTCATTTTGATTTGACCCCATCAGCAAATGAGGGTCCTGAAAGCTTTACACCATCCATGTCATGGATGAACTCTACTTTGAAGAGGCAGGACTTCCCCAGTTTTATTTTGCGTGCCTTCCAACCTGAGGGGTCATCATCCAACACTATATCACACAGTGTTCTACTGCTGTTCATAAGGTTTTCATTGGCCAATTTTTTCAGAAGTAGATCTCCAGGTCCTCCTTCCTAGTCTGTCTTAGTCTGGAAGCTCCCCTGAAACCTGTCCACCGTGGGTGACCCTGCTGGTATTTGAAATGCCCGTAACATAGCTTCCAGAATCACAACAACATGCAAGTCACCACAGTACAACAACCTGACCGATGAGTGGTGGCTTCCACCACCAGTAATTTCAATGGGGAAGAAATTGAAGATTTTTACCAACTTCTGGAGTCTGAAATTGATCAAACGTGCAATCAAGATGCACTGATATTTGCTGGTGATTGGAATGTGAAAGTTGGAAACAAAGAAGAAGGAGCAGTAGTTGGAAAACATGGCCTTGAAAGTAGAAACCACACTGGAGATTGCATGATAGAATTTTGCAAGACCAATGGCCTATTCATTGGAAAAATCCTTTTTAAACAGCATAAATGGTGGGTATACAAGTGGACCTCACCAGATGGAATACACAGGAATCAAATCGACTACGTCTGTGGAATAAATGGTGAAGCCCAATATCATCAGTCAGAACAAGGCCAAGGTCCAACTGGAGAACATATCATCAATTGCTCGTATGCAAGATCAAGTTGAAGCCGAAGAACATAAAAAGAAGTCCACAAGAGCCAAAGTACAACCATGAGTATATCCCAAATGAATTTAGAGACCATCCCGACAAGAGATTTGACACACTGAACACTAATGACTGAAGACCAAACTAGTTCTGGGATGACACCGAGGGCATCATACATGAAAAAAAGCAAAAGGTCATAAAGAAGACAGGAAAGACAGAAAAGACCAAAATGGATATCAGAAGAGACTCTAAAACTTGCTCTTAAATGTAGAGTAGCTAAAGCAAATGGAAGAAATGATGAAGTAAAAGAGCTGTCCAGCAAATTTCATAGCATAGCTCTAGAAGACAAAGTAAAATAATATAAAGGAGTGTGCAAAGACCTGGAGTTAGAAATCCAGAAGGAAAGAACACTCTCAACATTTCTCAAGATGAAAGGACTGAAGAAAATTTCAAGCCTCAAGTTCCAATATTGAAGGAATCTATGGGCAAAATATTGAACAACGCAGGGAGCAGCAAAGGAAGACACAGGGTCATTGTACCAAAAAGAGTTGGTAGACATTCAACCATTTCTGGAGACAGCGTACGATCAAGGAACAATAGTATCGAAGGAAGAAATCCAAGCAGCACTGAAGGCATTGGTGAAAAACAAGGCTCCAGGAATTGGTGGAATACTAACTGAGATGTTTCACTGAAAGGATGCAATGCTGGAAACGCTCACTTGCTATGCCAGGAAATTTAGAAGGCTGCTACCTGGCCAACTGACTGGAAGAGATCCATATTCGTGCCCATTTAAGGACTGGGATGCATATGACCCAAGCCATGGTGTTTTCAATCACCTCATATGCATGTAAAAGCTGGATAATGAATAATGAAGACCAAAGAAGAATTGATTCATTTGAATTATGGTGTTGGTGGAGAATATTCAATATAGCATGGATTGCCAGAATGAGCAAATCTGTCTTGGAAGAAGTAGAGCCAGAATGCTCCTTAGAATTGAAGATGGCAAGGCTGCGTCTTGAGAACTTTGGATATGTTATCAAGAGGAACCACTCTCTGGAGAAAGACATTGTCTTAGGCTAGGTTTTCTAGCGAAGTAAAACCAGTAAAATGTATAAACCAAATGAAAAGCAAACCTGTTGCCATCGAGTCGATTCCGACTTGTAGCAACCCTATAGGACAGAGTCGAACTGTCCCACAGTGTTTGCAAGGAGTGCCTGGTGGTTTTCAACTGCCGACCTTTTCGTTAGCAGCCATAGCTCTTAACCACCATGCCATCAGGTTTTCCAGTGAAACGTGCATGTATACATATATATAGAGAGAGAGAGGGACAGAGAAAGAGAAACAGACAAGGAGACAGAGATTTATCTCAAGGAAATGGCTAATGCAGCTGTACAGACTGGCAAGTCCCAATTCTGTGGTCAGGTGTTAGGTTAGAGACTTCTCGACTCACATAGTTTCAGGGGTTGACGAACTCAGGGGTTGACGGCAGGCTCCTGGCTAACAGTCTGTGAAGGCTGATGAATCCCAAGATCAGCAGGCAATACAGCAGGCCACTGGCTCATGTCCCAAGAACCAGAGGTCAGATGATGATAAGCCAGATGCAGGATCCAGCAGGATGAAAAGCCATGATGCAGGCCACACCCCTGAGGAAAATTCCCCTTATAAGTGATTGGCTGATCACCACAGACCACATCATGGAGAATGTCTACATATTACATAACTGCCAAATTACATCATTACGTATCTGCCAAAGCATTGAGAATCATCTGCCAGCCAAGCTGATGCACAACCGTAACCATCACAGTCCACTCCTTGTCAATTTGGCATTTGTACACATCTTCTTACATCTTCTTAAGCCATATAAAATCTCTAAATAAAGACCACTACAAAGTCATACTTGCACCTAACATGATACAATTAATATGCATAAAATGAAAATGCACTAGCCCCGTTGACATCTTATATTTTATAAGTGAAGAAAACAAAAATATTTGATGCACACATACAGGGAAGATATACACATAACGATTACACTCCTGGTTTCTACAACTGGTCACGGTGGTCATAACTGGTATTTAGAACTACCTTCCTCCACCACCCATTCTGTATTCCCTTTATCCTCAGCAAGAACCTGAGATGATCATGGCTCTTTACCTGCTACCGTACCGTACCGTACCTGTCGCCGTCAAGTAGATTCCAACTCGTAACAACCCTATATGACAGAGTAGGGCTGCTCCATAGAGTTTCCAGGGAGTGCCTGGTGGATTCAAAGTGGCGACGTTTTGGTTAGCAGCTATAGCTCTTAACTGCTATGGCACCAGTGTTTCCCTTTAGCTGGTGGGGTGACCCAAACCTTCATTCTTGAAGGGTCTGGGCCATTAGTAGTCATGTCGGAATTGGGTTGCTGTAGTTTTCCATAGACCTTAATCACAAGGCATGGTAGTACTAAGACACACCCTAAGGGACCCATATATATTCTTTTTTGCCTCCATTATGTACCATCAATCCGATTTCTCCTTGGTAGTTAGGGTTTTTAGTTAGGGTCAATCACACCAGTCAATATGGTAACTTCCTTCTTTGTCTATTGATCCAGAGGTGTGAGGAACCCAAAGTGACTGGGTGGCATTTTTAACTTCCGGTTCAGTGGAATCCTTACTGTGTCTCCAGGTGGGAGCATGCCTCGCTTTGGAACTAAGACCTCTAAATCTGCAGAGCATGGGGTTGTGGGGACAGGAAGCAAAAATTTTGTGAGTCGGTCACTAGGGGTAATAGTGTGTGGTGCCACTACTATCTCAACGGCTTGACTTCTGGAACTGTGAATTCTGGCTATGGGAGAAACAGTGCCATATTTTGGATGCTGCTTTAGCATGTATATAGCCTCCTGGAGAACATTGCCCAATCCCTGCAGAGTGTTGCCACTTAGCTCACACCGAAATTGTATCTGTATAAGATCATTCCATCTTTCTATCAAGCCAGCTGCTTCTGGATGATGGTGAACATGGTAAGAGCAGTGAATTCCATGAGCATGGGCCCATTGCTCTACTTCATTTGTTGTGAAGTGAGTTCCTTGATCTGAGGTGATGCTGTGTGGAATACCATGATGGTGGGTAAGGCATTCTGTGAGTCCATGGATAGTAGTTATGGCAAAAGCATTACATGCAGCGAAGGCGAATCCATATCCAGAGTAAATGTCTATCCCAGTAAGAATGAAACACTGCCCTTTCCATGATGGAAGTGGTCCAATGTAATCAACCTGCCACCAGGTTGCTGGCTGATCACTTCAAGGAATGATGCCATACTGGGGATTTGGTGTTGGTCTCTGCTGCTGGCAGACTGGACATTCAGCAATAGCTGTAGCCAAGTCAGCCTTAGTGGAAGTCCATGTTGCTGAGCCCATGCATAACTTCCTTGGCTGGTTTCTTCATGAGCCCATTGAGCAATGTCAAGAGTGGCTGGGGAAAGAGGATGACTGGTTTCCACAGAACGTGCCACCCTACCCATTTGATTTTTAAAATCCTTCTCTGCTGAGGTCACCCTTTGGTACGTATTCACGAGACACAAACACCTTCACGTCTTTGGCCCATTCAGAGAGGTATACCCGCTGTCATGGATTGAATTATGTCCCCCCAAAAATGTGTGTATCAACTTGGTTAAGCCATGATTCCCAGTATTGTGTGGTTGTCCTCCATTTTGTGACTGTAATTTTATGTTGAGAGTTTCCCTGGGGTGTGGCCTGCACCATATTTTATCTCTCAGGAGATAAAAGGAAAGGGAAGCAAGCAGAGAGTTGGGGACCTCACACCACCGAGAAAGCAGCACCAGGAGTAGAGTGCATTCTTTGGTCACGGGGTCCCTGTCCCTGAGAAGCTCCTTGACAAGGGGAAGTTTGAGGACAAGGACTTTCCTCCAGAGCCGACAGAGAGAAAGCCTTCCCCTGGAGCCAACGCCCTGAATTTGGACTTGTAGCCTACTAGAGTGTGAAAAAATTAATTTCTCTTTGTTAAAGCCATCCTCTTGTGGTATTTCTCTTCTGGCGGCACTAGATGACTAAAACACCCACATGCCTCTTTGTCATCAATTTTCCAATCCATGTCCCTGACTTTCCAGCCAAACCACTGGCCACAGCCCATGAATCAGTACACAATCACACATCTGGCCATTTCTCCTTCCAAGCAAAGTGAACAAAGTTCTGCCCTTTGGGAGGCTTTTCTTTCACCACTGCCCTTCGGGGAGATCCTAGAAAGGGGCTACAATGCTGCCACTGTTCACTTCCAAGTGGTGCCTATGTATCGTACAAAATCATCCATAGACCAGGCATGATTTTTCTCTTTCTTAATCAACTAGTCATATATAACTCCCCATGAGGTCATAGATGCAGACTTGGAGAGGGAAGGTAATGTGACAGGAGTGAAGACCATGGCATTTGGGTCACTTCCTCATGCAATCTACTTGTGCCTTCAGGTCCTGCTGGATCCCTAACTAGTGTATACCACTTCCATTTGATGAAAGAGTGATACTGTGCATGTCCAACTTAATAGTCTGTGGGTCAGTCAAAACTTAGTTCATGATGGGCAGCTCAGTCTGCCTGGTGACTTGGTGGCCCATGGCTAAGCATTCATTCTCTACTAATGCCCAGTAACAAGTCAAAAGTTGCTTCTTAAAAGGAGATTAGTTATCTGCAGAAGATGGCAAACTTTACTAAAAAAATCCTAAGGGTCTGTGCTGTGATTCACCAACAGGGGCCTACCAAAGAATACAAACAGCATCTCTATCTGCCACTGATACATCAAGCACCATTAGATAAGCAGGATCATATGGCCCCAGTGGCACAGCAGCCTGAACCTGTTGCCAATCCTTCTATTGTTCTAGCTCCCATGGAAAACTAGCACCTTCTCAATTCACTTGATAAATAGGCCAGAGTAGCACACCCAAATGCGGGGTACATTGCCTCCAAAATCCAAAGAGGCCCACCAGGTGCTATTCCTCCTTTTTAGTTGTAGGAGTGGTCAGATATAACAACTAATTTTTCACTTTAGAAGGATTGACTCGACTTGCCCCACACCACGGGACTCCTAGAAATTTCACTGAAGTGGAAGGTACCTGACTTTTTGTGAAATTAATTTTCCACTCCCCAGCATACAAATATTTTACCAATAAGTCCAGAGTCATTGACAATTCTTCCTTACTAGGTCCAAACAGTACAACGTCATCAATGTAATGTACCTGTGTGACCTCTTGTGGGAGTAAAAGGCAATCAAGCTCCCTGTGGACTAAATTAGGATATAGTGCTGGATAATGGATATAGCTCTGAGGTAGGACATTGAAGGTATATTGCTGGCCTTGCTATCTGAAAGCAAACTGTTTCTGGTGTTCCTTTGAAACCACAATAGAGAAAAAGACATTAACCAGATCAACAGCTTCATGCCAGGTACCAGGAGATGAATTAATTTGCTCGAGCAATGAAACCACATCTGGAACAGCAGCTGCAATTGGAGTTGCCCCTGGTTCAGTTTAAGATAATCCACTGTCATTTTCCAAAATCCACCCGTTTTTTGCACAGGCCAAATAGGCAAGTTGAAGGGGGATGTGGTGGGAATCACCACCCTTGCATCCTTCAAGTCCTTGATGGTGGCAGTAATCTCTGAAATCCCTCCAGGAATGTGGTATTACTTTTGGTTTGCTGTTTTCCAAGGTAAGGGCAGTTCTAATGTCTTCCACTTGGCTTTTCGTACCATAATAGCCTGTACTCCACTTGTCAAGAATCCAATGTGGGGCTTCTGCCGTATCTAAGTATATCTATCCTAATTATGCATTCTGGAACTGGGGAAATCACTACAGGATGGGTTTGGAGAAGCACTGGACCCACTGTGTGACAGTCCTGAGGTAAGACTCCATTAATAACCTGACCTCCATATACCTCCACTCTCACCGGTGGGTCACAGTGACACTTTGGGTCTCCTGGAATTAGTGTCAGTTCTGAGTCAATATCCAGTAATCCTTGAAAAGTCTGATTATTTCCTTTTCTCCAGTCAACAGTCACTCTCATAAAAGTCCATAGATCCTCTGGAGAAGGCTGGGAGAAAGATTAACAGTATAAATTTTGGGCAGTGTAGTGGGGTCCTTCCTAAAGGAAACATGGCCTCCCCATCATTCAAGGGATTGTGGGTCTGTAAAATGGCTCAAGTATGGAAATTGATTGAGGGGCCATGTCTTTCTGTTCTGGCTATTTGAGTTAGACAGCCATTTATTTGACCTAGAATTCTGCTTATACAGATAAATAATAGTGTATTTCACCCCTAGGGATACCATGACTAAGTGGCCAATGTTCTAAGTCTATATGAGTCAGACAATTCTGATTACTGCTTTGACTCTGTTGTCCATTATGGTAACCACACCCACCTTGTCTTTGTTGATTGAGTGCTGCCACTTGGAGCCTACTGCCATGGGGTCCAATCAGCCCCACTGTAGTAAGGTGTCTTAATTCAGTTAGGGCACTTCCCACTGTCAAATCTGACTTTCATAAAATAGCAATCACAGCAGTCTTCAAGAATGCTGGAGCTCCCTTCTGAAATTTGTTCCTCTTCATTGTGGTAAAAGGTGTGTCCTCTGGGAAGTCCATGTGTGGGTCTAATCTGATAGTCCATTCTAACATGCCAATTTCCCTAAGCTTTGGATACCTTTTTCTGCAGTATACAAAGGCAGGCACTTCAACTTGATTTAATGTAGGCCACTGTGTAATTTCCATGTTTCAGCAAACCAACCAAATAAACTATTAGATCCTTTCCTATCCTCTCGAGCTGAAACATTGAATGAAGAATCTGTGCTTAGTGGGCTCATATCAATAAACTCAGACTGATCCAACTTTAAGTTCTTTTTACCATTATCCCACACCATTAATAGTCGTTCCCAAACATATTCCCCAGGTTTTCTGTTTGTACATATCAGAAAAGTCAAGCAGTTCTTTTGGACTGTAGAGTACCTCCTCCAGGGTTAAGCTTTGTACTTCACTTTTTGGGGCTTGCTGGGACTTAAGTCTAGTTATAGGTCTAGAAGTAAAAATGGGTGGTGTGGGTGTGCTCTAGGAACATTCAACAATATCTTGTAAAGCATCTACCTCAGGTGATGCTCCTGGCAACACCTTAGGTGCCACCTCAGGTGATATCTCAGACAAAGACTCTTCAGGCACAGATGGATTAATCTCATCAGATGGGAGTAGAAGGGATAATGGTTTTACTGGGGAAGTTGGCTTAGCAGACAAAGATAGAGTGATCGCTTCACATGGGAGTAAGAGAGGGCTGGTTCTGTTGGCAGGAGTGATTCAATGGATGTTAGGGGCTCATGTCTCCAGCTTCCTGATTATCTGTCCATTTGTCCCCACCCCAAATTTCAAGATCCCACTTCTTTCCAATCAATGCCCTCACTTTAACTTCAGGCATCATTCAAGGTTGGGGTTTCAATTGGCACTGTAATTCAGCCACTCTTATGATAAGACTCTGCTTTTGGTTTTCAGCACTATCAGCACTGTTCCTACAAGAAATAAGGCTTTCTTTCAGGATACAAGCATCAACTTTGAGATCCTTCATGTGGCGCTTGAGCTGTGACTCTGAAGCCCTGAGATCATCTCTTTCTTTCACCACGTTGTCCAGTGAAAGTAGTACCAATCAACCAGCTTTCCTGTACTTCTTATTCTGACAAAACTGTAGAAAAGTATCAAACACGTGATCACCCAGAGCCTTGCTTCTCAGTAATAATTGATCTACTCCTGCTGACATTTTGCATGTTAATATTGCCACCTCACACCATGGATTAGCAGTCCTGTCTTTACTACTGGAAGCAGAGTCATCAGTGTCTTCAAGTCTAGTTAGACTTGAGAACCAATTTAGAAAACTGATCCTTACAGTTTTGTTTCTCTAGAACCACTCTTGGTACCAACTGTCTTAGGATTGGTTCTCTAGAGAAGCAAAACCAGTGAAATGTGTATAAATATGTGTGTGTGTGTATAGAGAAAGAGAGATTTATCTCAAGGAAATGACTCATGCAGTTGTAGCTGCTGGCAAGGTTCCAAGTCTGTGGGTTAGGTGACAGGCCGGAGGCTTCTGCTGACTCACATAGCTGCAGGGGCTGATGAACTGAAGATCATTAGGTCAGACAGCAAGCTGCTGGCTCACTGGCTGCAAAGGCTGGTTAATCCAAGATCAGCAGGAAAGATGGCAGGCTGCTGTCTCACAGGGCGCAGAGACTGATGAATCTCTAGGTTAGCAGGAAATATGGGAGGCTGCTGCTCAAGTCCCAAGAACCAGAGGTCAGATGATGATGAGCTGGATACAGGATCTAGAGCAAGCAAGTGAGGCTGGCAGAATGTCCATATATATATATATATGGACACATAGGCCACAACTTCAAGGAAACTCCCCTTGCGAGTGATTGGCTGAACACCACAGACCACATCATGGAGGATATCTACATTATTATATAACTTTCAAATTACATCATTACATAACTGTGAGACCACTGAGATTCATGGCCCAGACAAGCTGACACACAACCTTAACCATTACAAACATCATGCTTCGTAAAGTGGAAGGTCAGTGAAAAAGAGAAAGACCCTCAAACAAGATGGATTGACACAGTGGCTGTAACAATGGGTTAAAACATAGCAATGATTTTGAAGATGCTGCAGTGTTTCATTCTGTTGTATATAGGGTCTCTATGAGTTGGAGCTGACTCGATGGCACCTAAAAACAACACAACAGGATATCTTGAATTAATTATTGAAAACACTATGTGTATTTTACTCTTACAGCACATGTCAATTGGGACTAAGTTCATTTCAAGTATTCAATATGGTTAGTGACTACCATATTGGCCAATGAAAACATAGTTTTAAAAATAATTTATTGAAAATATGATAGCATTCAAAAGGCAAGGTTGTAGATTTCATTTGTGAAAACAGTTGATGAAAAGTGTTTATAATTGATTTTCAAAAGTAGAAACTTTTATTCTAATTTAAAATAAATTATTATAGACAAAAAATAACATGGCTTATATCACTTTTTTTTCATAGTGTCTCTGATTGCTTGACAGGGACCTTTTCTAGCATACTGCTAAGCAGCAGAGATTGTGCTGTGTGAAGCAGAAATGTAATAGTACTAAAGTGATTAAAATTGATTCTCCCAGGATGAAATACTTTCATTACTAAAATGAAGGTCATGCTCAGTTACTCTCTTTAGAATATTTTTTGTCTGGAAATACAGGAAACCTCATAGCCATTAAAACATCATGCACTTTCTATATTTCAAATAAGAAATCATTGGGTAAACATGTGTAACCAAAAAAAAATCGTGATGAAAATATGAGTTTAAAAATATCCTTCCTTGAATTTGAATGTTAAGTGCAACTGGGCCATATAAAATTTCAAAAGCAAAACAATAATAATAGCAATAAATTCCATGAATGCTATTCTTTTAACTTTTTTCTAAGGCTAAATATGATGTACTTTTCAAGGTTTCTAAAAGGAAGTGAAATAAATGAACACATATAATAAAAAAATACATATAATAGTTCATATAAAATATACACATTTCCCTCTGGAAGCTTAATAGGGTTTTGAATCTCAAGAAGGATGAATATACTAAAAAAATCTGTAGTTAATTTTTTAATTGTGTAGTTATGCATGAGGATATAGCGAGAAATGAGCTCAGAAAATATTTAATCTAACACATGTTTCATTAAACTACTTACAGTTGTATACTCCTGTATAGCACTAATGGTGGCATAGTGGTTAAGAGTTAAGAGTTTGGCTGCTAACAAGCAGGTCAGCAGTTCAAATCCACCAGGCGCTCCTTGGAAACCCTATGGGACAGTTCGACTCTGTCCTATAGGGTCGCTATAAGTCAGAATTGACTTGAAGGCAACTAGTATAGCACTAACCTAACGAAAACAACATAGCACTAATCATAATGCTAGTTAGATTTCCCAGTCAGAAGATGATAATTTACTTCTGATTTGAAATACAACCTGGCTAGATATCACTGATGTGGTTACTCCCAGTCTCTTGCTATAATACTTCTGAAGATTCTGAAATGTATGAAACTTCTAGCAACACTGAAAAATAGTACTGGCAAACAACCATTTCATGAAACTGGAAAAGTCTTCTACAGTGAGGTTTGTCTCAGGCTGGGTTCTCGAGAGAAGCAAAATCAGTAAAATGTATATATATAAATATAGAGAGAGAGAGAGAGAGAGAGAGATTTATCTCAAGGAAATGGCTCATGTGGTTGTAGAGGCTGTCAAGTCCCAAATCCATGGGTCAAGTATCAGGCTGGAGGCTTCTTCTGGCTCAGGTAGCTTCAGGGCTGAAAAACCTAAGATTGGCAGGTCAGATGGCAGGCTGCTGGCTCACAGACTATGGAGGCTGATGAATCCAAGATCTGCAGGTAAGACAGCAGGCTGCTGGCTCAAAGGTTGCAGAGGCTGATGAATCTCAAGATCATTTGGCAAATATGGCAGGCTGCTGGCTCAAGTCCCAAGAACCAGAGGTCAGATGATAATGAGCCAGCGACTGGTACCTCCTGATAACATGTACAAAATATGTGAGAAGTCTCTCCATCCTCACTTCTAAGGAGCAGATTTGTTCATTCTTCTGGCAGTCCATGATACATTCAATATTCTTTGCCAACACCATAATTCAAAAGTGGATTTGAACAGATCTTACCTTATTCAAGGGTGAGCTCCCAGTAGGAGAAATAACAAAGATACAGAAGATCTAAGTAACACAATCAATCAACTTCACCTCAGTGACATATATAGAACACACCACTCCAACAACAGCATGGTACACATTCCTCTCCAGTGGACACGGGTCATTCTGTAGAATAGACCTCATTTTAGGCCACAAAGCAAGCCTCAAGAAATGCATAAACATCAAAATAATACAAAGCATCTTCTCTGACCGTACACCATAAAATTAGAAATCAACAAAAGAACAAGGAAAAAATTAAATATATGGAAACTTAAAACCCCTTACTTAAAAAAATCAGGTAGTAGAAGAAATTAAAAACTCTTACAACAAAATAAGAACAGAAACACAACATACGAAATCCTTTGGGACACAGCAAAAGCTGTACTCAGAGGAACATTTGTAGCAGTAAATGTACACATCAAAAAAGAAGAAATGTCCAAAATCAATAACTTAACCCAAAACTTGAAAAAATAGAAAAGGAACAGCAAAAGAAGACCACAGTTACAGGAAGGAAATAATACAGATCAGAGCAGAGCTAAATGAAACAGAAAACAATAGATAGAATAAACAAGACTAGAATTTCGTTCTTTGAGAGAATCGATAAAAGCTCCAAGCCACTGGCCAGTTCAACAAAGGAAAAAAAATGAGAAGATGCAAATAACCAAAATAAGAAATGGAATGGATGACATTACAACAGAACCAACAGAGATAAAGAGGATCATAATAGAATATTATGAAAAATTCTACTCCAACAAATTTTAAAGCCTAGAAGAAATGGACAATTTCTAGAAACACACTATTTACCTAAACTAACACAAGCAGAGTTAGAAAATTTGAACATACCCATAATAAAATAAGAAAATTAAGATGTGGAAAGAAAACCTCCCCCCCCCCAAAAAAAAATTCCCAGCCTAGATGGCTTCACTGGAAAATTCTATCAAGCAGTCATTCAGAGAACAGTTGACACAAATTCTACTCAAACTATTCCAGAACATAGAAAAGGAAGGAATACTCCCTAATTCATTTTATGAAGCCAGTGTAACCCTGATACCAAAGCCCAGGCAAAGACATCACTGAAAAAGAAAACTACAGACCAACATTCCTCATGAATATAGATGTAAAAATTTTCAACAGAATTCTAGCCAACAGAATTCAACAGCATATCAAAAAAATAATATATCATAATCAAGTAGGTTTAACATTAGATAACCAATCAATGTAATTCACCACATAAGTAAATCAAAGGAAAAGAATCACACTATCACCTCAATCAATGCAGAAAAGCCATTTGATAAAATCCAACACCCTTTCTTGATAAAAACTCTCAGCAAAATAGGAATAGAAGGGAAATTCCTGAATATAATTAAGGACATATATGCAAAACCAACATTATTCTCAACAGAAAAAGATTGATTGCATTCCCCTTAAGAACAGGAATGAGAAAATGATGCCCTTTATCACCACTCTTAGTCAATATTGTACTGGAATTCCAAGCTAGAGCAGTAAGGTAAGAAAGGGAAAAAAAGGGTATCCAAATTGGAAAGGAAGAAGTAAAATGATCCTTATTCACAGATGACATGATCCCATACATAGAAAATCGCCGAGACTCCACAAGAAAGCTACTGGAACTAACAGAAATGCTTAGCAAAGTGGCAGGATACAAGATCAACACACAAAAATCACTTGGGTTCCTCTACACTAACATGGAGAACTCTGAAAAGGAAATCAAGAAAATAATACCGTTTACAATAGTCCCCCCAAAGGATAAAATAAAAAACAAAACAAAACCCGGTGCTGTCAAGTTGACTCCGACTCATAGTGACCCTATAGAACAGAGTAGAACTGCCCCATGGAGTTTCCAAGGACCACCTGGCAGATTCAAACTGCTGACCCTTTGGTCACTTAACCACTACACCACCAGGTTTCCAAAGGATAAAATACCTAGGAATAAACCTAACCAAGGACATAAAAGACTTACACAAGGAAAACTATAAAACACTACTGCAAGAAACTAAGAAACCTACATAAATGGAAAAACATTCCATGCTCACCGATTGGAAGACTTAACATTGTGAAAATGTCAATACTACCCAAAGCAATCTATAGATATAATGCAGCCCTGATCCAAATCCCAACAACATTCTTTAATGAAATGGAAAAACTAATCTCCGACTTTATATGGAAAGGAAAGAGGCCCTGAATAGCTAAAGCAATATGGCTGAAAAAGAAGAACAAAGTAGGAAGCCTCACACTTCCTGATCTCAAAACTTACTATACAGCCACAGTAATCAAAACAGCCTGGTACTGGTTCAAAAACAGATGCATAGACCAAAGGAATAGAATTGAGAACCCAGAAGTAAGTTCACCCATCTAGGACCAGCTGATCTTTGACAGGGGGTCTATTCAATAGGGAAGACACAGTCTCTTTAACAACAATGAAAAGCCTTTGCTGACAAATCAATTTGGACTCATATCAGCTCTATAGGACAGAGTAGAATTGCCCCATAGGGTTTCCAGGGAGAGGCTGATGGATTCAAAGTGCTGACCTTTCGATTAAAAGCTGAGTTCTTCACTACTGCAACACCAGGGCTCCTGCTGGCAAAACTGGTTATCCACTTGCAGAAAAATGAAACAGGATCCATTCTTCACACCATGCACAAAAACTAAGTCGAAATGGATCAAAAACCTAAATGTTTAAACTAAAACTATAAAGGTCTGGGAAGATAATACAGAAACAAAACTAGGGTATGTAATTTTTGGCATAAATAGCCTATTAAACACAACTAAAAATGCACGAAGAAGATAATTTAGACTATGGGGACCTTCTAAAAATAAAATACTTACGCTCAACAAAATGCTTTACCAAAAGTGTAAAACGAGAATCTATACTGGGAAAAAAATCCTTGGCAACAACTTATCTGACAAGGATCTAATCTCTAAAATACATAGAAAACTTCAACAACAAAAAGACAAACAACCCAATAAAAAAAATGGGCAAAGGACGTGAACAGACACTTCACCGAAGAGGGCATTTTGATGGACAACAGATACATGAAAAGATACTCGAAATCACTAGCCATTAAAAAAAAAAAAAAACAGTGCCATCGAGTCAATCCCAACTCATAGCGACCCTATAGGACAGAGTAGAACTGCCCCATAGAGTTTCCAAGGAGCGCCAGGCGGATTCAAACTGCCGACCCTTTGGTTAGCAGCCATAGCACTTAACCACTACGCCACCAGTGTTTCCTCACTAGCCATTAAAAAAATGCAAATCAAAATAGATACCATAACACCCTTGCAAAAATGGCAATGATGAAAAAAACAGAAAACAACAAATGCTGGCTAGGTTGCGGGGAGACTGGAACACTGCTGGTAGGATTGTAAAATGGTATAACCACTATGGGAAATGGGATGACACTTCCTCAAAAAGCTAGAAATAGAAATACTTTCTGATCCAGCAATCCCACTCCTAGGTATTATATAACCAAGAGACATAAGAGGAGTGACATGAATAGATATATGCACACCCATGTTCATTGCAGCATTATTCACAATAGCAAAAGGATGGAAACAACCTAAGTGCCTGTCAACAGATGAATGGTTAAACAAACTCTGGTACATACACAACTGAGTACTATGCAACTATAAAGAATAATGAGTCCACATAACATCTTATAACACGGATGAATCTGGAGGACATTATGCTGAATGAAATAAGTCAATCATTAAAGGACAAATATTATATGGACCCACTATTATAGAAAGTCAGGAATAGATATACACGCAGAAAGAAATGTTTTTTTTGTCATTACCAGGGATGGGAGGGGGAGGGAGAGGGAATCAGTTACTAGACAGTAGACACATTATTTTTTGGTGATGGGAAAGGCAATACCAAATATAGGTGAAGTCTGCACAACTCGACCAAGGTAAATGAAGTCACTAAGAAATACAAAAGAAAAAGGGACAACTTCAGTAAATGCTATAACATATACAATTTTGCAACAACAGCAGTAATAACTAAAAAAATATGAATGTGATTACATAGGTAGAAGTGAAGTGTATGCATATGTGTATATAGGAAGGCATAGGTGAGTGCATGCACGTGCAGGTGTAGGTTTATCTGTAAAAACCAAAAAACCAAACCTATTGCCGTCAAGTTGATTATGACTGATAGTGGCCCCATAGGACAGAATAGAACTACCCCATAGAGTTTCCAAGGAGCACCTGGTGGATTTGAACTGCCGACCTTTTGGTTGGCAGGCATAGCACTTAACCACTATGCCACCAGAGTTTCTGGTTTATCTGTAGGCATATGTAAATATATGTTTGTGTGTGCTGCACATATATCCATATATAAAATAAAGCACATGGGGGCACAATTACAGATACTTCTAGACATAGCCAAACAACTCGAGGGATTGGTTTACTGGATTAAAAGGCTTATCTCATGATAACTTAAGTCAATTGGCATAACACAGTTCATAAAGTTTTACATCCTAGTTTGGTGAGTAGCGTCTGGGGTCTTAAAAGCTTGGGAGCGGCTATGGAAGCTACAGCTATTGGTCTCTACTCATTGGAAGCAAAAGAGAATGAAGGAAACCAGAGACTCAAAGCAGAAACTAGTCTGCAGGAAGAATAGCCCACATGAACTATGGCCTCTTCTAACCTGAGATCAGAAGAACTAGACGGTGCCAGCTACCACTACTGACCGTTCTGACCAGGGACACAATAGAAGGTCCTAGATAGAATGGGAGAAAAATGTAGAATAAAACTCAAATTCTTTAAAAAGGCCAAACCTACTGGACCAATAGAGACTAGAGGAACCCCGGAGACTATTGCCCTAAGATACTCTTAGAAGTTGGCACTGAAGCCACTCCTGAAGGTCACGTTTCAGCCAAATAATAGATTGGCTTATAAACAACATCACCTGTGACTAATGTGTCCCTTAAACAATCAACTATATGAGACCAAACAGTCAACATTTACCCAAAAGCAAAGAGGAGAAGAAAAGGAGGGAAAGGGAAGCTAGATCAATGGAAACAGAACAAACAAAATGAAAATAATTAGAATGCTGACATTGTGAATATTGTAACCAATTTAATGGAACAATTTGTATAAAAATTGTTAATTGGGAATCTAAATCATTATGTAAAATTTCACCTAAAACACAATAAAATATTTTTTTAAAAAATGGAAGAAAAGGCAGTTCTTTCCCCTCTGCTGTCCAGTGGCACCTTTGTTATAAACCAAGCATCTGTATACACATGAATCAGCTTCTGGACTCTGTCTTCTGCTCCATTCACTTTTTTTTTTTTGTATCTTACAACAATACCACTTTTCCTAATTAATAAGTCTTGATATATGCTAGAAAAACCCTCCCACCTCATAATTTTCTTTCAAGTGCATGTTGTCTACTATTAACCATTTATATTAATAAAAAATTCTCAGAAACATTTTGTCAAGTTGCACATGCACACACACACACAAGCAACAGCATTTTACCAGTAATTATGTTTGTTGTAAATGTATTTGGTGTTTTGATTTGGGTTACAATTTGGAAAGAACTGACACTGTTAACAGTCTTCAAATCCATAAACTTGGAATGCTTCCCTCTCATTAATTTATATATTCTTTTATAATATTGATTTATAGTTCATCATTGAATTTTTGCATTCTTAATCTGTATTTATATGTAATTAATGGTTTTATTATATTTTATATTATATATATTTTTTTAAATGTAGTTTCTGATTATTGCTGCTATAAGGTGAAAAAATTGGTTTTGTATATTGGCCCTTAATTCAGAAATCTTGCTACATTCATTTACTAATTCTCATAATTTATCTGTAGATTCTGTAGAATTTTTTACATACACAATCATATTGTTTGAGAATAGTGAGTTTTCTTCTTCCTTTTCAATGCTCATATTTTTATTTATTTTTTTGGTGTCTTACTATACTGAATATGACCAGTAGTAAAATACTTAATTCAACTGAAAATAATGAACACTTGTATTTTTGTGATTGCAAGTGGAAAACACACACTATTTCACCAATAGTTATATTCGTGGCAAATATATTTTTAAAGATATCCTATATCAGAATAAGGAAGTTTTGTTGTATTCCTAGTTTACTAAGAGTTTTTAATTATCAAGAGATATTGATTTATATTAAGTGATTTTTGAATATTTGGATTTTATCATTCTCTTAATTTTTTACTGTTATAAAAATACACTTAGCACAACAGTTGCCAATTCAACATTTTTCAGATGTACTATTCAGAGACATCAATTACATCAATCATGTTGTGTAACCATTATTTGTTATTGTGATCAATTACGTTCATGTTTTAGAATGCTGAACCAAACTTGAATCCTGGTATAAACCCAACATGACATACTTCTGGATTTAATACAGTAATATTTTGCTTAGGGCTTTTACATCTGTAGTTACGAATACATTTTATTTGATTGGTATGTAGTTTTATTTTTTGTACTGTCCTATAATTTAAGTATTATGCTTATCCAACCTCATTAAAAAAGAGAAATATAGGGAGAGTTTCTTTTTTGTTTTTTGGAAGAATTTATTTAATGTAGGCATTCACGTTCCTTATACTTGCTAGAATTTGTAAGTAACATTATCTTATGCTGGTGTGTGTGTATGTGTGTGTGAAGTTTGGAATATTAAGGGTTCAACATCTTTAAAAGTTATAAGGCTCGAGGTGGGGCCAAGATGGTGGAGTAGTCAGATGCTTCCAGTGAACCCTCTTACAACAAAGACCCAAAAAAACAAGTAAAATGATTATATTTACGACATGCTAGGAGCCATGAGCATTAAAGGCAAAGTTAGAAAATAGGCTGTGCAGCAGGAGGAGGCAGAGGTGGTTCAGAAGCAGAGAGGAGTTGCCGGACATGAATTGCTGGGAACCCTCAGGCACTATTCCCGGGAGTGTCTGTGGCGGGCAGGTAGTAACGTTCAGTCGCAGTTTCCTCAGGGAGAAAAAGCCAGCCACACAACCTACTCACATCTCCGGAACCAGAGAAGAACAGCGCACTCTGCAAAAGCTAAGTACTTCCACATATTTTACCATGCCCTCCACCCCCAAGCAGACTTCAGTGGCTGACGAATTTCCTGGGCCTGAGATAGGTCCCGCTACATGCCGTGAGCCATTCTTCAGGCCTTGAAGAAGAAATAAATTCACAATTGGGGGAAAAGATAATCTGCCGGCTCCACCAACTGGAGAAGCTCAGGACAGAAGCAGCTCCCACCCAGGCGTAAATGGTCCATGGACTTTGAATACCTTTCTCCCCCGCATGGACCTGTGTGGGCTTATTTCAGGAGAATAAGCCTTGTTGGAAGACTGAAAATGTTTCAGCACCGCAGTGGAGAGGTGGGTGATGGATGTTTGACACTGCCTTGCCTATAAAATGGTGTCTTCACCTACCTACATCAGGGGCCTGAGGACTGGTGGCTCTGCTCAGGTCATCCAGTCACCCGCGACAGGGGCCCAAGGATAATTGGTACCTCCCAGTCCTTACAACCAAAAGCACTGGGTGTCCATGGTCCATGTGCAGCACCCACCCACCTGTGTGCACTAGGGAACAAGAATGCACTTTCCTCACAGATACTCAGAGGAGGGTTGTCAGCCCCCTGCCTTGCTCAGAGCATGACTCCCTGCTGCAACCAGATACTCGTACCAACATCAATCACCCCACCCCTCTGAGACTGTAGGACAGAGCCTGTACCACACACTTGATGACCAGCTTCCTGGACACCTGAGCTGAATCCATACAAGAAAAGTGAATGGACTCCTAGGTCCATATGCCTGATAACAACTGTAACCATCTGGTGACAGAATGTTAGAACTTCAAAGGTGAAAATAATCAAGCTAGCTCACTCAAGCAACCTATTTGGGCATATCAAAACAAAACAAAGCAAGAAGCTAGGATACAGTAAGCAAACATAAAATAAACTAATACAATAATTTAAGATGGCTCAGAGACAACAGTCAGTATCAAATCACATAAAGAAGCAGACCATGATCCTTCAACAAGCTCTGAAAATAAAGAATCAAGGGCTCTTATGGATGAAGGTGCCTTCCTGGAATTACTGGATGCAGACCACAAAAGACTAATATACAGAACACTTCAAGACAGCAGGAATGAGATCAGGCAATACGCAGAACAAGCCAAAGAACACACAGATAAAGCAGTTGAAGAAAATAAAAAGATTGTTCAAGAACATAAGGAAAAATTGAATAAGCTACAAGAATCCATAGAGAGACAGTAACCAGAAATTCAAAAGATTAACAATAAAATTACAGAATTAGACAACTCAATAGAATGTCATAGGAGCAAAATTGAACAAGTGGAAGGCAGAATTGGTGAGTTTGAAGATAAAGCACTTGGCACCAATATATTTGAAGAAAAATCAGATAAAAGAATTTAAAAAGTGAAAAACCCTAAGAATCATGTGGCACTCGATCAAGAGAAAGAACCTATGAGTGACTGGAGTGCCAGAACAGAGAGGGATAACAGAA
This sequence comes from Elephas maximus indicus, assembly GCF_024166365.1. Lineage (NCBI taxonomy): Eukaryota > Metazoa > Chordata > Mammalia > Proboscidea > Elephantidae > Elephas > Elephas maximus. Next base: position 139,362,925 of record NC_064846.1, read on the forward strand.
AATACAGAGAGAATTATTGAAGATTTGTTGGCAGATAACTTCCTGATATTGTGAAAGATAAGAAGATATCTATCCAAGATGTCCATCGAATGTCACATAAAGTAGATCTTGAAAGAAAATCACCAAGACATATTATAATCAAACTTGCCAAAACCAAAGATAAAGACAGAATTTTAAGAGCGGCTAGGGATAAACAAAAAGTCACCTATGAAGGAGAGTCAATAAGAATAAGCTCAGACTACTCAGCAGAAACCATGCAGGCAAAAAGGCAATGAGATGACTTATACAAAGCATTGAAGGAAAAAAATGCCAGCAAAGAATCATATATCCAACAAAACTATCTCTCAAATATGAAGGCAAAACTAGGACACTTTCAGAAAAACAAAAGTTTAGGGGATTCATAAAAACCAAATCAAAACTACAATAAATATTAAAGGGAGTTCTCTGGTTAAAAAATCAATAATATCAGATTTCAACCCAAGACTAGAACACTGGACAGAGCACCCAGATGTCAACCTAGATAGGGAAATCAAAAAAAAAAAAAAAATCAAGATAAAAAAACGCTCACAACAGGGAAACAGCGATGTCATTATGTAAAAGAAGACAGCATTAAAACAATAAAGAGGGGATAAGAATTATAGTCATAGATCTTTCATATGAAGAGGAAGACAAGGCAATATAAAGAAATAAAAGTGAGCTTTAAACATAGGAAAATAGGTGTAAATATTAAGGTAACCACAAAGGAGACTAACAATCCTACTCATCAAAATAAAATACAAGAAAAAAATAGAGACTCAGCAGAAACAAAATTAACAATGAATAAGACGAAAATACAATATATAAAGACAAACTACTGAGCACAAAAAAAATAAATGGAAAAAAGAAACTGTCAACAACACACAAAAGAAGACATCAAAATGATAGCACTAAACTCATAAAAACCTATCCATAATTACGCTCAATGTAAGTGGACTAAATGCACTGATAAAGAGACAGAGAGTGGCAGAATGGATAAAAAAAAAAAAAAAACCACAATCCCTGTATATGCTGCCTACAAGAGGCACACCTTGGACTTAGAGACACAAACAAACTAAAACTCAAAGGATCAAAAAAATATATATCAAGCAAACAAAAATCAAAAAAGAGCAGGAGTGGAAATATTAATTTCTGACAAAATAGGCTTTAAAGTTAAAACCAACAAAAAGGATAAGGAAGGACGCTATGTAATGATTAAAGGGACAATGTACCAGGAGGACATAAGCATAATAAATACTTATGCACCCAATGACAGGTCTGCAAGATAGATAAAATGAACTCTAACAGCATTGAAAAGTGAGATACACAGCTCCACAATTATAGTAGGAGACTTCAACACACCACTTTCAGTGAAGGACAGAACACCCAGAAAGAAGCTTAGTAAAACTTGGAAGATCTAAATGCCACAATCAACCACCTTGACCTCATAGACACACACAGAACACTTCACCCAACAGCAGTCAAGTACAGTTTCTTTTCCAACACACATGAAACATTCTCTAGAATGGACCACATAATTAGGTCATAAAGCAAGACTTAGCCAAATGCAAATTATCAAAATATTACAAACCATCTTCTCTGAACATAAGGCCATAAAAATAGAAATCAATAACAGAAAAAGCAGGAAAAAGAAATCAAACACTTGGAATCTGAACAATACCTTGCTCAAAAATGACTGTGTTATAGAAGACATCAAGGATGGAATAAAGAAATTCATAGAATCCAATGAGAAAGAAAAAACTTCCTATCAGAACCTTCGGGAACCAGTGAAAGCAGTGCTCAAAGGTCAATTTATATCAATAAATGCGCACATACAAAAACAAATAGCCAAAATCATAGAATTATCCTTATAACTTAAAAAAATAGACAGAGAACAACAAAAGAAACACTCAGGCACCAGAAGAAAGCAAATAATAAAAATTAGAGCAGAATTAAATGACATAGAGAACAGAAAAACAATTGAAAGAGTTAACAAGACCAAAAGCTGATTCTTTGAAAAAATTAACAAAATTAATAAACCATTGGCCAAACTGACAAAAGAAAAACAGGAGAGGAAGCAAAAAGCCTGAATAAGAAATGAGATGGGCAATATTACAACAGGCCCAACTGAAATTAAAAGAATCATATCAGACTACCAAGAAAAATTGTACTCTAACAAATTTGAAAACCTAGAAGAAATGGATGAATTCCTAGAAACACACTACCTACCTAAACTAACACAAACAGAGGTAGAACAACTAAATAAACTGATAGCAAAAAAAAAAAAAGAGATTGAAAAGGTAATCAAAAAACTCCCAACCAAAAAAACACCCTGGCCCAGAGAGCTTCACTGCAGAGTTCTACCAAACTTTCAGAGAAGAGTTAACACCACTACTACTAAAGGTATTTCAGAGTATAGAAAAGGACGGAATACTCCCAAACTCATTCTTTGAAGTCACCATATTTCTGACACCAAAACCAGGTAAAGACATCACAAAAAAAGAAAATTACAGACCTAAATTCCTCATGAACTTAGACGTAAAAATCCTTAACAAAATTCTATCCAATAGAATTCAACACCATATCAAAAAAATAATTTACCATGACCAAGTGGGATTCATACCAGGTACGCAGGGATGGTTCAATATTAGAAAAACAATTAATGTAATCCATCATATAAATAAAATAAAAGACAAGAACCACATGATCTCATCAATTGATGCAGAAAAGGCATTTGACAAAGTCCAACACTCACTCATGATAAAAACTCTCAGCAAAATAGGAATAGAAGGAAAATCCCTCAACATAATAAAGGGCATTTATACAAAACCAACAGCCAACATCATCCTAAATGGAGAGAGTCTGAAAGCATTCCTTTTGAGATCGGGAACCAGACAAGGACGCCCTTTATCACCACTCTTATTCAACATTGTGCTGGAGGTCCTAGCTAGAGCAATTACTCCAGATAAAGAAATAAAAGGCATCCAGATTGGTAAGGAAGAAGTAAAAGTATCTCTATTTGAGGATGACATGATGTTATTCCCTAAGGAATCCTCAAGAAAACTACTGAAACTAATAGAAGAGTTCAGCAGATTATCAGGATACAAGATAAACATACAAAAATCAGTTGGGTTCCTTTACACCAACAAAAAGAACATTGAAGAGGAAATCACCAAATCAATATCATTTACAGTAGCCCCCAAGAAGATAAAATACTTAGGAATAAAACTTATCAGAGACATAAAAGACCTATACAAAGAAAACTATGAGACATTACTGCAAGAAACCAAAAGATACCTGCCTAAGTGGAAAAACATACCTTGCTCATGGACAAAAAGACTTAACATTGTAAAAATGTCTATTCTACCGAAAGCGATCCACAGATACAATGCAATTCCAATGACATTTTTTAATGAGATGGAGAAACAAATCACCAACTTCATATGGAGGGAAAGAGGCCCCAGATAAGTAAGCATTACTGAAAAAGAAGAACAAAGTGGGAGGTCTCACTCTACCTAATTTTAGAACCTATTATACTGTCAAAGTAGTCATAACAGCCTGGTACTGGTACAACAACAGATACATAGACCAATGGGACAGAATTGAGAACCCAGACATAAATCCATCCACATATGAGCAGCTGATATTTGACAAAGGCCCAAAGTCAGTTAAATGGAGAAAAGACAGTCTCTTTAACAAATGGTGCTGGGATAACTGGATAACCATTTGCAAAAATATGAAACAAGACCCAAATCTCACACCATGCACAAAAACTAACTCAAAATGGGTCAAAGACCTAAATGTAAAATCTAAAATGATAAAGATCATGGAAGAAAAAATAGACACAATGCTAGGAGCCTTAACACATGGCATAAACAGTATACGAAACATTACTAACAATGCACAAGAGAAACTAGATAACTGGGAGCTCCTAAAAATCAAACACCTATGCTCATCTAAAGACTTCACCAAAAGAGTAAAAAGATTACCTACAGACTGGGAAAAAGTTTTTAGCTATGACATTTCAGATCAGCATCTGATATCTAAGACCTGCATCATACTGCGAAAACTCAACTACAAAAAAGACAAACAACCCAATTAAAAATGGGCAAAGGATATGAACAGACACTTCACTAAAGAAGACATTCAGGTAGCTAACAGACACATGAGGAAATGCTCAGGATCACTAGCCATTAAAAAAAAAAAAAAAAAATAGCCATTAGAGAAATGCAAATCAAAATTACAATGAGATTCCAACTCACTGCAACAAGGTGACATTAATCCAAAAAACACAAAATAATAAATGTTGGAGAGGTTGTGGAGAGACTGGAACATTTATACACTGCTGGTGGGAATGTAAAATACTACATCCACTTTGGAAATCGTTGTCACCTCCTTAAAAAGCTAGAAAAAGAACTACCATACAATCCAGCAATCCCACTTCTTGGAACATATCCTAGAAAACTAAGAGCCTTTACATGAACAGATATATGCACACCCATGTTCATTGCAGCACTGTTTACAATAGCAAAAAGATGGAAGCAACTAAGCAGCCCATCAAGGGATGAATGGATAAATAAATTATGGTATATTCACACGACAGAATACTACACATCGACAAAGAACAATGACGAACCCGTGAAACATTTCATAACATGGAGGAATCTGGAAGGCATTATGCTGAGTGAAATTAGTCAGTTGCAAAAGGACAAATATTGTATAAGACCATCATTATAAGAACTCAAGAAATAGTTTTAACAGAGAAGAGAATATTCTTTGATGGTTACGAGAGTGGGGAGGGAGGGAGGGAGAGGGGTTTTCGATAATATAGATAAGAATTATTTTAGGTGAAGGGAAAGACAACACAATGCAGGCAAGGTCAGCACAACTGGACTAAACTAAAAACAAAGACATTTCCTGAATAAACTGAACGCTTCAAAGGCCAGAGTACCAGGGGCGGGGTTTGGGGACCATGGTTTCAGGGAACATCTAAGTCAACTGGCATAATAAAATCTATTAAGAAAACATTCTGCTTCCCACTTTGGAGAGTGGCTTCCGGGGTCTGAAATGCTAGCAAGCGGCCATCTAAGATGCATCAATGGGTCTCAATCCACTGGGAACAAAGGAGAATGAAGAACACCAAAGACACAAGGTAATTATGAGCCTAAGAGACAGAGAGGACCACATAAACAGAGTTTACATCAGTCTGAGACCGGAAGAACTACATGGTGCCTGGCTACAACCGATGACTGACCTGACAGGGAACACAACAGAGAACCCCTGAGGGAGCAGGAGAGTAGTGGGATGCAGACCCCAAATTCTCGTAAAAAGACCAGATTTATGGTCTGACTGAGACTAGAACGACCCCAGAGGTCATGGTCCCCAGACCTTCTGTTATCCCAAGACAGGAACCATTCCCAAAGTCAACTCTTCAGACAGGGATTGGACTGGACTATGGGATAGAAAAGGATACTGGTGAAAAGTGAGCTTCTTGGATCAAGTAGACACATGAGACTATTTTGGCATCTCCAGTCTGGAGGGGAGATGAGCGGGTAGAGGGGGTCAGAAGCTGGCCAAATGGACATGAAAAGAGACAGTGGAGGGAAGGAGTGTGCTGTCTCATTAGGGGGAGAGCAATTAGCAGTATATAGCAAGTTGTATATAAATTTTTGTATGAGAGACTGACTGGATTTGTAAACTTTCACTTAAAGCACAATAAAAATTTTTTAAAAAGGAAATATAATAATAACAATATTGAGTATTTCATCTCATATGTGATTTTCCTATTATTCTTTAACACTTTTGTAATAGGAAGGTGGAGATGGGGATAACTTTGATGCAATATAATGTAAAGAAAGAAGTGAATAGGTGCTCATATGTTTGAGTAATGAGTGAGCAAGAGAGGGCCAATATCGAGGTTCTAAAATGCTATTTCAAAGACTTTGAAAAGTCATTAAACATTGTAATCAAAGCGATTTCCTACTGGTTCTACTCTGTTCTATAGTGTCGCTATGAGTTGGAATCAACTTGACAGCAATGGGTTTGTTTTTATTTTTGGTATATTCACCATCATACTGCTTAATTCATGTTCTAGAATCATTTTGTTTTAATTCCAAGTTCCTGTAAGTTCAAAACACTGAAGTTGTCAGTGCTTAGAAAATAGAATTTCTAAAATAGAATTTTTTTTTTGCAGTTGAAGAAAAACACTCATGATGAAAGGGGTTTATAAAGTATATACAAACCCAGCAGTTTTAACATTCTTTCTGGGCAATCACCTTCTTCTGGTAAGATTTGCTGTGATGATCATCTGAGGATCTGATCATATGGGAACTGATCATATGGGGACAATCTATGACAAAAGAATTCTAGGCCTGACTCTTGCCCTCTCTACAATACTCTCTAGGCCCAAAATCAGCCTGGGGTTAGAAAGAGAGGCTAATTTTGAAACTGATTCTAACATCATCAAATTAACTCAATATCTTGGCTTTAAGAATGCTCTGGTAAGCAGTGAATTTCCTCCTTGATTTTTGAAAAATCCCATAAAGTCATGGAGATGTTACTGTCCCCCTTCCCTTGTTAAATCCATTTTTTAAAGACTGTAAGACCATAAATGACCTGATTTGCCTCTCTCCCTCCTTCTCAATTCTCTCTCCCTGAAATCTTCCTTCATTATTTGCAACATTTGTGTGCATGTAAATAGGGTGAATTATTTGCAGAAAAATTTATCTTGAGAGACAGTAATAAGGAAGACACTCATTTAAAAATACTATGTTCAAAACATAATGTCACTGAACTGTAGATACAAAGAAGGATGAAATGGCAAATATTTTGTTACATACACATTTAACAAAATTAAAAACACAATGCTATGTTCAATATGGCCTGCTATAGAATACAACACCTCAGCTATCTTCCTGAATCACACCATGGGCAAGGACCGAAAGAGGGTGGCCATGGAATAACTCCTTCCCAGAACTGAGAGCAAGCCGAGGCAGGTACCAAGGTAGGAAATGGGGTAAAGAGCCAAGAGGCATGGAGGTTAAGTTCAAATTGTTCTGGTTTCCAAAGATCCTGATCAATTCTAATTCTGGGCAACTTGACTAGGAGACCTCCTCAAAAGTGCAAACCCTTAGACCCAAAATTTACTCTAAAGCTTATATTTGCATAAAAAATTGCATAGCATATGACAAAATACCAGACTAAAGTATCAAAAATCTTCTAATAGTTATCTGAATAACACAATAATGTATTTAATTTGGACAGTTTCATAATCATTTTCAATAAGATTTTATTCTAATTTGAATATATAAAAACAACTTTGCACAACATGAATAAGGGCACTTTTGTTAAATTTTCACCAAGAAGAAACAAAGACTAAACTCCTTATGAGGCATATTAAATACTGAGTGGGTTGGGCTCCCAATGCATCACACTGCATATTAAAGCTAAATGTTGTGACTTTAGAGATCATTTGGAAACTAAAATTGCATCAGGAAGAAACTGACATACATTTACTAAATCAAATACAATGAGAATGAGGCTCAATATTTTAGCCTAAAAACCAGTTTCAGAAAGTTTTATTTCTTCAGATTGATAGGAATGTAACTCAATTATTCCACTATGATGTTATAAGCCACCAGTAGTAACTCAATAAAGAAACATATAACCCAAGTAGTCAAGTTTTATAAATTCTAAACACATACCGGAAGGACAATTGAAATAGCTATAAGGTATTTGGTTGGGATAAGGTATAAAACAGTAAGTTTCATCACCTTCTTGGGATGTTATTTTTATTTCACAAACAAAAACCAATTTTATCTCATTAAGTTTAAATACAAACATTTTGACTCTAAATTAGGGGAAATGAATCACCAGACAAAGCAATGCAGTATCTAGCAGAGTGTCTAATGTTTAGCAGGCCTTGAGTAAAGTATTTGCTCAATTTGAATGAATTTTGTCTGGTGAATTACAGGTACTACCTGACAGGTGCTAACCAAAGAAAAATGTAAATGCTTAAGATATTGCAATAATTTCAAAGTTATAATATTGACTATGACACTGATTTCTCTTATATTTATTACATACAAAGTCCATGTCCGCAAAGCAGGTAATGATTTATATGTTGAAAATCCATATCTCAATCTAACTAACTGTATTAAGATATCATGGAGGGAACTGGTGGAATAGATCAAAACGGTGATGGTTATGGCTAATAAACAAGACTAATTTTGCTTCTGTTTTCCTTCCAAACTTTCCCTTTTTTCTTCTTTCCTTCCTTCCTTCCTCCGTTCCTTCTTTCCTTCTCAAATATTAACATCTGCTTAGTGTATGAAACACTAAATTTAATTAACCAAGCTTACTTTAACTTTTTTAAAACTTTTCATTCAGAAATAATTTCTGACTACACATGGAGTTTCAAAAATAAAAGAAGGACCATATATTCACCATTCAGCTTCCACAAATTTTGAAATCTTATATAACTACTGTACGATTATCAACATCAGAAAATTAACATTGATATCCTACTGTCAATATCCTTTTTGTGGACTGGGATCCAAACCAGGATCATACATTGCATTTAGTTGTTATGTTTCCTTAGTCTTCTATATTCTGGAACATTTCCTCTGTCTTTGTCTTTCATAATCTTGACAATTTTGAAGGGCACTGTCCAGTTATTTTGTAAAATGCCCCAGAATTTTAGCTTGTCTGATGTTTCCTCAGAATTAAAATCAGGTTCTGCATTTTTGGCAAGAATATCCCAGAAGTGATGCTCTGCACTTTGGACTGCATTGTATTAGGAAGCATATAATGTGGATATGTCTTATTACTTACTGGTGATGTTAACTTTGATCACTTGATTAGGGTAGCATAAAAATGGCATGGGGGTGATGTCCGACCTCCTCTATCTTCAAAAGGGGGAAGGAGAATCAGTTATCAATAGCCCAAGGCTGATTCCTATGAGGCAGAAGTCAGACATGCCTCCTCTCCCTGCCATGTTTACCAATTATGACACCAAGCATCCCTCCACGGCACTCTCTACTTCTCTGCTGGGTTCGAAAATTCATTGCAATGGCCACACAGAACTCACAGAAAATACCCATGATTATGGGGCTTATCAGGAAAGTAACAGGTTACAATTCAGGTTCAGAAAGGCTCAGGATACAGTTCTTCTATCAGGACAGCCTCTTCCCAGCCATGCTAGCAGGCATGCCTCTCCCTGGCCCTCTACCACTGCCAAAAAGCACTCAGCTTTCTCACTCTGTGCGCTGGGAAGCCACTTCGGGGTTTGTCCTGTTGCTGCTTCTCCACCATTGCTTCTCTTCCACCGCTTCTCTTCATCTTCAGCGTTACAGCTTGCTTTCTGCCTCCTGGGTCCAGGAGCTTCTTGACGCGGGGATGCCAGGTACAAAGGACGTGCTCTCCACTTCTGGCTGTTCTTCCTTGGTGGCGGTAGGATCCTCTTTCCCACCTCTGGGGTGGCTCATGTCAGGCCCAGTGGGATGGCAAAACTGACCAATTCCTATCTGCACAGTCCCGCCCAATCAACTGGGTGAGAGTTACAAGGCCACTGCAAAAAAGGCCACACAAAAACAATCCATTGCACAACAAGTGGTGTCTCCCAGATCGCTCTGCTATGAACTGTTTTTCTTTGAAATTGGTAGGTTTCTTGTGTGAAGATATTTTGAAACTCTGTAAATATCCAGTTTATCATCATACTATCAACTTCAGCATTCATCGATGACTCTTTCCTGAAACAATTATCATTACATTGTTTTCCAGATGACCAAGGTTAATTTTTTTTTAACTTTTAATTTGAAATAATTTTAGAATTACAGAAGGGTTGGAAAGATAGAACAGAGTTCTCATATACAATTCACCCAGCTTCCTTCCATGTTATCATATTACATAGCCATGTTGCATTTGTCAAAGCTAATAAATTAATATTGGCTCAATATCATTCACTAAACCACAGACTTTATTAAAATTTCTCTAGTTTTTCCACTAATGTTCTTTTCGGTTCCAGGATTCAACTAAGGAACCCACACTGCATTTTGTTATCATGTCTTTTTAGACTCCTCCAATCTGTGATTCTCTCTTGGTTTTTGTCTTTCATGACCTTAGCATTTTTAAGGTGTATTTTGTAGAAATATAGAATGTACTTCAATTTGAATTTGCCTGATGTTTTCTCATAATTAGACTTGGGCTTTTGATTTGGGGGAAGAGGTGACTACCACAAAGGTAAAGTGTTCTTTTCATTATATCACATCATATATTATGAACATGACTTATTCCTGGTCACGTAAACCTTGATCACTTGGTTAAAGTGGTGTTTTCCTGGTTTCTCCACTGTAAAGTTACTATTTTTAACTTTCTGTAGTTCAGCCCACACGCAAAGGGAAGGGAATTAAATACCTTTTTTTTTTTTACCTGGAGGGGAGGAATCCCTGGGTAGTGGTTAAGTGCTACGGCTGCTAACCAAGAGGTCGGCAGTTTGAATCTGCCAGGCACTCCTTGGAAACTGTACGGGCAGTTCTACTATGTCCTGTAGGGTCACTATGAGTCAGAATTGACTCGATGGCAATGGATTTGGTTTTTGGTTTGGACCTGGAGGGAGGAGTATCAGAGAATTTGTGAAAATGCGTCAACAACACTACAATAATTAATAAATACTTGGGGGAAGATACTTCATGGCTATGCATATATCCTGTTTCTCCTTAATTTTCACCCAATAACTTTTTAATTCACCAGTGGATCCTGGCTGCAGCAACTATAACTGTGGTGCTCTAAGGGTGATTCTCTATTTCCTTCATTAATTTTACATTTATTAATTGGAATTCCACATGGGAGATTTATTTATTTTTCCCATTTATTTTATTTATTCAACATTTATTTATATCAGTATGGACTCAGTGATATTTAATTTATACTTTGGGTAATAATTCAACATTGTCATATTGTTGCTCAGATTATTTCTGCTTTGGCCATTGGGAGATCTTTTAGGTTGGCTCCTGTTCCCTTTTAATATACTTCATCTTTTATTTGTTTATGTCAGCATCTCTTTACATTCTGGCATCAAATGATGATCCCAACTCATTTGTATTTTCTTTGCCCAAGCCCTAATATAAACGAAGCTCTGCTTCCTTTTATTGGAAAACAGTATTTAAAAATTAAGATCTCAATGCTAGGTGAGCTCGTTGTTATTGAGGTATCACTGTTTCCAGACCCTCTCAGTGAACAGAGTAATAAAATATATGTATATACTGACTCATGTATATATATACATCTATAATTATCTATCAATCTATCTATCTAAAATCTATCCATCTAGAATAAAAGAAACATGAGTTCATATCAATATCTCCAACTCTAATCAGCATCACAGAATTCATTCTAGCATTTTACTTTGTTTATTTATAAATTCTCTGCCTGAAAGTAAGAAAGATAGCTTTATTTAACTACAATATACAATATTTACTTATTTCCTCAACCCTAGTTTACATTTATTTTCAGAATTACTTACTCGTACCACTATGAGAAACAAATTTACCAACTAGTGTGCAGTGTGTGTGTATAGTTCCTATTGCCTTTAGCATTACAGAATCCTGTTAAAGAAAAAAGAAAACTAAACTACTTTCCCAAGTTAATTAGGTCAGTTTCTTTTGCCCCTACCCCTCCTCAGTGACAAATTAATTTAACTGTATTGCTAATGTCTGGCATGATTTTGAACTTAATTTTTAAGGTGTTTGGTTCCTAAAGGTTATGCTAAAAATAACTATCAAAAAACTCACAGACCACCTAAATATAGCCAACTGATCTTTCACAAAAGAGCAAATGAAATTCAATGGAGAAAGGACAGTCTTCAACAAATGATGCTGGAACAAATGGACAGTCATGTACCAAAAAAAAAAAAAGGAAGAATCTACACATAGAGCTTACATATTTCACACACAAAAAAAACTCAAAATAGATCATAAACTTAAATGTAAGACAAAAAATTATAAAACTTCCAGGAGAAAATACAGGAGACTTTGGATTTAGTGATGAAAAAAATTTTTTTTTTTTTTATAGATACAACAGAAACCCTGGTGGTGTAGTGGTTAAGTGCTACGGCTGCCAACCAAAGGGATGGCAGTTTGAATCCGCCAGGCGCTCCTTGGAAACTCTATACGGCAGTTCTACTCTGTCCTACAGGGTCGTTATGAGTCGGAATCGACTCGATGGCACTGGGTTTGGTTTGGTATAGATACAACGGAAACCCTGGTGGCGTAGTGGTTAAGTGCTACGGCTGCTAACAAAAAGGTCAGCCGTTCGAATCCACCAGGTGCTCCTTGGAAACACTACGGGGCAGCTCTACTCTGTCCTATAGGGACGCTATGAGTTGGAATCAACTCAACAGCAGTGGGTTTGGTTTTTGGGTATAGATACAACACCAAAAGCACAATTCATAAAAGAAAAAATTGATGTTGGACTTAATTAAAACTAAAAACTACTCGGTGAAAAACACTGTTAAGAGAATGAAAGACAAACCACAAACTGAAAGAAAATACTTGCAAAACACATATGTGATAAAAGATTTCTATCCAAGATATATAAAGAACTCTTATACCTCAACGAAAACAAAACCCCAATTACAAACTGGAAAAAATATCTGAGCAGAAACCTCACCAAAAAAGATATATTGTTGCTGGTGCTGTTAGCTGCAGAAGAGTTGGTTCCAACTCATAGTGACCCTATGTATAATGGAACAAAACACTTCCTAGTCCTGCACCATCCTCACAATCATTGCTGTGCTTGAGCCCATCCTTGCAGCTACTGTGTCAGTCCATCTCATTGAGGGTCTTCATCTCTTTCACTGGCCCTCCACTTTACTAAGCATGATGTCCTTCGCCAGGGACTGGTCCCTCCTTATAAACACATCCAAAGTTCATGAGACAGTCTCACCGTCTTCGCTTCTAAGGAGCATTCTGGTTGTACTTCTTCCAAGACAGATTTGTTCGTTCTTCTGGCAGTCCATGGTATATTCAATATTCTTTGCAAAGACCGTAATTCAAAGGCATTAATTCTTCTTTGATCTTCATTATTCTTTGTTCGCCTTTCAAATGCATATGAGAAAATTGAAAACATCATGTCTTGGGTCAGGTGCACCTTGGTCCTCAAAGTAACATTTTTGCTTTTTAACACCTTAAAGAGATCTTTTGCAGCAGATTTGCCTGATGTAATATATCATTTGATTTTTTGACTGCTGCTTCCATGGGCATTAGTTGTAGATCCAACTAAAATGAAATCCTTGACAATTTCAATCTTTCCTTCATTTACCATGATGTTGCTTATCAGTCCAATTGTAAGGATTTTTGTTTTCTTTTTGTTGAGGTGTGTAATCCACACTAAAGGCTATATATAGTCTTTGATCTTCATCAGTAAGTGCTTCAAGTCCTCTCTGCTTCAAGCAAGCAAGGTTGTGTCATCTGCATATCGCAGATTGTTAATGAGTTTTCTCCAATCCTGATGCCACTTTCTTCTTCATATAGTTCAGCTTCTCAGATTATTTGCTCAATATACAGACTGAATAAGTATGGCGAAAGGATATAACCCTGACACACACCTTGCCTGATTTTAAGCCACCCAGTGTCCCCTTGTTCTGTTCGAACAACTGCTTCTTGGTCTATGTACAGATTCCGCAGGATCACAATTAAGTGTCCTGGAACTCCCATTATTTACAATGTTATTCATAATGTCTTATGATCAACACAGTCAAATGCCTTTTCATAGTCAATAAAACACAGGTACCCAGATATAAATCCATCCACATATGAGCAGCTGATATTTGACAAAGGCCCAGTGTCAGTTAATTGGGGGAAAGATAGTCTTTTTAACAAATGGTGCTGGCATAACTGAATATCCATTTGCAAAAAAATGAAACAGGACCCATACCTAATACCATGCACAAAAACTAACTCCAAGTGGATCAAAGACTGAAACGTTAAAGATCATGGAAGAAAAAATAGGGACAACCTTAGGAGGCTTAATACAAGGCATAAACAGAATACAAAACATTACTAAAAACGATGAAGAGAAACCAGATAACTGGGAGCTCCTAAAAATCATACACCAATGCTCATCTAAAGACTTCACCAAAAAAGTAAAAAGACCACCTACAGAGTGGGAAAAAATTTTCAGCTATGACATCTCCGACCAGCGCCTGATCTCTAAAATCTATTTGATTCTGTTAAAACTCAACCACAAAAAGACAAACAACCCAATCAAAAAGTGGCCAAAGGATATGAACACACACTTCACTAAAGAAGAGATTCAGGCAGCTAACAGATACATGAGAAAATGCTCTCGATCATTAGCCATTAGAGAAATGCAAATTAAAACTATGATGAGATTCCATCTCACTCCAACAAGGCTGGCATTAATACAAAAAACACAAAATAATAAATGTTGGAGAGGCTGCGGAGAGATTGGAACTCTTATACACTGCTGGTGGGAATGTAAAATGGTACAACCACTTTGGAAATCTATCTGGCGTTTTCTTAAAAAGTTAGAAATAGAACTACCATACAACCCAGAAATCCCACTCCTTGGAATATACCCTAGAGAAATAAAAGCCTTCACATGACCAGATATATGCACACCCATGTTTATTGCAGCACTGTTTACAATAGCAAAAAGATGGAAGCAATCAAGGTGTCCATCAAGGGATGAATGGTTAAATAAATTATGGTATATTCACACAATGGAATACTACACACTGATAAAGAACGGTGACGAATCTGTGAAACATTTCATAACATGGAGGAACCTGGAAGGCATTATGCTGAGCAAAATGAGTCAGAGGCAAAAGGACAAATATTGTATAAGACCACTATTATAAGATCTTGAGAAAACAGTATAAACTGAGAAGAACACATACTTTTGTGATTACGAGATGGGGGAGGGAGGGAGGGTGGGAGAGGGTTATTTACTGGTTAGTTAGTAGATAAGAACTACTTTAGGTGAAGGGAAGGACAATACTC
This sequence comes from Elephas maximus indicus, assembly GCF_024166365.1. NCBI lineage: Eukaryota > Metazoa > Chordata > Mammalia > Proboscidea > Elephantidae > Elephas > Elephas maximus. Next base: position 139,377,960 of record NC_064846.1, read on the forward strand.
AATACATGGAAGGTCAGCTCAACTGGACTGGACCAAAAGCAAAGAAGTTTCCGGGAGAAACTGAATGCTTCGAAGGTCAGCGGAGCAAGGGCGGGGGTTTGGGGACTATGGCTGAAGGGGACTTCTAAGTCAATTGGCAAAATAAATTCTATTATGAAAACATTCTGCAACCCACTTTGAAGTGTGGCGTCTGGGGTCTTAAATGTTAACAAGCGGCCATCTAAGATGCATCAATGAGTCTCAACCCACCTGGATCAAAGGAGAATGAAGAACACCAAGGTCACACGATAATTATGAGCCCAAGAGACAGAAAGGGCCACATGAACCAGAGACTTACATCATCCTGAGACCAGAAGAACTAGATGGTGCCCGGCCACAACCGATGACCGCCCTGACAGGGAGCACAACAGAGAACCCCTGAGGGAGCAGCAGAACAGTGGGATGCAGACCCCAAATTCTCATAAAAAGACCAGACTTAATGGTCTGACTGAGACTAGAAGAATCCCGGCGGTCATGGTCCCCAAACCTTCTGTTGGCCGAGGACAGGAACCATTCCCAAAGACAACTCATCAGACATGGAAGGGACTGGACCATGAGTAGGAGAGAGATGCTGATGAAGAGTGAGCTACTTGTATCAGGTGGACACTTGAGACTGTGTTGGCATCTCCTGTCTGGAGGGGAGATGGGAGGGTAGAGAGGGTTAGAAACCGGCAAAACGGTCACCAAAGGAAAGACTGGAAGGAGGGAGCGGGCTGACTCATTAGGGGGAGAGTAAATGGGAGTATGTAGTAAGGTGTATATAAGCTTATATGTGACAGACTGACTTGATTTGTAAACTTTCACTTAAAGCACAGTAAAAATTATTTAAAAAAAAACACAGGTAAACATCTTTCTGGTATTCTCTTTCAGCCAAGATACATCTGATGTCAGCAATGATATCCCTCATTCCACATTCTCTTATGAATCTGGCTTGAATTGCTGGCAGTTCCCTGCAGGTGTACTGTTACAACTGTTTCTAAATTATCTTCAGCAAAATTTTACTTGCATGTGATATTAATGATATTGTTCAATAATGTCTGAATTCTGTTGGATCACCTTTCTTTGGAATGGGCACAAATATGGATCGCTTCCTGTCGGTTGGCCAAGTAGCTGTCTTTCAAATTTCTTGGCATAGACAAGTGAGTGGTTTCAGCATTGCATCCATTTGTTAATACATCTCACTGTTGAAACAAAAGGAATTGAGAGGGAGAAAAATAAGGACTACATTAGTGAGAGTGATAAGAGAAGACATTTCTGAGGAGTGAGTGACATTTAAACTGAGACCTGAGCAGCCAAGGGACTGTAAGTGATGGAACAGCAGATGTGAAGACCCTGAGACAGGAAAATACAAAAATAAAAAATTAAAATTAAAAGATTCTTTGTGTAGAAACAGCTTTGAAGGACTTCTCCACATACACTGTCCTCTAGTGTGGTCATTCTTGAGCATTTAAATATTCAAATTCATATAACTTTTATTGCAAAATATGTTCCTTTTATTTTTTCTTTATATTGCATTTAAGTAATTTTTAAAGTAACTGGCTTTATTATCTATGAATTCATATCAGAATACTAAAGGAGGTGCTACAAAACAATTGTTACAAAAGGAGGACATAAGAAGATGATAAGGTTGAGGACCACTGATATGCCAACTTTCTTTTAAACTTCTACCACCTTAAATATAAACATTCGCAAATATTCTGCTTTTTTTCCTTTTCTCTTCTTGCTCCAATACATTCCTTTGAATGTTCTGATCCTTTCATGTGGTTTTAACTATCACTTAGATACTGGAGACAGACAAATTTGTATCCTCAACCCTATTTTATATTCAAAAGTCTATACCTAAATTCTCAGCACCTTCCTGAACATTTATACAAGACTGAATGGTATATAATGTAAGACCAGTCACACTAATATCAACTTCATTGTTTCCAGCCTTAAACACATTCATCTTTCTCTGGGACCTGTTTCAGTTAATAGAATCTCCTAGCCCCATGCTAGACAACTCAGTCAGCACTGACTTCTATTTTATTTCCTCTGTAACCATAACTAACCAATTTCCAGAGGTTCGAAGTCTTGATTAGGAGCCCTGGTGGTGCAGTAGTTAAGAGCTCTGCTGCTAACCAAAAGGTCAGCAGATGGAATCCACCAGCTGCTCCTTTGAAACCCTATGGGGCAGTTCTACTCTGTCCTATAGGGGTCACGATGAGTGGTAATCAACTCAATGGCAACAGATTTGTTTTTGTTTTTTGGTGGCACATTTAACTTCTAGCCTAAAGGTTGGTGGTTCGAACACACCCAGATGCCCCTTGGGAGATAGGCCTGGCGATTTGCTTCCAAAAGGTCACAGACTTGAAAACCCTATGGAGCAACTCTACTGTACACACATTGGGTCACCATCAGTTGGAATCTACTCGACAGCAACTAACAACAAGTTTTGGCTGGATATACTGATCATGTTACAACTCTAAAATCCCTATGTCCAGGTTCCACTTTTGTCTGTCAGTTTGTCATGCTGTGGAGGCTTACGTGTTGCTATGATGCTGGAGGCTACGCCATCAGTGTTTCAAGTTTCAACAGGGTCTAAGACAGGTTAGGAAGAAAGGCTTGGCAATCTACTTCCAAAAATCAGCCAGTTAAAACCTCATGGACCACAACAGAACATTGTTCAACTCGCTTGCTTTGGACACATCATCAGGGGGGATCAATTGCTAGAGAAGGACATCATGTTTGGTGAAACAGAGGGCCAACAAGGACATAGGAGACTTTCAGTGGGATAGATTGGCACAATAGCTAAAATGGTGGACTTGAATATGCTGATGATTGTGAGGATGACATGGGGCCAGGCAACATTTCATTCTATTGTACATAAGGTTACTATGAGTTGGAGCTGACTTGACCACAACTAACAACAATGACAACATGTCCAGGCTATATACCAGAACAATTCAATAAAATCTCTGAGTGTTAGACTGAGATACCAGTTTTTTTAATGTGTGCTTTTTTTTTTTTAAACTCCTCAGGTGATTTCATTATGCAGCCAAATTTAAAATAAAAATATATAGTAATATGCACCATTAAAATAACTAAGAAGAAAAATACTTAAAAAAAATCTCATCCATCCTTATCATTATCCACTTCATTCTCACACCTATTTCCCTAACTTAAAAAAAAAAATTTTTTTGTCACTATTATGTCTCATTTGGATTTGGCAAGCACCTCCTTACTCAGTGCTATCAAGCTTTAATGTACTCATGAATCATGTGAAGAATGTTGTTAAAATGTGGATTTTGATTCAGTAGGTCTGGGGCAATGTCTGAGTTTGCATTTCTAACAAGCTCCCAGGTGACACAGACTATTATGATATGTGTGATCATTGTTAACCTCACAAAGCTAAACAGAAAGAAGTCTAGGATGCTCTCTGAGCACAGACAAATGGTTGGTGATCACCCTTTTTATGTTGAATATGAAATACCTGAGCTATCATTAGTGGTAATGTCCCATTGTAGAAGAATATTTGTATATTTCTTCAAATACCTCTTAATTAGAAAAGTAGGGTTTTTTTCTTATATATGTAAAAATGACACCTCTGACTTTGTCTATGTTGCCGTATACATTCAAATACAAACATATTTTTATTTACTTGACTTGCCTATGAGTTAAAATAAAAGATGTGCAGTAGCACCACTTATTTCTTTGCCATGTATAAGGATTGCATATACATGGACATTAAACAATATTAGATTGAGCTGGAAAAGAAGATATATTTCACCTATCTGCAATGTTTGTATAGCCTCAACTTTCTAGTTTTAGTAGTTTATAATTCTTTTGATAGCTCCACTTCTATGAAAATTAATTCTAAAGGTTCTGGCTATACTGTAATACGTCATTCAGAGTTTTAGATAATTTTTCATTTTATTTATTTGCATCTGACTCATGATTTGGGACTTTAAAGAATTATGTGGCTAGGGAGGCAAGATCCTGGTTATCAGAACAGAGCTCCATTTCAACCTCATTATGTTACTTCTTGTAGAATGCACAGAACTCTTGTTCAGCAAGTGTGACAGGATGTTAGAGGCATTATTAGTAATTGCTAATTGCTGGCTAGGAAATCGATTTACAAGTTCCAGACCAGGGGCCACAAATTATGTGGTTACTTAGTTGTTAGATGTAACACATTTACTTAGATATAAGTCTATATGCTACATGTAAAAAAAAAAATGCCACTTATTCTTTCTTGCCCAGAAGAGAATTTTTGTACTAAATTGCAAGAATTTCAGAAATACATTAAAAATCTTGCCTTAGGGAAACGCTTTTGAGTATACCTTGTGTTATTCAACATGATTTTAATTTGTCATATAGTTGAAAACTAAAATATGATCAGGGGCAATAATGATCATGGTAAAATTTGAGGAAAATGGAATTTGTTGAATCATTTGTTTTCCAATTTTGTCATAGAATTATACTATTTGAGTCTAAAGGGCATTAAGGAGCCCTGGTGGCGCAATGGTTAAACACTTGGCTGCTAACCTAAAGGTTAGGGGTTCGAACCTACCTAGCCATTCTGCAAGAGAAAAACTTGGTAATCTGCTTTCATAATGATTACTGCCATGAAAACCCTATGGAGCAGTTCTACTTTGCGACATGGGGTCGCTATGAGTCAGAATTGACTGGCCACCACCCAAAGACAAAAGGGCATTAGAGATTGTTTATTCTGATACCCAGAAATCATCTATAACATCTTTGTTAAGTGCCCATGCATTCTTGCTTGAATGCCTCTAAAAAAAAAAAAGAAAGAAAGAAAGAAAAAATCAAACCCATTGCCATCGAATCAATTCTGACTCATAGTGACCCTATAGGACAGAGTAAAACTGCCCCGTAGGGTTTCCAAGGAGCTGCTGGTGGGTTTGAGGTGCTGACCTTTTGGCTAGCAGCCAAGCTCTTAACTGCTGTGCCACCAGGGCTCCATGCCTCTAGTGATAGAAAAGCTACAACTTCAAAAAATCATCCATATTCAGATAATATGGACATTTTTGTAATTCTGTCTCTATGTGTCACCCATCATTTTGATTCTTCCACACTCTGTAATGACACTAAATAAAAATTTTCAGTACAAAAACTTTCTACTTTTTATTAAAAAAAAAAAAAAAACTATGTAAAAGTATGTCTCCTGTTCAAACATCTCCCGTTTCTTCAACCATTTCTTATTGGATATTATCTGAATGACTCTTGCCTTTCTAGATGAGAGTCTATGAATGTAGATATATAAAACTCAGAACTCAAACCTTCTTGTTCTACTTCTTGCATTCTATTTATGGGTCAATACATCCCCAGACTTTCTACACGAAACAGAAAGCAGATTACTGGTTGCTTAAGGTTGAAGGGATTAGGATAAAAGGGATATGGGTTTATTTGGGGGTTGATGAAAATGTTCTAAAACTTATTGTGGTCATGGTTGCTCAACTTTGTGACCATACTAAATATCATCAAATTGTACATGCGAAATATGTTGTTGCACGGTTTGTGAATCATATGTCAATAAAGCTCTGTAAATTCTGCTCTGTTACATGGGTCATTGTGAGTTGAAATTGACCTAATGGTACCCAAAAACAGCTACAAAGTAAAATACAATCATTCACAGGAAAAGAAACACAAATGCCAATGAATGTATGAAAAGACATGCACAGCTTCACTAGAAATCATGGAAAGCCAAAAACCAATATGAGAGAATTTGTAACTCATATCATATTGGAAACAAAAATACTGTAGATACCATGTATCACATATACATGAGAACGTGAGGAGAAAACAACTTTAATATATGATTGCACAGAGTGTAAATTGATATAAATACTGAGGAGAGCAATTTTGACATTATCTAGTCAAGACAAAGATACACCTACCCAACAAACCAAAAATTCTACCTTGAAGAATATAGCCTGGATTCCTAAAGAAATTCTTGCACACACGCTCAAGAAGACATAAATAATGTTAACTATAGCACTAGTTTTTTTTTTTTTATAGCCCTGTTAGTAATAGAAAAAAAATGTAGCATAATTTAAATGTTCACTTATAAAGGAATGGAAAATGTAATATATTCATACATTCCATATAGCTATTAAATTGAATGAACTACATCTATAAAAAAAAAAAAACTAGTGCCATCGATATACATATCAATATTTTTGCTGAATGATATACTATATATTTATACAAATCTTTAAAATATGCAAAACAACTCTACACATTGTTTAAGGATACATATGTATGTGATAAAAAGTATAAAATAATGGACAGGAAAGTTACACACCAATATCTGGATAATTGGTTACTTCTGCAAAAGCAGGAGGTACATAGAATTGGAAAGGTATATAAAGGAGACTTCGATTTTGTCTCAAATATTTTCTTCTTTTTAAAGACACAGAGAGAAGAGCTGAGGCAAATAAAGCAAGATTTAACATCTGTTGGATAAGGGTATTGGATTCATGTGTGTTATTTTCTCCATACTTTTTACATTAAAGTTTTTCATAACTTAAAAATTAATAATGTTTGCTACTGTGTGGATAACTTTTTCTTTATTTGACAATTAACACTGTGCATATTAAAACTGTACCTAATTTTTAACCCAAAACTTCTACCTTTAGCATAGTACCTTGCAGACATGGTCACATATATGCGAAAAGATGTGCAGTGATATTTCATACATCATTGATCATAAGAGTAAATGATTAAAAATCACCTAATTTTATCTGTAGACCACTGTGTAAATAAACTCTGATTTATCTCTGTAAGGGGACACTATGCAGCCTGTTATGGAATGAACTGTGTCTCCCAAAAATATGTGTCAACTTGGCTAGGCCATGATTCCCAGTATTGTGTGGTTGTCCTCCATTTTGTGATCTGATGTGATTATCCCAGGTGTTGTATATCTTAACCTCTAAGATGTTAATGAGGCAGGACTCAATATACAGGATTAAGTTATATTTTGAGTCAATCTCTTTTGAGATATAAAAGAAAGAAGCAAACAGAGAGGAGATGGACCTCATGCCACCAATAAAGAAGCGCTGGGAGCTCCAGCAAGAAATTCGAGGCCTACACCTTCCGAATGAAGTGAAGGCTAGAGTAAATACATTTAAGGTTGTGAATCTTGAGGGAAATTTATGGAACTTGAGGAGCCTAAATTTAGTACAATGTTGTCAGTAGGATTTCGTTTCTCAAAGTACATCTCATCTGTTACAAAAAAACACTCCCTCACCAAGCTTCACACAACATATGGCTTCCAGGAACATGCTACTGTAGTGCTTATTAGCAGCATCCAGTTTTATATTTTAGTTCAAAATAGAGTGCTGGGAGACCATCATTGTAGAAAAAAAGTATCCAGCTTCCAATTATGTGTGTTACTCAACATAATTTTTTAAAAATCCTAATTGCTAAGGAAAAACATATATATGTACATGCACACATATATGTACATGCTTTACGAGTAAATTTCAAGAACAATTCAGCATACACAATGACAAGACTATGATTACCAATTCTGTTGAAATTTTTAAGAGGCATAGAACTAATTGGTGAGGGCTAGTGGTACATTGTGCTTTTAATTGATATTCACATCTGACCGTGTTCAGCACTGACTTTTTTCTAACAGCCCTAAGAGTCTATGGCATTGTGAATCAGAATGATCAGCACACCGTAATTAATCCCAAAATATAACAAAATAACTATCACTCAACTTTACAAGAAATTATTTTCCTACATTTTTTTTTACTGACCTTGTAAAGGGGGATAAAATAAAGAACACATGAAAGCATTTAAAGAGAAATCTAAAAATAATAAAGTCCTGATGGAAGTATTAGCAAGTATAAAATGAATATCCTGTTACTCTGATTGGCACTCTATATCATAAAAAAAAAAAAAAATTTTTTTTTTTTTATATCTTATACCTGTTAAAATCAAGCTGGCAGAATTTAAGAAAAAAGATTTGAAAGCATAGCGAAATGCTGACCTGTTACATAGATGACTCAATATGTAACTTTCTGTCAAATTTGCTAATAGTTGAGGTTAATAAAGCATATCAGAGAGTGATATAAATAGTATTATTATAAATACTGCATTTTGAACACATATAGCTAACTAGATTATCAAAAATGAACAATTACTTGAAACAAAATTCCATACCATTTACCTAGTCTATTTTCAGGTCAGCAAATAATAACCTACTTATCACTCGTTCACTTGATCACTCTCTCTTGCTGAGGACATACTTGAATAACTTAAGATAAAGAGATGATCATGTGCTTAAATTATTATTTATGTGGTCCAAGGGTAAGAAACTTTGTGAGTGTGTTCTGTCATCCTGCAATGCTACACTCAGCACCCAAGTGAAATCCGTCAAGTTGATGATCAGGGGAAAAAGTCTATTTCAAGGTTTGTTGGTATATCTTTGTTGTGTGAGCCACCCTATCTCCTTCACTATTAGAAGTTAACAGGCATTAAGAGATATATGGACCCCTTAAATATAATTTGGTACAGTATAAAGTAATAAAGGATGGTGCCACTCCCATTTATACCCTTTGATTCCTGGATCGATGAATCTTGGCTATGGGAAACATAGCACCACTTATTGCATGCTGATTTGGAGCATATACAGCCTCCTGGAGAACATAAATCCAGCCCTCCAAGGTATTGCCTCCTAGCTGGTGATGTACTTGAGTCTAGTTAAAGGTCTAGAAGCAAAGATGGGTGGCGCAGGTGGGTCCTGAGGAGAATCAGCACTGTCTTGCAAGACAACTGCCTCAGGGAGGCCATTATGGTTTCCTCAGATGGAGGTGAAAGAGCTGCTTCTGCTGGCAAAAAAGACTCAATGCTTGCTTCACCATTGTATTTTGGAAGTAGATAACTTATATTCTAGGTTTCACAGGTGCTTAGATAAAGAGGAATTTGGCCCCAGCATGGACCATACCGAAGAGTCTCATCCATACCTGATTTAGATGATGAAATTTGGGATTTAGAGTTGGTGCTGGAATGGGTTAAGACTTTCAGGAATGTTGGGAAGGGGTGAATGTATTTTGCATGCTGAAAGGACAGGATTTGGGGGGAACCAGAGGCCCAGGTAATCCCTGCACAAGTGAAGGTGACCTTGTTTGCAAACAGGGTTTTTCTTTTGTTATCAATTAAGTTAAATGAGGTCACACCAGAGTAGGCTGGGTCATAATCCTAATCCCTCCTGAGTGGTGTTTTATAAAAGGGGAGTACAGACATGGAAATGGGGACACACACAGGGGAAACCACCATCTGAAGATAAATTTATAAGCAGCAAAGGAAGACCAAGGATTGCTGACAGCCACTAGAAACTAGGAGAGAGGCATGGAGCACTTCTTCTCTCAGTGCCCTCAGAAGGAATCAGCGCAACTGATGCTCTGATTTAACTTCTGGCCTCCAGAATTGTGAGAAAAAAAAAATTCTGTTCTTCCAAACCATCCACTTTATAGGATTTTGTTCTGGCAGATGTAGGAAACTAAGACACAGTGCTCCTGATCTAAATCACATCACACCATTATTAAACACTAATATCCAACATATGTCCTGTTGTTGTCATTGTTATGTGCCATTGAGTTGATTCCGACTCATAGTGACCCTATAGGACAGGGTGGAGCTGCCCATAGGACTACGTATGTCCTAGCATTGCTTAAATTATTAATTTGGGTGAAAAGAGAGAAATTTGAAGTGTTAAGATAAAAATCATATTAAGCCAATAATAGAAATTGACTGAAGTTTCTTTAATATATAATTTGCAAATTGTAGTAACATTTCAAATAAAACCCAAAACCAAATTCATTGCTGTCAAGCCGATGCTGACTCATAGCAAACCTATAGGACAGAGTAGAACTGCCCCATAGGGTTTCCAAGGCTGTAATCTTTATGGAAGCATACTACCACATCTTTCTCCTGTGGAGCATCTGATGGGTTCGAATCCTCCACCTTCCCATTAGCAGCCAAGTGATTAACGACCGTGCTACCAGAGTTCCTTGCACATTTCAACTGCGGGGTCAAAAATGTTCCAAAGATGAGAATGCCTCCAGATACTCTGATACCCTATCTCATCAACATTGCCATGGAAAACAGGGCTAAACAGTGTTTTCATAATAAGGTACCATAAAGCACAGCTTCTAGTCAGACCCTGGAGTTCTTGTTTCTCAAAACTGATGGCATATACACAATTCTTTAAAACAGCCCAATCCTAAGGCAAAATAATTTCCACTGAGCTGCTAACTAGGCTACTGTTTGACTTAAAGGTAACTTAAAGAAAAAAGCCCATTGCCGTCGAGTTGATTTCAACTCATAGTGACCCTATAGAACAGAGTAGAACTGCCCCATAGGGTTTTCAATGAGTTCCTGGTGGATTCAAACTGTTGACCTTTTGGTTAGCAGCCACACTTCCTAACCACTGTAACACCAGTTTCCAAAGGTGACTTTAGGGAACTTGTTTCTTCAAGGCCCAAAGTTCAAAAGGAGATCTAAGGACAAATGACATGGGTGGGACACCCCAACTCTGCGGATTCCAAAAATCTGGATTTCCAGAAGAATTAAAATGGTTTCTTAAAAATAACCCAGTGAGCACATGCATTTAAAAACTATGTAGGAGTTGAGGCCAAGATTGCAGAGTAGTCAGATGCTTCCTGTGGTCCCTCTTACAACAAAGACCACAAAAAAACAAGTGAATCAATTATATATGACAATCTAGGAGCCCTGAACATCTAAGACAAAGTTGAGGGGTCGGACTGAGAGCAAGAGAGAGGGAGAGACAGTTCAGAAGCAGCAAGAATTTGCCAGACCTGACCTGGCCAGCACCCTGCAGCCTGGATCAGCTGGCACATGTGTGCAGGCTGAGGCAAGCAGTAGTGCTCAGGATGTGTTTTCCACACTGGGAGAAACCAAGCATCAGAGACTACTCTCCTCAAGCCTCCAAAACCGGTGAGAACAGACAATCAGTGAAAGATAAGTACAAGCATCTAACCCACTGCGTGGATCAAAAAAAAAAAAACCCTCTCCCCCTTCGGGAAGTACCTCTTTTCCAATAACCTGTCCCCTTCCCTCTCTACTCCAGGTCCCAGTCTGGCTTCAGCGATTCCTGTACCCTCTGGGCTGGAAGTAGGTCGTGTTACGCATCCTGAGCCATTCTCCCAGCAGTGGAGAGGGAAAAAAATTAATAAACAGGAAAAGATAATCTGCCAGCTCCCCTAAGCTAGGAACTCAGGGCAGGCACAGTACTTTTGCCTAGGCACAGGCATAAGGGGTCCATGGACTTTGAATGCCATTCACCCCTGCATAGGCCTATGTGGGCCCATTTCAACAGCAAAGGCCCTCATTAGCACAGTACAACAGGGTATATACTTGAAGCCTATTTTCAACTGCAACAGCTAGCTATAAGGGGGAGTGGCAGATATGTGACATTTGACACCACCCTGCCAATTAAGCAGGGTCCTCACCAACCCACATTAGGGGCCTGAGGACTGATGCCTCCACCAACTCCACCTAACTACCTGCAACAGGGGTCAAAGAATAAGTGCTGCCTCCCAGTCCTTACAGCCAACAGCACTGGGTGCCCAAAGTCCAGCTGCAAAATCCACCCACCTACATGCTCTAGGGAACAGGGACACGCCTTCCACCCAGACACTCAGGGGCAGCTCTCAGCCCCCTGCCTTGCACATCACATGACCTGCTACCGCAGCCAGATACCTGTGCCTACTCCGATCACCTCTGCCTGTCTAGGACTGTAATGAGAGCCTGCACCACACACTCGGTGACCAATGACCTAGGCACCTAAAGTGAGTCCACACAAGAAGAATAAACAGATTCCTGGGCTCACATACCTAGTAACAGCTGTAACCACCTGGTGACAGGACATGACAGCTTCAAAGATGCCAATAATCAAAGTCGCTCACGTGAGTAGCCTATTTGGGCATATCAAAACAAAACAAAACAAGAAGCTAGGACAGAGTAGGCAAATATAAAATAAACAAATTTAATAATTTATTGATGGCTCAGAGACAACAGTCAACATCAAATCACATAAAAAGGCAAGCCATGATGGCTTCAGCAAGTGACCAAAACAAAGAACCAAGAAACCTCCTGGAGGAATATAATTCCTTGTAATTACCAGAGGTAGAATTCAAAAGATTAACACACAGAACTCTTCAAGAGATCAGACAGATCAGGCAAAACACAGGCCAAGCCAAGAAACACACAGACAAAGCAACAGAGGAACTTAAGAAGGTTATACAAGGGCATAATGACAAATTTAATAGGCTTCAAGAATCCATACAGAGATAGCAAACAGAAATCCAAAATACTAACAATAAAATTTCAGAATTAGACAACGTGATAGAAAGTCATAGGAGCAGAAGTGAGTCAGTGGGAGTCAGAATTAGTGAGATTGAAGATAAAGCACTTGACACCAACTTATTTGAGGAAAAATCAGATAAAAGAATATAGAAAATGAAGAAACCCTAAGAACTACGTTGGACTCTATCGAGAGGAATAACCTATGAATGATTGGAGTACCAGAAAAGGGAGGGATAACAGAAAATACAGAGAGAATTGTTGAAGATTTGTTGGCAGAAAACTTCACTGATATAGTGAAAGATGAGACAATAACCATCCAAGAAGCTCATTGAATGCAACACAGGATAGACCCCACAAGAAAGTCACTAAGACATATTATAACTTGCCAAAACCAAAGATAAAGAGAGAATTTTAAGAGCAGTTAGGGATAAATTTAAAGTCATCTACAAAGAAGAGCCAATAAGACTAAACTTGGACTACTCAGCAGAAACCATGCAGGCAAGAAGGCAATGGGATGACATACATAAAACCCTGAAGGAAAAAAATTTTCAGCCAAGAATTATACATCCAGCAAAACTGTCTCTCAAATATGGTGGTGAAATTATGGCATACCCAGATAAACAGAAGTTATGGAATTTCTAAAAAACCAAACCAAAATTATGAGAAATACTAAAGGGAGTCCTCCAGTTAGAAAATCAATAACATCAGATAACAACTGAAGACTAGAACACAGGACAGAACAACCAGATATCAACCCAAATAGGGAAGTCACAAAAATAAATCAAAGCTAAAATACTGAAAATACGGAAACAGAGATATCAATATGTAAAAGATGACAACATTAAAACAAAAAAGAGGGACTAAATAATGTAGTCATAGAACTTTTATATGGAGAGGAAGTCAAGGCAATATCGAGAAATAAAAGATTGATTTAAACTTAGAAAAATAGAGGTAAATATTAAGGTAACCACAAAGGAAACTAACAATCCTACACTTCAAAATAAAAACCATGAAAAACATACAGATTCGGCAAATACAATATCAACAACAATGAAAAAGATGAAAGAAAATACATAAAGAAAAAAGACTCAGCGCAGAAAATTAAGTGGAACAAAGAAACTGTCAACAACATGCAAATAAAAGACATCAAAATGACAGCATTAAACTCATACCTATCACTAATTAGACTAAATGTAAGTAGACTAAATGCACCAATAAAGAGACAGAGAGTAGCAGAATGGGTAAAAAAAAATGATCCACCTTATGTTGCCAACAAGAGACACACCTTAGACTCAAAGACACAAGCAAACTAAAACTAAAAGGATGGAAAAAAATATATCAAGCAAACAACAATCATAAAAGAGTAGCAGTGGTAATATTAATCTCTGACAAAATAGACTTTAAAGCAAAATCCACCACAAAGGATGAGGAAGGACACTATATAATGATTAAAGGGTCAATATACCAGGAGGACATAACCATAATAAACATTTATGCACCCAATGACAGGGCTCCAAAATACATAAAACAAACTCTAACAGCATTGAGAAGAGAAATAGACAACTCCACAATAATAGTAGGAGACTTAAACACTCCACTTTCAGTGAAGGACAGAACATCCAGAAAGAAGCTCAATGAAGACACGGAAGATCTAAATGCCACAATCAACCGACTTGATCTCATAGATAAATACAGAACACTCCACCCAACAGCAGCCAAGCATGCTCTCTTTTCCAATGCACATGGAACATTCTCCAGAATAGACCACATATTAGGCCACAAAGCAAGCCTTAACAGAATCCGAAATATTGAAATATTACAAAGCATCTTTTCTGACCATAAAGCCGTAAAAGTAGAAATCAATAAGAGAAAAAGCAAGGAAAAAAATCAAATACATGGAAACTGAATAACACGTTGCTGAAAAAACACTCGGTTATAGAAGAAATTAAAGACAGAATAAAAAAATTCACAGACTCAAATGAGAATGAAAACACATCCTACCAGAACCTTTAGGACATAGCAAAAGCAGAGCTCACAGGTCAATTTACAGCAATAAACGCACACATCCAAAAAGAAGAAAGGGCCAAAATCAAAACATTAACCCTACAACTTGAACAAGTAGAAAGAGAGAAGCAAAAGAAACCCTCAGGCACCAGAAGAAAGCAAATAATAAAAATTAGAGCAGAATTAAATGAAATAGAGAAGAGAAAAACAATTGAAAGAGTTAACAAGACCAAAAGCTGGTTTCTATGAAAAGATCAGCAAAATCAATAAAGCATTGGTCAAGCTGACAAAAGAAAAACAGGAGAGGAAGCAAATAATTCAAAGAAGAAATGAGATGGGCAATATCACAACAGACCCAAATGAAATTAAAAGAATCATAACAGAATACTATGAAAAAGTTGTACTCTTCAGACAGGGTTTGGACTGGACTATAAGACAGAAAATGATTAAAGAAAAAAAGCAAGCAAGCAAGAGGCCATCAAAGATGCGTCAATTGGTCCCAACCCACCTGGAGCAAAGGAAAATGAAGAACACCAAAGACACAAGGAAAATATGAGCCCAAGAGACAGAAAAGAACACATAAACCAGAGACTCCATCAGCCTGAGACCAGTAGGACTAGACTGGTGCCCAGCTATCACCAATGACTGCCCTGACAGGGAACACAACAGAGAGTCCCTGACAGAGCAGGAGAAAATTGGGGTGGCGAACTCAAATTCTAGTAAAAAGACCAGACTTAATGGTCTGACTGAGACTGGAGGGACCCCAGAAGACACGGCCCCCGGACTCTCTGTTAACTTGGAACTAAAACCATTCCCGAGGCCAACTCTTCAGACAAAGATTAGACTGGACTATAAGGCATAAAGGGAACCCTGGTGGGGTAGTGGTTAAGTGCTATGGCTGCTAACCAAAAGGTTGGCAGTTTGAATCTACCAGGTGCTCCTTGGAAACTCTGTGGGGCAGTTCTACTCTGTCCTATAGAGTCGCTATGAGTTGGAATCGATAGCAGTGGGTTTGATTTTGGTTTTTTATAAGACATAAAATGATGCTCATGAGGGTATGCTTCTTAGCTCAAGTAGACGCATGAGACTTAAGTGGGCAGCTCCTGTCTGGAGTGGAGATAAGAAGGCTGAGGGGGACAGGAGCTGGTTGAACAGACATGGGAAATCCGTGGTGGAAAGGGGGCGTGAGGTCACATTATAGGGATAGCAACTAGGGCCACATAACAACGTGTGTGTAAATTTCTGTATGAGAAACTAACTTGAACTGTAAGCTTTCACCTAAAGCACAATTTAAAAAAAAAAGGGCATGCCAGAAAAAAAAATTTATATATATATATATAACATTTTTAGTCCATCTTAATCTCCAACTTCTTCAAAAGGAGAGAAAGTAAAATTTTCAAAGATCCAGTTCCAGTGTTTCTGAAAGATAAAACAAGTAGAGGCAGAAGAGTGTAAATCTGGTTGCACTTTGAGCAGAGCTCCAGGGCATCAGAGCTTTTTGGGAATCCACAGGGCATTACATAGACACAGGCTGCAAGGATCACCAAGTCATGCGGGGTAATAAAACCGCTTTAATTTTATATCTTCTTCCTTAATTTTGCTATTCCGATCTTTAGGTGAAGCAAGTCACACAATCAAGTAAGAATGACATAAACAATGCCAACTATTTGAAAATAAAACACCTGAAAACCAACTAAGAAAACCTCTGAAAATAACGTTTTACACCAAAAAAAGCCCCCAGTTCACACATTGGCTGCAAACTACTTGTGTTAATTACCTAGTGCTGCTTTGGGTCTGGGCTATAACAGAAATAGCGCAAGCGGGTTGCTTTAACAAACAGAAACTTATTTTCTTACTGTTTAGGTGGCTAGAAGTCTGAATTCAGGGCACCAGCTCTAGGGGAATGCTGTCTTTTACCGTGGGCTCTGAAGGAAGGTCCATGTCTCTTCTCAGCTTCTGTTTCTCAGTTCCTTGGTGATCTTCATGTGGTGAGGCATACATCTTCCCCATCTCTGCTTGCTTGCTACTTGCTTAATCTACTCTTTCAAATCTCAAAAGAGCTTGATTTAAAACACACCCTACACTAAGACTGCCTCATTAACATAACAAAGAAAACCCTATTCCCAAATGGGATTATAACCACAGATATAAGGGTTAGGATTTACAACACATTTTTGAGGGACATAATTCAATACATAGCACAACTTTTATTCTGTTGTGCAGTAATGCAATTTCATTTAGAGACTCTGGTATCATAATATGAGTTCACAATATTTGCAGTTGTAATGTTCTAACCAAATTAATTTCAGGATGTAAAACCTACACCAAATGACTCTAGCCTAAAGTTGCCTTAGCATGAGATAACTAAGACAATGCAGAGCTTTTGATATGGAATAAAAGAAGTGACTAATAACCCATAGCCAGACCTCAGTTCAGTAAATACAACCAGAACACAGTGGTTGCAACAACGGGCTCAAGCATAACAACGATTGTGAAGATGGCACAGCACTGGGCGGTGTTTCCTTCTGTCGTACACAGGACTGCTATGACTCGATGGTGCCTAACAACAACATCCTATAAGCAATGCCATTAGTTGATTTTACATGAGTCAGCTACTCTGCTCAGATACATTTAATCAGTGAAATCAAGAGAAGAAAAAAATATCTATATGGATTTTCCCCCCTAATGGTGGAAAGTTATTCCAAACTCTTAGACCTAGAAAAATAAACCCTAAAGTTTATCTGCATATATATGACATGCACTGTATTTTCAAAAGTTCAATTAATACTTTACAATAAACTGGTTTTTGTTTGCAAAGGATGTTGACTGGATAAATTAAATAAAAGAGGAAGACCTGAATGATTCAGAGGTAAAAGAACAGGAAAAATTGAAAAGGTCAGAACAATACATCGAATAGGTTGAAGGGGTCTGGACCCAGCAGCTGAAAGGATTATTGATTCAAGTCCAGCCGCAGAGGACTCCTGGGAGATTGGCTACAACATGGAAGGAGATGCTCAGAATGACTGAGATGAAGCATCAGTGCTCAACTGGTCCACACGAGGTGTGAGTCGATTATTTTACTTGTTTGATTTCATCTGTGTTTGATAAAGAATTTCACTTTGAACTTCTAGGCTTGGACTTTTCTAAAGCTGTTAAGATGTAGAACTGATCTGCCCAGTTATCCCTGAAGAGATATAATTTCCACAGAAATGCGAGGAATAAAAGTTTCCCCAATAATTAAGCAAGATGAAGGGGCTCTAACCCTGCCATGAAGCGTTTAAAGATTGCTTTATTAAAATTATTAGTGTAAAATAAAATAATCACCACTATACTTTCTGCTATGTATGGAGGATTACTGGTTTTTTCTTAATATTTTTGAGAATCAAACCTATGTCCAGTGTTTGTTTCAAGTCGTATATATGTCGGTTATACTTGAGAAAATTTAACAGTCTCAAAATAATTTTTCTAAAGATAAATATCACAGTTTTTATAAAGGACGACTCTTCAGTCACCCACAGGACCGCACTGACATTGGGACCCTGCATTATATTTGATTCCACTGCCCCTCAGACAGCAGGATTTTTTATTTCCTTGTGTCCCCAGGATATAAAGTTCATGCTTCCATCAAGATTTGAAGAAGCAAAAAAATAATAATAATAAAACCAAAAAGTTATCTATAATTTTCATTGGCAGTAAGAGAGTTACAGTCACTTCGCAAATGGTAGGTAGGTGTGAAAAGCAGTCACGCAGATGAGCTAAAGGCAGACATCCTGGGTTCAGCTCCCAGCTCAACCTCTTACTAGCTGCCTGATCCTAATTTCCCTGTCTCAGTTTCCTGATCTGTGTAATGGGCTTGATCACAATACTCCATTATTGGCCTGTGTGAGAATGGACTGAAGCAACTTTTAGAACGGCATGTGGGGCATTATGATTACTGTGTTTTTTAATTATTACTATTCAGGCACACTGTACAATTATTTCCATCATACTCTTTACATTTTTGTAATTAAGTTCATGAAAAGTTGAGTAGTAAAACCCAAGTCAGAAGATCAACATAAATGTCAGTGATGTGGCAATAGCATCAAAATACCAATATTTTAAATCTGGGTGTAGATTCTCCCTCATTCAAGCAATGTAAAAGACAAACACTTAGTGATTTTGAAAATTAATTAATTTGACTTGGTTCAAGAACATCCTACCTGAGTACAGTGGAAGATGACTGACGCTTGGTGAGCAGCCCTCCCAAGTGCCAAAGGTTCGAAGTAAACAATAACTTCTTTGGTGGAGTAAGGATGGACAATCAGCTGTGCAAATACATGACGAATCAAAAGAGAAACAACAATCAATCCTTTGGTGAGTCAGCATCTTTGTGTGCGGGCTACAGGCAGGGCTGACGTTTGTGTGATGGCCCTGTTGCCTTGCACACGTTCTCTGTTCTGTCGGCACGCCTGCTCGGCTGCACTGGTAAACCCATCTGTGAGAAGCAGTGTTTGCTAATGCTCATTGCAAGTTCTTCCCCAGACACTGACCACACGAAGTTACTTGCCGTGTGAAAGGAAGTTGGGCTTAATATTGTACGTTGAGTTAAAACCCCCAATACAAGAAATATGCCTTTTATTCTGAACCCCATAGCTCATCATCCATGCCATGGTCCATGTCAAACCACCAGGAACCTGAACTGTAGACTTGGTGGCGTCAAAAGAAATGTACTGACTCTAAGCACAGATGTAAGACATGCCTCTTAGTGCGCGATGAAGTTTTCTTCATCTTCCTACCACACACACTCAGGGTGTGACTGTGGTCTGCCACAACAATGTGAGTCTGTCAGTATGAGTTTGAATGAACTCTTTAGGGACAGTGAAAGAAGGAGCAATTCTATCAAATATAATGGGGGTGTGAGTACCTAATGTAATCAAAATGCTAGACTGGGAATAATATAATATTTACTATCAATACTTACAGAATAAGTAATATGTCTCAAATGTAATTGTTTACACAAACATGTTTTGCCAGTTAACCTCTGAAGAACTATAGTGCAATTTAACAGGGATGTTCTATTTCTGTAAATATAACACTTGGTGCTCAATAAACTCTGGTAATAAACATGAAATATAAATGCAAACTTAATGACGTGTTCGTAACAGGGTCACCTCCTCATTATATATGTCTAATTAATTTAGGAAGACCATAGAATACTCTATAGGGTTTTTCTTTTATAGTCTATACTATACTACACTCTACGACTCGACAGCAATGGGTTTTTTTGGTGGGGTTTTTATAGAATACTCATGAACTTGGATTTTAATTCTAGTTCTACCACTTATTAGCTATGTGATTTAAGTGTTTTAGCCTCTTTGGCCTCAAGTTTTTCTTCTATAAACATATGTGAGGTTTGTGGTGAAGATTAATTGAGGTAGTATACGTAACCAAAAAAAAAAAACCAAAAACCAAACTCAGTGCCGTCGAGTCGATCCCGACTCATAGCGACCCTATGGGACAGAGCAGAACTGCCCCATAGAGTTTCCAAGGAGCGCCTGGCGGATTCAAACTGCCAAACCTTTGGTTAGCAACCGTAGCACTTAACCACTATGCCACCAGGGTTTCCATGTATAACCAAGCGGTAATTAAATCAGAAATCCTTTATTTCTCTGAAAATTCACCAGAAAAATGTATCTCCTATGGTTTCAAGAAACAAAAGATAAACACCATTGGTAGGAATTTAACTGCAGAAAACCTACTGGTTTCATGTAATGAGATATATTTAATATTTTAAACCTAGGAAGTTTTTGAACCTTAAAAACACTTCATTAAAAGCAAATGTCATCATGATAGCCAATCCCAATGTGTGAACTTACACTGGATCCTAGTTCAAAAGGGAAAAATAGTCTTATGAGAGCGGAATAAACTTGAATATGGACTAGATACTAGACAATGCAACATTTAGTGTTGAAAATGCATGATGCCTACAACTTACTTTCAAATTGGACAGTAAGCAATGTAAGAGAGAAGAGACAGAGAGACAAATGTGGCACATTGTTAATAATTCATGAACCAGTGTAGAAAGTGTCAGGTTGTTCATTGTATTAATCTTTCAACTTTTGTACCTGTTTGAAATATTTCACAATAAATATTTGGAGGGAAGCAAGTTTAATATCATATTTGCTTTGATAGTCTATACTTATTAAAGTATTTTTTAATTTTCATTTTTTAATTTATTAAAATTTAATAATTTAATTTAAAATCCTTACATAAATACAAATACTATACAATGAAAACAAAGAGTAAAGTGAAATATAAATGTATTTCCCAATTTATCATCTTTGCCATTATGTTAATATGCTTCTAATTGTTCTGTAGTATTTAGTGGTATTTTTCTTATCTGTATTTTTGAGTTACATTTTAATATTAGAGTGCATTGCATGTATTAGGTGTTCAATAATGTTTGATGAATGAATAAAAGAATAAACAAACTTCACTCTTCTCTAAAAGTAATGATATAAAGGATATGAAAGCACTACTCTCTAATGAGGAAGAGTTATAAGTAAACTATAACCTGAACATCATGGTCCATATAATTTATAAAAATGTGTCTACATTTTAATACAATTTTCCTAAAATTAAACTATATCCATCAATGTTAGCAATGTAATATTTAGTGATTTCTAATTTGACACATTATGGTAGCTGAGAATTAATTTCATATCATGATTTATTAGTTGGCAACCAGTATTTGGCAAGACAGGTGTTAAGGAGATATAAACAAAGAAATTACGTAGCAATCACTAAGTAGAAAAAAAAAGCCTTTATTTAAGAACCATATTTGCTTAGGAGAGCTTGATTGATGTGAAGTCCTTTCATAAAAATATTCTATTGCAATTATCATTCTGAAGTTTACCCTTAAGTATGCAGTTTTGCACATTCATTGCAAATGTTTGGTATCATATATTTTGCAAACACTGTCACGTTAAAGCTTCAGATCATGTTATATGACTTGGATAAAGGAGAGAAGCGATTGAGGTCCATTGAGTGGCCCCAATCTCTGCCCTGGACCCAGGACTGAGAAAATGGGACAGAAGGAAGAGAGAGGGGTAGAGGCTGGAAGTGGGAGGAGATGTGGGCAGGAACTCAGGAAGGGCTAGAAAAGAACCAGTTTCTTGGGACTCTGGACACACATCATGACTACTGAGTCAAACTGATTCCTAAAAGGCTCACAAATAAAACACATCCAGTTTATTTAGAACTTGGTGATCATGAGCGTGACTCTAGTATATATACTTTCAAAATTTTGTATGAACATGACATTCTTCTTTGATAAATCAAAATTTGGGGGACAAAATTTGGGGTCGCTATGAGTCGGAATCGACTCGATGGCACTGGGTTTTTTGTACATATATATGACAAAAATTTATTTTTAAGTTTCAGAAATTTTCAATCTTATTAATTTAAATGATAATATTCCCTGGTATTCCAAAATCAGAATTTTTAAATACTCTAGTAGCAGCAAGTTATCTGGTTTTCTGAATGTACTTACTGGTAATCTTCTGTTAATATCCAGGACAAAATTGCCAGGATTACTGTTTGCTGCTTCCAATTCTAAGGTTTCACGGGTAGGATTAGTGAAGGGAATTCATGACAGACCTGGTAGAAAAATCAAAGCTAGTTAAGTTATTGGTTTTCATAAACTTAATGATAATTCTATAAACTTGTAACTTTGGGGAATTTCAAAATAAGAATAATCATTTGTGAACTAAGGACACTTTGCTAAAATAAGTAATCCCTGACTCTCTATTTTTGAGACCAAGTGTTATTGCATATTTCATGTTGGAAAATATTCCAGTTTCAGGAGCAGCATCTACCTGCTCTTTTACAACTGTTAAATCTAGCCAAAAAAGCTAACATAGTCTAGAGATAGTAACAAAGAGTAAGAAACCCTAAAGTTCCCACACATAACAATAACAAGGTCCAAATTAATTGTGACCCCAATACCACCCAGCGTGTTTTCTCCGTTTTCAAAAAGGGGCAACTGAGAGCTTAACATAACTAAGGCCGTGATAAACCTATAAGTTGTTCTTCCTCTTCCTGCCTCCTCACATACCTCTGTTAATGACTTTGTTTTGACCAAATGTTAATGACTTCGTTCTTTGTTTTAAACTGATACAAATAATCTTTTGTTCTGGCAGGACTACCTGTGGCATACAACCCCTACAGGAGAGTTGGAGCCCAGGTATCAGATATGTATGTCTTTAGCCTAATAAATGTCTGGCAGGGGGCTACAAAGACACTTGTAACCCTTGTAAGATTCTATACAAGCTCTAATGTAAAACTGCTCTTTGTGGCTCCACAGAGACAGCCTGTGTTGTGCCGGGTCCCTGGTGATGTATGCATCTCCTTAATAAACTTCCTCACTCTTTCTGACATGGAGTTTGTTTCATTGTTTCATTGGCTCGACTGCTCCGGGGCATGGACCCAAATCAGGTAACATTAATGATAAGTAAATGCCAAATAAGTAAATGGCAAATACGTGGCTGGTGGTTATGCTCACAGCAAACCATAGTAAAGAGGGCTCCTAACACTCAGTCAACGGGAACTTCTAATGCTTTCCATGTACAGCATCCGCATTGTAATCCTGCATTATCTTCCCATAACCTTGAACTGTAACACCATAATACGGTAATTTTATCTATGTACAGTTTTGCTTATCTCTCTCTTCACTGTCTCCTGATCATAACCCCAAAAAGATCAAGATTAAAATCTAAAAGTTATTAAAGCTGTAAAAATATAAATGAAATTATCACCACACATTTATCATTCATTTTTGCAATATCATGGTCATCTGAAGGAGAAAATTAACAATATGTATTGAGCAGAATTGAGTTCCTTGATTAAAATTGTATAATTCAAATAAATGGCCGTTTTCCTGATTATGTATAGTGATACACCTTAGAATAAAGAGAGAATTATACATTGGCGTTTTGATTCTACACTACAAATTTTAAAAGTCTCTGTAAATCATGATTTTTTTTGTTTGTTTCACCAGGCGCGTATATTTTACTGAAAAATTCGATGAAAATTACCAAACTTTTATTAATTGTAATAAATACAACACATTACACATCATGACAGATTTTTTTCCCCCTTTGGTAAGCATTGCCATGAGTCGGAATCAACTCAATGGCAACTAACAACAACAAGAAGCATCTGCTTGGTATATTTTGCAGAAAGCCAATGTCTCAAATTTTCTCGTAGGCACTGCCATAGAAAAGTAGGAATGAAATATTGCCAAACTAGGTGTCTATGCTACGGTGAGGGAAAATGTTCAAACATCATTAAGAAGCAAATTTGATGTTCTTATTTGATGCAAACTCTGTGGATTTTAACTGCATTTATTGTTGTCGTTAGGTGACTTGAGTGAATTCCTACTCATAGCAACCCCACAGAGGAGAACTGCCGCATAGGGTTTCCTAGGTTGTAATATTTACGGGAGAAGATCCTTGGGTCTTTCTCCCGCCAAGCAACTGCTGGGTGGGTTCTAACCTCCAACCTTTTGATTAGCAGCCCAGTGCTTAATCATTGCCCCACCAGGGGTCCTCTTAGCTGCATTAAAAAAAAAAAGTGCATATTTCATATTTCAATTTAACCTCCCCAAATATCCACTTTTTCCTTCTCAAGGTCAGTTTCAAACACAGCTTGTGATTAATTGAAATTGAAAAGTGTTTATAGCTGAATCTGTGCGTTTGTTTAAATAATAAAGGTGCAGATACAGGTCTTGGGTTTGGTTATAAGTAAACAACACAGAAAATACAGTCATATGGAGACCGTCCATTCTCCTATTTCTATTTACAGAGATATGTGGCTCACCTTGTCACTGTAAAAATTAAAAGGAAAGAAAAAGGAAGTTGGTCATGATTTCCTAAATTCAATTTGATCATCTCTCTAAAATTTTATGTCCATACATGAAATTGACCTCAAATATAATCAGCGTTTAAATCTCAGGCTGAGGCAGGTTAAAGTTAATTACTTCACGTGGTGTGGCGCTAACTCCATTTATTTGTATTGTTTCAGCAAGTAAGTTTTTCAGATATCCCTAATTTGACATATTACCTTTTTGTTAAAATCTCTCTTTTGATAAGCATCAAAATTCAATCACTATATGTATATACGGAAACCCTGGTGGCGTAGTGGTTAAGTGCTACGGCTGCTGACTAAAGGGTCAGGAGTTCGAATCCGCCAGGCGCTCCTTGGAAACTCTATGGGGCAGTTCTTCTCTGACCTATAGGGTCGCTATGAGTCGGAATCGACTCAATGGCACTGGCTTTGGTTTTTTTTTTTTAATATGTATATATATATATATATATACACACGCATATGTGTACACACATATAGAGAGAGACAGAAAAAGAGACAGAACGGTAAGTAATGATAAAGCAAATCTGGTAAAATGTTAATATTTGGGAAATCAAGGTGAAGGTATATGGAAATTTTTTGTACTGTTTTTACATCTTTTCTGTAAATCTGAAAATGTTTCAAAATGAAAAGTTAAAAATTAAAAAAAAATCGCTATATAAAATTAAAATCAAAATAGGTTTCAGGTGACAGTGTTTATAAATTGAGAAAATTAAGCACATTTACTTAGGGCTTTAAAAATGAATTTCTAAAATTCCCCAACTGTTTGACAGGTTCTTTGGTATTCAAACCCTACAGGTGTCAAAACAAATGAGTCAGTCCAACCTTGTTCTGTACAATTTATATCATCTTAATTATTCTATTAGTGCTTCGACTTTCATCTCCTTTTACCACCAGGTTTCCTGGTACTTCATCTTATTTTTAAAAAATTGCAAGGAAACTATGATAAGAATTAGAAGCATCCTGAGCAACCATCAGTCTATACTTATTTTCTAAGATAAGTCACAGGAAATGTTGAGCCTTCTCCCAAAATGGATCCAATCCAGTTCTAATGAGAGTCACAGTTGCTCTTGCTAGGCAGAGTAAGAACTAAACTCGATACCCATAAGTCTCATTTCATTAACATACAAAGTGATTCTAATATGAGGGGAAACCTAAGCCTTCAAATCAGTACTGACTGAGGCTCAATCTACAGCCAGTTTTCTCCCCTCAGGGCTGGGAAAGATAAATAAGGGGTGGGATCCATCTACTAGTGGAGACTGAAATGAGGTGAGACAAGAGGCTGGGGCCAAATTAGGAAGGGCCTCACAGTCCAGAGTGAGGGCCTTTCATGTCTTCTTAAAATCAGTAAAGTGGCCTCAAGTATTGTTGTTGTTGTTGTTTGTTTGGTTTTGGTTTTTTGGTGTTTTTGTTTTAGCAAGACAGCAACATGCTCAAATATATCTATTATTTGATTATGATGATTATTCTGGCATTATGGTTGCAAAATGAGCTGCAGTGAGAAGAGACTGGAGGCACAGAGACTAGTTATAGTTATATTGCACCAAAATCCAGGTGAGAGATCATGAGCTAAGGCAGGGGCAATAGGAATAAAGAGGAGGCAAGAGCCTCCAGAGATATTGAACAGGGAGGATAGCTGGAATTTGGAATTTGGTGTAAGTCTGTGTTTGGAAGGATAAGGAGCAAGGGGAAAGAGGTGCTATGTATGAATCCAGAGAGGATGTGAAAATAATTTAGTAAATAGTAGTCAGAATATTATAAAAGAGAAGCCAGACACAAAAGGTCTGTATAATGCCATTTACATGAAATATCCAGAAGGGTAAATCAATAGAGACATCAAGTAGTTTAGTAGTTTCCAAGGGCTGGGGAAGGAGCCCTGATGGGACAATGGTTAGGCACTGGTCTGCTGACTGAAAGATCTGAGGTTCAAACCCACCAGCTGCTCTGCTGGAGAAAAGACCTGGAGATCTGTTCCCATGAAGATCACAGTCAAGAAAACCCTACGGGGGAGTTCTACTTTATGCATTGGAATCAACTGTACAGCATGCAACAACAACAACAGGGGCTGGGGGCAGGAGGAAATGTGGAATGACTACTAATGGGTATCAGTTTCTCTTTTCGGTGATGAAAATGTATGGAAATTAGATAGTGGTGATGATTATACAATATTATAAATGTAGTAAATGCCGCTTGATTGTACAGTTTAAGATGGTTAATTTTATGTTATGCATATTTCACCTAAAAAAAAAACATAAATACGTATAGGAAAAAATCAAATAGGATAGATAATATCAGAGGGTACCAGACATAGAAAAAAAAAAAGACATAGAGGTAAGTATTATTCATGAAGCTCCAATTTCAATTGTGTGTTTGTGGTGTGTGCGTGTTGTGTGTGTGTCTTATAGGTTGCAAAATAAAATAGATTTCTTACTGTGAGTCACATTGCAAAAAACGTTTTAAAGAACTTTTTGGATGGCTGGTTGGATGGTTAGGAAACGGGATGAGATAAAGTACATAGAAGGAAGTTTTGCTGGGAGATAATGAGCCTGCAGCACACTTAATATCCACAGTGCAGATGGAGGCATGAGTCTCAAGTTCAAGGGGGCTTTGAGCTGAGCTAGAGTCTCAATACAAAATAAAATATATCTGACAAAAAAAATGCTTATTTAAAGCACTCATGATCATGACTTAAAATGAATCCTATTTATATTTTCATTATAAATCAAACAATAGCTTTGTAAGATAGAAAGTAATTACAGTTCAAGATTTGTCTACACGTGTTACAACTATGAAATAAAATAAACTGTATTTCAAAACATTTCATAATAAAACAGTATGTTTTCTGGGGATTACAGTCAATTACATTGCTAAATATTAATATAATTTGATATTATTTGAAGAATTAAAATCTATAACTTATACATTTCATATATTTAAATGTTAAAATTTCAATATATTGAAATTTCAATATATTAAAATGATTGTAATGACTCAAGATGCAGAAAGCAAAAGAGCTGTGATCCCTGGTGGCACAGTGGTTAAGAGCTCGGCTGCTAACCAAGAGGTTGGTGGTTCTAATCCACCAGCCACTCCTTGGAAACTCTGTGGAGTAGTTCTACCCTGTCCTATAGGGTTGCTATGAGTCAGAACCAACTCAACAGCAATGGGCTAAGAAGCAAGATATAAACTACAGAGATGCTAGACCCATTTTTCATCCAGTGAAAGTTTTCTAATTGAATTAGATCTACCTCTTTATTAAGTATCAATTTTGTCAGTAGTTAGATATAAATAACAATTTGAAGGTTATAAACACATATATGATTTAGAGACAGAATTAATTTTTATAATAATTTAAAATGTTAATACTGATACTTCTTCTTTGGCTTCTTTATTTCTCAGTAGTCAAGAGAAACTATTTCTTTTCACCAAGATAATTTCAAACTTACAAATACAGAATGCCAAGGAGAAAATTAGAGTAATGTTACCTATTTGATAAAAAAAAAAAATAGGTGATCTTAGTGTGAACCAAGTAGTAAAAAAAAAAAAAGTAGTAGCACCTTAAAAACTGATGGCAGGGTCAAGGGTGCACAAGAACTCTGTACCATCTTTTCAACTTCTTGTTAGTATTAAGCTCTTTGAAAATAAAAAAAGTTATTTAAACAACAAAAAAAAAAAAAAAGAAGATTGTGGTCATGAGAAAATATTGTGAACCACTGAGAAGAATGCACTTATCATCAAAGGCAAAAAAATGCCTCCATTTATGGGGTTACTATGAATCAAAATCAACTCAACGGGAACGGGTTTGTGGTTGCTCAGTGATTAAGAACTTGGCTGCTAGCCAAAAGGTTGGCAGTTCGAATCCACTAGCCACTCCTTGGAAACCCTATGGAGCAGTTCTACTCTGTCTAATAGCATCACTATGGGTCGGAATCCACTCAATGGCAATGGGTTTTTGTTTTTGGTTTGAAGTCAATTTCATTCTACCAATTATTTATTACGTGTCTACTATCTATCTTTGTGAGATTCATTAACAACAATCTGTAAGACAAACCATGGATAATAATTAAGGCTGTCTCTGACTTAGAAATGCAAATACGCACTTTTATTCATCCCACTTTTCTCTGCTTACACTCAATACTAAGCTAAGAACAACTAAATGCGTGTCTCCAGCCTGAATGTTTTTACTGACCTCTAGGTGCTTTATCAAACTGCCTACTTGTAACTTCATTGTCTAACAAACCAAACCAAACCCATTGCCACTGAGTTGATTCCCACTCATAGCGACCCTGTAGCATGCCTAATAAAACCAAAAACTCATTGCCGTCCAGTCGATTCTGACTCATAGTGACCCTATAGGTCAGAGTAGAACTGCCCCATAGGGTTTCTAAGGAGTGGCTGGTGGATTTGAACTGCCAACCTCTTGGTTAGCGGCCAAACGCTTAACCACTGTCCCACGAGGGCATCACAGGCCCACAACTGACCTTCTAATATCTACCCTCAAACCAGCTTGTTTGATATTCTTTGTCTCAGTTAATGCTGGTTTCTTTGTTCTGGATGCCAATAACCTTAGTGCCATCCATGTCTTTCTTTTCTCTCCCACCTAACATCTTATTAGTCAGCAAAGTTTATCAGCTCTCCTTTCAAACATAAACCATAATTTGAACACTTCTCACTACACTCGCTGTCAACAACCTGGTCCAAGCAACTTAATAAGTGCTCCTGAATAAATGAAATGACCTCCGGACTGGTCTCTCTGCTTCTGCCCTTGCCCACTGCCATCCAATTTTAACACAGCAGCAGGATAATGTTACTCTTCTGCTAAAAACTCATTCTTGACTTCCCATCTCTCTCAAACTAAAATTCAATGTATTGTATGACCCACAGGACCCATGATTTTTCTGGCCCCTTATAACTTCATGAAGGAGCACTGGTGGCACAGTGGTTAAAAACACTTGGCAGCTAACTGAACGATCAGTGGTTCAAACCCACCAGCTGCTCAGTGGAGAAAGACGTGGCAGCCTGCTTCCATAAAGATTACAGCCTTGGAAACCCTATGGGGCAGTTTTCCTTTTGTCCTATATGGTCACTGCGAGTCAGAATCGACTCCAGGAAACAGGTTCAGGTTTTTATTACTTTATGACCCTTTCTTCTACCACACACCCCCTTCTCTCACCTACAACTACATGGCTCTTTGCTGTTTCTCAGACATGTCACGTGCTCACACATGATGTCACCTTAGGGCTTTTGTTCTTGTTCTTCACTCTACTGGAATGATCGCCTTTGAATAAAAAACCACCTTTGAATATTTAGTCAAAAATCATCTCTTCAGAGAATACTGATTTATTGAGTGGTTGATTAATAAATTAAGGTGATCCTTGATCCACATTTCTTTAACAAACCTGCCTAGAGAAGGAGAAGGAAAGAGTCCTGGTGGTGCAATGGTTAAGCACTGGACTATTAACCTAACGGTTGGAGGTTCAAACCCACCAGCCTCTCCACGGGAGAAAAGACCTGGTAATCTGATCCCATAAATATCTCAGCCTAGGAAACCCTATAGAGCAGTTCTACTCTGTCCTATAGGGTCACTATGAGTCGGAATTGACTCAATAGCACTCAACAACTAGAGAAGTGAGACCAACATTTTAAGCCACTTTTTTTTTTCTTTTTGGATATTTATTTATTTTGGAAGCAGGAGCTAGAACCCTGAAGTTGAGTGGGGCTTTTAACAAACTCACTCAATTCTAGAGAAGAAAAATGGAGTTCAGTGCCAACCATGACGGATGGGTCCTGGAAAAGACCCAAGGCTTTTGATTGGAACCATGAAGTGTTCCGCTCTGAGGTTAGGGTAACAAAGTAAAAAGAGACCAGCTTTCAGAAGGACTGAAACCGTACTTCGAATAATCTCAATTCCTGATTGAGTTAATGTGATTTGGACTGCTGGCTCACCTATCTTAGCTGCCTGCCAGAAGTAAACATAAACTACCAATATATTCTAACAATACTCTATTGCATTATTTCTGTGGCATGAAAAATATTTTATCTATCAAATTACTTACAAGGCCACATTATACTTCTGGTATGTCAGCAAATACTCAAACTCTATACCATATCCCACTGAAAAATAAAACTAGAGAGACACATGTACAAAACCATGTCAGTACATTTAATTCTCATAATAAATTTTTTGGGAAAATGAGCAAAACTGCTAGAATTATATGGTTTAAAATGCACTGTTGATAACTTTACTGTGACATATTTAATACTCATTGTGGTGTATTTTTTTAATTTATTACTTTTTGTTGGGGAAATCACTTTATCAAAAAAAAATAGTGTACTTAGCATTAAGCACTTGTCTTTTTTTAAAGTCTGTCAAACTTAAGTAGTTTAAGTGTATTGTCTGAACTATTACAAGAAATGTTATTAAATCAATTTTACTTTCTTGAATTTAACACATCTGTATTTTCAAGTTGTATTTTCAAGTGAAGGGTATCAAGTAACATGCAACTCTAGAGCGCTCCCTTTATAATCAGCATGTGCTCAGCTTCAGGGAAGACAGATCTTGTGGCAGACTGAAAGCATAACTGAGCGGGTATCTTAGCTTGTTGTTATTGTTTTTGCTGCTAAGTTGGTGACCCAGCTATATCACTGTTTATTCGCCCATATTTGGATAAACCCAATAAGATCTACCAGCCTCAGTTTCACCATATATAAAATGAGAAGAATAATTTGAATCACAAGGTCCTATCTGCAACTGATCATAGGAATGGAACGGGACCAGGCAGCATTTTGTGACATTGTGCATGAGGTCTCCATGACTGGATGACAGCTAACAACAACAATAATATGTGTGTAAAATGCATGGCCCAGTGATGACAATAGAGTAGGCTATCAGTAAGTATTAGTTAAGATTATGGCTTTTAACACATGCTGATACAGAAAATCCAAGATTTGATCTCTGCTCACAAAGCTCATTTGATCACACTGGGGAGATATAGTGGGTTGAATGGTAGTCCCCGAAAAGACATGTGCATGTCAAATCTCTGAAACCTGTGAAAAAGGGTCCTTGAAGATATAATTAAGAATCTTAAGATAAGGACATCATTCTGGATTATTCGGTTGGGATAAGTCCAGTGACAAGTTTCATTTAGAGAAATTCAGAGGGATATTTGAAACAGAGAGAAAAGAAAAAACAGAGAGAAGGTGAGGAGGCAATGAGACTACAGAAACAGAGACTAAAGTGATGTGGACACAAACCAAGTAATGCCTGGAACACCAGAAATTGGGAAAAGCAAGAAAAGATTCTCCTCCAGAGCCTTTGGAGGGAGTGTGACACTTCCAAAACCCCGATTTCAGACTTCTGACCTCCAGAACTATGAGGGAAAAAATTTCCTCCTTAAGAAACCCAAATTGTGGTGATTTATCACCCCAGACCTACGAAATCAATGTTGTTCTTGTTAGGTGCCATCGAGTCATTCCAATTCATACTGACACTATGTACAACAGAATGAAACACTGCCTGGCCATGCACCATTCTCATAATCATTGTTATGTTTCAGCCCACTGTTGAAGCCACTGTGTGACTCCATCTCGTTGAGGGTCATCCTCTTTTTCACTGACCCTCTGCTTTACCAATCATGATGTCCTTCTCCAGATATTGGTCCCTCCTGATAACACGTCAAAAGTATATGAGGCAAAGTCTCACCATCCTTGCTTCTAAGACCCGTTCTGGCTGTACTTCTTCCAAGACAGATTTGTTCATTCTTTTGGTGGTCCATGGTATATTCAATATTCTTTGCCAGCACCATAATTCAAAGGCATTGATTCTTCTTCGGTCTTCCTTATTCATTGTCCAGCTTTCACATACATATGAGGCGATTGAAAATGCCATGGCTTTGGTCAGGTGCACCTTAGACTTCAAGGTGACATCTTTGCTTTTCAACACTTTAAATAGGTCTTTTGCAGCAGATTTGCTCAATGCAATGTGTCATTTGGTTTTTTGACTGTTGCTTCCATGGCTGTTGATTGTGGATACAAGTAAAACGAAATCCGTGACAACTTCAATCTTTTCTCCGTTTATCATGATGTTGCTTATTGGTCCAGTTGTGAGGATTTTTGTTTTCTTTCTGTTGAGTTGTAATCCATATTGAAGGCTGTGGTCTCTGATCTTCATCAGTAAGTGCTTCAAGTCCTCTTCGCTTTCAGCAAGCAAGGTTGTGTCATCTGCATATTGGAGGTTGTTAATGAGTCCTCCTCCAATCCTGATGCCCTGCTCTCTTCATATAGTCCAGCTTCTCAGATTATTTGCCCAGCATACAGATTAAATAAATATGGTGAAGGTATACAGCCCTGATGCACACCTTTCCTGACTTTAAATCACACAATATCCTCCTTGTTCTGTTTGTATGACTGTCTCTTGATCTATGTCACGAATTGAATTATGTCCCCCCAAAAATGTGTTTATCATCTTGGTTAAACCATGATTCCCAGTATTGTGTGGTTGTCCTCCAATTTGTGATTGTAATTTTATGTTGGGAGGATTAGGGTGGGATTGTAACACCATCCTTACTCGGGTCACTTCCGTGATCCAATGTAAAGGGAGTTTCCATGGGGTGTGGCCTGCACCACTTTTATCTCTCAGGAGATAAAAGGAAAAGGAAGCAAGCAGAGAGTGGGGGACCTCATACCACCAGGAAAGCAGCACCAGGAGCAGAGCACGTCCTTTGGACCCAGGGTCCTTGCACCTGAGAAGCTCCTCCACCATGGGAAGATTGAGGACAAGGGCCTTCTTTTAGAGCCAACAGAGAGAGAAAGACTTCCCCTGGAGCTGCCGCCTTTTAGCCTACTTTATTGTGAAGGAAAAAATTTCTCTTTGTTAAAGCCACCCATTTGTGGTATTTCTGTTATGGCAGCACTAGATGACTAAGACAATCTATGTACAGGTTCCTCATGAGCACAATTAAATGTTCTGGAATTCCCATCTTTTGCAATATTATCCATAATTTGTTATGATCCATACAGTCGAATGCCTTTGCATAGTCAATAAAACACAGGTAAACACTTTTCTGATATTCTCTGCTTTCAGCCAAGATCCATCTGACATCAGTAATGATATCCCTGGTTCCATGTCCTCTTCTGAACTCAGCTTGAATTTCTGGCAGTTCCCTGTCAATGTACTGCTGCAGCCGCTTTTGAACGATCTTCAGCAAAATTTAACTTGCATGTGATATTAATGATATTGTTTGATAATTTCCACATTCAGTTGGATCACCTTTATTTGGTAGGATGTGGGAAATGAGCCATATTTCTTATGGTAATTTATCAAAAGAGTGCCTGTTATAATATTATACCCTTATTTTCATACTTCAAATATTAGTTTACCCTTTAAAATTTCATAAATGAAGTCATTTATTCATGCACTTAGAGATAATTGCTTGGTTCTGATTATGTGACTGTTCGGTGATAGGGTCACTGATAAGAATTATTACTCAAAAAGAGCCATAAACTTACAAGGGCATTTTCATGGACTACAGTAATGAAATACTGTGTACAAATCTTATCTAAACCACTTGTGGTCTTTGCAATATTAATAAATAATCGGGAAATTACTTTTGACACAAAGTTGATTATTTTACTAAAGTAACTGAATTACTAAAGAGTAATATCTGTATATGTGTGTGCATATATGTTATTTTCCTAGATTTATATTCATAGGCTCATAGCGACCCTATGTATCACAGAACGAAACACTGCCTGGTCCTGTGCCATGATCACAATTGTTATGTTTGAGCCCATTTTTGCAGCCACTGTGTCCTCCTCTTTTCCGATGACCCTGTACTTTATCAAGCATGATGTCCTTCTCCAGGGACTGATCCCTCCTAACAACATGTCCAAAGTATGTAAGGTGCAGAAGGATGTTTACCTGTGTTTTATTGACTCTGCAAGGAATATATCAGGATAACAAATACCATCAACCATACATTGGCCTAAAAATTGGTCCCAGGGCTTTAGACAGAAAATTGAAAGGAGATACAACAAAATCTGTAAAAGCCAGAACTTGTATAAGGTGGAAACTTGTCAGAGAAGGATAACTCAAATATTTTCAACCAAAATGACTGATAGAAAAGTGGTAAGATTGAACCCTGTCAAAGGTGATGTCTTAGGTTGGGTTCTCTAGAGGAGCAAAACCAGTGAAGTGTATGTGTGTGTATGTATATATATATATATATGTATATGTGTGTGTTTATATA
Organism: Elephas maximus indicus; assembly: GCF_024166365.1. Taxonomy (NCBI): domain Eukaryota; kingdom Metazoa; phylum Chordata; class Mammalia; order Proboscidea; family Elephantidae; genus Elephas; species Elephas maximus. The sequence goes on from NC_064846.1 coordinate 139,412,495, forward strand.
TATATACACATATACATATATATGTATATATATATGCATACAAGTTAGAGAAAGAGATTTATGTCAAGGAAATTGTTCATGCAGTTGTAGAGGTTGGCAAGTTCCATGTCCATGGTCAGGCATCAGGCTGGAGGCTTCTTCTGACTCACATAGCTGCAGGGGCTGACAAACTCAAGATCAGCAGGTCAGACAGCAGGCTGTTGGCTCACAAGCTGCAGAAGCTGATGAATCGCAAGATCAGAAGGCAATACGGCAGGCTGCTAGCTCAAGTCCTAAGACCTGGAGGTCAGATGATGATGAGCTGGATGCAGTTTCCAGAGCAAGCAAGCAAGCTTTACCAGAATGTCCATGTATCTGTTGGATGCAGGCTACACCACCAAGGAAATTCCCCTTACAACTGATTGGCTGGTCACATCAGGTCACATCATGGAGGATGACTACATCATTACATAACTGCCAAAGCACATCATTACATAACTGTCAAAATACATAATCACATAACTGCCAAACTACATCATTATATAACTGCCAAACTACTGAGAATCATGGCCAAGCCAAGTTGACACAGAACCTTAACCATCACAGGCAGAAAACCTGTGAGACCCAGAAAAACAAGGCAGTCCCATTAAGTTCCAGGTCTCCCAGGTTTCACCGCATTTTAGCTGGGACATTTGTTCTAAGCTATTAGTAAGATAATTTACAGGGAAGTCAGTGTCAGCTCAAGAGAACACTACAGCTTCCTCAAAAAAGTAAAAAGGCTAGGATCTAAACCACTAATTTTCAAAATGTTTTAACCATGTCTTTTACATCACATTCTAATTCATATGCACATACCTCTGAAACAAAAGTTTCACAAAACAATGCCTACCCTTACCACATGCAATGTTCTCGGTACTTTCTAATTTCTTTTATTGTATTCTATTCCATTGAAAAGCTCAATGTCATCAGTCAGAACAAGGCCTGGGCCGACTGTGGAACAGACCATCAATTGCTCATATGCAAGTTCAAGTTAAAACTGAAGAAAATTAGAACAAGACAATGAGAGCCAAAGTACGACCCTGAGTATATCCCACTTGAACTTAGAGACCATCTCAAGAATAGATTTGATGAGTTGAGCACTGGTGACCGAAAACCAGATGAGTTGTGGAATGACATCAAGGACATCGTACATGAAGAAAGCAAGATGTCATTAAAAAAAAAAAAAAGACAGGAAAGAAAGAAAAGACCAAAATTGATGCCAGAAGAGACTCTGAAACTTTTGCTCTTGAACATCAAGTAGCTAAAGCAAAAGGAAGAAATGATGAAGTAAAAGAGCTGAACAGAATATTTCAAAGGGCAGCTCGAGAAGACAAAGTATCACAATGACATGTGTAAAGAGCTGGAGATAGAAAACCAAAAGGGAAGAATATGCTCAGCATTTCTTAAGCTGAAAGAACTGAAGAAAAAATTCAAGCCTCCAGTTGCAATAGTGAAGTATTCTAAGGGGAAAAATATTAAACAAAGCTGGAAGCATCAAAAGAAAATAGAAGGAATATACAGAGTCACTATACCAAAAAGAACTAGTCAATGTACAGCCATCACAGGAGGCAGCATATGATCAGGAACCAATGGTACTGAAGGAAGAAATCCAAGCTGCACTGAAGGAATTGGCGAAAGACAAGGCTCCAGGAATTGATAGAATATCAATTGAGATGTTTCAGCAAATGGATGCAGGGCAGGAAGTGCTCACTTGTCGATGCCAAGAAATTTGGAAGACAGTTATCTGGCCAACCAACTGGAAGAGATCCATATTTACGCCTATTCCCAAGAAAGGTGATCCAACAGAATGCGGAAATTATTGAACAATATCATTAATATCACATGCAAGTAAAATTTTGTTGAAGATCATCCAAAAGCTGCTGCAGCAGTATATCAACAAGGAATTGCCAGAAATTCAAGCTGGATTCAGAAAAGGATGTGGAACCAGGGGTGTCATTGCTGATGTCAGATAGATCTTGGCTGAAAGCAGAGAATACCAGAAAGATGTTTACCTGTGTTTTATTAACTATGCAAAGGTATTCAACTATGTGGATCATAACTAATTATGGATAACATTGCAAAGAATGGGAATTCCAGAACACTTAATTGTGCTCATGAGGAACCTGTACATAGATCAAGAAGCAGTCATTCAAACAGAACAAGGGGATACTGCCTGGTTTAAAGTCAGGAAAGGTGTGCATCAGGGCTGTATCCTTTCACCATATTTATTCAATCTGTATGCTGAGCAAATAACCCAAGAAGCTAGACTCTGTGAAGAAAAACAGACATCAGGATTGGAGGAAGACTCATTAACAACCTGCAATATGCAAATGACACAACATTGTCTGCTGAAAATGCAGAGGACTTGAAGCACTTACTGATGAACACCAAAGACCACAGTTTTCAGTATGGATTACAACTCAATATAAAGAAAACAAAAATCCTCACAACTGGACCAATGAGCAACATCATGATAAACGGAGAAAAGATTGAAGTTGTCAAGGATTTCATTTTACTTGGATCCACAATCAACACCCATGAAAGTAGCAGTAAAGAAATCAAAAGATGCATTGCATTGGGCAAATCTGCTGCAAAAGACCTCTTTAAAGTGTTGAAAAGCAAAGATGTCACCTTGAAGACTAAGGTGTGCCTGACCCAAGCCATGGTGTTTTCAATAGCCTCATATGCATGTGAAAACTGAACAATGAATAAGGAAGACGGAATAATTGATGCCTTTGAGTTGTGGCCTTGGAGAAGAATATTGAATACACCATGGACTGCCAAAAGAATGAACAAATCTGTCTTAGAAAAAGTACAACCAAAATGCTCCTTAGAAGCAAGGATGGCGAGACTACGTCTCACATACTTTGTTATCAGGAGGGATCAGTCCCTGGAGAAGGGCATCATACCTGGTAAAGTAGAGGGTCAGCGAAAAAGAGGAAGACCCTCAATGAGATGGATTGACACAGTGGTTGCAACAATGGGCTTAAGTGTAACAATGATTGTGAGAATGGTGCAGGACCGGGCAATGTTTCGTTCTGTTGTATGTAGAGTCACTATGAGTCGGAACCAACTGGAAGGCACCTAACAACAAGAACATTCTATTCCATTCCGTTAAAAAAAAAATAGTAATGCTCAGTTTGTCCCGCTCACAGGTTGAGACCTGCAAATTGAAAAACATAAGTCTAAAGAAGAATACCATCAAAGAAGTGGATTGACACAGTGGCTGCGACAATGGACTCAAACAGCAACAATTGTGAGGACGACACAGGACTGGGCAGTGTTTTCCTTCTGTTGTCTGTAGGGCTACTATGAGTTGGAACTGACACAACAGCACCTAACAACAACAACAAATGAGGAATGAAGGACTGGAATACAGAATTGCTTTATGTCTTATCGTCACATATAAATCTTGAACACAAAATAAAACAAAACCACTTTAAGTCTACTGCTTTCTCAGCAAACTACATGACTAGTGGAAATATGTCCTAGTGTTACAAAGATGTTACAATACTCTATAGCCGGCCAAACCTTAGAGTAGAAAATGGAAATGGCAGCTATGGGGCACTTGTATCACACCTCTTCTTTCCCACATTCACGACAAATAGCACTAACTGATCACTTCGCTCTTATCTACTAGGTCTGGATCCCCCCCAAAAAAAAACCTGTTGCCGTGGACCCAAACCCAGTGCCGTCGAGTTGATTCCAACTCATAGCGACCCTATAAGTCGATTCCAAATCATAGCAACCCTATTGGACAGTGTAGATCTGCCCCATAGGGTTTCCAAGCAGTGATTGGTGAATTCGAACTGCTGACCTTTTGGTTAGCAGCCGAGCTCTTAACCACTGCAACACTAGGGCTCTATGAGGTCTGGTACCATCCAATAATTCTTCACAGAGCAGCCCTTCAGATAGCCATTGTCCAATGATTCGAGCTGTCAGCATCATTATGTTTTGAGAATCCTTGGAATCTAATTCACTGGAGTCACAAAGCCAGCAATACCCTCACTGGAAACAAATTTTTCATTATAATAAAAAGCTTTAAGCTTCCAAATAACTGTGATAGATTTCTGATATGGCAAAAAAAAAGTTAAATTTAATTATAATAACAAATATAATTTTGCTTTATTATTGCCTTCCAAGTTTCATATAAAAAATTCCTTAAATGACACCTTCAAAATATGTTATATATGAATAATTTGTATTTTAACTATCCACCTGCCAAATATTTTCACTTCAAAAATAATTTAGGTAATGTTAATGTTCAATTGATTTTTTTTTTAATAATTATTGTACTTCAGGTGAAGGTTTACAGAACAAACTAGCTTCTCATTAAAGAATTGGTACACATATTGTTCTGTGACATTGGTTACCAACCCCACGACACGTCAATACTCTCCCTTCTCGAACTTGGGTTCCTTATTAACAGCTTTCCTGTCATTATCAATATTTCTTAAGGGTATAAAAATTAGATAATTATTTAAGTACTTATTTGACTCAGAAAGTAAACAAGAATGCAATTTTGTCATTCATTATTTTATGAGATGAAAGAAATTAATAAATTAATTCTTGGAATTCCCCTCTTACATACATAATTCCAGAAATGCATAAGTATCTTGAACAAAACTCATGGAAAATAAAATTTACCAAGTGTCATGGATTGAATTGTGTCTTCCAAAAATGGTGTCAACTTGGCTAGGCCACAATTCTTGGTCATGTGTGACTGTCCATCATTTTGTCATCTGACGTGGTTTTCCTATGTGTTGTAAATCCTACCTCTATGATGTCAATGGAGGCCTGGTGTCACAGTGGTTAAAAGTTCTGCTGCTAACCAAAAGGTCAGCAGTTTGAATCTACCAGCAGCTCCTTGGAAACCCTATGGGGCAGTTCTACTCGGTCCTATAGGGTTGCTATGAGTCAGAATCAACTCCAAAGCAGTTGATTTGGTTTTTGTTTTTTTTATTATGTTAATGAGGCAGGATGAGAGGCAGTTATGTTAATAAGGCAGGACCCAACCTGCAAGATTAGGTTGTATTTTGAATTAATCTCTTTTGAAATATAAAAGAGAGAAGCAAGCAGAGAGACGAGGGACCATATACCAAAAAAGAAAACAGTGCCAGGAGCAAAGTGCGTGCTTTGGGCCTGGGGTCCCTGTGCTGAGAAGATCCTAGATCAGGGGAATATTGATGACAAGGACCTTGCTCCAGAGTCGACAGTGAGAGAAAGCCTTCCCCTGAACCTGGTGAGCTGAATTCAGACTTCTAGCCTCCTGGACTGTGAGAGAAAAAATTTCTCTTTGTTAAAGCCATCTGCTTGTGGTATTTCTGTTACAGCAGCGCTGGATAACTTAGACACAAAGAAAATGGTGTTCTCTCAATTCTATTCTATGGTAAATGGCTCTTAACAGGAAGTACAGAGTCTGTTGAATTTCTTTGAATACTTTATATAAAAAGAGAGTTTGAAATTTTGGCTAGCATCTGTCTTGCCAAAGGCACATTACTCTACTTGGGTTGTAGTTGTTGTTGGTAGGTGCCTTCAATTCGGTTTGGAGTCATAACAACCCTGTATATAAGAGAACAAAATGTTGCTCAGTACCGTGCTATCCTCACAATAGTAGGTATCTTTGAGCCCATAGTTGCAGCCACTGTGTTGGTCCATCTCTTTGAGGGACTTCTTCTCTTTCATTGATCCTCTACTTTATCGGGCATGATGACCTTCTCCAGGGACTGGTCCCGCCTGATAACATGTCCAAAGTATGTGAGACAAAGTCTCTTGCTATCCTCACTTCTAAGGGACATTCACCCTCCAAGGCAGATTTGTTCATTCTTCTGGCAGTCCATAGTATATTTAATATTTTTTGCCAACACGATAATGCATCAATTCTTCTTCAGTCTTTTTCTTTGACCAGCTTTCACATGCATCTGAGGTGACTGAAATGACCATGGCTGGGGTAGGGCACACCTTAATCCTTAAGGTGACATTCATTTTTTAACACTTTAAAGAGGCCTTTTTTGCATCAGATTTGCCCAATGCAATATGTCGTTTTATTTCTTGACTGCTGCTTCCACGGGCATTGATTATGGATCCAAGTAAAAAGAAATCCTTGACAACTTCAATATTTTTTCCGTTTATCATGATGTTACTTATTCAGTTGTGAGGATTTTTTTTCTTTTTCTTTTTTCCTGTTAAAAGTATTTTTTCTATGCATATACAATACATATAAATACACCTTTATTTTACATAGTTGGGATTAGGGTTTAGTCTATAGCCTTTGATCTTCATCAGAAAGTGCATCGAGCCCTCTTAACTTTCTGCTAGCAAAGTTGTTCATTTACATATCACAGGCTGTTAATGACTCTCCAATCCTGGTGCCAAGTTCTTCATATAGCGCAGCTTCTCAGATTATTCGGTCAGCAGACATATTGAATAAGAATGGTGAAAGAATACAACCCTGGTGATCCCGCAAGGTCCACATGTATAGTCATCATTTGTGTTATTGAAAAAGGTATTTCCAATAAGTTCCTAGTCTTGCAGAATTCTGTCTTGCTATCTCCGGCATGTGTATCACCAAGGCCATATTTTCCAACTACTGATCCTTCTTTGTTTCCAACTTTCACTTTCCAGTCACTACAAAGATTTATCTATGTATCTTGATTGCACATTTGATCAATTTCAGACTGCAGAAGTTGGTAAAAGTCTTCAATTTCTTCATCTTTGACATTAGTGGTTGGTATGTAGATTTTTATGTAAATTTGAATAATAGTCATATAAGCTAGGCTTCCTTGTAGGCACATGGATATTATCCTGTCTCTGACAGCAGTGAACTTCAGGACAGTTCCTGAAATGTCCTTTTTGACAATGAATGGGACACTCTTCCTCTTCTGTTGAAATTGAAAGCTTGAAGTTCAATGTCCTAGGCATTAGTCAGCTGAAATGGACTGGTACTGGCCATTCTGAATCAGACAATCATATATGGTCTATGCTGGGGAGGACAAATTGAAGAGGAACTGCATCACATTTATAGTAAAAAAAAAAAAGATTAAAAGCTATCATGAGAACAATGCTGTCAGTGGTAGGATAATACCCATTTGGACAGGTGTGATTTTAATGCTAATTTATGTTTAGGAATGTTTTAAATGCATTTTTTTTTGAAAATCAAGAAAAATATTAATGACCTTACCCAGTGACTTCAGAAACAGTCATTTTCACACGGACATTTTTAGTTTCAATGATAGAAAGCATTCCTTTCTTAGATCTCCAACATTTTTCTTTCCTTGTACTTAAAGAACAGCTTAGCCAGCATAATGCCTTCAACGTTCTGAATAAAATACTTTCTGCCTTTTCAAAGAAATTGCTTCCATTTCTCTGAATCTTTTATAAAAGGACTAAATCGTGTATATTTGTTGTTGTTTTTAGGCGCCCTTGAGTCGGTTTTGACTCATAGTGACCCTATGCAAAACAGAACGATAACATTGCCTGGTCCTGCACCATCCTCACTATCTTTGCTATGCTTGAGCGCATTGGTTAAGCTATTGAGGCAATCCATCTCATTGAGGGCCCTCCTCTTTTTTGTTCACCCTATACTTTACCAAACATGGTGTCCTTCTCCAGGGATTGGTCCCTCCTGATAAAATGTCCAAAGTACTTGAGACTAAGTCACCATCCTCGCTTCTAAGGAGCTTTATGGCTGTACTTCCTCCAAGACAGATTTGTTAGTTCTTCTGGCAGCCCATGGCATATTCAATATTCTTTGCCAACACCTTAATTCGAAGACATCTATTCTTCTTCAGTCTTCCTTATTCATTGTCCAGGTTTTACATGCATATGAGGTGACTGAAAATACCATGGCTTGGGTCAGACACACCTTAGTCGTTAAAGTCACATATTTTCTTTTTAACACTTTAAAGAGGTCTTTTGAGGCAGATTTGCCCAATGCAATATGTCACTTGATTTCCTGACTGCTGCTTCCATGGGTGTTGATTGTAGATCCATATAAAGTGAAATTCTTGACAATTTTAATCTTTTCTCCTTTTATCAGGATGTTGTTTATTTGCCCAGTTGTGAGAATTTTTGTTTTTTTTTTATGCTGAGGTGTAATGTTGCATGCTTGTTGCAACTGAATGCTTTACTCTTTAATCTTTATCAATAAGTGCTTCAAGTGATCTTCCCTTTGGCAAGCAATGTTGTGTCATCTGCATATGGCAGGTTGTTAATGAGTCTTCTTCCAATCCTGATGCCCCGTTCTTCTTCATACAGTCCAGCTTCTCGTATTATTTGTTCAGCATACAGATTAAATAGGTATGGTGAAAGAATACAACTCTGACGCACACCTTTCCTGACTTTAAACCAATCAGTATCCTCTTATTCTGTCTGAACAACTGCCTCTTGATCTATGTAAAGGTTCCTCATGAGCACAATTAAGTGTTCTGGAATTCCCATTCTTCGCAATGTTATCCAAAATTTGTTATGATCCACACAGTTGAATGCCTTTGCATAGTCAATAAAACACAGGTAAACATCTTTCTGGTATACTCTGCTTTTGGCCAGGGTCCATCTGACATCAGCAATCACATCCTCTTCTGAATCTGGCCCGAATTTCTGGCAGTTCCCTGTCTATGTATTGCTTGTTGCAACAGTTTTTAAATTATTTTCAGCAAAATTTTACTTGTGTGTGAAATTAATGATGTTTGATAATTTCCGCATTTGGTTGATCACCTTTCTTTGAAATGGGTACAAATATGGATCTCTTCCAGTCATCTGGCCAGGTAGATATCTTCCAGATTCCTTGGCATGTACAAGTGAATGCTTCCAATGTTGCATCTGTTTGTTGAAACATCTCAATTTGTATCCTATCAATTCTTCGAGCCTTGTTTTTTAGCCAACGCCTTCAGTACAGCTTGAACTCCTTCCTTCAGTACTATCGGTTCTTGATCATACGCCACCTCCTGCAATGGTTGAAGGTTGACCACTTCATTTTGGTGTAGTGACTGTGTATATTCCTTCCATCTTCTTTTGATGCCTCCTGCATTGTTTATTATTTTGCCCACAGTATTCCTCAATATTGTAATTTGAGGCTTAATTTTTTTCTTCAGTTTTGTCAGCTTGAGAAATGCTTAGCATGTTCTCCGCTTTTGATTTTCTAACTCCAGGTCTTTGGACATGTCATTATAATACTTTATTTTCTTGAGCTGCCCTTTGAAATTTTCTTTTCAGCTCTTTCACTTCATCATTTCTTCCCTTTGCTTTAGCTACTCTATGTTTAAGAGCAAGTTTCAGAGTCTCTTCTGGCATCCATTTTGTCCTTTTCTTTCTTTCCTGCAATTTTAATGATGTTTTCCTTTCTTCACGTATGATGCCCTTGATATCATCCCACAACTCGTCTGGTCTTTGGTCATTAGCGTTCAATGCTTCAAATCTATTATTGAGACGGTCTCTAAATTCAGGTAGTATACACTCAAGGTTGTACCTTGGCTCTCATGGACTTGTTTTAATTTTCTTCAGTATCAACTTGAACTTGCATATGAGCAATTGATGGTCTGTTCCACAGTCAGGCCCTGGCCTTGTTCTGACTGATAATATTGAACTTTTCCATTGTCTCTTTCCACAGACGTAGTCGATTTGATTCCTGTGTACTCCATTCGGCAAGGTCCACGTGTATGGTTGCTGTTTACATTGTTGAAAAAAGGTATTTGCAGTGAATAAGTAGTTGGTCTTGCAAAAGTCTTTCATTCAATCTCTGGCATCTTGTCTATCACCAAGACCATATTTTCCAACTACTGATCCTTCTCTGTTTCCATCTTTCACATTCCAATCACCAATAATTGTCAGTGCATCTTGACTGCATGTTTGATCAGTATCAGACTGCAGAAGCTGGTAAACGTCTTCAATTTCTTCTTCTTTGGCATTAGTGATTGGTGCATAAATTTGAATAATAGTCATATTAACTTGGTCTTCCTTGTGGATTTATCGATATTATCCTATCACTGACAGTGTTGTACTTCAGGATAGAGCTTGAAATTTTCTTTTTGACAATGAATGTGATGCCATTCCTCTTCAATTTGTCATTCCCAGCATAGTAGACCATATGATTGTCTGATTCAAAATGGCCAATACCAGTCCATTTCAGCTCACTAATTAATGCCTAGGATATCAATCTTTATGCCTTCCATTTTATTTTTGATGACTTCTAATTTTCCTAGATTCTTACTTCATACATTCCACATTTTGATTATTAATGGATGTTTGCAGCTGTTTTTTCTCATTTTGAGTCATGCCACATTAGCAAATGAAGGTCTCAAAAGCTTGACTCTATCCATGTCATTAAGGTTGACTCCACTTTGAAGAGGCAACTCTTCCCCAGTTGTATTTTGAGTGCCTTCTAACCTAAGGAGCTCATCTTTGGGCACTATATCAGACAATGTTCCACTGCTATTCATAAGGTTTTCACTGGCCAACATTTTTAGAAGTTGATCACCAGGTCCTTCTTCTTGGTCTGTCTTAGCCCTTTCAAGCCTCACTTATTTTTTCCTTTGAAGTTTTTGTTGATTCTATGTGTTTTCACTAATGAAGGCATGCTGATTAAAGGACCAAGTCAGAATTTTTGTTATTCTTTATGGATTTGATACCCATTATCTGAGATCAAGTATGTCTCAGCAGACTGTGGACAATGGAAATCCTGCCAATATGAGTCAATGATAAAGTCTTTTTTTTAATTTCTTGAAAATTTACAAAACATGAGGTAAAACATGAAGGCACCTGGCAATGACTGCACATATGTTGTATTCTAGTCTACTTCTTAGCTTTTTATTATTTTTCATGAAACGTTTCTAAACATGGTACAATGTATTCTCCCTACTGCAAAAGCAGTACTTACAGCCCAAATAAATAAAACTAAAGGAATTTGGGAACCCTGGTAGCACAGTGGTCAAGTGCTTGGCTGCTAACCAAAAGGTCGGCAGTTCAAATCCACCAGCCACTCCTTGGAAACCCTACGGGAAATTCTAGTCTGTTCTACAGGGTCACGATGAGGTAGAATTAACTTGAGGGCAATGGGTTTTAAAGGAATTTGAATCTCAGGAAAATTACCACTACTGTGAATTCTTCATTATAACAAAAGCAGTGCTAACAGCTAAAAAGCAGGAACAGATGCCCTGGGATACTGCGGAACTGTTCACAGTGATGCATTCCACCTGCTACATGTGCAAGCAATGATTGGGCCCTAACATTTAACACAGGGTAAGAATAACTTATAGGAGTTTGAGTCTCTTGAAAAGTACCACTGTAACGCATTATTCCTTTTTCAGAGGCATTATTCACTGTTCAGAAACTAGAATAAAAGGGAGCCAGTAATACCTGGAAGGAGAAAATGGCCACTGTGACTGAACGAAGACTGAGAATAGTTTAAGTACATTCTCACAAGAACACAGTAGCTGGGAACCATAGTGAGCAAGTTTATATCTCATAAATAAAGGCAAACCTGTCAAAAGTTCGGAAAATTCACACATCCAGGAAGCATCACCTAAGACAATGTTCAAGCTACACACAACTGAGGCTCCCACTCAGAATTGCTGAGTTTCATGCATTTCAAAAGCCTCCCACCTTTAGGCTAAACACGTTAAAATCTGGTTAACCCCTTTCCAAAGAACACCAGAGGCATAAAAAGCCAGTGGGATACCATATGTCCCACTGGTCTTGAAACGGTTAGTGTTGAAGCTTGGCTGAAACCTCTTCACCATGGTATCTGAAATGCTAGTGGCATAGCTTCCAGCATCATAGCAACATGTAAGCCACCACAGCACAACACGCTGACAGACGAGTGGTAAATATAAAACTTAAGAGCCAATTTTCAACCAGTAACAAATTCAACATAACCTTCAAACCTTCGTATAAGACAAATGCCTAATAGATTTCAAAGAAAGCCATTATTTCTCTACTAATTTTCATTTCTGTGCCCACCACATTGTCATTTCAGTCCCAGTTGAGATAAAAGAGGAAACATTATAAAAATGTCTTCATCAAGTGTCTATTTGAGCATATCTTCTTTGATCTGAGACAGGAAAGACAATATAAAATGAAAAATCTCGTTTCTAAAGTTAACCTAGAAAAATTTTTAGACTCATTGTATTTGGACACTACAGTAAAGCTCTGAAAAGATGCTTCAAATACAGAAGTGTTATTCAATTAAAGCACATCGTTAAAACTGTGAGGACATACTCTCATGTTACATTGTTTTTGGTTTTATTTTTTCCTTCTTAAGGCTGTAGGGTGGCTATGAGTCAGAATCATCTCAATGGCAATGGGTTTAATTTGGGGGTCTTTTTAAAGACTATTTAGTGGAAGTGTATAATAGACATTTTACAACCTTTCCTGTATACATATAGGCCAAGTTGACATCAACATACAACTGATTTTTCAATAAGAGTAATGATATGTCAATCATATAATCAAAGCTTTGGGATGAATTATTATACAAATGTGTTGCTTTAATATTATTTTTCATCACCAAAAAAACTACAGAATTTTCAATCTACACATCTTTCTTCTCTTCTAAAATGTAAAAGACATATACAGCATCACTATCATTTACTGCTATACAGCACCAAGCAAAATGCCTTGTGAACAGCTGCTAAAGATTAAATTAATTAAAAATGAATGAACAAATGGAAAAATGCAAATATTGGTTAATGTTTTATAAAAATTTATGGGGTTTATTTAGGTTTTGTCAAATATTGCTATAATACACTCAAGGGACATGCTTTCATATATATATTCTTTCTGTTCAAAAATAAGCAGAGTCATATATCTATTTATAAAAGAAATAAGGAGAAAATATCTAAAGTGAAAAATACATAAACCCCTTCTAGGAAGAAGAATATGGAGCAGCTGAAAATCCAATTTTGCTTTACCTTTGAGTGAAATAGGAAGGTCGACTTTCTGCTCACGAAGCTCAATGCAACATTTTGCACCCAGAAGAAATTTCACCACTGCAGTGTAAAAATAGCATAGGATGTTTGCACAAATGGTCATCCAAAAATGAAGGATTATTTTTGGAGCATAGTATTTACAGGGATTTTTGTCTTCTTTGTGCTTCTCTGCAATGTTTAAGTTTGTTAATAATGACTATGTCATATTGTCAAAAACAAAAATATTAAAGTCCATCATGCCTAAAGCAAATGCAGTCTTAATACCTAATTACTGGAAGGAATTTTTGGAAAGTATCTCTTTACTTGCTGTAAACATTTGTGTACATGTTTATATCTCTCTTTTAAGAAATATTTCCTATTTCCTGTACAGGTATCCCTCACTTTTCAAAAGTTCGCTTTACATCACTTCGCTTTCATGAGACCAACATTAGTTACCTGTTTTTACTAACTAAAAGAAATCCAAACAGTATTTTTGATTTTAAGAAAAAAGGTGAAAAGCGGAAATAGCATTCAGCATTAGCTTTGCAGTGAGCCATTAAAGAGGCAGAGCGTACCCCAAGTAGCCCATTTTACATAGCAGCTTCATCAAGCTCCTCCTTTCAAACTCCCTACCCTTATTGAACCACCCAGCCACATCTAATCAAATGCCTGGTGACATATAAACATCATTAGGCATTGCAAGATCCCAACCTCGACTTGTCATCTCCTTTGCAGTTAATCTCTTTAACTGTGGCACTCAACCCTCGTCAGGCACAGTTAATACAAATCCTGCTCTTTGGGATTCGAACCTGGCCTTTCAACCCAGCCCCATGTGCTGTTGCCAGCTAGGCTACCAAAGCTACCATCATCACCACCACCACCTCTCAGCCTTCCAGTATGTTTGCAGTCTGCCCAATTCTGGTAAATGAAACTACACTGTACATAATTTCTACCTTATTTATCATATCATTCCTGCTTTTACTGTATGTTTGGTGTTATTTTAGGTTTTATGTGTTATTTGGTAGGACTTGGTAGTTATTTTTAGGGTCTGGGAACACTCAAAAATTTTTCCAATATAAATTAATGGTAACTGCTTCTTTGCTTTACAACATTTTGGCTTACAAAAGGTTTCATAGGAACTTTCTACTTTCGGATTAGGCACAGTGAGGGGGGAGCTTGAGCCTGTATTTGTTACAATTTCTATTTATCCATTTCTCTGCTCCTTTAAATTAGTTATTTTTCCTCAAAATTTCTTCAATTATTCCTCATTTACGTTTTACGGATGGATTAGGCCATTGAATAATCATCATGTCTACAAAATAACGCAGAAATGAGATAGCCTGGGAAATAGGAAGTAAGGAATTCTGACATTGCTGGAGGCAAACATCCAGAATTTTTTTTTGTAATGTGTGTGTGTGCATGTGTATATAAACACACATACATACGTACAATGCATTAGATGATATTATAGACAAAAAAATCCCCTTTTATTAAAATTCATGTTATATGTAGTCATGATTAGATGTTTTAAAGGAGGTTATATTAAATGCTACTAGATAATTACTACAAAAAAAAAGATAATTACTATTAGAACACACAAAATGACTAGAAAAGCAACTGCTCAATAGTTTTCTTGGCTGTAATCTTTACCAAAGCAGTTGCCAGGCCTGAACCACCAACCTTTACATTATTAGGTGAGTGCAAACTGTGGCACCTAGGGAGTCTTTTACCTAGACAAAAAAGAAATAACCTAAAATTACAGCTACTTAGGGGAAGTCTGCCTCCGCCAAAAATTCTCTAATTTTTTAGGTGAAAACAGGTGGTATTTATCCAGCTGCTGTTAAAACATTGTAAAATATCACTCATCCTTAGGTCCAGGGACATGTATGTGCTAAGGCTGACCTGCCCAACATAATAGCTGCTATTTGGCACCCTGTTGGTACAGTGGGTAAAAGATTTAACCAAAAGATCAGCAGTTCGAATCCACCAGCCACTCCTTGGAAACCCCATGAGGTGGCTCTACTCTGTCTTATAGGGCCACTATGAGTCAAAATCAACTTGACAGCAAGGGGTTTGGTTTGACTGGTTTTTATAGGGTTGCTATGAGTCAGAATCACCTCGAGAGCAATGGATTCAGCTGCAAGTGACTATTTAAATTTAAATCAATTAAAAGTTAAAAAAAAAACTCTTCAATTGCAGTATCCATATTTTAAGTGCTCAATAGCCAATGTGTGTTCTTCCCTGAAGAACAGGACATTCCCTTCACTGCAGAAAGCTCTACTAGGCAGAACTGCTTAAAGTTCTTGTTTTCTTATCGCATACATCATTGATAAGCACTGGGACTTGATATTAAGAAAAAAACTGGTAAATGTCCAACTTATACAAGATGCAACTATAAATTAATTCATAAAAACTTTAGAGTATCTCCTTCACAATGTAAGCTGAACTCAGGAGCTTGTCTCTCATTTCAAAACTCTAAGGAAAGACAGTAAAGGAATCTAAAATAGAGAAAACACACTGGTGAATAAAACGACGGGGGAACTGATAAGTACGTGAGAGATTTCATAACTTCTGAAAGGCATAATACAAGTGAAAGCCTGTTGCACGGAAATCAGACAAGGATGCCCTTTATCATCACTCTTATTCAACATTGTGGTGGAGGACCTAGCCAGAGCAATAAGGCAAGAAAAAGAAATAAAAGGCATCTAAATTGGTAAGGAAGAAGTAAAAGTATTCCTATTTGAAGATGCTATGATCTTATACACAGAAAACCCCAAAGAATCCACAAGAAAACTACTAGAGCTAATGGAAGAGTTCAGCAAAGTGTCAGCATACAAGATAAACATATAAAAATCAGGTGGATTCCTCTACACCAACAGAGAACTTTGAAGAGGAAATCACCAAATCAATACCATTTACAAGAGCCCCCAAGAAGACAAAATACTTAGGAATAAATCTAACCGGAGAAGTAGAAGACTATACAAAGAAAACTACAAGACATTACCACAAGAAACAAAAAGGGACCTATATTTGTGGAAAAACATACCTTGCTCGTGGGTAGGATGACTCAACATCGTGAAAATGTCAATTCTACCTAAAGCGATCTACAGATACACTGCAATCTCGATGCAGATTCCAATCACATTTTTTAATGAGATGGAGAAATGAATCACCAACTTTATATGGAAAGGGAAGAGACCCTGGATAAGTAAAGCATCCATAGCTAACAATGCACAAACACCGGAAGAGAAACTAGATAACTGGAGCTCCTAAAAATCGAAAACTTGTGCTCATCAAAAGACTTCACCAAAACAGTAAAAAGACAACCTATAGACTGGGAAAAATTTGTGGATACAGCATATCTGATCAGAGTCTATTCTCTAAAATCTACAAGATACTGTAAAACCTCAACAACAAAAAGAAAAATAACTCAATTAAAAAATGGACAAAGGATATGAATGGCTTTTCACCAAAGAAGACATTCAGGCAGCTAACAGATACATGAGGAAATACTCACGATCATTAGTCATTAAAGAAATGCAAATCAAAACTACAGTGAGGTACCATCTCACCCCAACAAGGCTAGCATTAATCCAAAAAACACAAAATAAAAAATGTTGGAGAGATTGTGGACAGACTGGAACACTTATACACTGCTGGTGGGAATGTAAAATGGTACAACCACTTTGGAAATTGATTTGGCACTTCCTTAAAAGCTCAGAATAGAACTACCATACAATCCAGCAATCCCACTCTTTGGAATATATCCTAGAGAAATAAGAGCCCTCACACGAATAGATATATGCACACCCATGTTCATTGCAGCACTGTTCACAATAGCAAAAAGATGGAAACAACCTAGGTGCCCATCAACAGATGAATGGGTAAACCAATGATGGTATATTCACACAATGGAGTACTACACAACAATAAAGAACAACAATGAATCCGCAAAACATCTTATAACATGGATGAATCTGGAAGGCTTTATGCTGAGTGAAATTAGTCAGTCGCAAAAGGACAAATATTGTATGAGACCACTACTATAAGAATTCAAGAAAAGGTTTAAACACAGAAGAAAAAATTCTTTGATGGTTATGAGGGTGGGAAGAGAGAGAGAGGGGAATTCACGAACTAGAGAGTAGACAAGAATCATCTTGGGTGAAGGGAAGGACAACACACAATTCAGGGGAAGTCAGCACAACTGGACTAAACCAAAAGCTAAGAAGTTTCCTGAACACAACCAAACACTTTGAGGAACAGAGTAGCAGGGGTAAGAGTCTGGGGACCATGGTTTCTGGGGACATCTGGGTCAATTGGCATAGTAAAGTTTATTAAGAAAATGTTCTGCATCCCACTTTGGTGAGTAGCATCTGGGCTCTTAAAACCTAGCAAGTGGCCATCTAAGGCATCAGTTGGTCCCAACCGCCCTGGAGCAAAGGAGAAGGAAGAATACTAAAGACATAAGGAAAATATCAGCCCAAGAGACAAAAGGGGCCACATAAACCAGAGACTCCATCAGCCTGAGACCAGAAGAACTAGATGGTACCCATGACCACCCTGACAGGGAACACAACAGAGAGTCCCTGATGGAGCAGGAGAAAAGTGGGGTACAGAACTCAAATTCTGGTAAAAAGATGAGACTTAATGGTCTGACTGAGACTGGAGGAACCCCAGAAGACATGGCCCTGGACTATCTGTTAGCCCAGAACTGAAACCATTCCCGGGACCAACTCTTCAAAGAATAGACTGCGCTATAAGACATAAAATGATACTCGTGAAGGGTGTGCTTCTTAGTTCAAGTAGATATAGGAGACTAGGTGGGCAGCTCCTGTCCAGAGGAGAGATTAGAAGGCAGAAGAGGAAAGGAGCTGGTTGAAAGGACACAGGAAATCCAGGGTGGAAAGGAGGAATCTGCAGTCACATTATAGAGATGGCAGCTACGGTCACATAACAGTGTGTGTATAAATTTTTGTGTGAGAAATAAACTTGAGCTGTAAACTTCCACCTAAAGCACAATAAAAAAAAAGAAAGTGAATGCCTGTTGGCTGATGAAAGAGAACAGAGACTACACCAATGCACAGAAGGAGGAGCCAGAGGAGAGCTCAGAATAACAGGAACAGAGAAGGTGGTGGTAGAAGAATGGATGAAAAGAGAGGGATTAATTAAAGTCCCCAGTCAAAGAATATTTATCATTGAATAGCATTTCCTACTCCCCTCATCACCCTTTCCCATCTACAGAGGCAGAAGAACAAACAATCCAACATCCCAGGTATCTGTTGTTGGACAACAAACCTCCCAGTCTTAGAGGTTAAGTTTCACTCACAAAACTGAGGTTTGCGCAGGGCTTAGCAGATATAGCTCTATATGGCTCCTTGGTTTCCTTAGATCATGGGGATTGGGTTCCAAGAGTACACATCACAAGAGAGATCAGGAAGAAGTTTCATGGCCTTTTATAAGCTTGTCTCAGAAATCACAGGGCAAGGCGGGTCCAAGATTGCGGAATAGCCAGATACTTCCGGTGATCCCTCTTACAACAAAGACCTGAAAAAACAAGTAAATCAATTATATTTATGACAAGCTAGGGGCCTTGAACATCAAAGGCAAAGTTAGAAAATGGATTGAGTGGCAGGGGGTGGGAGAGTCAGTTCAGAAGTGGAGAGGAGCTGCCAGACCTGAATCGGCAGGATCCCTCAGGCACCAATCCTGGGAGTGAGCTGCAGCAGGCTGGTAGTAGCATTCGGTCACAGTTTCCTCAGGGAGAAGCAGCCAGCCTCACCGTGTACTCACACCTCCAGAACCAGAGAACAGCGCTCTCAGCAAAAGCTAAATACTTGTGTATATTTTATCCCGTCCTCTGCCCCCAAGCCAGCTTCAGAGGCTATTGATTTCCCTGGGCCTGAGATAGGCCCTGTTGAGTGCCTGGAGCCATCCTCCTGCCCTTGGAGAAGGAATAAATTCACAATTGGGGGAAAAAGATAATTTGCTAGCTCCACTAACCTGGGGAGCTCAGGACAGAAGTGGCTCCTGTCCAGGCGTAAATGGTCCTTGAACTTTGAATACGTTCCCCCCTGCATGGACCTGTGTGGGCCTATTTCATGAGAATAAGCCCTTGTTGGCAGACTGCAACTGTTGTAGCTGTGCAGTGGAGAGGTAGGTATTTGATGATTAACACCACTTGCCTATTAAACAGGGTCCTCACCTACCCACATCAGGGGCCTAAGGACTGGTGGCTCCACTCAGGTCACCCAGCCACCCATGACAGGGGTCCAAGCATAACTGGTATTTCCCAGTCCTTACAACCAAAAGCATTGGGTGCCCATAGTCAGTCTGCAGAACTCACCAACCTGTATGCTCTAGGGAACAGGGATGAACTTTCCTCATAGTCACTTGGGGGATGATTCTCAGCCCCCTGCCTTGTTCAGAACGTGACTCCTGCTGTAATTAGATACTGGTACCTACACCAATCACCCCTGCCCCTCTGAGACTGTAGGACAGAGCCTGTACCACACACTTGATGACCAACTACCTGGACACCTGAGCTGAATCCATACAAGAAAAGTGAATGGACTCCTAGACTGATATACTTGATAACAGCTCTAACCATCCATCTGGTGACAGGAAGTCAGAGCTTCAAAGGCGAAAATAATCAAGCTAGCTCACTCAAGCAACCCATTTGGGCATATTAAAACAAAACAAAGCAAGAAGCTATGATAGAGTAAACAAACATAAAATAAACTAATATAATAACTTTAGATGGCTCAGAGACAACAGTCAATATCAAATCATCTAAAGAAACAGACCATGACTGCTTCAACAAGCTCTCAAAACAAAGAATCAAGGGATCTTCTAGATGAAAGTGCCTTCCTGGAATTACTGGATGCAGAATACAAAAGGTTAATGTACAGAACCCTTCAAGACATCAGGAAGGAGATCAGGCAATACACGGAACAAGCCAAGGAACACATAGATAAAACAGTCAAATAAATAAAAAAGGTTATTCAAGAACATAGTGAAAAATTTAATAAGCTGCAAGAAACCATAGAGAGAGATCAATCAGAAATTCAGAAGATTAACAATAAAATTACAGAATTAGATAGAAAGTCAGAGGAGCAGAATTGAGCAAGTGGAAGGCAGAACTGGTGAGCTTGGAGAAAAAGCACTTGGCACCAATATATTTGAGGAAAAATCAGATAAAAGAATTTCAAAAATGAAGAAACCCTAAGAATCATGTGGGACTCTATCAAGAGAAATAACCTATGAGTGATTGGAGTACCAGAACAGGGAGGGATAACAGAAAATAAAGAGAGAATTGTTGAAGATTTGTTGGCAGAAAACTTCCCTGATATAGTGAAAGATGAGAAGATATCTATCCAAGATGCTCATCGAACTCCACATAAGGTAGATTTTAAAAGAAAGTCACCACGACATATTATAATCAAACTTGCCAAAACCAAAGACAAAGAGAGAATTTTAAGAGTAGCTAGGGATAAAGGAAAAGTCACCTACACAGGAGAGTCAGTAAGAATAAACTCGGGCTACTCGGCAGAAACCATGCAGGCAAGAAGGCAATGGGATGACCTATATAAAGCATTAAAGGAAAAAAAATTGCCATCCAAGAATCATATATCCAGCAAAACTGTCTCCCAAATATAAAGGGGAAATTAGGGCATTTCCAGATAAAGAGAAGCTTAGAGAATTCATAAAAACCAAACCAAAACTACAAGAAATACTAAAGGGAGTTCTTTGGTTAGAAAATCAACTTATCAACCCACACCTAGAACACTGGACAGAGAAATCAGAGGTCAACCCAGACAAGGAAATCACAAAAATAAATCAAGATAAAAAAATGCTGAAAACAGGGAAACAGCGATGTTATTATGTAAAAGAAGACAACATTAAAACAAGAAAGAGGGAGTAAGAAATGTAGTCATAGATCTTTCAAATGGAGAGGAAGACAAGGCATTATAAAGAAATAAAAGTTAGGTTTAAACTTAGAAAAATAGGGGTAAATATCAAGGCAACCACAAAGGTGACTAACTATCCTACTCATCAAAATAAAACACAAGAAAAAAAATAGAGACTCAGCTGAAACAAAAATGAATAAGAGGAAAAGACAATACATAAAGATAAACTACTGGGCACAAAAAATTAAGTGGGAAAAAAACTGTCAACAACACACAAAAAAAGACATCAAAATGACAGCACTAAACTCATACCTATCCATGATTACACTGAATGTAAATGGACTAAATGCACCAATAAAGAGACAGAGAGTGGCAGAAAGGATTAAAAAAAAAAAAAAACACGATTTGTCTATATGCTGCTTACAAGAGACACACAGACTTAGAGACACAGAAACACAAGCACACTAAAATTCAAAGGATGGAAAAAACATATATCAAACAAACAACAATCAAAAAAGAGCAGGAGTAGCAATATTAGTTTCTGACAAAATAGGCCTTAAAGTTGAATCCAACACAAAGGACAAGGAAGGACACTATATAATGATTAAATGGACAATATACCAGGAGGGTATAACCATATTAAATATTTATGCACCCAATGACAGGGCTGCAAGATACAAAAAACAAATTCGAACAGCATTGAAAAGTGAGATAGACAGCTCCACAATTATAGTAGGAGACTTCAACACACCACTTTTGGTGAAGGACAGGACATCCAGAAAGAAGCTCGATAAAGACGCGGAAGATCATCTAAATGCCACCATCAACCAACTTGACTTTATAGACATATACAGAAATCACAAGGTATCACTTGTGCCACAGTCATAGGCCCACTCATTATAACTGAGAAAACCGTTGGTCACATTATAAGAGAACATGTGGAGTAGGATATATTGTTGTGGCTATTTTGGGGAAAATACAGTCTACCACACCCAGCATTTTTCCCTGGTAATAAAAAAAAAAAAAACAAATAAAGTAAATATACAAATAAAATGGGAAAGGTCTTTCTTTTAAAATAATGAATGAAATACATGTGAAGATCTAGAGTTGTTCCATAATCCCCAGATTAAATCCTGCTTCTTCTGAGATGTAAGTAAAAAATACAGTTTACCTGCCAGCTTCTTGTATGCCCACTCTGAAATCTAATTGGACAGTCCACAAGCCCCATCATGAATCTCCTAATTCCCAGCTAGTTCATCTATTCATGGAAAGTGCCTGTGAAACTTAAACCCAAATACTGCACAGTGACAGAAATCCATTCCGGTTATCGAGAAAATTGATGCTTTATCGCTAAGTACACTACTAAGGATCTTGAAATATACAAGGAAAGCCAGGATATAAGAGAGAGGAGAGAGAGACTAAGAAAAACAAACTGAAGAGCTTTGTCAGAAAAAAAAAAGATGATTTAGAGAACAGAAGAACACTTTATAAAAATTATTTTAACTAATGTCAGTAGACTAAGAAAGATAAACCATCCATAGAGCGAGAACAAGCTGGGAATTAAAAATATGAGTGAGGAAATATAAAATTGAATAGATGAACTAGAAGCAAAACATGAGGAATTCTCCTAGAATATTGAACAGAAAGGCATAGAATTAGGAAAAAATAATGGAGAAAGAGAAATTAATTTAGGATTCCAAGACTCAAATAATAGGAATCCCAAAAAGAGTAAAAATAAACAGAGCAAATTAAGAGAAGAGAATTATCGAAAAGATAATATTAAGGAACTTTCCAGAGTTGTTGAAAAAAAAGGGAATGTTTATACTGAAAAATATCACTAAATACACAGATGGTTGCATGCGGGGAGTCCTCTGGGAAGATATATTCTTGTCCTATTTTACATCACCAGATAAACAGAAAATCCTAAAAGCTTCCAGAGAAGAAACAAACACAAATCTCTTCAAAGGAATATTCTTCAGAGTTCTCATCAGCAACACTAGACTTTGGGGGAGAAACAAAACAATGCTTTTAGAGTACTCATGAAAATGGGTTTGAATTTAAAATTGTATAACAAACCAAACATTTAAGTATGAGGGAAAAAATAAAGTTTCTGAAAACATACAAGACCTCAAAAAGTCTATAACACATGAATGTTTTTAAGAAGTCTCCTGGGAATACAGTCCAATATAACAAGAGTGAAAACTAAGAGAGACGACAGCGTGAGGACTTTTAAAAGGAGGTAACTTTCAGAAACACAATGAAAGAATACCTCAAAGTGATAGACACAGCAAGTCTAGATAGCAGTGGGTGAATTTGGAACAGTTATTAAAATGTTGCCTAATTTTTAACCATTGATGATATGTAAGAAAATAGAAAATGCATTCGGCTGAACCCTGAAACTTTCCATTCTCCACCAATGACATTGTAGTCTTGGCATTGGACCCACTAAGGAGATAATGTAATCCTAGCTCACCATTAGTTCTCCAGCTAACATAGCTGTAATAAGGTAAATGCTGTGAATGAGTCAGGTGTCTTTGAAATGATCTTATATTCAAAGCGCAGAATATGTTATTTATTCCTGACAGGGGTTGGGAAGCAGAATCGAGGAGGAAAGGTGAAAGATAGGGGAGGGGTAGAAATATCTTGTATAGAGAGAAGGCAAGAGATAGTGTCTAAAGTGTACAGACCAAAAAATTGAGGTTGAAATATGTACTTTTAAAGACATAAAGATAACTGATAAAAACTTAGTGCCCCGCCTAATACCAAAACTGCCATTTGTGTACTAGATCCCAGCCCCTCTTGCCTATCTAAGGATTTTGCTCTATCAGTATTCTCTTTCCTGCAGCTTCATTTTTTCTTTCTTTACTGAATCATTCCCATCATCATCCAAACATCCTGTTTATTTCCTCCATCTTAAAAAAAAAAATTGTGTCTCGATTTCTCCCTCCAACTACAATTCCAGTTTTCTGTTCTCTTTAGAATAAAACTTTTTTAAAGAATCCCCTGTCCTTAATTTCTCTCCTTCCAATCTCTCTTAAACACTTTCCAATCAGACTTGTGCTCCTATAACTCCACAGAAATAGCTCTTATAAAAGGCAGAGATGCCCTTCACGTAAGGCCAATGGCCAATTCTCAGTCCGCACATTACTAAAGCCAATAGCAGTATTTGACATTGCATAACCACGTTCATCTTTGACTTCTAAGACACTACTGTCTTCTGGTTTTCCTCCTACTCATTAGCTGCTTATTTTCTGTCTCTTTGACTGGTTCCACAGCATGTTCCAAACCTCTGAACATCGAGTGCTGCAAACTCAGTCCCTGGTCCTATTTTTTCTACCTGAAATCCTTCCATTATTGATTTCATCAAGTCTTATGGTTTTAAAATAAAACCTCTCTTGAACACCTCCTACCCACACATTATCTCCACTTGGGTGTGTAATACTTCCTACCACTCCCTGCTTTGCTCACTTGAGCTCAGTCTCAGTTACTTGAACTTTCTTGTTTTTGTTCAAACAGGCCAAGCATGCTCCACTTCCAGGCTTGGCACTTGCTGTTTCCTCTACCTGAAGACTTCTTTCCTCTTATCCACATGCTCAATCATCCTGCTACTTCAAGTCTTTGCTCAAATGTCATTTCTCAGAGATCTTCTCTGATTGCCCTATAAATACACATACACACACAAATAAATAAACTTCTCCATTGGTACTACATCCTAACCTCTTCCCCTGCTTTAGTTTTATTTTTCTCCTTAGCACTTAGGACCCTCCAACTACCCCTATTGTAGTTTTCTCCACTGTGCTAGAAGACAAACACCCTAAGGGTAGGACTCTTTTTTTTTTAATCTTATTCACTGATATATCCCTAATGTCTAGAGTGGGACCTGATACATACTCGGCACTTAATAAACATCTGTTTAATGAATGAATAAAAACAAGGCAACTATCAAAATTAAGGAGGAAGAGAAGGTGCAGGTGGTATAAAAAAAAAAAACTAAATCCCCATATTTCATAGTAAGGAGTCAAAAGATCATGTCTTCAGTTGGTAAATCAATAGATAGCCATAAGTTATTAAGGCTGAATAGCTGAAAGTTTTGAGAGTAATGGTTCCAGGGAAATGGAAAAGGGAGGGGTAAGGCAGGATTTTTGTTTCCCATTATAAGATAATTTGTACTGTTTTAAACTTTACCATGCCCACTATTATCAAAGACACACGCAAACCAAAAAAAAAAAAAAATTCATTGCTGTTGAGTCAATTCCAACTCATAGCAACCCTGTAGGGCAGAGCAGAACTGCCCCATAGGGTTTCCAAGGAGTGGCTGATGGATTTGAACTGTTGACTTTTGGGTTGGCAGCCAAGTGCCTAAGCACTGTGCGACCAGGGCTCCAAAACACACAGAGTTCACTACGTTTCAAGCACTTGGAACGGGTATCAGGGAAACATAAATAAACGAGTCAGTCATTGACTTTCTTCTGATATGAGTCATTGTATCAAAAGAGATAATACTGTGGTTCATTTGTTAACTTTCATACTTTTCTTTTCAGGCAGCACTTCCAAGAGTGATTAGAGAACTGGGAGCATTACTATAAAAAAAAAGTACATACGCTTCAAAGGTGAGTCTGGAAAGAATGATAATTTGAGGGGAAATTAGAGACTGCATCAGCATGCATATATGGAAATTAGACAATAATATGACTCCTACATTTGGCCACCTTATAGCACCAAAGGCTTCTTTGACTTGACTCCATCCCTGCCCGTATTGTCGCAGATCAGGGAAGCCTGGAATCACAGACAGGACACTTCATGCCTCTAATTTCAGTTTTTTCCCCCTACTGAAATGTAAGCACCTAAACTAGTTGCTTTCGAGTCGATTCCAACTTATAGTGACCTCATGTGTTTCATAGCAGAACTGTGCTCACGGTCTTACAATGGCTGATTTTTTGGAAGTAGATCCCCAGGCTTTTCTCCCAAGGTGCCTCTGGATTTACTCAAAACTCCAACCTTTCAGGTAGCAGCTGAGTGCGTAATCATTTGTACCACACAGGGAACCCATGTAAGTACCTAGAGAGGGATGAGTGGATAGGTCAAGGGATGGACAACTGAGTTTATGATGAAAGAAGAAGGGAAAACTAATAGTCTCTGTGGATTTGTGCAGGCCTGTCATGGATTGAATTATGTCCCCCACAAAACGTGCGTATCAACTTGGTTAGGCCATGATTCCCAGTATTCTGGGGTTGTCCTCCATTTTGTGATTGTAATTTTATGTTAAAGAGGATTAGGGTGGGATTGTAACAACCATACCAGGCCACCTCCCTGATCCAATGTAAAGGGAGTTTCCCTGGGGTGTGGCCTGCACCTTTTATCTGTCAAGAGATAAAAGGAAAGGGAAGCTAGCAGAGAGGGGGGACCTCATACCACCAAGAAAGTAGCACCAGGAGCAGAGCATGTCCTTTGGACCTGGGGTCCCTGCGTCTGAGGAGCTCCTTGACCAGGGAAAGATTGAGGACAAGGACCTTCCTCCAGAGCCGACAGAGAGAAAGCCTTCCCCTGGAGCTGACGCCCTGAATTTGGACTTCTAGCATACTAGACTGTAAGAGAATAAATTTCTCTTTGTTAAAGCCATCCACCTGTGGTATTTCTGTTATAGCAGCACTAGAAGACTAAGACAGAATTTGGTACCGAGAGAGTGGGATGCTGCTCTAACAGATACCTAAAATGTGGAAGTGGTTTTGAAACTGTGAATGGATAGAGTTGCAGCAGCGACAGAGGGTCAGCAGCAGCAGGGAACCTGCAGCAGCAGAGAACCTACCGTGGCAGAGAACCAGCAGCAGCAGAACCAGGAGACCAGCGCCAGACAGTGCTGGAACCGACCCACGGAGCGAGAGAGCCGAGCACCTGTGCACAGGAGCCTTCCTGGCAGAGTGGGATGCCTCCAGGCACTTATCAGTGGAGCTACTGAGCTTTGAAACACTTGCCCCTGCAAGGCAGATGAGGGCGTGAGCCCCGAGGGCAAGAGAAGCCAAGGAACCACGAAGCAGAAGCTGAAGAGACGTGGAACACAGCAAACCGATTTGCCTCGGTTCTCAAAAGGTATGGCTACGACCTCTGGTGTTTCTAAGAGTGGAGTCGCCACTCAGATGGACTAAAACTAAAGCCATAAAATTCTCAGAAGAAAATGCAGGGGTAAGGATGTCTGACCTAGCTTTTAACAATGGATTCTATAATGTTATGGATTGAATTGTGTCCCTCCAAAATGCGTCAGCTTGGCTAGGTCATGATTCCCAGTATTGTATGATTGTCTACCATTTTCTCATCTGATTTGATTTCTCTATGTGTTGTAAATCCTATCACTATGATGTAAAGAGATGGATTAGTGGCAGTTGTATTGATGAGATCTACAAGATTAGATAGTATCTTAAGCCAATCTCTTTTGAGATATAAAAAAGCAAGCAGAGAGACACGGGGACTTCATACCACCAAGAAAGCAGCGCTGGGAGCAGAGCGTGTCCTTTGGAGATGCCTGCAAAGAGATGCCTGTAGTCTGGGGGAAGATTGATAAGAAGGCCAACAGAGAGAGAAAGCCTTCCTCTGGAGCTGGCTCCCTGAATTTGGACTTCTAGCCTACTAGACTGTAAGAAAATAAATTTCTCTTTGTTAAAGCCATTCACCTATGGTATTTCTGTTATAGCAGCACTAGATGACTAAGACAAGGCCCATGATAGTTTTCACTGGTCTACTTGGAAAAGTCTGTTAAGGAATCCTATAGAAGCACCCATTACAAGAATTCTTAGATCCTTGGATATGATAAGATACATTGTGAATCTCCACCTTTAGGATGCTAGAGCATGCAACAGTTTCCAAATCACTTGGCAAGAAATTTTTTTTTCACCAACACCTCAGAACTAAGGACAGTGTCAAGAATCTTCAGAGAAGTACTTGGCATTCAAATTGTTTCAGTTTCATTCACCCAATAAACAGAGTAACAGAAATGATTATGTCATAATCAAGAATATCATAATAATAAATGTTATACTCTCTGTCTTGTTTATCTAGTGCTGCTATAACAGAAATACCACAAGTGGGTGGCTTTAAGAAACAGAAATTTATTTTCTCACAGTTTAGGAGGCTAGAAGTCGAAATTCAGGGCGCTGGCTCTAGAGGACTTTGTCTGTTGGCTCTGCGGGAAGGCCCTTGTCCCCTGGAAAAATTTGTGTGCCTTGGCATCCATTTTCCCCCATATCTGCTTGCTTGCTTTGTCCCTTGCTCAATATGCTCTTTTTTATATCTCAAAAGAGATCGACTTAAGACACACACACACACACACACACAAAAAAAAAAAAACCTGTTGCAGTTCAGTGAATTCCAATTCACAGCAACCCTATAGGACAGAGTAGAACAAACAGCCCCATACTGTTTCCAAGGAGTGGCTGGCGTATTTGAACTGCTGACTTTTTGGTTAGCAGCCAAGCTCTTGACCACTACGCCACCAGGGCTCCACAGTTATAGGGGTTAGGATTTACAACATATTTTGGGGGGACACAATTCAATCCATAACGCTATCTTAGAGTTAAAAGCACAGTATTTCTCATATACCATACATAGACTATTTGGTTTCATTTCTCACTAGCAATTAACAAAAGAAGTGTTTGTCTTTGTTAAACTAAAGGCTAGAATGGATCTAGGCCAAGCATTTCCACAACTATGCAAATACTTAGAAAAACTCATGTACGCATGCTACAGGATGTCTGTACAAAAATGTGGGTGGCAACATTGTTTACAATATCCAGAAACTGAAAAAAAGCCAAATGTCTACCAATAGTAGAATGGATAAACAAAGTATGTCACATTTTTTTTCTACTCTGTACTGAAAACGAACTACCACTATATGTATAACAACATGGATGAATTTTCCACATAGTTGCATTAATTACAAAAACATGTGAAAGTAGATTATATTGTTCAGGCAAGCATGTTTTGATGCTAAAATTATTATTTGAAATATAAGCATGTGGTTAACAAACGTCAGGATGAAAGTTATACAGGCTTGTGCCTGAGAAAGACTCATGCAGGTCTTTTGAGTTGCTGACCACGTTCTATTTCTTGGGTACATATGTAAATTATACATTTACATTTTATATATTTTTGTGTTTGTTAGTTTGTTTTTAACAATTTTGAAGCAAGAGAGATTTTAGAATTTTGTTGGCCATAAGAATTTAACTCTTCTTCAACACTCCCATCACACTGTAGTTGTACAAGTAATTGCTGTGTTTTACGCTTTAGTTTGGTGTTATTGTTTTACATTTCTGTCTTCCTCAAAGTAAGAGGATTAAGCATCTCTTGTTTCTCTCCATTGCAAAGGGTAAGTGCTTAATAAATATTGGTTGAACAAAGCCAAATCAATAAGAGCAAGTGTCTGGGTAGGAGATCGTGTGGTTGGAGCTGTATCTCTCCCGTTCTCTCATTTTGCAGATTAGAATACAGAAGCCCATAAAGCATAAGAGCCATGCCAAAGCTGCAGAGTCAAGTAACAGCATATCAGTCCCAGGACTGGAACCCAGGACTCTTCGTTCTCCGTTTCTCCCTTTCCACAAATGCATGACAGCTTGAAACAGGAAAAAAATCCAGATGGACAAGCTCCCATGAATCATAGCAGCTTCTCTAAATCATGGATCTGCCAGTATGACACTAACTTCAATAATGAGAGTAACAGTTTTCAAGTTCTGTGGCATATACTCACCAAGGGATACTGCTTATTGTAAAATATGAAAGGAACATTGGTTTTTAAAACTGTAATATATGAAAAAGTCATACATTTTTAGTGACTGACATACGTACACACACACACCAATTGCCAGAGAGTCGATTCTGACTCATGGCACCCCCAAGAGTGTCAGAGTAGAATTGCACTCCATACGGTTTTCAATCACTGATTTTTCAGAAGTAGATTGCCAGGCCTTTCTTCTGAGGTGCCTCTGGGTGGGCTCAAACCTCCAACCTTTTGGTTAGTAGCTGAATGTGTTAACCACTTACACCACCCTGAGACTTAGTGACTGAAAGCCCCATTGCCATTGAGTTGATTCCAACCCGTAGCGACCCTATAGGATAGAGTAGAACTGCCGCATAAGATTTCCAAGGAGCAGCTGGTGAATTTGAACTGCCTACCTTTTGGTTAGCAGCCAAGCTCTTAAACACTGTGCCAACAGGGCTGGAAAAAAAAAGGAAGGATTTATTAAGGGAATAGCAAACTGGCAGCCACAAGGTCAGATCTGGCCCACCCATGAGTTTTAATTATCCTGCATTGAATTTTTGTGGGGGTGGGGGAATAAAATGACATTAGATTAGGCTTGTGCTCTGGAGGTCACCAGAGTCACCACCACTGCTTGGTTCACTCTCAGCTGCAGCGCATATGTACATTACCTGTAGGGTTAGCATTAAAACTCCTTGCTTGTTAACTGAGAGGAACCCTGGTGGCCCAACGGTTAAGAGCCTGGCTACTGACTGGAAGGTTGGCAGTTAGAACCCACCCAGTGGCTCTGTGGAAGAAAGACCTAGCTATCTCCTTTTGTAAAGATTACAGCCTGGAGAACCCTGTGGGGGCAGATCTACTCTTATAACACATCATTATGAGTGAAATATCTTCTGGATAGAGCCTAACAACAACAACTTGTTAACTAAGCTAAGGCCCAGACAGTGAATGTGAGTTAATGACTGCATAACTTTTTTGTGGCACAGCCAGATTAAAAATCAGCTCCCCTTATTTCCAGACCAGGGATCTTTCTGTTACTCCACGCTGCATCAGACTTCTAACAAAGAAGTCTAAATTGTTAAAACAGAGCAGCAGATTCAAATTTTCATCTGTGACAAAACTACTTTCGATGTTTAGCATTTATTTTCTGCCAGTTTACTACTTTGCTGCTGTTTTTGATGTGTGCCATTGAGTCGATTCCAACTCTTAGAAACCCTATAAGGACCAAGTAAACCTGCCCCGTAGGGATTCCTAAACTGTAATCTTTATGGGAGTAGATTGCCAGGTCTTTTCTTCCATGGAGTCACTGAGTGGTTTTAAACTGCCAACTCTTAGGGTAGCAGCCAAGTGCTCAAGCATTGTGCCACAAGGGCTCCTTACCGCTTTGCCAGTTACATGTAATTGCTCTCTAGTGCATGATGCATAGATTGCATAACCTCAGCATGGGCCAGTAATAAATTACTATTAAGTGTTATTTTAAATATATTATCTTACTTCACTCATTCATTTGTTTTTTCAGTCAATAAACACGTATTGAGTGTCTACACTGTGCAAGGTGCTGTGGTAGGCACTCAGAATACAGCACATCAATTGGACAATAGGCTACCTTCATTAGAGGAGCTTACTAACAAAGGATACATATTAAAATACTCAACTTAATCATAATTGTAATTATTTAATTATAACTGCAATAATTACAAAGGAGATGTGTAGGGTGGCATGAGAGCATATAACAGAGGATGCTGACTTAAACTAGGGGATTAAGAATGGCTTCTTAGAAAAACTGACCTTTAAAGGATAAATAGTAGATAACAAGGGGATAGACGGCAGGGAGAGGTGAACTAGAAGTAGGAAGAGCATTTGTCCCTAGGAGGAACTCAAGAAATGAATCCTGTGGCTGGAGTTTAAGGATTAAGAGGAAGGATCGCAAGACTTCATATGTTGGTGAGACGGGCAAAGCCACTGAAATATTCCAAGGAAGCTGACCTGGTCAAATGGGTGACTTTGAAATAATGGATTCTGCCTGTGGAAGAGGGGTTAAATGGAGACAACATCAGATCTGAGAGGCTCAAATTTTCCTACTGAGTGTGGGGCAGGAGACGGGGGAGAGGGGGGCGGGGGAGGAGCCACTGCTGTCGAGTCAATTCTGACTCATAGTGACTCTATAGGACAGAGCACGACTACCCCATAGGGTATTCGAGGCTGTAAATCTTTACAGCAGCAGACTGCCACATATTTCTCCCACCAAGCAGATGGTGGGTTTGAACCTCGACCTTTCAGTTAGCAGCCAAGCACTTTAACCACTGCACCACCAGGTCTACTCTACTGAATGCAGTAGCCCAATATTGTAGCTTGAATGCAGGTTTTACCAGCAAGATGGAGAGAGGTAGATGAACTCCAGAGATGGTAATTTGATTGGATGTGGATGGTCCAGGCAGGGGTCATATTCAAAATATTTAATGACTGGCCCATAAAATAAAATAAAATAAATTTTTTTAAGCACTACCAATTAGAACAGATGCCACCAATAAACAAAAAATAGTTATCAAAGTATCAGCGTGCAGAACAGTTAAATATTAGATCTGGCTAGTGAACTTTGGTGGATACTCACACCTCTCATTAAGATAGGGAATAGTGGGAGAGGAGCAATTTGGGGTAAATCCATTGCCATAGAGTCAATTCTGACTCATAGCAACCCTATAGTACAGAGTAGAACTGCCACACAAGGTTTCCAAGGAGCAGCTGGTAGATTTGAACTGCCAACCTTTTGGTAAGCAGCCATAGCTCTTAACCATTGGGCCATAAAGGCTTATAGAATAATGACTATTTTAAGAACAGGTTAAGGAGACAAAGTCATAGCTGATTGCCCTTTATTCATACTGCTATGAAAGTTCTAATCAAGGAACATGTTTTAAGGCTGAATAAACTGGATTCTGTAATATTCTTGTTATAAAAAGAAGAGCCTTCGTTTCAAAATTTCTGCTTGTTTAATATTTGCTTCAACTAATTAAGCTGGGAAAGGGAATTTTTTCCCTAAAAAAGAACCTAATAATTTTTGCACGAAAAATATCATATCTATTATTGTTATGAAATTGGACAAAGCTATATTAAACCCTATTAACCATGGATAGTTTAACAATGGCCTTAGAGGTCACCGGAAGTCATTTCTAATTCAAAATTACAGGATTTAAAAAATACAATGTAAGATCAAATAGAAAAGTTAAAATAACTTTTCAAAATACTTTGATTTAAAAAAATGAATGTTCAAATACTATACTACTTATAGTCCTGGGGAGTTTTTTTTTTTTTTTTTTTCCTTTTCTCAACATTTATGTTCCTTAAGAATTTTAGGGAATATTTAGATAAATTTATGTTGCCCCTAAAATAGCAAATTTTGCACCCTATTTTTGATAAACAAATAAATGAATCAAAGGTGTTTTGGGGGGTTAAAAATATCCACAACAAAACATATACCAATTCATGTATAAGTCAGTGACATTGATTACATTCTTCAAGTTGTGCAACCGTTCTCACTTTTTCTGACTTATCCCACCATCAAAAGTGCTTTTTTGTTTTATTTTTAACTGAGAATATGATTTTTTTGGATGAAAATACATATAACAAAAGATACAGGCATATCTCGGAGATATTGCAGGTTCGGCCCAGACCACCTCAATAAAGTGAGTCACATGAATTTTTTGGTTTCTTTTTCGTGCACATAAAAGTTATGTTTATAATATACAGTAGTCTATTAAGTGTGCAATAGCATTCTATCTAAAAAAACAATGTTCACATCTTAATTAAAAATACTTTGTTGCTAAAAAATGCTATCATCTGAGCCTTGAGCAAGTTGTAATCTTTTTGCTGGAGGGTCTTGCCTTGATGTTGATGGCTGCTGACTGATCAGGGTGGTGGCTGCTGAAGACCGGGGTGGCTGTGGCAGTTTTTTTAAATAAGACAACAGTGAAGTTTGCCGCACTGATTCACTCTTCTTTTCATGAAAGATTTCTCTGTAGTATGCGATGCTGTTTGATAGCATTTTACCCGTGGTACAAACTCTGTCAAAATTGGGGTCAATTCTCTCTAACCCTGCTGCTGCTTTATCAACTAAGTTTACACAATATTCTAAATCCTTTGTTGTCATTTCAACAATGTTCACAGCATCTTCACCAGGAGTAGATTCCATCTCAAGAAACCACTTTCTTTGCTTATCCAAAAGAAGCCTCAATTCAGTCACATCTTCAGGCTCCACTTCTAATTCTCATTCTCTTACTATTTCTACCACATCTGTAATTACTTCCTCCTCTGAAGTCATCCCTCAAAGTCATCCATGAGTGTTGGAATCAACTTCTTCCAACTCCTGTCAGTGTTGATATTTTTACCTCCTCCCATGAATCACGAATGTGAATCCTTTCCAGAAGGTTTTCAATTTAGTTTGCCCAGATCCATCAGAGGAATCACTGTCTATGGCAGCTATAGCCTTATGAAATGTAATTCTTACATAATAAGACTTGAAAGTCAAAATTATTCCCTGATTCATGGGCTACAGAATGGATAGTTGTGTTAGCAGATATGAGAACAATATTTATTTCCTTGTACATCTCCACCAGAGCTCTTGGGTGACCAGGTGCATTGTCAATGAGTAGTAATACTTTGAAAGGAATCTTTTTTTTATGAACAGTAAGTCTTAACAGCAGGCTTAAAATATTCACTAAACCATGTTGTAAACAGATGTGCTGTCATCCAGGCTTTGTTGTGCCATTTATAAAGCACAGGTGGAGTAGATTTAGCATAATTCTTAAGGGCTCTAGGATTTTCAGAATGGTAAATGAGCATTGGCTTCAACTTAAAGTTGTCAGCTACATTATCCCCTAACAAGAGAGTCAGCCTGACCCTTGAAGCTTTGAAGCCAGGCCTTAATTTCTCCTCTCTAGCTATGAAAGTCTTAGATGGCATCTTCTTCCAATATAAGGCTGTTTCCTCTGCATTGAAACTCTGTTGTTTAGTGTAGCCACATTCATCAATTGTCTCAGCTAGATCTCCTGGACAGCTTGTTGCAACTTCTACATTAACACTTGCTGTTTCACCTTGCACATTTATGTTATGGAGACAGCTTCATTCCTTAAACCTCATGAACCAACCTCTGCTAGCTTCAAATTTTTCTTTTTCAACTTCCTCACCTCTCTCAGCCTTCTTAAAAATGAAGAGAATTGGGTCTTGCTCTGGATTTGGCTGTGGCTTAAGGGAATGCTGTGGCTGGTTTGATCTATCCAGACCACTAAAACTTTCTCCATATCAGCAATAAGGCTGTTTTGCTTTCTTATCATTCGTGTCTTCACTGGAATAGAACTTTTAATTTCTTTCAAGAATTACTCCTTTGCATTCACAACTTGGCTAACTGTTTGTAGAAAGAGGTCTAGCTTTCAGCCTAGCTCAACTTTCAACATGTCATCCTCACTAAGCTTAATCATTCCTTGCTTTTGATTTAAAGTGAGAGACGTGGGACTCTTCCTTTCACTTGAACACTTAGAAGCCATTGTAGGGTTATTAAATGGCCTCATTTCAATATTGTCCTGTCTCAGGGAATAGGGAGGCCAAAGGAGAGGGAGGGAGCCAGGGGAATGGCCAGTTGATGGAGCAGTCAGAACACACACAACATTTATCGATTAAGTTCGCTATCACATGGGCACGGTTCACGGCACCAAAAAAAAATTACAGAAGTAACATCAAAGTAACACAGATCACCATAACAGATATAATGAAAAAATCCAAAATATTTCGAGAATTACCAAAATATGACACAGACACACGAGGTAAGCACATGCTGTTGGAAAAATGGTGCCAATAGACTTGCTCAAAGCAGAGTTGCCACAAACCTTCAATTTGTAAAAAACTCAGTATCTGCAAAGTGCAATAAAATGAAGTATTCCTGTACAACCATTCAACATTTTCTACATGTATAGTTCAACGACATTGGTTACTTTCTTCGCATTGTGTCACCATTCTTGCTATCTCTATCCATATTAAGGAGCCATCATGGTGCAATGGTTAAGTGCTTGAGTGATAACATAAGGTGGGTGGTTAGAACCCACCTGCCACTCTGTGGGAGAAAAGACCTGGTGATTTGCTCCCATAAAGATTTACAGCCTAGAAAACCCTATGGGGCAGTTCTACTCTGTCCTATAGGGTCAAAAAGGGTCAGAATCAACAGCACACAACAACTACCCATATTATTTCTCCACCATTAACTTAGACTTTCTGTCCCTTAAACTTCTCTGTGGTTTAGAATTACCGTAGTCAGTTTGATTTCATATAGATAATTCTTCAAAACAGTGCAATGTTCATGGCCAACATTCTTTACTACTAGAGCTAACTGTTTAGTTGAAAGATGACTTCATTGGATAATTTCTGTCCAAGGCTTAAAGATTATCTCTGGGCATTAGATTAGATGGTTCCTCCAGTCCTAATGGTCCAGTAAGTCTGGTTTCTATAAAAAATTGAAATTGTTTCACATTTTTCCTCTTTTTGAACAGGATCTATCTATTGGGTCCTTAATCAAAGCGTTCAGTAATGGTAGCCAGTAAAGGTGTTTTGGTTATGATTTTTTTCTTCCTTTTAATGTAAAAACAAACAGAAAATTGGAATTCACAGTCAGAAAGCTGGGCTCTCACTTTAAATTACTACCCAGCAAACTGAGTAGCCTTCTAAAAGGTGATTACAGGTTCAAGTTGGGGCAATAGCAAGAAAAATCACTTTGATTTTTTGCACCAGGGCATTGGAGAGGAAAAAGTTGGGCCAATAAGCTATGATTTTATTCATTCCTCAAAAAGCAAAGAAAAATGAACACAAGCACACATTCAGGGGCTGTTCTGTCTTTTTAATGTTGCTGATAAAGAGACTCAATTCTAGGATTGTGCTATACAGTATGGTAGTCACCAAATTACATGTGGTTCTTAGCGCTTAAAATAATGGCTAGTCTAAGACACCCTGAATTTAGAAGACTTAGTATGAAACAGGAGTATAAAATTATATAACAAATTGAAATGATAATATTTTGGTTATGTTGTGTTAAATAAAATACATCACTCTAACTTTTTAAAAACTTTTTAAATGTTGCTACTAGAAAATGGAAAATGCCGTATTTGGCTCACATTATATTAAACAATGTTGTTCTAGAGAGTAAAAAAGCAAAAAACTGAGCCCCTGTACTTTTCTCTATCCTGTACAGCAGTCATGCCCAATCAGGTGTTTGCACTAACACTCTTTGAGTTTTCATATGTACATATGAAGCATAAATGAATACATCTACATGAATTATGCTAATACATAGAGATTTTTTCATGAAAAGGGCTTCTTCAAATTTGATTCTGATGATAATCCCAAGAGTGAGCCCTTTTATCTTCAAATATCCCCTTGATTGGAGGTGGGAAGAATGCAAGGCCTTCTTTCAATTTACATGTCAAAGAAAGCTTTATTAACAATTCAAGGTAGCCAGAAAAAAATAAAACCAAGGATCCTGGGATATTAAAAACCAAAAGAAAATGTGTGTTTCATTTAATAAATTATTTGCACATATCTTCTAATTAGGGACCATTGTCACAGTTTTTCCAAAGCTAAAGACTTCATGTACTTACATTTCTGACTGCTGTTTAAAGACCAAGAATGTGATTGGAGAAACCTGCCTGAAGTCTTGTTTGTATTACTTTTCTAGCAGAAATTTATATATTTGTTTTAAAAAGGATAAAGATCCATATTGATTTTGTTAACTGGGATATCCCTAGTGGCTAGCATAGTGTTTGTTGACTGATGATATGTATTTTCTATGACCAAACTGCTGTCTCTAAAGGAGTGATATTATTGAGTGGTATTACTGAGAGATGGAGTCCCTGGGTCGTGCAAGTGGTTAATGCTCTTGGCTGTTACTGAAAGGTTGGAGGTTTGAGTCCACCCAGAGGCACCCCAGAAGAAAGGCCTGGGATTCTACTTCTAAAAAATCAGCCACTGAAAACTTTATGGAGCACAGCTCTACTCTGACACACTTGGGGTCTCCATGAGTCAGAATCAGCTGAAAAATGATCGCCAGGCCTTTCTTCCAAGACACCTCTGGGTGGACTTGGACCTCCAATCTTTCAGTTAGCAGTTGAGCATTAACAGTTTGCATCACCCAGGGACTACTTTTCACCCTCTAAACCCATTGCCGTTGAGTCAATTCCGACCCATAGCGACCTTATAAGACAGGGTAGAACTGCCCCCATAAGTTTTCCAAAGCTGTAAAACCTTACTGAAGCAGACGGCCACATCTTTCTCCCATGGAGTGGATGGTGGGTTCTAACCACTGACCTTTTGGTTAGTAGCCAAGCAATTAACTGCTTCCTTTCACTCTCTAACCCATTGCCATCAAGACGATTCTGACTCATAGCAACCCTATAGGACAGAGTGGAATTGCCCCACAGGGTTTCCAAGGAGCAGCTGGTGAATTTGAACTGCCAACCTTTTGGTTAGCAGGCAAGCTCTTAACTACTGCGACACCAGGGCTTCTTTCGCCCTCTTGTTTTTGTTGTTAGGTGCCGTCGAGTCGGTTCCGACTCATAGCGACCCGGTGCACAACAGAACAAAACACTGCCCGGTCCTGAGCCATCCTTACAATCGTTGTTATGCTTGAGCTCATTGTTGCAGCCACTGTGTCAATCCACCTTGTTGAGGATCTTCCTCTTTTCCGCTGACCCTGTACTCTGCCAAGCATGTTGCCCTTTTCCAGGGACTAATCCCTCCTGACAACATGTACAAAGTATGTAAGACGCAGTCTCACTATCCTTGCCTCTAAGGAGCATTCTGGTTACACTTCTAAGATAGATTTGTTCGTTCTTTTGCCAGTCCATGGTATATTCAATATTCTTTGACAACACCACAATTCAAAGGTGTCAATTCTTCTTCGTTCTTCCTTATTCACTGTTCAGCTTTCACATGGAAATGATGCAATTGAAAGTACCATGGCTTGGGTTAGGCGCATCTTAGTCTTCAGGGTGACATCTTTGCTCTTCAACACTTTAAAGAGGTCCTTTGCAGCAGATTTGCCCAGTGCAATGCATCTTTTGATTTCTTGACTGCTGCTTCCATGGCTGTTGATTGTGGATCCAAGTAAAATGAAATCCTTGCCAATTTCAATCTTTTCTCCATTTATCATGATTTTGCTCATTGGTCCAGTTGTGAGGATTTTTGTTTTCTTTATGTTGAGGTGCAATCTAGTGGCTTCTAATTGCACATATAATAAAATCCCATACCTCATCTTGCCCTTTGAGGCCCTACAAGATCTAGCCCAGCTGACATCTCTGACCTTAAGTCACGCTCCCACTCCAACCCTCCTTCCCACCCTCTACCTCCAGCCTTCAGTGCCCAAATTCCAACCTCACAAACTGTTTTTTGTTCTTGGAAGGTCTGGGGCTCCCTCCTTCTGGACCACTTCCCACCAAGCTCACCTCGGCCCCAGGGCTTGTGCATTTGTTATTTTCCCTACTAGAGTGTGCTGCCCCAGTTTTCGAGCCACCCTCAATGTCATTCTGGACAATTTTTGTTCAAAGAATTATTGCTGTCTAAATAAAGACCTGGCTATTTGCTCCCGTGAAGATTCAAAAAAAAAGCAAACAAAACCCATGGCTGTTCAATTGATTCAGATTCATAGCGACCCTATAAGACAGTTTAAAACTGCCCCACAGGGTTTCCAAGGCTGTAATCTTTACAGAAGTAGACTGCCACATCTTTCTGCCATTGAGTGGGTGGTGAATTTGAACTGCCAACCTTTCCCAGGAAACGTATGGGGCAGTTCTGTGCTGTCCTATAGGGCCGCTCTGAGTCTGAATTGACTCGATGGCACACAACAACAACAAATTTATCTTGCTTATTTGATGTCTTAGTAACTGGTACTCTGAATGGACTAAATTTGGTGGAGTACAATCTGAAGACAGTTTCTTTTCTCCCACTACTACTTTCCAACCCAGTGAAGGATGTCCTTTTGCCCACCCTCTGTTGTTATCTCAGGATGGTTCCCTATGCTACAACAGTCTTATTTTCAGATATTTAAAGAAGTCTGAAATCAACACTTTTATCTTATATCCAATTGAATCCTATTACCGATTGAACTCTTTCCCCAAAAGATTTATGTTGAAGTCTTTGAAGATGTTACCAATTAACGTGAGGTCATACCAGAGTAGGATGGGTTCTAATACAATCTGATTGGTATCCTATAAGAAAGAGAAGAGACACGGAGAGACAGACAAGAGGGAAGATGGCCATGTGACCACTGAGCTGAAAGCAAAGGAATGCCTGAGGCTACCAGAATCTGGGAGAGACAAGTAAGGATCTTTCCCTAGAGCCTTCAGAGGAAACATGGCACTTCCAACACCCTGAATTTGGATTACTAGCCTTTAGAGCTCCTGGTGGTGCAGTGGTTAACTACTCAACTGCTAACCAAAAGGTTGGCGGTTTGAACCTACCAGCTGCTCCACAGGAGAAAGATGTGGCAGTCTCCTTCCTGTAAGGATTACACCCTTGAAAACCCTATGGGCAGTTCTACTCTGTCTTATACAGTCGTTTTGAATCGGAATAGACTCAACTGCAATGGGTTTGCGAGCCTCTAGAATTGTGACATTTCTGGAAGTCATGTTGGTTAACATCATATCTAATGTTGAGGAAAAGTTACTGGAAACAAAATCTACTCCCAACCTAGAAAACCTCTCCACAAATACAGAAAATAAAGAAAAGTTTTATTATTGAATAAGCATTAAGCCAGAATGTGATGCATCACAGGCAATCTGCTAGAGGTTGCAGACAGAAAGAAATCTCACCCTTTTATAGATGAGTGGCTACAACTCATTATGTTTAAGTTTCAAGATAAAATTCCTAATATTTTAGTATCTTTATGGCAGGAAACTTGAATTTATGCTAATCTCCTTCCAGGAAACTGGGCTATAGCCATCATGTCATTGTCATACCATTGTTTTGTGAGTCATGAGACCCTTCCACAATTACAAACCTTTCTAATGTCTTTTAGCCAATCAATGTATTCCAGGTGTATTAACGTAACCAATACTGTTAAAAATCACACTTCGCTTTGTCCTGCCTTTGACTGACCTCAATCAAGGTAAACCAATCAGAATATTGAAGCCGCCA
Organism: Elephas maximus indicus; assembly: GCF_024166365.1. Taxonomy (NCBI): domain Eukaryota; kingdom Metazoa; phylum Chordata; class Mammalia; order Proboscidea; family Elephantidae; genus Elephas; species Elephas maximus. The sequence goes on from NC_064846.1 coordinate 139,453,231, forward strand.
TTCTTCGTTTCAGCCCTCTAAAAATATTTTTGTAATTACTGTGCCCTGGACTCCGTGGTTTCACTTCAATGGGCCACGTCGTTCCTGATTTGAACCCCTATTTAAACCCTTAATAAACCTCTCTGCTTTATTCTGAAACAGCAGTCAAGTTTTCTCTGCTACACATGTCCAAAGTAAGTAAGACGAAGTCTCACCATCCCCGTTTCTAAGGAAAATTCTGGTTGTACTTCTTCCAAGACAAATTTGTTCATTCCTTTGGTAGGCCATGACTGAAAGTTACTTGTATACAAAATTAAAAAAAGCAGCTGCCTTCAGAGCACATGGCTTGGTCAGCAGACCTGACCTTGGTGCAAAAGTAAATAAAAAGAATTATAGATTTAGATAGGCAGATATAAAGATGAACAGAACGAAGACCACCTTCCACCTGGCAGGACACATGATTTGGAGAGCAGAGCCCCCTCTGCTGGGAGCCTCTTTGAAGTGCAGTCAGTTTGACCCTAGGGCATGGCCTTGATTCCATCTGTCATTTGAAAAACAAGTATTTACTGCTGATTGTTAAAACCATTTTCATTAAGTACAAAATCAGTTAACAACTTCCAAGTAAGAAAATAATTCAGAAATTATATTGACAGTAAATATGGATAATACCGAAAAAAAAAAAAAAACCCAAACCCAGTACTGTCGAGTCAATTCTGACTCATAGCGACCCTACACGACAGAGTAGAACTGCGCCATAGAGTTTCCAAGGAGCGCCTGGCGGATCCGAACTGTCGACCGTTATGGTTAGCAGCCACAGCACTTAACTACTACACCACCAGGGTTTCCAATATGGATAATAAAGGCAAGTATGTTAGCTGTAAAAATTTATGAAGAACATTATATCTTTTAGGAGCCAACAAATGCTTAAAAATGTGAATAATAGTATAGGCAGAATAATAGAAGCTAGCTTTTATCATAGTTCTACTCTTTTTAGATTTTTTTGGTGTATGAGTGTTTGTAATAATAATCAAAATAATCTTATGTTGCTGTATTATTTTTTGGTTACTTAACTCAAGTGAGGCCTTAAGGTGTTTTCAAGGAAAAAAAAACTAAGAATTTTGCGACCTCATCATTTCATGAAAAAGAAAAATTTCAATATTATAATACCTATGATAAACAATCTTCTACCAAGACAAAATAAAGAATATGAAGGAAAGAAGAAAATGTTAGGGGAAAAAAAAAGAGTACTCCAAAATATGTTTTTGAGTTCATGGAGACTAACATTTTAAATTTAAAAAACTTGCTGAAAATGGTTGGCAGGCAAAATATGTTTTTTTGTATTGCTGTTTTTAATTTGATATCAAGTGGATTAAGAGTGTTTTTTGTTTCCTTTTTCTCATTTTTAAAAATTTTTATTGTGCTTTAAGTGAAAGTTTACAAATCAAGTCAGTTTCTCATAAAAAACTTACATACACCTTACTATACACTCCTAATTGCTCTCGCCCTAATGAGGCAGCACACGCCTTCCCCCTACTCTCTATTCTCATGTCCATTTGGACAGCTTTTGACCCCCTCTGCTTTCTCATCTCCTCCCCAAGACAAGAGATGCCAAAATAGTCTCATGTGTCCACTTGATCCAAGAAGCTCATTCTTCAACAGTATCATTTTCTATCCCATAGTCCAGTCCAATCCCTGTCTCAAGAGTTGGCTTTGGGAATGGTTCCTGTCTTGGGCTAACAGAAGGTCTGGAGACCATGACCTCCGGGGTCCTTCTACTCTCAGTCAGACCATTAAGTCTGGTCTTTTTATGAGAATTTGGGATCTGCATCCCACTGCTCTCCTGCTCCCTCAGGAGTTCTCTGTTGTGTTCCCCGTCAGGGCAGTCATCGGTTGTAGCCGGGCACCATCTAGTTCTTCTGGTCTCATGGTGATGTAGACTCTGGTTTATGTGGTCCTTTCTGTCTCTTGGCTGATAATTACCTTGTGTGTTCGGTGTTCTTCATTCCCCTTTGCTCCAGGTGGGTTGAGACACATTGATGCATCTTAGATGGCCCCTTGCTAGCATTTACGACCCCAAAAGCCACTCTCCAAAGTGGGATGTAGAATGTTTGTTAATAGATTTTGTTATGCCAATTGACTTAGATGTCCCCAGAAACCATGATCCCCAAACCCCCACCACTGCTACCCTGGCCTTTGAAACATTCAGTTTATTCAGGAAACTTCTTTGCTTTTAGTTTAGTCCAGTTGCGCTGACCTCGTCTGTATTGTGTGTTGTCTTTCCCTTCACCTAAAATAATTCTTATCTACTATCTAATTTTTTTAATCTAATTAGTGAAAATCCATCTCCCTCCCTCCCTCCCTAACCCCTCTTGTAACTCTCAAAGAATATTTTCTTCTCTGTTTAAACTATTTCTCCAGTTATTATAATAGTGGTCTTACACAATATCTGTCCTTTTGCAAATGACTAATTTCACTCAGCATAATGCCTTCCAGATTCCTACAGGTTATGAAATGTTTGATGGATTCATCATTGTTCTTTATTGATGCGTTCTATTCCATTGTGTGAATACACCATAATTTATTTATCCATTCATCCATTGATGGGCACCTTGGTTGCTTTCATCTTTTTGCTATTGTAAACAGTGCTACAATGAACATGGGTGTACATATATCTGTTCCTGTGACGGCTCTTATTTCTCTAGGATATATTCCAAGGAGTGGGATTGCTGGATTGTATGGTAATTTGATTTCTAGTTTTTTAAGGAAGCGTCAAATTAATTTCCAAAGTGGTTGTACCACTTTACATTCCCACCAGCACTGTATAAGTGTTCCAGTCTCTCCACAACCTCTCCAACATTTATTATTTTGTATTTTCTGGATTAATGCCAGCCTTGTTGGAATGAGATGGAATCTCATTGTAGTTTTGATTTGCATTTCTCTAATGGTTAAGTGCTACCGCTGCTAACCAAAGGGTCGGCAGTTCTAATCCGCCAGGTGCTCCTTGGAAAGTCCATGGGGCAGTTCTACTCTGTCCTATAGGATGCTATGATTCAGAATCAACTGGACGGCACTGGGTTTGGGGTGATGGCTAATGATGGTGAGCATTTCCTCATGTGTCTGTTAGCTACCTGAATGTCTTCTTTAGTGAAGTACCTGTTCATATCCTTTGCCCATTTTTAATTGGATTATTTGTCTTTTTGTTGTCGAGTTTTGGAAGTATCAGGTAGATTTTAGAGGTCAGACGCTGATCGGAAATGTCATAGCTAAAAACTTTTTCTCAATCTGTACATAATCTTTTCACTCTTTCAGTGAAGTCTTTGGATGAGCATAAGTGTTTGATTTTTAGGAGCTCCCAGTTATCTAGTTTCTCTTCTGCATTGTTAGTAATGTTTCGTATACTGTTTATGCCATGTGTTAGGGCTCATAGCATTGTCAATATTTTTTCTTCCATGACATTTATAGTTTTATATTGTATACTTAGGACTTTGATCCATTTTTAGTTTCTGTGCATGGTGTGAGGTTATGGGTCTTGTTTCATTTTTTTGCAGATGGATATCCAGTTATCCCAGCACCATTTGTTAAAGAGACAGTCTTTTCCCCATCTAACTGACTTTGGGCCTTTGACAAAAAACAGCTGCTCATATGTGGGTGGTTTTATGTCTGGATTCTCAATTCTGTTCCGTTGGTCTATGTATCTGCTGTTGTACCAGTACCAGGCTGTTTTGACTACTGTGGCGGTATAATAGGTTCTAAAATCAGGTAGCGTGAGGCCTCCCACATTGTTCTTCTTTTTCAGTAATGCTTTACTTATCCAGGGCCTCTTTCCCTTCCATATGAGGTTGGTGATTTGTTTCTCCACCTCATTAAAAAATGTCATTGGACTTTGGATCAGGAATGCATTGTACGTATAGATGGCTTTTGGTAGAATAAACATTTTTACAATGTTAAGTCTTCCTATCCATGAGGAAGTATGTTTTTCCACTTATGTCGGTCTCTTTTGGTTTCTTGCAGAGGTGTTTTGTAGTTTTCTTTGTATAGGTCTGGTAAGATTTATTCCTAAGTATTTTATCTTCTTGGGGGCTACTGTAAATGTTATTGATTTGATGATTGCCTCCTTGATGTTCTTTTTCTTGGTGTAGAGGAATCCAACTGATTTTTGTATGTTTATCTTGTATCCTGATAATCTGCTGAACTCTTAGTTTCAGTAGTTTTCTTGAGGATTCTTCAGGGTTCTCTGTGTATAAGATCATGTCATCTGTAAATAGAGATACTTTTACTTCTGCCTTACCAATCTGGATGCCCTTTATTTATTTATCCAGCCTAATTGCTCTAGCGAGGACCTCCAGCACAATGTTAAATAAGAGTGGTGATAAAGGGCATCCTTGTCTAGTTCCTGAACTCAAGGGGAATGCTTTCAGGCTCTCTCCATTTAGGATGATGGTGGCTCTTGGCTTTGTATAAACGCCCTTTATTATATTGAGGAACTTTTCTTCTATTCCTATTTTGCTTAGAGTTTTTATCATGAATGGGTGTTAAACTTTGTCAAGTGCCTTTTCTGCATCAATTGATAAAATCATTTGATTCTTGTCTTTTATTTTATTTATATGATAATTACATTAATTGTTTTTCTAATGTTGAACCATCCCTGCATACCTGGTATGAATCCTACTTGGTCATGGTGCCTTTTTTTGATATGTTGTTGCATTCTATTGGCTAGAATTTTGTTGAGGATTTTTGCATCTAAGTTCATGAGGGATTTAGGTCTGTAATTTTGTTTTTTTGTGGAGTCTTTACCTGGTTTTGGTATCAGGGATGTGCTGGCTTCATAGAATGAGTTTGGGGGTGTTCCATCCTTTTCTATGCTCTGAAATACCTTCAGTAGCAGTGGTGTTAACTCTCCTCTGAAAGTCTGCTAGAACTTTGCAGTGAAGCTGTCTGGGCCAGGGCTTTTTTTGTTGGGGGTGTTTTGATTACCTTTTCAATGTCTTGTTATGGGTCTATTTAGTTGTTCTACCTCTGTGCTAGTTTAGGTAGGTAGTGTGTTTCTAGGAATTCATCCATTTCTTCTAGGTTTTCAAATTTCTTACAGTACAATTTTTCATAGTCATCTGATATGATTCTTTTAATTTCATTTGGGTTTGTTGTAATATCACCCATCTCATTTCTTATTTGGGTTATTTGCTTCCCCTCCTGTTTTTCTTTTGTCACTTTGGCTAATGGTTTATCAATTTTATTGATTTTTTCAAAGCACCAGTTTTGGTCTTGTTAATTCTTTCGGTTGTTTTTCTGTTTTCTATTTCATTTAATTCTGCTCTAATTGTTATTTTTTTGCTTTCTTCTGGTGCCTGAGGGTTTTGTTTGTTGCTCTCTTTTATTAGTTCAAGTTGTAGGGATAATTCTTTGATTTTGGCCCTTTTTTCTTTTTATATGTGTACATTTACTGGTATAAATTGACCTCTGAGCGCTGTGTTCGCTGTGTCCCAAAGGTCCTGATTGGAAGTGTTTTTATTCTCATTGGATTCTATGAATTTCTTCATTCCATCCTTAATGCCTTCTATAATTCAGTCTTTTTTGAGCAGGGTATTGTTCAGTTTCCAAGTGTTTGATTTCTTTTCCCTGCTTTTTCTGTTATTGATTTCTACTTTTATGGCCTTATGGTCAGAGAAGATGCTTTGTAACATTTCGATGTTTTGGATTCTACTAAGGCTTGCTTTATGACCTAATATGTGGTCTCTTCTAGAGAATGTTCTATGTGCACTAGAAAAGAAAGTATCCTTGGCTACTGTCGGGTGGAGTGTTCTGTATATGTCTATGAGGTCAGGTTGGTTGATTGTGACATTTAGATCTTCCGTCTCTTTATTGGGCTTCTTTCTGCATGTCCTGTCCTTCACTGAAAGTGGTGTGTTGAAGTCTCCCACTATTATTGTGGAGCTGTCTATCTCACTTTTCAATGCTGATAGAGTTTGCTTTATGTATCTTCCAGCCCTGTCATTGGGTGCATAAATATTTAAAATGGTTATATCCTCCTGGTATATTGTCCCTTTAATCATTACATAGTGTTCTGCTTTATCCTTTTTGGTGGATTTAACTTTAAAGTCTATTTTGTTGGAAATTAATACTGCCACTCCTGCTCTTTTTTAATTATTGTTTGCTTGATGTAATTTTTTTCATCCTTTGAGTTTTAATTTGTGTCTCTTACTCTAAGGTGTGTCTCATATAGGCAGCATATAGACGGATTGTGTTTTTTGATCCATTCTGCCACTCTCTGTTTATTGGTGCATTTAGTCCATTTAGATTCAGCGTAATTATAGATAGGTATGAGTTTAGTGCTGTCATTTTGATGTCTTTTTTTGTGTGTTGTTGACAGTTTCTTTTTCCCACTAATTTTTTTTTGCTGAGTAGTTTATCCGTATATATTGTCTTTTCCTCTTATTCATTGTTGTTGATTTTGTTTCTGCTGAGTCTCAATTTTTTTTCTTGTATTTTGTTTTGATGTGTAGGATAGTTAGCCTCCTTTGTGGTTACCTTAATATTTACCCCTATTTTTCTAAGTTTAAACCTAGCTTTTATTTCTTTATATCACCTTGTCTTCCTCTCCATAGGAAAGGCTTATGACTGCATTTCTTAGTCCCTCTTTATTGTTTTAATATAATAACTTCATTGTTTCCCTGTTTTGAGTGTTTTTTTTATCTTGATTTATCATTGTGATTTTAGCTCCTGGGTTGATATCTGATTGCTCTGTCCAGTGTTCCAGTCTTGGGTTGATATCTGATTTTATTGATCTTCTAATGAAAGAACTCCCTTTAGTATTTGTTGTAATTTTGGTTTGGTTTTTATGAATTCACTAAACTTCTCTTTATCTGGAAATGTCCTAATTTCACCTTCATATTTCAGAAACAGAAACCCTGGTGGTGTAGTGGTTAAGTGCTATGGCTGCTAACCAAAAGGTTGGCAGTTTGAATCCACCAGGCTCTCCTTGGAAACTCTACGGGGCAGTTCTACTCTGTCCTATAGAGTCGCTATGAGTCGGAATTGACTCAACGGCAGTGGGTTTTTTATTTGAGAGATGGTTCTGCTGGATATATGATTCTTGGATGGCAATTTTTTTCCTTCAATCCTTTATATAAATCATCCCATTGCCTTCTTGCCTGCATGGTTTCTGCCAAGTTGTCCGAGCTTATTCTTATTGACTCTCCTTTGTAGGTGATGTTTCATTTTTCCCTAGCTGCTCTTAAAATTCTCTATCTTTGGTTTTGGCAAGTTTGATTATAATATGTCTTGATGACTTTCTTTTAAAATCTACCTTATGTGGAGTTTGATGAGCATCGTGGATAGATACCTTCTCATCTTTCATGATATCAGGGAAGTTTTCTGCCAACAAATCTTCAACAATTCTCTCTTTATTTTCTGTTATCACTCCCTGTTTTGGTACTCCAATCACTCGTAGGTTATTTCTCTTGATAGAGTCCCACATGATTCTTAAGGTTTCTTTAATTTTTAATTCTTTTATCCGATTTTTCTTCAAATATATTTGTGCCAAGTGCCTTATCTTCAAGCTCACCAACTCTGCCTTCCCTTTGCTCAATTCTGCTCCTCTGAGTTTCTGCTGAGGTGTCTAATTCTATAGTTTTATTGTTAATCTTCTGAATTTCTGATTGCTGTCTCTCTGGATTCTTGCAGCTTATTAAATTTTTCATTATGCTCTTGAATAATCTTTTTAATTTCTTCGACTACATTATCTGTGTGTTCTTTGGCTTGTTCTGCATATTACCTGATCTTCCTAATCTCATTCCTGATGTCTTGAAGAGGTCTGTATATTAATCTTTTGAATTGTGCATCCATAATTCCAGGAAGGCACCTTCATACAGAAGATCCATTGATTCTTTGTTTTGAGAGCTTCTTGAGGCAATCATGGTCTGTTTCTTTATGTCACTTGATATTGCCTGTTGTCTGCAAGCCATCTATGTTATTGTGTTAGTTTCTTTTATGTTTGCTTACTATATCCTAGCTTCTTGCTTTTTTTTTAATATGCCCAAATGGGTTGCTTGAGTGAGCTAGCTGGATTATTTTCACCTTTGAAGCTGTGACATCCTGTCACCAGACGGTTAGAGCTGTTATCAGGTATATCAGTCTAAGAGTCCATTCACTTTTCTTGTATGAATTCAGCTCAGGTCTCCAGGTAGCTGCTCATCAAGTGTGTGGTACAGGCTCTGTCCTACAGTCTTAGAGGGGCAGGGGTGATTGGTGTAGGTACTGGTATCTGGTTGCAGCAGGGGGTCACACTCTGAACAAGGCAGGGGGCTGAGAATCATCCCCCTGTGTCTCTGAGGAAAGCGTGTCCCTGTTCCCTTTAGTGTACAGGTGGGTGGGTTCTGCAGATGGACCGTGGGCACCCAATGCTTTTGGTTGTAAGGACTGGGAGGTACCAGTTATCCTTGGACTCCTGTCACAGGTGGGTGGGTGACCTGGGTGAAGCCACCAGTCCTTTTTGCCCCTAACGTGGGTAGGTGAGGACCCTGTTTAATAGGCAAGGCAGTGACAAATATCAAATACCTACCTCTCCACCACAAAGCTGAAACAGGTGCAATCTTCCAACAAGGGCCTATTTTCCTGAAATAGGCTCTCACAGGTCCATGCAGGGGGGGAAATGTATTCAAAGTCCAAGGACCATTGATGCCTGGATTGTAGCCACTTCTGTCCTGAGCTCCCCTGGTTAGTGGAGCTGGCAAATTATCTTTCCCCAAATTATGAATTTATTCCTACTCCAAGGCTGGGAGGATGGCTCTGGGTGCTCAACTGGGCCTATCTGAAGCCCAGGGAAATCAACAGCCACTGAAGCCAGCTTAGGGGTGAGGGGCGTGGTAAAATATATGCAAGTACTTAGCTTTTGCTGAAAGCGCCATTCTTCTCTGGTTATGGTGGTATGAGTAGGCTGTCTGGCTGGCCGCTTCTCCCTGGGGAAACTGTGTCTGAATGCTACTACCAGCCCGCTGCAGATGCTTCTGGGAATGGTGCCTGAGGGATCTTGGCAATTTAGGTCTGGTAATTCCTCTGTGCTTCTGAGCCATTTCGTCCTACCCCTGCCACTCAGTCCATTTTATAACTTTGTTTTTGATGTTCAGGGCTCCTACCTTGACATAAATGTAATCATTTCACTTGTTTTTTGGGGTTTCTGTTGTAAGAGGGATCTCAGGAAGCGTCTGGCTATTCCGCCATCTTGGTCCCGCCTCCTAATAGTGTTTTAAACTATGCTTTTTTCTTACTAGTTTGAGGAGAGAGTTATGGGTCTCACACAGTAAGAATATAGTGAATTTAATTGGCGGTTGACTAGGGAATGGAAAAATCAGTAAAGAAAATGGTTGTGCAATTGTCATTGACAACAGAACAAATATTATGAAGGCTATGACTGATCTAAGACTTAAAGCATATAAAATCTTCACAAAGTTCAGTTTGGTTTTCAGTAAATAATTATAGCTCAGTGATATATATTGGAATTATGAATACCAGTGGTGTTGAAGAGGGAAATAAGACACCATACTTTGATTTTAAGTTTTTTTTACCCATGAAACCAAATATTAACCATAAAAAGCCTAACCAAACTGCAAAATCCTGCCAGAAACTGCTCTAAAGCAATGTAAAATTCTCTTTTCCTACTAGAAAAGGACAGTCAACAAAACCGTCACCTCCTGATTTAACCCTTTGGTGATCCGTGGGTCACATGGTATCCCGACCTCTTTTTGTGATTCTGGGGTTCTTTGGGAAGGAGGTAGCCTGATTTTAATACAATTAGCCTCAAGGTTGGAGCCTTTTGAAATGCATGAAACTCAAGAACCCTGAATTGCAGCCTCATCTTTGTGTAGATTAAGTACAGGTGATGCTTCCTGGATGTATGAATTTTCTAAACTTTTGACAGATTTGCCTTTACTTATGTGAGATAAGCTTCCTCGCTATTTTTCCCAGTTACGTGTTCTCATGAGAATATACTTAAGCTATTTGCAGCCTTCTTTCATAATGGCCATTTTCTCCTTGATGGCCTTCACTGTTAGCAGGTATTATTGGCCCCCTGTTTTCTAGCTTCTGAACAGTAAATAATGCCTCTGTTATAAAGAATAATGCATTGCAGTGGTACTTTTCAAGAGACTCGAACTCCAATAAGATATTCCTACCCTTTATTGAATGTTAGGGCCCAATCATTGCTTCCATATGTAGCAGGTGAAATGCACCACCGTGAGCAGTTCTGCAGTATTCCAGGTCAGCTGTTTCTGCTTTTTAACTGTTAGTACTGCTTTTGTTATAGTGAAGAATAAAAAAAAATACATACCCAAAAAACCCAAACCTGTTGCCATTGAGTTGATTCCGACTCATAGCAACCCTATAGGACAGAGTATAACTTCCCCATAGGGCTTCAAAGGAGTGCCTAGTGGATTTGAACTGCCAACCTTTTGCTTAGCAGCTGTAGCTCTTAACCATTACGCTACCAGGTAGTAGTGGTAATTTTCCTGAGATTCAAATCCCTGTAGTTTTATTTATTTGGCTTGTTAGTACTGCTTTTGCAAGTAATAAAGAATGCATTGTAGTCGTAATTTTCCTGAGATAAAAAATCCCTTGACTTTATTTATTTGAGCTCTAAGTACTTTCTAAGTACTGTTTTGGCAGTAAGAATGCATTGTACCATGTTTTGAAAAGTTTCATGAAAAATAATAAAGAAGGCTAAGAAGGAGACTAGAACAGTTGCCTTCATGTTTTACAAATTTTCAAGACATAAAAATTAAAAAGTTAAATAAAAAGGAGTTTATCATTGACTCATATCAGTAGGATTTACTATGTCCAGGATCCACTGGGACATACATGATCCCAGATAATAGGTATCAAAATCCATAACTCATAACAATTCTGAATTGACCCTTTAATCAGCATGCCTTCACTTAGGGAATATACATGATATCAACAAAAAATTCAAAGGAGAAAATAACTATATTACCATTAGCAAAAAAGACTCTTGTTTTTGTTGTTAGGTACTTGAAGTCCCCTTCCCTTTCAACAATCAAGTTTGTGTCACCTGCATATTGCAGTTTGTTAATTAAAGACCATTCTGATTCTTTAAAAAAAAAAAAAGCCAATGGCTCAAAGTAGGGTGGCTCCCCAAAACCAAACTCATTGCCATAGAGCTGATAACAACTCATAGCAACCATATAGGACCCTATACAACAAAATAGAACTGTCCCATAGGAATTTCAAAACTGTCATCTTTACAGAAGCAGAATGCCACATCTTTTCTCCCTCAGAGCAGCTGATGGGTTCGAACTGCCAAATTTTGTGTTACCAGCTGCTTAGTCATCTAGTGCTGCTATAACAGAAATACCACAAGCAGATGGCTTTAACAATGAGAAATTTATTCTCTCACAGTCTAGGAGGCTAGAGTCCAAATTCAGGGCACCAGCTCCAGGGGAAGGCTTTGTCTTTGTCAGCTCTTAGGGAAGGTCCTGGTCAATCAATCTTCTCCTGGTCTAGGACCTTCTCTGTGCAGGAACCCCGGGTCCAAAGGACGTGCTCCGTTCCTGGCTCTGCCTTCTTGGTGGTAGGAGGTCCCCATGTCTCTCTGCTCACTTCTCTTTTATATCTCAAAAAGAGATTGACTTAAAAGACAACCTAATCTTGTAGATTGAGTCTTACCTCATTAACATAACTGCCACTAATCCTGCCTCATTAACATCATAGAGGTAGGATTTACAATACATAGGAAAATCACAACCGATGACAAAATGTCACACACAATACTGGGGATCATGGACTAGCCAAACTGACACACTTTTTTGGGGGGACACAGTTCAATCTATAACAACATATAAGCTCTTAACCACTGCACCACCAAAGATCCTGGTAGGATGATTACAATGCAGCTTATAAAGAGGAGAGGAAGAATAGAAAATCAGCCATTGGCTAATCTTAATATGATTTACTGAACTCTGCCTCCCCTTTTTACTGAGATTAGCTGGTATCAGGTTATTAGGTGACTCCTGGCCTGCGTGCTAAAAAATTGGCCCTCCACCCACCTGCAGCCATGAGATTTTTTTGAGATTTAAATTAGGAAGCCCTAGAGTCTTTTTCTATATGGTGAGGTATAACCCATACTGAAGGCTGTAGTCTTCAATCTTAATCAGTTAAGTGCTTCAAGTTCTCTTTACTTCCAGCAAACAAGGTTGTGTCATCTGCATATCACAGGTTGCTAATGAGTCTTCTCCCAGTTCTGAAGCCACATTCTTCATATAGTCCAGCTTTTTGGGTTGTTTGCTCAGCATACACATTGAATAAACATAATGAAAAATACAACCCTGACACACACCTTTCTTTATTTTAAACCGTGTGTTAAACCCTTGTGTTACCGAACCCGGAAAGGTAGGTCCTTGTTCAGCATGCTCAGACTTGTCAATTATCTGGACACCAGTCTCTGAGAAAGTAATTTAATGCAGTGTGCAGAGCAGGGAGCCAAGAGGAAGTTCCTCAGATCCCGCTTCCCAAGCCACAGGGAAGCAGAGCTTATATGTGATTTGGGCAGCAAGATGGTGGCTGAGCAAGCATACTGGGAGGGAAAATTCTAAAAGATAGCCAGGAAACAAGAGGTGACGTGGTACTTCTTGGACTTCTGCTTTGGAATAGGGTCAGGATGATTTTTCTTCTGATTCATTCCACCTGTTGCTGCGTCCTCTCTTGAAGTCACTTAGCAGTCACAGCTGGCCCTTCTACGCATGCGGGATGGGCCAACTCTGGCTTTGGCTAGTTTAAGGACTATTGGAAATTTACTGGCATTCATAAGGTCAGGTTATAGGGTCAAAATAATGATAATAATACCTGCCATTCATTAAAATTGCAAAAAGTGCCAGGCAAACTGCCAGGTACTTTACATACATTACATGAATTTCAACAATCCTTGAAGACAGGACTTATCAAATCCACTTCACAAATGAAGAACCTGAGGCTCAGAAAGTTTGCTAATGTGTGCAAGTTCACAAGTCTAGTACATGACAGAGCTGGACTAGAACCCTGGTCTGAATGTCTTTGGAGCGCACACTGTTCCACTCCTCCCAGCCAGAGGCTTACCTTGTGTCTCTTAATTCACTGTCCTTCTCACCACTACAAAATGTCTCTCAGGTGATAAAAAGAATATCTTTGTGCTCAAAGCAGTTAGTTGGAATACACAGCCAGAACCATAAGAATACCAAAATAAATGAGTGGTATGAATAAATGAGATAAAGAGATACTTCTCACTGAAATCATGATCATCTACTTATGCTATCTCAGATAACCTCAAAACATAGAGGCTCACAAAATCAACTTGGACAGCCCCTTTCCTGTGGAAAGTAAACCTTTTAGGAAAGAAGTCAAAATAGATGCCAGAACTAAAACCATTCCCGAAGCCTACTGTCCAGACAAAGATTAGACTGAACTATAAAACATAAAACAATATTCGAGAAGAGTGTGCTTTTTAGTTCAAGCAGATACAGGAGACCAGATGGGTGGGTCCTGTCCAGACGCAGGATGAGAAGGCAGGAATGGACAGGAGCTGGTTGAAGGGACATGGGAAACCTGGGGTGGAAAGGGGAAGCATGCTGTCGCATTATACGGACTGCAACTAATGTCACATAAAAATATGCGTATATATTTTTGTATCAGAAATTAACTTCAGCTGTAAACTTTCAACTAAAGCACACAAAAAAATTGATAGAATTGATTACCCCCCCCCAAAAAACAAAACACAGATGCCAAGTCTGGCTGATGAAGTGATGCACTAGATCCCCGTGTATTTTCTCTGGCAGCCCACCACCTGTCCTATTGTCTTGTGCTGCAGCATCCCTGTCTCATATAGCTCTCGGACAGGGACCCATTCTCTGCAATGTTTCCAGGAGGCAAATGACTCAAGACTTGGAGGGATGGGACATTTCCCGGGAAGTCTTTAGTCCAAGAGACAGGAACCAAGATCAGGACATCCATGAGTGAGGACTGGGACGATGAACACCCCAGAATATAGGGCTCACCCAGAGACTGACTGGCACCTGCTCTCAAACCTCGAAAGCCCCAGGCAGGGCTGTCAGGCTGAGCATCCCCTCACTTACCCTTTAGAGTTCTCAGGGACTTGAGAGCCTGGGCCTAAGAAGGACACCTCAAGTCAGTAGATGCAGGAGTCTGATAGATATCAAGCTGATGATCCAGAATGAGGATGATGGAAGGACCCAGACAGAATAGTGGTGTCCCACAGAGACTCATCTCTGCTGTCACTCCTTCGAGGTGCTGAAGAGCTGTAGACAGACAAGTATCACCCAGATTCCAAATCATGGTGCCATGAAGGTGTGGACCTTGATCGGAGAGGATCTTCAGGTAAGTAGAGGGTAGATTCTCAGAACTGATTGGGTGTTGTCTTGGTTATCTAGTGCTGACACAACAGAAATACCACAAGTGGATGGCTTCAACAAAGAGAAATTTGTTCGCTCTTAGTCCAGTAGGCTACAAGTCCAAATTCAGGGTGTCAGTTCTAGCGGAAGGCCTTCTCTCTCCATCACCTCTGGAGGAAGGTCTTTGTCCTCAATCTCCCATGGCTGAGGAGCTTTTCAGGTGTACAGACCCTAAGCCCAAAGATGTACTCTGCTCTTGTTGCTGCTTTCTTGGTGGTATGAGGTCCCCAAGTCTCTGCTTGCTTCCCTTTCCTTTTATCTCTTGAGAGATAAAAGGTTGTTTAGGCACACCCCAGGGAAACTCCCTTTACATTGGACCAGACAGGTGACCTGAGTGAGAATGGTGTTACAATCCCACCCTTATCCTCTCAACACAAAATTGCAATCACAAAATGGACAACAACCATTCAATACTGGGAATCGTGGCCTAACAAATTTGATATACATATTTTGGGGAGTACCTAATTCAATCCATTACATTCCACCCTTTAGCCCCCCAAAAATCACATTCTTGTAACCTGCAAAACATATTCATCCCATCATAGCATAGCAAAAGTCTTAAATCAAGCCCAAGTCCAAAATTCAAAAATTCCTTTTCACCTGTGAAATTTAGAACACAAGTTATCTGCTTCCAAAGGTACAATGGCAGAAATGGCACAAGCTAGACATACTGCTTTGAAAACAATCCTTTGTTCTCTGAGACAATTTACCCAATGGCCCTGCCCTCCAGACTCTAGGTATTGGTCACACTCTCCAGATTCTGAGTGGAGGCCCCTCAGCCCTGGGCTTCAGCTCCGCCTTCCAGGCTCACTGGAACTGCAACTCTGTTCCCTCAGCTTTAGGCGCACTATCCCCCTAGTCCATCTGAGTGGCAACTCTACCCTTAGAAACACCAGAGGCCATGGCTCCACACTTTGAAATCCCTGAGGTCATGGCCGTACTTTTTGAGACTGAGGCAGCTCGGCTTCTTGTGTTTTTCATCTCTTCGGCTTCTGTTTCCTGGTTTCTTGGCTTCTTGGCTCATCGGGCCTCATCCCCACTGCTGCCCTTCTGGGGGAAGTTCCAAAGCTCAGTAGCTCCACTGATAAGTGCCCAGAGGCACCACACTCCGCCAGGAAGCCTCCTGCACATAGGCACTCAGCTCTCCCCCTCTTTGAGCCCACTACAGTGCCGTCTCATGCTGGTCTTCTGCTGTTGCTGCTGGTTCCCTGCTGTTGCTGCTTCTCTGTCGCTGCAAGTTTTCTACAGCTCTGGTCCTCTGCTGCTGTCGCAACTATACCCATTCACAGTTTCAAAACTGCTTCCACAGTTTCGATATCTGTCAGAGCAGAACACCACTCCCAGTACCAAATTCTGTCTTGGTCATCTAGTGCAGCCACAACACAAATACTACAAGTGGATAGTTTCAACGAAAAGAAATTTATTCTCTCACAGTCCGGTAAGCTACAAATCCCAATCCAGGGTGTCAGCTCTGGAGGAAGGTCCTTGTCTTCAAACTTTCCATGGTCAAGGAGTTTCTAAGGTGCAGGTACCCCGGGCCCAAAGGACGTGCTCTGCTCCTGGTGCTGCTTCCTTGGAGGTATGAGGTCCCCAACTCTCTGCTTGCTTCCCTTTCCTTTTATCTCTTGAGAGATAAAAGGTGGTGCAGGCCACACCCCAGGGAAACTCCCTTTACCTTGGATCAGGGAAGTAACCTGAGTGAGGGTGGTGTTCCAATCCCACTCTGATCCTCTTAACATAAAATTACAATCAGGAGGCGGAGCTAAAATGGCAGAATAGACAGATACCTCCAGCGAGCCTCTTACAACAAAGACCCAAAAAAAAGTCAAATGAGTATATTTATGACAACCTAGGAGCCCTGAATATCAAAGGGAAGCTTAGAAAATGAACTGAGGGGCAGGGGAGGATGAGATGGTTCACAAGTGGAGAGGAGCTACCAGACCTGAATCTCGGGGAGCCCTTAGGCACCATTCCTGGGAGCGGTGGTGGTGGGCTGGTGCTGGTGTTCGGCCCCAGTTTCCTCAGGGAGAAGAAGCCTACTACGCAGCCTACTCACACCTCTGCAACCAGAGAAGAACGGCGCTTTTGGAAAAAGCTAGGTACTTGCATATATTTGACCGTGCCCCACCCCACCCCCAGCTCCCATGCCGGCTTCAGCGGCTGAGTTCCTTGGGCCTGAGATAGGCCCTGTTGAGTGCCTGGAGCCATCCTCCTCGCCTTGGAAAAGAAATAAATTTGCAGTTGGGGGAAAAGATAATTTATCAGCTCCACTAACCAGGGGAGCTCAGGACAGAAGGCCTGTCCAGGCATAAATAGTCCATGGACTTCCAGCACCTTTTGCCTCTGCATGGACCTCTGTGGGGCTATTTCAGGAGAATAGGCCCTTTGTTGGAAGACTCCAACCGTTTCAGCTGTGTGGCAGAGAGGTGGGTGTTTGATGTTTGACATTGCTTTACCTAGTAAACAAGGTCCTCACCTACACACAACAGGGCCCTAAGGACTGGTAGCTCCACTCAGGTCACCCAGCCACCCGTGACAGGGGTCCAAGGATAACTGGTACCTCCCAGTCCTTACAGCAAAAACCACTGGGTGTCCATGGTCCATCTGTATATAATCCACCCACCTGTACACCATTGGAACAGGGACACGCTTTCCTCAGAGACACGTGGGGGATGATTCTCAGCCCCCTGCCTTGTTCAGAGTGTGACCCCCTGCTGCAACCACATACCAGTACCTACACCAATCACCCCTGCCTCTCTAAGATTGTAGGACAGAGCCTATACCACACACTTGATGATCAGGGACCTGGACACCTGAGCTGAATTCATACAAGAAAAGTGAATGGACTCCTAGACCGATATACCTGTAACAGGTCAAGCCATCTAGGGACAGGACCTCAGAGCTCCAAAAGCAAAAATAATCAAGCTAGCTCACTCAAGCAACCCATTTGGGCATATCAAAACAAAACAAAGCAAAAAGCTATGACATAGTAAGCAAACATAAAATAAACTAATACAATAACTTATAGATGGCTTGGTGGCAACAGTCAATATCAAGTTATATAAAGAAACAAAGCATGATCACCTAAACAAGTTCTCAAAACAAAGAATCAAGGGATCTTCTAGATGCAAGTGCCTTCCTGGAATTACCAGAGACAGAATACAAAAGATTAATATACAGAACCCTTAAAGACATCAGGAAGGACATGAGGCAATTCACAGAACAAGTCAAGGAACACACAGATAAAACAGTAGAATAAATTAAAAAGATTACTTGGGAACATAACGAAAAATTTAATAATTGGAAAAATCCATAGACAGCAGCAATCAGAAATTCAGAACTTTATCAGTAAAAGTACAGAAGTAGACAACTCAATAGAAAGTCAGAGAAGCAGAATTGAGCAAGTGGAAGGCAGAATTTCTGAACTTGAAGATAAGGCACATGGCACTAATATATTTGAAGAAAAATCAGATAAAAGAAATTAAAAAAAGGGAAGAAACCTTAAGAATCATGTGGAACTCTATCAAGAGAAATAACCTACAAGTGGTTGGAGTATCAGAACAGACGGATAACAGAAAATACAGAGAGAATTGTTGAAGATTTGTTGGCAGGAAACTTCCGAGATATTGTGAAAGGTGAGAAGATATCTTTATTGAACTCCACATTAGGTAGATTTTAAAATAAAATCACCAAGACATATTATAATCAATCTTGCCAAAACCAAAGATAAAGAGAATTTTAAGAGTAGCTAGGGATAAATGAAAAGTCATCTACAAATGAGAATTAATAAAAATAAGCTCGGACCACTCAGCAGTAACCATGCAGGCAAGAATGCAATGGGATGACTTATATAAAACACTAAAGGAAAAAAATTGCCAGCCAAACTGTCCCTCAAATATGAAAGTGAAATTAGGACATTTCCAGATAAACAGAAGTTTAGGAAATTCATAAAAAACCAAACCAAAACTACAAGAAATACTAAAGGGAGTTCTTTGGTTAGAAAATCAATAATATCAGGTATCAACCAAAGACTTTTTTTTTTATCAACCCAAGACTAGAACACTGGGCAGAGCATTCAGAAGTCAACCAAGACAGGGAAATCACAAAAATAAATCAAGATAAAAAAAAAAAAACACTCAAAACAGGGAAACAGCGATGTTATTTAAAAGAAGACAACACTAACACAATAAAGAGGGACTAAGAAATGTAAAAAAAAAAAAATGTAGTCATAGAAATTCCATATGGAGAGGAAGACAAGGCATTACAAAGAAATAAAAGTTAGGTTTAAATTTAGAAAAATAGGGTTAAATAATACGGTAACCACAAAGGAGACAAACTTTCCTACACGTCAAAATAAAATACAAGAAGAAAAAATAGAGACTCAGCAGAAACAAAATCAACAACAACAAATAAGAGGAAAGGACAACATATAAAGATAATGTACTCAGCACATAAGATTAAGTGGGAAAAAGAAACTGTGAACAACACACAAAAAAACATTAAAATGATAGCACTAAATTCATACCTATCCATAATTACCCTGAATGTAAATGGACTAAATGCACCAATAAAGAGACAGAGAGTGGCAGAATGGATTAAAAAACATGATCTGCCTGTATGCTGCCTACAAGAGACACACGTTAGACTTACAAACAAAACAAACTAAAACTCAAAGGATGGAAAAAATATATCAAGCAAACAACAATTAAAAAATGCAGGAGTGGCAATATTAACTTCTGACAAAATAGACTTTAAAGTTAAATCCATCAGAAGGGATAAGGAAGAACACTATATAATGATTAAGGGACAATATACCAAGAAGATATAACCATATTAAATATTTATGCACCCAATGACAGGGCTGCAAGATATATAAAACAAACTATCAGCATTGAGAAGTGAGATAGACAGCTCCACAATAATAGTAGGAGAGTTCAACACACCACTTTTGGTGAAGGACAGGACATCCAGAAAGAAGCTCAATAAAGACAAAGAAGATCTAAATGCCACAATCAACCAACTTGACCTCATAGACATATACAGAACACTCCACCCTACAGCAGCCAAGTATACTTTCTTTTCTAGTGCACATGGAACATTTTCTAGAATAGACCACATATTAGGTCATAATGCAAGCCTTAGCAGAATCCAAAACACTGAAATATTACAAAGCATCTTCTCTGACCATAAGGCCATAAAAGTAGAAATCAATAACAGAAAAAGCAGGGAAAAGAAATCAAACACATGGAAACTGGACAATACCCTGCTCAAAAAAGACGGGATTGTAGAAGGCATTAAGGATGGTAAAGAAATTCATAGAATCCAATGAGAACGAAAACACTTCCTATCAGAACCTGTGGGACACAGCGAAAGCAGTGCTCAAAGGTCAATTTATATCAATAAATGCACACATACAAAAAGAAGAAAGGGCCAATATCAAAAAACTATCCCTACAACCTGAACAAATAGAAAGAGAGCAACAAAAGAAACCCTCAGGCACGAGAAGAAAACAAATAATAAAAATAAGAGCAGAACTAAATGAAATAGAAAACAGAAAAACAATTGAAAGCATTAACAAGATCAAAAGCTGGTTCTTTCAAAAAAATAAACAAAATTACTTAACCATTGGCCAAACTCACAAAACAAAATAGGAGAGGAAGCAAATAACCTGAATAAGAAATGAGATGGGTACAAGAAACTAAAAAGGACCTAAATAAGTGGAAAAACATACCTTCCTCATGGATAGGAAGACTTAACATAGTAAAAATGTCTAGTCTACCAAAAGCCATCTATACATACAATGCACTTCCGATCCAAATTCCAATGTCATTTTTTAATGTGATGGAGAAACAAATCACCAACTTCATATGGAAGGGAAAGAAGCCCCGGATAAGTAAAGCATTACTGAAAAAGAAGAAGAAAGTGGGAGGCCTCACTCTACCTGATTTTAGAACCTATTATACAGCCACAGTAGTCAAAACAGCCTGGTACTGGTACAACAACAGGCACATAGACCAATGGAACAGAATTGAGAACCCAGATATAAATCCATCCACATATGAGCAGCTGACATTTGACAAAGGCCCAGTGTCAGTTAATTGGGGAAAAGATAGTCTTTTGAACAAATGGTGCTGGCATAACTGGATATCCATTTGCAAAAAAATGAAACAGGACCCATACCTCACACCATGCACAAAAACTCACTCCAAGTGGATCAAAGACCTAAACATAAAGACTAAAACGATAAAGATCATGGAAGAAAAAATAGGGACAACCTTAGGAGCCCTAATACAAGGCATAAACAGAATACAAAATATTACCAAAAATGACACAGAGAAACCAGATAACTGGGAGCTCCTAAAAATCAAACACCTATGCTCATCTAAAGACTTCACCAAAAAAGTAAAAAGACCACCTACAGACTAGGAAAGAATTTTCAGCTATGACATCTCCGACCAGCGCCTGATCTCTAAAATCTATATGATTCTGTCAAAACTCAACCACAAAAAGACAAACAACCCAATCAAGAAGTGGGCAAAGGATATGAACACACACTTCACTAAAGAAGATATTTAGGCAGCCAACAGATACATGAGAAAATGCTCTCGATCATTAGCCATTAGAGAAATGCAAATTAAAACTACGATGAGATTCCATCTCACTCCAACAAGGCTGGCATTAATCCAAAAAACACAAAATAATAAATGTTGGAGAGGCTGCGGAGAGATTGGAACTCTTATACACTGCTGGTGGGAATGTAAAATGGTACAAACACTTTGGAGATCTATCTGGCGTTTTCTTAAAAAGTTAGAAATAGAACTACCATACAACCCAGAAATCCCACTCCTCGGAATATACCCTAGAGAAACAAGAGCCTTCACACAAACAGATATATGCACACCCATGTTTATTGCAGCAGTATTTACAATAGCAAAAAGCTGGAAGCAACCAAGGTGTCCATCAACGGATGAATGGTTAAATAAATTATGTTATATTCACACAATGGAATACTACGCATCGATAAAGAACAGTGACGAATCTGTGAAACATTTCATAACATGGAGGAATCTGGAAGGCATTATGCTGAGCGAAATTAGTCAGAGGCAAAAGGACAAATATTGTATAAGACCACTATTATAAGATCTTGAGAAATAGTATAAACTGAGAAGAACACATACTTTTGTGGTTATCGAGGGGGGAGGGAGGGAGGGTGGGAGAGGGTTATTTACTGATTAGTTAGTAGATAAGAACTACTTTAGGTGAAGGGAAAGACAATACTCAATACATAGAAGGTCAGCTCAATTGGACTGGATCAAAAGCAAGGAAGTTTCCGGGATAAACTGAATGCTTCGAAGGTCAGCGGAGCAAGGGCAGGGGTTTGGGGACTATGGCTTAAGTGGACTTCTAAGTCAATTGGCAAAATAATTCTATTATGAAAGCATTCTGCATCCCACTTTGAAATGTGGTGTCTGGGGTTTTAAATGCTAACAAGCGGCCATCTAAGATGCATCAATTGGTCTCAACCCACCTGGATCAAAGGAGAATGAAGAACACCAAGGTCACAAGATAACTATGAGCCCAAGAGACAGAAAGGGCCACATGAACCAGAGACTTACATCATCCTGAGACCAGAAGAACTAGATGGTGCCCGGCCACAACCGATGACCACCCTGACAGGGAGCACAACAGAGAACCCCTGAGGAAGCAGCAGAACAGTGGGATACAGACCCCAAATTCTCATAAAAAGACCAGACCTAATGGTCTGACTGAGATTAGAGGAATCCCGGCAGTCATGGTCCCCAAACCTTCTGTTGGCCCAGGACAGGAACCATTCCTGAAGACAACTCATCAGACATGGAAGGGACTGGACAATGTGTTGGAGAGAGATGCTGACGAAGAGTGAGCTACTTGTATCAGGTGGACACTTGAGACTGTGTTGGCATCTCCTGTCTGAAGGGGAGATAGGAGAGTAGAGAGGGTTAGAAACTGGCAAAATCGTCACGAAAGGAGAGACTGGAAGGAGGGAGCAGGCTGACTCATTAGGGGGAGAGTAAGTGGGAGTATGGAGTAAGGTGTATATAAGCTTATATGTGACAGACTGACTTGATTTGTAAACTTTCACTTCAAGCACAATAAAAATTATTTAAAAAAAATTTAAAAAACCGAAACAAAACAAAACAAAAAAAGAAATGAGATGGGCAATATTACAACAGACTCAACTGAAATGAAAAGAATCATATCAGATTACTGAATTCCTAGAAACACACCACCTACCTAAACTAACACAAACAGAGGTAAAACAATTAAATAGGCCGATAACAATACAAGAGATTGCTACTGGCCTTCGGAATCCCCCCCAACAGCCTTGGCCCTTAGAGGCCCCCTCTAGCCTTGACCGGAAGTGACCTACCCTGAAGTCCTGTCTTCTGCACAGGAAGTGCTGGAAAGTTGCCGCCCCTGATCTGAGGGTCGCGGCTCATCATTGGAGGAGGGTGGAGTCTCAGGACTGGTCAGGAGTCCAGGTGAGGACCCTGAATGTGAGCTAAGGGGACTACCTAACCTAGAACACAGGAGATACCACCAAGTCTCGCCCCCCAACCACCAGCCTCAAGGCTACCAGACCGACTTCGGCCTGGAGAGTCTCGGGGAAGGGCGGGCCTTGGTCCAAGGAAGCACCCCAGTTCCCAAGAGGGAGGAGACTTAGACCCTAACTGGAGGTGAGGAGAGGACCCTTAGTGCTAATAAGGACGACTTCCCACAAAAGAGGGACTGTCCACAACCCACCCCTGCTCTCAGCTCTGGGAGCCCCTGGGCAGGGGTAGCCAGATATGCAGCACCCCGACGTCCATCTAGGGCAGTGAGGACCTTACACTGAGCCAGTAATCCCACCCCTGATTTCAGTTGGACTCGTGTTAGTGGAGGAAGGAATACCAGGTCCTACACGGAAGTAAGGTCAGAAGCCTGAGTGAAGAAGGAAGGGGTCACCAAATTGAGAACTCGGGGTTCAGGTAACCCCGGCCACCCCAGCCAGACCTACTATTCCCAAAACAGCCTGCTCAGGATGTGGCTCACTCTGATTTCCAACTCTCAGGTCTCAGGAAGATGAAGTCTCTAGTCTGAGAGGTGTGGCCACAGGTCAGCAGAGGATGGGTCCCAGGAATGATGCAGAGTCAAGAGGAAGACATGATTGAGATACTGGGGATCACTCAACCCAAAATGGGGAGGCCTGCCCTGAACCCTATTTCTGCCATTGGCCCGGGGAGACCAGGACAAATCTGGCAGGTTTGGGTGCCCCCGACTTCTGCCTTGAGTGTCTCAGGGAGATGAAGTCCTTGGTTTAATGCAGGTTTTCCCAATGCAGCAGAGATAGGAATCCCAGAACCTGGTGGGAGTCAATAAACAAATCCTGAATGCGGAAAGAGGGAATTAATACCCTGAGAAGAGAAGAGGCTACACAAAGTCCCCCCTCTGCTAGTGGACCTGGGAAGCCAAGGTCAGAGATCCCAGGCTGAGGTGCCCCCTCATTTGTTCCTGGGGCCAGTGGTCTCAGGCACAGGAAGTCTGTGGACTAAACTGGAGACCACTCAGCAGAGGCAGGAGACTTGGTCCCTAAGAGGAGTCAAGTGCGGATACTGAGTTATGATGAGGTGACTCCTCTCAGAAATAAGGGGAAACCATAGAGCCCCAACACTGCTTTCAGACCTGGAGGACCTGGGTATGGTGACTTAGTGAGTTGCACTCACTAACTCCCAGGGCACCTCAGGGAGGTGAGGGACCTGTTGAAAGGAGGCAGACATAGTGAGGACCCCGGTGGAGGACTGATGCCTTCATGGAACCCCAGAGAACGGGCCACACTGTGCTCTCATGACTGAGACACCCTGCCAAGAGTGGTGGCTGAGCTGCGACTTCAGTTCCTCCTTGAGGGTCCCAGATGGATTTGACGTGTCAAGTTCAGAGTATCAGAGGGGAGAGGCTGTGGCCTTGCTAGCAGTTGATACAATGGCCCTGAGAGTGAACTTAAAAGACTCCACAGTAACCCAGAACAGAGAGTCCCTAGTGTCAGCCCCTGCTGTCATGCCAGTAAGCCCCAAGCAGGGCTGGCAATCTACAACCTAACCCTTCCTCTAATTTCCTCTACAGGGTCCTGATAGAACAATAGGAGCCTTGAGGAGTCCTAGAGCAGTGTCCTCAAGAAACCTGCAGAGGGGCCTTTGTTAAAACCAAGGAGGCATCTCTCTGCTGCAGAGGTGCACACCCTCTCAGCCTCCTTCCTCCACCGTGCCCTCATCACCTGCCCTCCTTCCACACTCCTGCCTGCTGTCCTTGAGCAGAGTCATCATGCCTTGAAGTCAGAAGAGTTTACTCCGTTCGCGTGAGAAACGTCGCCAAGCTCGCAGTGATACCTACAGTGTCAAGAGTGCTGAGGCCACTGTAGCAACCCTCCAGTGGCTCCACTGAAGAAAGATGTGGCAGTCTTCATAAAGGATACAGCCTTGGAATCCTATGGGCAGTTCTACTCTGTCCTATAGGGTCGTTATGAGTCAGAATCCAATCAACAGTAGTGGGTTTAGTGTTTTTTGTTTTCTTGTTTTTTTGAGGAGGCGTGTTAAGTCAATCTCACATGATACATAAGAGAGCAAATTGAGCAAGCAAACACAGATGGAGAAAGAGTGGCACCACGCCACATGAGATCTCTAAGGAACCAAGAAACAGAAGCTGAAAAAAGCCAAAGACCTTCCCCAAGATCCAACAGAGAGAAAGCCCTCCCCTAGAGCTGAATTCAGACTCTTTTAACCTCCTAAACTGTGAGAAAAATGAATTTCCATTCGTTAAAGCCATCCGCTTGTGCTATTTCTGTTATAATAGCACTAGATAACTATGACATTCCCTAATAGGTAGCAAAAAGCTTTGCCCTTGACTATTACCTTTAAGGTTGTCAGTGTGAACCCACCCAGTGGCACTGCTGAAGAAAGGCCTGGCAGTCTGTTTCTGTAAAGAAAGATTACAGCCAAGAAAACCCTATGGGGCACTTTTCTTCTGTAACACATGGGGTTGCACTGAGTTGGAATCCACTTGACAGCAACTGGTTAATGTGAAATACTAGTTTTTCTTTCTAAGCAGCATTTCTCCTCATTTGCTTTTCTTTGTCCTAGAGCACTGCATGTTCTGACACATCCTGGAGAAAACAAAAAATTCTCAGAGTGGAGGGTAGTAATGTGTGGTGGCAATATAATCATAGTGATAAGTGCCATTCTTTAAAGATCTAACATGCCCAGTCACGTTCCCAGGTGCGTTACAGGCCTTGCACACAATGCACCAGCAGTAGAAGACAGGGCTTATCAAACCCACTTCACAGAAGAAGAACCTGGAGCTTAGAGTGTTTAGTAATGTGTTTTTGAGTTTGCAAGTCTAGTACATGACTGACTTAGATTATAGTAGGAGACTTCAACACACCACTTTCGGTGAAGGACAGAACATCCAGAAAGAAGCTCAATAAAGACGTGGAAGAGCTAAATGCCACATTTAACCAACTTGACCTCACAGATGTATACAGAACATGCCACCCAACGACAACCAAGTATACTTTCTTTTCCAAAGAACATGGAACATTCGCTAGAAGAGATCACATATAAGGCCATAAAGCAAGTCCTAACACCATCCAAAACATTGAAATATTACGAAGCATCTTTTCTGATCATAAAGCCATAAAACTAGAAGTCAATAACAGAAAAATCAGGGAAAAGAAATCAAACACATGGAAACTGAACAACGCTTTCCTCAAAAACGATTGGATTATAGAACCAATTAAGGACGGAATAAAGAAATTTATAGAATCCAACGAGAATGAAAACACTTCCTACCAGAACCTTTGGGACACGTCGAAAGCAGTGCTCAGAGGTCTACGTATATTAATAAATGAACACACACAAAAAGAAGAAAGGGCCAAAATCAAAGAATTATCCCTACAACTTGACCAAACAGAAAGAGAGCAACAAAAGAAACCTTCAGGCACCAGAAGAAAGCAAATAATAAAAACTAGAGCAGAACTGATTGAAAGAGAAAACAGAAAAACAATTCAAAGAGTTAACAAAACTAAAAGCTGGTTCCTTGAAAAGACTAACAAAATCGATAAACCATTGGCCAGACTGATAAAAGAAAAACCGGAGATGGAGCAAATAACCCCAATAAGAAATGAGATGGGCGATATCACAACAGACCCAACTGAAATGAAAAGAATCATAACAGAGCACTATGCAAAGTTGTACTCTTAACAAATTCGAAAACCTAGAGGACATGGACAAATTTCTAGAAACACACTACCTACCTAAACTAACACAAACAGTGGCAGAATGACTGAATAAACCCATGACAAAAGAAGAGATTGAAAAAGTAGTCAAAAAATTTCCAACAAAGAAAACCTTGGCCATGATGGCTTCACTGGAGAATTCTACCAACCTTTCAGAGAAGAGTTAACACCATTACTATTAAAGGTATTTCAGAGCATAGAAAAAGATGGAATACTCCCAAATTCATTCTATGAAGCCAGCATAACCTTGATACTAAAAGCAGGTAAAGGCTCCACAAAAAAAGAAAACTACACACCTTTTTTTTTTTTTTACACACCAGTATCCATTATGAACTTAGACACAAAAATCCTCAACAAAATTCTAGCCAATAGAATTCAACAACATATCAAAAAATAATTGACCACAACCCAGTGGGATTCCTACCAGGTATGCATGGATGGTTCAACATTAGAAAAACAATCAATGTAATCCATCACATAAATAAAACAAAAGACAAGAACCACATGGTCTTCTCAATTGATGCAGAGAAGGCATTTGACAAAGTCCAGCACCCATTCATGATAAAAACTCTCAGCAAAACAGCAATAGAAGGGAAATTCTTCAACATAATAAAGGGCACTTATACAAAGCCCACAGCCAACATCATCCTAAATGAAGAAAGTCTAAAAGCATTCCCCTTGAGAAGAAGAACCAGACAAGGATGCCCTTTATCACCACTCTTATTCAACATTGTGCTGGATGTTCTACCCAGAGCTATTAGGCTAGATAAAGAAATAAAGGGCATCCAAATTGACAAAGAAGAAGTAAAAGTAACTCTGTTTGCAGATGACATGATGTTATACACTGAAAAACTGAAAGAAACCTCAAGAAAACTGCTGAAACTAATAGAAGAGTTCAGGAGAGTATCAGGATACAAAAAATCATACATAAATCAGTTGGTTTCCTCTACACCACTAAAGAGAGTGTCGAAGAGGAAATGACCAAATAAATACCATCTACAATAGCCCCTAAGAAGATAAAACAAGAAAAAAAGATAAAATACTTAGGAATAAATCTAACCAGAGACATAAAAGACCCATACAAAGAAAACTATAAGACACGACTGCAAGTAACCAAAAGAGACCTACATAAGTGGAAAAACATACCTTGCTCGTGGAGAGGAAGACTCAACATTGTAAAAATGTCTATTCCTCCCAAAGCGATCTATAAATACAATGCAATTCCCATCCAAATACCAGTGACATTTTTTAATGAGATGGAGAAACAAATCACCAACCTCATATGGAAAGGAAAGAGGCCCCAGATAAGTAAAGCATTACCGAAAAAGAAGAACAAAGTGGGAGGCCTCACACTACCTGATTCTAGAATATATTATACAGCCACAGTAGTCAAAACAGCCTGGTACTGGTACAACAACAGATACATAGACCAATGGAACAGAACTGAGAATCCAGACATAAATCTATCCACATGTGAGCAGCTGATATTTGACAAAGGCCCAAAGTCAGTTAAATGGAGAAAAGACAGTCTCTTTAACAAATGGTGCTGGTATAACTGCATACCCATCTATAAAAAAATGAAACAAGACCCATACATCACACCTTGCACAAAAAGGAACTGAAAATGGATCAAGGATTAAATATAAAATCTAAAATGATGAAGATCATGGAAGAAAACATGGGGACAATGCTAGGAGCCCTAATACACGGCATAAACAGTACACAAAACATTACTAGAATTGTACAAACACCAGAAGAGAAATTAGATAACTGGGAGCTCCTAAAAGTCAAACACCTACGCTCATCCAAAGGCTTCACCAAAACAGTAAAAAGAGTACCTACCAGCTGGGAAAAAGGTTTTAGCTATGACATTTCCCATCAGCATCTGATCTCTAAAATCTACATGTTACTGCAAAAACTCAACAACAAAAAGACAAATAACCCAATTAAAAAATGGGCAAATGATATGAATAGGCACTTCATTAAAGAAGACATTCAGGTAGCCAGCAGATAGATGAGGAAATTCTTCGATCATTAGCCATTAGAGAAATGCAAACCAAAACTACAGTGAGATTCCATCTCATTCCAATAAGGCTGCCATAATTCAAAACACACAAAATAATAAATGTTGGAGAGGTTGTGGAGAGACTAGAACACTCATACACTCCTGGTGGGAATGTAAAATGGTCAGCCACTTTGGAAATCGATTTGGCGCGTCCTTAAAAAGCTAGAAACAGAACTACCATAGGATCCAGCAATCCCACTCCTTGCAATATATCCTAGAGAAATGAGAGCCGCCACACGAACAGATATATGCACACCCATGTTCATTGCAGCACTGTTTACAATAGCAAAAAGATGGAAGCAACCAAGGTGCCCATCAATGGATGAACGGATAAATAAATTATGGTGTATTCACACAATGGAACACTACGCATCAATGAACAACAATGATGAACCTGTGAAACATTTCATAACATGGAGGAATCTGGAAGGCATTAGGCTGAGTGAAATTAGTCAGTTGCAAAAGGACAAATATTGCATGAGACCACTATTATAAGAACTCAAGAAATACTTTAAACAGAAAAGAAAATATTCTTTGATGGTTACGAGAGGAAGGAGGGAGGGAGAGGGGGATTCACTAATTAGATACTAGGCAAAAACTAATTTAGGTGAAGGGAAGGATGACACACAATACAGGAGAGGTCAGCACAACTGGACTAAACCAAAAGCAAAGAAGTTTCCTGAATAAACTGAAGGCTTCGAAGGCCAGTGTAGCCTCGCATCCCATTTTGGAGAATGGCTCCTGGGGTCTTAAACGCTAGCAAGCAGGTATCTAAGATGCATTAACTTTTCACAGCCCACATGGAGGAAAAGAGAAACAAGTACACCAAAGACACAAGGTAATTTTAAGCGCAAGAAACAGAAAAAACAGAAAGGGCCACATAAATCAGAGACTCCATCAGTCTGAGACCAGAAGAACTAGATGCTGCCCACCTACAATGAATGACTGCCATGACAGGGAACACAACAGAGAATCCCTGATGGAGCAGGAGAACAGTGGGATGCAGACCTCAATTCCTCATAGAAAGACCAGACTTAATGGTCTGAGTGAGACTGGAAGGACCTGGGAGGTCATGGTCCTCAGACCTTCTGTTAGCCCAAGACGGGAACCATTCCCAAAGCCACTCTTCAGACAGGGATTGGACTGGACTATGGGATAGAAAATGATAATGATGAGGAGTGAGCTTCTTTGATCAAGTAGAGACATGAGACTACGTGGGCAGCTCCTGTCTGGAGTGGAGATGAGAAGCCAGAAGGGGTCAGAAGCTGGCTGAATGGACACAAAAATAGAGAGTGGAGGGAAGGAGTGTGCTGCCTCATTAGGGGGAGAGCAACTAGGAGTATATAGCAAGGTGTACATAAGGTTTTGTATGAAAGACTGACTGAATTTGTAAACTTTCACTGAAAGCACAATAAATTTTTTTTTAAATGAACACTGGGAAATGATAATTGGATCTAAGTCTGTCTCTACGTATTGTAAACCCAACAAGCAGTTTATTCACTGGGAGAAAAGTTTTGGTGGTTCGAGTCAATCCAGAGGTGCCTCAGAAGAGAGGCCTGGCAATCCATTACCATAATATTCCCTCATTGAAAGCCCTATGGAGCACAGGTCTAACCTGACACACATGGGGTTTCCGTGAAGTGTAATCAACTTGACAGGAACAGGTTTGCTTTGGTTTTGGGTAGACCACACAGTCAAACTGAGATGATCTCGAATTTATGGAGAATCAGCAAGAAGGCTTATTCAAAAAAAAAATACCATTCTAGTGCCTGTTATGTTTAATGTATTTTAAAAATGCTTTCCAGGCTTGAAGTCTTTTAAAATCATACAATCCTGAAGATGTTTCCATCTCTGGTGCAATGTGGCCTAGGATAGATGTCTTCGGGAGTACCAAAAATAATAGAAGCTAAAAGGAAACTAGCAAGATGAAGAAGACATCAGTCTTCAGTTAATAAGGGACATTTTTGTGAACTGGGAGTCCCTGAGTGGTGCAAATGGTTAACCCTTTACATTGGGCTACTAATCAAAAGGTTGGAGGTTCTAATCCAACCAGAGGTAACTCGCAAGAAAGGCCTGGCAATCCAAATCTGAAAAATCAGCCCTTGGAAACCCTATGGCGCACAGTTGTAACCTGGCACACATGGGATCAGTTGGAATCAACTCAGCAGTAACTGGAAAGGTTGTAAAGTGCATTGGTTTCTCTTAGCAGCCACATCTCCCCTTTAAGCCGTCAATTCATCTCTTCTTTTAATTTCAGAGGAAGAGACATCCAGTAACACTTCGGGCTCCTGAAAATTCTTGGTCCTATGAACTCGTCTTTCGTTTAAGAAGTTCATGTTTCATTCTTCATCAGCAACTTTCCCTTTGCAGTAAATATGCTCAAATATCATGAGATCTGTCTGGTGCATTTTTTTCACCTGTGCATAAATGGCCACACTGATTACCCTCCCTGTTGTCCAAGCCTTGGGAAGTCCCTTCCCATACTGACCCTGGGCTTGGCCATAGTGCTTGCTTTTTTCAATGGGATAATAACAAACATGATACAAGTTTAGACTTGGAAAAGGGATACCTTGTGACCACCACGGCGTAAACAAATGCAGGCTAGCCTGCCGGATGGTGAGAGCTAAATATCCTAGATACCTCCTTTGCCCCTGCCAACAGAAAGACAGATAGCCGAGTAAAAGACATGAGAGTGAGGCCATGGACCATCAGCTGACCACCAACTCAGGCGTGAACCCAGACAACACTACATGATGCAGAGATGTGCCATCCCAACTGAAACCACAGACTCATGAACAAATTATTGGCTGTTGTTTTGAGCCACTAAATTTTGGCATGGTTTGTTATATGATATAAATCTTTACTTAACTATATAATCTTTCCAGCTACGGCTTTAATTATTTTCTTCCATTCATTGCCAAATTGTTTATTTCCTATCAAATACTTATCTAACACATAATTATACAAGCATACTATGTGATAGGGACTGTGCTGACCAATAATGTATAGAATAGGAAGCAATAACAGACAGGGAACTATCTTTATGGAACAAAGAAAATGATGAAAGCTAACATTTATTGACTGTTTTCTATGTACCATCTACCATGTTAATCTTTTAGCATACATTAGTTCATACATGAATGTTATTAGTGACCTCATTTTACAGCTGCCAAAATGGAGGTTCAGAGAATGTTAAGATATTTGCTTTAAGACACAGTAAGCGATGGAATTCAGATATCTCTCCGGTGCTTGTGCTCTGAACCACTATACTTTAAGAACAGATATAAAGAAACCTAGGAATTGGGTTTCAGCTCAATTAGACAGTAACTTCTGAGTCAATGAAGAGAATGCAAATCTCCTTCTGTTATCTTTAAGGGTCTGTCTTGCTACCCTTTTAAAAATGATCCAAATCAAAAAGTCTTTAACCTGAGTCCAGTTCCTCACCACTTACACTTTGCTTACTATCTTGTATCATTAGTATCTGTCCTCTTCTATGGGGAAACTAAGTTCTCTTTTTTTAATTGTACTTTAGATGAAGGCTTACAGAGCAAACTAGTTTCTTATTAAACCAATACATATATAGTTTTGTGACATTGGTTGCCCCTTCTTGACCTTGGTTTCCCTATTACCAGCTTTCCTGTCCTCTCCTGCCTTCTCGTCCTCGCCACTGGGCTGCTGTGCCCATTTAGGCTCGTTTTGTTTTATGGGCCTGCCTAATCTTTGGCTGAACCTCATGAGTGACTTCAGCACTGAGCTGTAAGGGTGTCCAGGGGCCATACCCTCGGGGTTTCTCCAGTCTCCATCAGACACTAAGTCTGCTCCCTTTTTTTTTTTTATTGTGAGTTAGAATTTTATTCTACATTTTTCTCCATCTCTGTCCAGGACCCTCTATTGTGATCCCTGTCAGAGCAGTCCGTGGTGGTAGCCAGGCTCCATCTAGTTGTGCCGGATTCAGTCTGATAGAGGCTGTGGTACTTGTGGTCTACTAGTACTTTGGACTAATCTCTCCCTTGTGCCTTTGGTTTTCTTCATTTTCCCTTGCTCCAGATGGGTTGGGAGCAGTGGAGGATCTTAGATGGCCACTCACAATTTTTAAGACCCCAGATGCTACTCACTGTTGTAGAATGTAGAACATTTTCTTTATAAAGTATGTTGTGCCAATTGAGCTACATGTTCCCCAATACCACGGCCCCAATAGCCCTCAGCCCAGTAATTTGGTCCCTCACGGACTTTGGATGTGTCTATGGAGCTCTCATAACCTTTTAACCGAACGAGTGTTCTTGTCCACTCCTATTAGCTGATCGAAATAAGATGGACTCTACACTATCAGTTGCAAGGGAAACAGAAAGTAGAAATTTATTGTCTGCACAGACAAGGAGCAACGTGGGGTACAGCAACCATAAGGCCAGGTGCTTGCTGTCTGAGGGGGTTGGGGAGCTTTTTATTTCCAATGGCGTCTGCGGGTTGGATTTGGTGCCCTGAACTCTCTGCCCTTAGCCCTCCCATGTCCACATTTGGAGGTCCGGATGTTGAATCATGTCAGTGATGTTCAGGTCCAAGGACAGACTGAGGACACAGCTCTTCAGGTCCTGCGCATGTGCCAAAATCTTGGTTCGGGCACGCACAGGATTCTGACGCCAAATTCAGACTGTTGTTAGGGCCGCAGCCTGGTCGGGCCAAACTGCAGTTAGAAGCTGTGGCTTGGCGGGCTGCGAGGGGGGCGGGGAACTGCGGCGGAGTGGGGGAATGTCTCTGCAGAGGTTTCAATCCCCCCATAACAAACAGGTTCCTTTAAATCTTATAAGGGGTTTAGGGCCGAAGGTCTCATCTTCTGTAGCTTCTTCCTGCTGGCTAGGGGCGCTGGCATAGAACAGGGCTCTAGCTCGAACCTGCTGGGGGGAGATGGTGTGATATCCCTGTCGTAACATCATTTGCAGGTGGAACTTTTGAAGCCTGGAAGACACAAGCTTTACTAAAAGGTTAAACAAACAAGGCCTGAATACAAGCAGCAGGACCACTATGGCCAAGGATCTTAGAAGGGGAAAACGCCATGTTAAGTTCGAGATTAGCTGCCTTTAAGATCTCTGATAGTTTGTGAAGTTGGGCCCTGGATGAACTTGTGTAGCCATTTATTTTGGAGGGGCTCGAGTCCTCAGTAGGGGGCCAGAAGCTCTGTTACTGCACCGGCCCTAGTTAGGATTAAACCCAGTGCCCTCTTTAGTATACAGCCTGAGGCTCGCCTGGAGGCCCAGTACAGGCAGACACTGGTGCCTGAGAGAAACAAAAGTCCTAGGGAACACTGACCGGTGGTTGCGACAGGTCCGATGTAAGAAGCTGTCCATCCACAGCCAGGACAACGACAAGCCGGGCTGCGGTCACCCAGGCACCAGCCAGACCCACACACACAGACACATTCACCGGGGCACACAAAGATTCAGTGATGGCACAGCCACCAAGGGTGGCACCAGCTCATTCGAGCCAACTGCAGCTCAACAAGTTCTGGCCAAGGGGAGCTCAAAGCCCAGGTTGGCACACTCGGCACTCGGGGCCTTGGTATTTTTTTCTTGTGGCATTGTAAATGTGTTTCGGAGGTAAATGAGTGTGTCCGGGGCTGTAGGCCCCATGTGCTTGGGCAAGCAATAGTCAAGGAGCAAATAAAAAGTTTTTTGGAAATTCCTGATTCTCTTCTCTCACTAGGTATCTCCATGTAACAGACTTGGTTGGTCAGATTAGTCTGGAGATAAGTTGTCTCATTCCAATTGCCTGGAGTTTTAGCAGTGGAGTCAGTGAGACCCTGGATAGTCTGTTGGACAAAGTCCCTATTGTAATTAATGGAAGATGGGCCCCGGGGGAGATCCATAGCATGAGGAATCTAGTGGTGTTTTTAGTAGGTGGGGGCACCTGGACCGGGACCGCCCGGTGAAGCAGACCCAGTGATCTTTTAAGTGGAGAGCGTTTGAGATGTTTATGAGATAGTTATCGTGTCATTCTGGGGACCCCCGTTTTTCTTCTAAGGAGACACAGGAAATAAACAAACAGGATATAAGGCCGCATACCGGTGGCAAACTTGAACCGAGTCATGAATAACAACCTGCACAATGGCCAGGAGACGACAGTCAACTGGCACAGTTGTCTATCACTTTACATCCTCTGAAGCCTGAGGTTTTCAGTTATTACTGTCTTGTCAACTCTTACTGTTCTGCAGGTCTTGTTGGTCAGTATCCTGAGTAGCAGGCAGCTAGAGGCGAGAGTTGTGAATCTACTCTCCCTTTTTGGCGATCTTGATTGTAGTGCCGGGGGTTTGTCCTCCTGCCGAGTCTGTAGTGCTCCAAGAAGATCTTGTCTTTTTTTTTTTTTGTAAGTAGTGGTCTTTAATATTGAGAGCGACCATACAGAGTGACAAGTGGTGCAGAGCCAGCTGCTCACAAAACTCTAAAACCTGATCCAGTAGCAGAATAAATCAATATATTTACATTAGGTTTTTCCTAGAAACCCAGGACAGTCCAGTCTGGAGCCATCCCTCCCTTTCTTCTCTACCTTTCTACTTCCTTCTCACCTTTTTGTTTTCTCTTCGTTCTTCTTGCTCTCTACCTTTTTACTCCTCCAAGCCTCATCAGTTGTTTCTTCCCTGTCTGGCCCCTATTTTTGCAACTATAAAGGTCTTCTGTAGCTCATGGCAAGCTAGAATCAGTCACTACTACTGCGGTCACCATTCTCGCTGCTTGCTTGGCCTATAAGTCGGCCCTTTGGTGGCCTTGGGCCACTACTCTATCTTCCTGTTGATGTCCTTTGCAGTGTACCACAGCTAGAGTGGCGGGGAGTGACACCACCTCAAAGAGTTGTAAAATCTGTTGGTTGTGTTTGATTTCTTTACTGACCCAATTTAAAAGCTCTCTTTGCTTCCACAAAATCCCATATACCCGTAAAACTGACAACACATACTCTAAATCTATACAAACGGTCACTGTCTTTGACTTGGCCAGCCGGGAGGCCTGGATCACTGCAACCAGCTCAGCTTTTTGGGCTGAGGTTCCATTTGGAAGAGTGTTTGCATCCAGGGCTTCGGTGTGGCTGACAACTGCATGGCCCACTCTCCTTTGGCCACCCTCAATGAAGCTACTCCCACCTATGAAGATCTCTAAACTGGCATCTCTTAGAGGTTGATTTTGTGGGTCACGGTGGACGGAGTCTCTCAGGAACAGAGTGGGAAGAGGGGTGGCTGAATCTGGAGCCACAAGGGATTGGACTGATGCACAGGGATTACTGACTAGAGAGGCCTGGTATTGCTTACTCGGTACTCACTCTCAGGACACTGTCTCTGTCAGTGGCCATCCTGCTCACAATATGCACACTGGTTCTCTCCAGCGGGGGTCAGGGTCAGGGCTTGCTAAGGTCTTTTCCTTCTAGGGGGTCTATACCATTTCTGTAATGTTGCTGCTGTTGCTGGTAGGGCAACCCGGCACTTCCTGCCTTTGTCTTCTTCTCTGTTGTTATAGACCTTGAAAGCCAACTCGACTAGGTGTTCCATACTCAGTTACTCTTCCCTCTATTTTGTGAACTTGGTTCCCAATATCCGGGGCACACTGTCTTATAAAAATATTATTGACAACGTGAGCATTTGTTGAGTCTTTGGAACTTGATCAGAATATTGTCTAAAGGCTCTATAACTCTTTCAAGGAAGGCTGCAGGGTCCTCATCCTTACACTGGTTAATTTCATGTACTTTGTTCTAATCTAAGAGCTTAGGCGCTCCACATCTAAGGCTCACTAAAAGACAGTCCCGACACCGGGGGAGCCTACTATATTCTACTGTGTGATTGTGGTCCCAGTGGGGTCTTGAAGGGGGAAGATGTCATCGACCGCATCTCTGGTCCATTGAGCATCATATCGCCTCTGGGCTTTCTCTCCAGCCTTGTGTAGGATCATCTCCTTCTCTTCCGGAAGGAGGAAGGTGCTTAAGAGAGATTGACAGCCTGCCCAGGTGGAATCAAAAGAGTTAAAGATGGCAATAAAACAGTTCATACAATTTCTTTGGTTTCTCTCGACATCCTGAGGTGTTATTCTTCCAGTTAATCAGGCCCGCTGTACTAAAGGGAACCTGGCCCCTTTCACCACCAGAGTTGTTTGGTGGAGGGGATACTGGTGGGGGGCTAGCCCTCCCTGTTGGCTCTGTACTGGCTTTGCGGCACCCAGGGCCACATTTCTCCCTCGGTAGGGTACCCCCTCCTTGTATGGGGTGATGGCAAGGGAAAATTCCCAGGACACCTAAACTGCCTTCCCTGGTTAATTCTCTACCCCTTCCTCTGGCCCAGCACAGGTCCAGGAGGTGAGCCGCACACACTGCTGCAGCTGTAAGGCCTATTCATCACCAACCCTGGCCGCGGCACGCAGGACTTTCTCTTTTTCCCACAGTCACAACCGAATTTATCTCAGTTCTCTGAAGTACACCTTAAGGGTGAACACTGTGGAATGTTTTCAGGATTATCCTGTTCCTACACCTACACACTCGCACAAAGACAGATAGAAAAAGAACACCGGTTTTAAATTAATTCACACAGAAGGACGCCCCCACCCCACCTAGAGGAGTGCCCACCAGACAGACAAAGAGTAACAATGCAAAAAGGACGTCCTCTAAACCAAAAACCAAAACCAGGACTTAATCAAAATCAATGACCTAAATTAAATTACCATTTTTCTACTCTCGGAGAGCAGAGAGAGAGAGAAAGAAAGGCAAAGAGGAAAAGAGTTTCTGAATGAAAGATTGTCCCGATGGCAGGGCAACCTCGGAGGGACTTAAATACCCTCTATCAACTACCGACTTACCTTGGGTGATCACAGATGGACAAAGATAGTCGACAATGGCAGAGCGACCTGATACCCTTGGTTTCAGATGCAACGCAGGACCCCAACTAGGCTGAGGATGGGTCCCAGGGGCCATGATCCCAAATTCCCTCGTTTTACAACCCTTGGGGTCCGTTCTTAGGACTGCACTGTTGCTACCGTCTTCTTTGCCTAGCTCCCCTGGAGGACTGTAACCCTCCTCAGGGGACACTTTACCCCCCCCATGACCAGTGTATAGTCTGGTCCTGCGTGCGCTTACCTTAATTCAGAGTCCCTTCCTATCCAGTTTCCAGTTTCTGTTTCCAAGCTGAGGTGGACCTTGTCCTGAGGCGGGGATCACGGTGGCCACCCGAAACTCCTTGCTGACCAAACAGGGCCAGAGCACGTCTTAAGGGGTTGCTGGGGTCCCGATACCCACCGCCCAGGTTTTGGAGTCCTCAAGTCCTGGCCAGAGTAG
Organism: Elephas maximus indicus; assembly: GCF_024166365.1. Classification (NCBI taxonomy): domain Eukaryota; kingdom Metazoa; phylum Chordata; class Mammalia; order Proboscidea; family Elephantidae; genus Elephas; species Elephas maximus. The sequence goes on from NC_064846.1 coordinate 139,491,326, forward strand.
CCAAAATCTGTAACCGAAAGAGGGTTCTCCTTCAGTCTTATTAGCCGATCAAAAGAAGACGCACGCCACAGCACCAGCTGCAAGGGAAACAGAAAGGGGAAATTTATTGTCTGCACAGATAAGGAGCAAGGCTGGGTCTAGCGACCATAAGGCCCATGTGCTCACTGAGTGAGGGCATTAAAAAAAAAAAAAACTAGTGCATTAAAAAAAAATAGAGAGCTTTATTTCCAATGGCGTCTGGGGGTTGGATTTGGAGTCCTGAAATCTCTGCCCTTTGCCTTTCCATGTCCACATTTGGAGGTCTGGATGTTGAATCATGTTGGTGATGTTCACATCCAAGGACAGATTGAGGACACAGCTCTTCAGGTCCTGCGCATGTGCCAGAATCTTGGCTGGCGCGCACAGGGTTCAGGCACCAAATCCAAACTGTGGTTAGGGCCACAACGTGGTCCGGCCAAACCGCGGTTAGAAGCTGTGTCTTGGCGGGCTGTGAGGGGGATGGGGAACTGCGGCGGAGCAGGGGGAAGTCTCGGCTGAACCTTCAACCTTACCTTGGATAAGTTGTGCCGGCTTCCCCAGTATTGTGTACTGTCTTACCCTTCACCAAAGTTGCCACTAAAAAAAACCAATCCCATTGCCATTGAGTTGATGGTGACTCATAGCGACCGTACAGGGCACAATAGAACTGCCCCATAAAAAAAATAGAGTTTCTAATTAATGCTAGGTGGATTCGAACTGCTATCCTCTGGGTCAGCAGCCATAGCACCTAACCACTACAGCACCACAGTTTCCAGGTTACAACTACCAAAAAAAAAACCCAAAGCCAGTGCCGTCCAGTAGATTCCGACTCATAGCGACCTATAGGACAGAGTAGAACTGCCCCATAGAGTTTCCAATTCACGCTAGGTGGATTCGAACTGCTAACCTTTGGGTCAGCAGCCATAGCCCTTAACCACTGCAGCACCACGGTTTCCAGGTTACCACTAGGATACAAAAACTCTTAACAGTAGTTGTCTTTGGGGGAAAAAAAAGGGACATTGTTGTGAACTGGGAGTCCTTCGGTGGTTTACACTGGGCTTCTCATCAAAAGTTGCAGGCTTGAGACCAACCAAATGTGCCTTGAAAGAAAGGCCTGGAAAACCACTTCTGAAAAATCAGCCATTGGAAACCCTGTGGAGCGCATTTCTTCCCTGGCACACATAGGGTTGCAATGAGCTGAAGTCAACTCAACAGTAACTGGTAAGGCTGTGAACTGCCTTAGTTTCTGTTAAGGGCCATGTCTCCCCTTTATACCCATCGTTTCAGCTCTCACTTTAGTTTCAGAAGAAGAGATGTCCAGGAACACTTTTGGCTCCTGAAAATTCTTGGTCCTATGAATTCGTCTTTCCTTCATCAGCAACTTTCCCTTTGCAGTCAATATGCTCAAATATCATGAGATCTCTGGTACATTTTTTCCACCTCTGCATAAATGGCCACACTGATTACCCTCCCATTTGTCCAAGCCTCTGGAAATCCTTTCCCATACTGACCCTGGGCTTGGCCATAGTGCTTGCTTTGCTCAGTGGGATAATGGCAAACATGACACAAGTAGGACTTGAAAAGAGATACCTTGTGACCACCACCCCATGTGAACAAATGCAGGCTAGCCTGCTGGATGGTGAGAGCTCAGTGGCCTAGATACCTCCTTTGCCCCTGCCAAGAGAAAGACAGACAGCCAAGCAAGAGATATGTGAGTGAGGCCATGGACCATCAGCTGACCACAAACTCAGGAGTGAACCCAGGCAACACTACATGCTGCAGAGATGTGCCATCCCAACTGAAACCACACACTCATGGATAAATGGCTGTTGTTTTGAGCTACTAAATTTGGGCATGGTTTGTTCTATGAGATAAATCTTTACTTAACTAATAACCCCTCTATATTCTGCTTTAATTATTTTCTTCCATTCATTGCCAAATATTTTACTTACTACCAAATATTCACTTATCTAACGCTTAATTATATAAGCATACTATGTGATAGGGACTGTGCTAACCAATAATGCATAGAGTAGTATGCAGTAACACACATGGGAAGTATCTTTATGGAACAAGGAAAATGATGATAGCTAAAATTTACTGTGTTTTCTATGTACTGTCTACCGTGTTAATCTTTTAGCATACATTAGTTCATGCACCAACTTTATTATTGCCCCATTTTACAGATGCAGACATGGAGGTTCAGAGAATGTTAAGATATTCGCGTTAAGTCATAGTAAGTGGTGGAATGAATTCACATCTTTCTCCAGCGCTTTTGCTCTGGACCATTATACTTTAGTTTAAGAACAGGTATAAAGAAACCTAGAACTAATTTTTATTATTTGTTTTCTTCTGGTGTCTGAGGGTTTCTTTTGTTGCTCTCTTTCTATTTTTTCAAGTTGTAGGGAAAATTCTTTCATTTTGGTCCTTTCTTCTTTTTGGATGTGTGCAATTATTGATATAAATTGGCCTCTGAGCACCGCTTTTGCTGTGTCCCAAAGGTTCTGATAGGAAGTGTTTTCATTCTCATTGGATTCTCTGAATTTCTTTATTCCATCCTTAATGTCTTCTACAATCCAGTCTTTTTTGAGAAGGGTATTGTTCAGTTTCAAGGTGTTTGATTTCTTTTCCCTGCTTTTTCTGTTATTGATTTCCACTTTTATGGCCTTATGGTCAGAGAAAATGCTTTGTAATAGTTCGGTGTAATGGATTCTGCTAAGGCTTGCATTATGCCCTAATATGTGGTCTTTATGTGGTCTCTTCTAGAGAATGTGCCATGTGCACTAGAAAAGAAAGTACACTTGGTTGCTGTTGGGTGGAGTGTTCTGTATATGTCTATGAAGTCAAGTTGGTTGATTGTGGCATTTAGATCTTCCGTGTCTTTAATTAGCTTCTTTCTGGATGTCCCGTCCTTCACCAAAAGTGGTATGTTGAAGTCTCCTACTATTATTGCAGAGCTGCCTATCTCACTTTTCAATTCTGATAGTTTATTTTATGTATCTTGCAGCCCTGTCATTGGGTGCATGAATGTTTAATATGGTTATATCTTCTTGTTATATTGTCTCTTTAATCATTATATAGTGTCCTTCCTTATCCTTTCTGATGGATTTAACTTTAAAGTTTATTTTGTCAAAAATTAATATTGCCAATCCTGCTCTTTTTTGATTGTTGCTTGCTTGATATATTTTTTTTCCATTCTTTGGTTTTAGTTTGTTTGTGTCTCTAAGTCTAAGGTGTGTCTCTTGTAGGCAGCATATAGATGGATCATGTTTTTTAATCCATTCTGCCACTCTCGGTCTCCTTATTCGTGCATTTAGTCCATTTACATTCAGTGTAATTATGGATAGGTGTGTATTTTTTTCTTTATGTATTTAGTGCTATCATTTTGATGTCTTTTTTGTGTGTTGGTCACAGCTTCTTTTTCCCACTTAATTTTACATGCTGAGTAGATTATCTTTATATATCGTCCTTTCCTCATATTCCTTGTTGTTGATTTTCTTTCTGCTGAGTCTCTATTTTTTTCTTGTATTTTATTTTCATGTATAGGATAAAAAATTTTTTGTTGTTGTTGTTTATAGGATAGGTTGTTTCCTTTGTGGTTACCTCAATATTTACCCCTATTAAATCTAACTTTTATTTCTTTGTATCACCTTTTGTTCCTCTCCATATTAAAGATGTATGATGACTATTTTTCTTAGTCCCTCTTTATTGTTTTAATGTTGTCCTCTTTTACATAATAACATCACTGTTTCCTTCTTTTGAGTGTTTTTTTAATCTCGATTTATTTTTGTGATTTCCCTGTCTGGGGTGACATCTGATTGCTCTGTCCGTTGTTCTAGTCTTGTGGTGATACCTGATATTATTGATTTTCTAAACAAAGAACTCCCTTCAGTATTTCTTGTAGTTTTGGTTTAATTTTTACAAATTCCCTAAACTTCTGTTTATCTGGAAATGTCCTAATTTCACCTTCTTGTTTGAGAGACAGTTTTCCTGGATACATGATTCTTGGATGGCAACTTTTTTCCATCAATTCTTTATATAAGTCATCCCATTGCCTTCTTTCTCCCAAGTAGTCCGAGCTTATTCTTATTGACTCTCCTTTGTAGGCGACTTTTTGTTTATCTCTACCGGCTCTTCAAATTCTCTCTTCATCTTTGGTTTTGGCAAGTTTGATTATGTCTCGGTGACTTTCTTTTAAAATCTACCTTATGTGGAGTTCGATGAGCATCTTGGATAGATATCTTCTCATCTTTCACGATATCAGGGAAGTCCTCTGCCAACAAATCTCTGTGTATTTTCTGTATTCCCTCACAGTTCTGGTACTCCAATCACTGGTAGGTTATTTCTCTTGATAGAGTCCCACATGATTCTTAGGGTTTCTTTACTTTTTTAATTTCTTTTATCTGATTTTTCTTCGAATATACTGGTGCCACGTGTTTTATCTTCAGGCTCACCATTTCTGCCTTCCACTTTCTCAGTTCTGCTCCTCTGACTTTCTATTGAGTTGTTTAATTCTTTAATTTTATTGTTAATCTTCTGAATTTCTGAATGCTGTCTCTCTATGGATTCTTGCAGCTTATTCAATTTTTCATTATGTTCTTGAAAAACCTTTTTTAATTTCTTCAACTGCTTTATCTGTGTGTTCCTTGGCTTGTTCTGTGTATTGCCTGATCTCCATCTTGATGTTCTGAAGAGTTCTGAATATTAATCTTTTGTATTCTGCATCTGGTAATTCCAGGAAGGCATTTAATCTAGAAGATCCTTTGATTCTTTGCATTGAGGGCTTCTTGAAGTGATCATGGTCTGCTTTTTTATGTGATTTGATATTGACTGTTGTCTCCGAGCCATCTATAAGTTATTGTATTAGTTTATGCTTCCTTACTGTACCCTAGTATCTTGTTTTGTTTTATTTCAATCTACCCAAATGGGTTGCTTGAGTGAGCTAGCTTGATTATTTTTTCCTTTGAAACTCTGACGTCCTGTCACCAGATGGATAGAGCTGTTATCAGGTATATCAGCCTAGGAGTCCATTCACTTTTCTTGTATGGATTCAGCTCAGGTGTCCAGGTATATGATCATCAAATTTATGGTACAAGCTCTGTCCTACAGTCTCAGAGGGGCAGAGGTGATTGGTGTAGGTACCAGTATCTAGTTGCAGCAGGGGGTCACACTCTGAACAAGCCAGGGGGCTGAGAATCGTCCCCCACGTGTCTCTGAGGAAAGCATGTCCCTGTTCCCTAGAGCACACAGGTGGGTGGGTTCTGCAGATGGATCTTGGGCACCCAATGCTTTTGGTTGCAAAGATTGGGAGTTACCAGCTATCCTTGGATCCCTGTCACGGGTGGCTAGTTGACATGGATGGAGCCACCAGTCCTTAGGCCCCTGGTGGGTGTAGGTGAGGACCCTGTTTAATAGGCAAGGTGGTGTCAAACATCAAACACCCATCTCTCCACCACACAGTTGAAACAGTTGAAGTCTGCCAAGAAGGGCCTGTTCTCTAGAAATAAGCCCACACAGGTCCATGCAGGGGGAAAAGGTATTCAAACTCCATAGACCTTTTATGCCTGGACAGAGCCGCTTCTCTCCTAAGATCCCTAGCTTAGCGAAGTTGGCAGATTATCTTTTCCCCCAATTCTGAATTCATTCCGTCTCCAAGGCAGGGAGAATGGCTCAGAGTGCTCAGCAGAGCCTATCTCAGGCCCAGAGAAATTGACAGCCACTGAATCCAGCTTGGCAGCTGGTATGGGGGGGGGGGGTAAAATATACAGAAGTACTTAGCTTTTGCCAAGAGCACCATATTTCCCTGGTTCTGGAGGTGTGTGTAGGATGTGCGGCAGGCTGCCTCTCCCTGAGGAAACTGTGTCCAGATTGCTATCTCCAGCCCTGTTGCAGTCGCTCCAAGGAATGGTGCCTGAGGTTCCCGGTGATTCAGGTCCGGCAACTCCTTTTTGCTTCTGCTCTGTCTCTCCGTTCCCCTGCCACTCAGTTCATTTTCTAACTTTGCCTTTGATGTTCAGGGCTCCTAGCTTGTCATAAATATAATCGTTTCATTTGTTTTTTGGGTCTTTTTTGCAAGAGGGATCACCGGAAGCGTCTGACTACTCCTCCATCTTGGCCTGCCTGTCTTTACTATGATCCAAAATAAAAAGTCTTAACCTGACTCCACTTCCTTGGCGCTTACACTTTGCTTAATATATTGTCCATTAGTATCTGTCCTACTGTATCAGGAAACTAAATTTTTATTTTATTTTTTTATTGTATGTTAGATCAAGATTTACAGAGCAAACTAGTTTCTTATTAAACAATGAATACACATATTGTTTTGTGACTTTGGTTGCTGACCCCACAACATGTCAACACTCTCCCCTTCTCGACCTTGGTTTCCCTCTTACCAGCTTTCTTGTCCTCTCCTGCCTTCTCGTCCTTGCCCCTGGAATGGTGTGTCCATTTAAACTCCTTTTGTTTTATGGGCCTGACTAATCTTTGACTGAAGGGTGAACTTCAACAGTGATGTCAGTGCTGAGCTATAATGGTGTTCAGGGGCCATACTCTTGGGGTTTCTCCAGTCTCTGTCAGATACTGAGTCTGGTCTTCTTTGTGTGTTTATTAGTTACAATTTTGTTCTACTATTTTTTCCAGCTTTGTCCAGGACTCTCTACTGTTGATCCCCATCAGAGCAGTTGTACTGCAGTGACTCTGGTGGAGGCCGTGGTAGTTTTGGTCCATTAGTCCTTTGGACTAATCTTGCCCTCCAATCTTTAGTTTTCTTCATTCTGCCTTGCTCCCAAAGGAGCAAGACCAGTAGAGTATCTTAGATAGCCACTCACGGGCTTTTCAGATTCGAGATACTACTCAAAAAAGTAAGAATGTAGAACATTTTCTTTATAAACTGTTACGGCATTTCAACTACATGTTCCCTGAGACCATGGTCCCGAGCCCCCAGCCCAGCAATCTGATCCCTTAGGGAATTTGTATGTGTCTACGTAGCTTCCATGACCTTGCCTTGAATAAGTTGTACTGGCTTCCCCAGTACTGTGTATTGTCTTACCCTTCACCAAAGTTAATAAAAATTCTTAACAGTAGTTGTCTTTCGGGAAGAGGACATTCTTTCCATTTAAACGATTTTTTACTATTTGAGTTTTTGTTCCCTATATATGTATTGGAAACCCTGGTGGCGTAGTGGTTAAGTGCTACAGCTGCTAACCAAAGGGTCAGCAGTTTGAATCTGCCAGGCACTCCTTGGAAACTCTATGGGGTAGTTCTACTCTGTCCTATAGGGTCGTTATGAGTCGGAATCAACTCAATGGGACTGGGTTTGGTTTTGGTTTTTTTTGGTACACGTATTACTTTTTTAACAAAATTTTAAACCTACCTTGAAAGTAATATATTTTGAAATTCAACAAACTTTTTAAAGATATTAAAATAAATGATTTTTTCCCCTAATAACTATCCTTCATAAATGAACACTGGGAAAAGGTAATTGGATCTAAGGCTATCTCTACATGACTACAACCCAACGAGCAGTTTATTCATTGGGTGAAACATTCTGATGGTTTGAGTCCTTCCAGAGGTGACTCAAAAGAAAGGCCTGGTGATCTATTTCCAAAAAAATCACTTACTGAAAATCCTATGGAGCACAGTTCTACCCTGACACACATAGGGTTACTAGGAGTTGTTGTCAGCTTGACAGAAAGAGGTAGGCTTGGTTTTGGATAGACCTCAGGGTCAAACTGAGATGATCTAGAATTTGTGGAGAATCAACAAGAAGGCTTTCTCAAAAAGTACCTTTTCTAGTGCTGTTACGTTTAATGTACTTTAAAATGCTTTCCAGGGTTGGAGTCTTTTAAAATAATACAAACATGAAGGAGATGTTTGCATTTCTGGTAGAATGTGGCCTAGGTTAGATGTCTTAGGGAGCACCCAAAAGAATAGACAGAAGCTAAAAGGAAACTAGCAAGATGACCAAGACATCAGTCTTCAGTTAATAAGGGACGTTGTTTTGAACCGGGAGTCCCTGGGTGGTGCAAATGGTTAACCATTTACATTGGGCTGCTAATCAAAAGGTTGGAGATTCCAGTCCAACCAGAGTCACCTCGAAAGAAAGGCCTGGCAATCCACTTCTGAAAAATCAGCCATAGGAAACCCTATGGAGCACAGTTGTTCTCTGGCACACATGTGGTCACTATGAATTGGAATCAATTCAACAGTAACTGGTAAGGTTGTGAACTGCCTTAGTTTCTCTTAGCCGCCATATCTCCCCTTTACACCCATCACTTCATCTCTCCTTTTAATTTTAGAAGAAGAGACATCCAGGAACCCCTTTGGCTCCTGAAAATTCTTTGTTCTATAAACTCAACAATTCCTTTCAGAAGTTTATCTTGCCTCATTTGCAACTTTCCCTTTTCAGTAAATACGCTAAAATATCATGACGTCTATTTTGCACGTTTTTGTTTCACCTGTGCATAAGTGGCTACAGTGATTACCCTCCCTGTTGCCCATGCCTTGCAAAGTTCCTTCCCATAGTGATCCTAGGCTTGGCCATAGTGTTTGCTTTGCTCAGTGGGATAACAACAACCATGTCACAAGTAGAGATTTGAGAAGAGATACCAGGTGACCACTACCCCATGTGAACAAATGCAGGTTAGCCTGTTGGATGGCGATAGCTAAATGACCTAGATACCTCCTTTGCCCCTGCCAAGAGAAAGACAGACAGCCAAGCAAGAGATATGTGAGTGAGCCATTGGTCCATTAGCTGACCAACAAACTCAGGGGTGAACCCAGATAACACTACATGGTGCATAGATGTGCCATACCAACTGAAACCACACACTCATGAACAAATAAATGGCTCTTTTGAGCCACTAAATTTTGGCATGGTTCGTTACACAACATAAATCTGTAATTAACTATATAACCCTTCTAGCTACTGTTGTAATTATTTTCTTCCATTCAATGCCAAATATTTTATTTCCTACCAAATAGTCACTTAACTGACACATAATTCTATAAATGTACTATGTGATACGGACTGTGCTAAGCAATAATGCATAGAATAGTAAGCAATAACATACATAGGACTGTCTTTATGGAACAAAGAAAATAATGATAGCTACAATTTACTGAGTGTTTTCTATGTACAATCTTCCATGTTAATCTTTTAGCATATGTTACTTCATACACCAACCCTATTAAAAAATATTATTGACCCCATTTTACAGACGCACAGGACATTAAGATATTTGCTGTAAGTCACAATGAGTGATGAAATTCAGATCTTATTCTAGCGCTTGTGCTCTGGACCATTATACTTCAGTTTAAGAACAGATATAAACAAACCTAGAAATTTAGTCTTAGCTCTGACAGTAACTTATGCGTCAATGAAGAGAATGCAAGTCTCTTTTCTTTATCTTTAAGGGTCTGTCTAGCTACACTTTTACTATGATCCAAAATAAAATTCTTTAAGGTGACTCCAGTTCCTTGCCACTTACACTGTGCTTCATATCTTGTTCATTAGTATCTGTCCTCCTCCGTGGGGAAACCAAAATTTTTTTTTAATTATGCTTTAGATGAAGGTTTACAGAGCAAACTCATTTCTTTTCTTCTTTTTTTAAAAAATTTTTATTGTGCTTAAAGTGAAAGTTTATAAATCAACTCCGTCTCTCATACAAAAATTTATATACACCCTGCTATAGTTGCTCTCCCCTAATGAGACAGCACAGTCCTTCTCTTCACCCTCTATTTCCGTGTCCTTTAGGCCAGTTTCTGTCCCCCTGTGCCTTCTCATCTCCCCTCCAGACAGGAGCTGCCTTCATAGTCTCATGTGTCTACTTGATCCAAGAACCTTATTCCTCACCAGTATCATTTTCTAACCTATAGTACATTACAATCTCTGTCTTAAAGAGTTGGCTTTGGGATTGGTTCCTGTCTTGGGCTAACAGAAGGTCTGGGGACCATGTCCTCCTGGGTCCTTAAGTCTGGTCTTTTTACAAGAATTTGAGGTCTGCATCCTGCTGCTCTCCTACTCCCTCAGGGATTCTCTCTTCTGTTCGCTGTCAGGGCAGTCATTGGTTGTAGCCGGGGACCATCTAGTTCTTCTGGTCTCAGGCTGATGGAGTCTCTGATTTATGTGGCCGTTCCTGCCTCTTGGTCTCATAATTACCTTGTGTCTTTGCTGTTCTTCATTCTCCTTTGCTTCAGGTGGGTTAAGACCAATTGATGCATCTTAGGTGGCCGCTTGCTAGTGTTTAAGACCCCAGGTGCCACTCTCCAAAGTGGGATGCAAAACGTTTTCTTAATAGATTTTATCATGCCACTTTACTTAGATGTCCCCTGAAACCATGGTCCCCAAACTCTGCCCGTGCTATGCTGGACTTTGAAGCATTTGGTTTATTCAGGAAACTTCTTTGCTTTTGGTTTAGTCCAGTTGTGCTGACCTCTCCTGTATTGTGTGTTGTCTTTCCCTTCACCTAAATTAGTTCTTGTCTACTATCTAATTAGTGAATTCCCATTTCCCTCCCTCCCTCCCCCTCTCATAACCTCCAAAGAATATTTTCTTCTCTGTTTATTTTTGAGTTCTTATAATAGTGGTCTTCTACAATATTTGTCCTTTTGTAACTGACTAATTTCACTCAGCATAATGCCTTCCAGATTCCTCCATGTTATGAAATGTTTCACAGATTCCTCACTGTTCTTTATCGATGCGTAGTATTCCATTGTGTTAATATACCATAATTTATTTATCCATTCATCCATTGATGGGCACCTTGGTTGCTTCCATCTTTTTGCTATTGTAAACAGTGCTGCAGTGAATATGGGTGTGCATATATCTGTCCATGTAAAGGCTCTTATTTCTCTAGGATATATTCCAAGGAGTGGGATTGCTGGATTGTATGGTGGTTCTATTTCCCAATTTTTAAGGAAGCACCAAATCAATTTCCAAAGTGGTTGTGCCATTTTACATTCCCACCAGCAGTGTCTAAGTGTTCCAGTCTCTCCCCAACCTCTCCAATATTTATTTTGTGTTTTTTGAATTGATGCCAATCTTGATGAAGCGAGATGAAATCTCATTGTAGTTATGATTTGCATTTCTCCAAAACACTGTTGGCGTAGTGGTTAAGTGCTACCGCTGCTAACCAAAGGGTCGGCAGTTCGAGTCTGCCAGGCGCTCCTTGGAAACTCTATGGGGGAGTTGCACTCTGTTATATAGGGTCGCCATGAGTCAGAATCGACTCGACGGCACTGGGTAATGGCTAATGATCGGGAGAGTTTCCTCTTGTGTCTGTTAGCTACCTGAATGTCTTCTTTAGTGAAGTGTCTGTTCATATATTTTGCCCATTTTTTAATTGGGTTACTTATCTTCCTGTAGTTGAGTTTTTGCAGTATCATGTAGCTTTTAGAGATCAGACGCTGATCAGAAATGTCATAGCTAAAAACTTTTTCCCAATCTGTGGGTAATCTTTTTACTTTTTTGGCGAAGTCTGTGGATGAGCATAGGTGTTTGAGTTTTGGGAGCTCTGAGTTATCTAGTTTCTCTTCTGCATTGTTAGTAATGTTTTGCATACTGTTTATGCCATGTATTAGGGTTCCTGGCATTGTCCCCATTTTTTCTTCCATGATTTTTATCGTTTTAGATTTTATATTTAGGTCTTTCATCAATTTCATGTTAGCTTTTGTGCCTGGTGTGAGCTATGGGTCTTGTTTCTTTTTTTTTTTTATAGATAGATATCCAGTTACGCCAGCACCAGTTCTTAAAGAGGCTGTTTTTTCTACATTTGGCTGTCTTCGTGCCTTTGTCAAATGTCAGCTGCTTATATGTGGATGGATTTATGTCTGGATTCTCAATTCTCTTCCATTGGTCTATGTATCTGTTGTTGTACCAGTACCAGGCTGTTTTGACTACTGTGGCTGTATAATAGGTCCTAAAAGCAGGTAGTGTGAGGCCTCCCACTTTGTTCTTCTTTTTCAGTAATGCTTTACTTATCTGGGGCCTCTTTCCCCTCCTTATGAAGTTGGTGATTTGTTTCCCCATCTCATTAAAAAATGCCGTTGGAATTTGGAAACTTTCCAGCCTGTTTTAGGGAATAAACGAACAACAAAGAAGATGCAGACAAACTGACGTTATGAATATAAAACACGAGCTCTAACACTCACACTTTCTTTTCTAAGCCTAAAAAATGTCCCTATACTGGAGTTGCATTCTTGGGCACCCAGGTAAATAGAGTCAGTGACTAAAGTTTTATAAGATTAAAAAAAAAAGCAAACATACCTTTCAAAATTACAGGAAGGCTCGAACCAGTTTTATGCATCTTAACACAAAACAGCATTTGTTTTCTAATAATTATACTTTGAGAAACACGATGAAATGGATGAAATGAATAATATGTACTTTTAAAGCTGGGAAAAGTTGTAAAATGGCAGATACTTATTCATAGGCTCGAAGAAGACGGGGAGGGGGAAGAAAAGAGAAGAAGGAAAGACGAAGAAGCAGGGACTTATTTTTTGCATACCTTCTCTGCACCTTCTGAGTACCCCAGTGCTGGATGGATAAGACAAGGATTTAAGGGTAATCTGAGCAGATTAGTCAAAACAGAATGTACAGTCTCTGGAAGGATGGCCTGAGGCTAAAACAAACAGCTTTTCTGAGGTCCTTTCCCCAAACACAAAATTGTGTTCTTTCCAGAACCCTGCAAGAAACCAATGTGTAAAATGTTTCAAAGCTGTCTATGTTGCAATGAGTTTTTACTAAATTAGTAGCAACAGGCTCCTGGCCTTGAGGAAGTTACTGGCAACAGACTTGCCCTCTTGCTATAAACAACTAGAAAACTGGACAAGATATATTAAACACCAGCTTTTGGATACTTGAAAACAGAATAGCGCATTATGGAGATTGCCCAAGAGGAGAAGCCCTGGTAGTGGTTAAGAGCTTGGCTGCTAACCAAAAGGTTGGCAGTTCGACTCCACCAGCCACTCTTTGGAAACCCTATGGGGCAGTTTTATTCTGTCCTATGGGGTCACTATGAGTTAGAATCAATTCGACAGCAATGGGTTTGGTTTTTGGTAGAGCGCTATCCTAGGCTCTTTGTCTTGTGCTGTAGCGTCCCCATCTCACATCACTCTCGGACAGGGACCCATTCTCTGCAAGGTTTCCAGGAGGCAGATGACTCAAGACTTGGAGGGGTGTGACATTTCCTGGAAAGCCTTTAGTCCAAGAGACAGGAACAAAGATCAGGACATCCATGAGTGTGGATGGGGAAGATGAACACACAGAATATACGGCTCACCCAGAGACCAACTTGTGCTTAACTGGGGCAAGATGTGGGCCCTGAGTGCTAACGGTGCGATCTATCCCCAAAACAGGGTCTTCTCAGAGCGCTGACCCAGTCGGCACGCCTGTGAATCCCTAGGCAGGGGTAGCGTGAGACACGCCCTGACTGCCCCCTCTAGGGTCTCTGCGAGGTGAGGGTCTTGTTCGGAGCTGGTGACTCAGGTCTGTATAGGCAGAATCCCCAGGATCTGATAGGTATCAAGGTGAGGACCCTGAGTGAGCACAAGAGACCACCGAAAACCACACAGTGGGGTCTCAGGTGTTCCGCTATTGCTGTCAGCCCTCGGAAGCCCCCACCCACAGCCTAGGCCCTAAGAGGACCCCCTCTAGTCTTGGCCGGATGTGAGGTTTCCTGATGTCCTGTCTTCTGTGACTTTCTGTCTTCTCCACAGGAAGTGACAGAAAGTTGTCACCCCTGATCTGAAGGGCATGGCCGATCATCAGAGAGGGGTGGAGTCTCAGGACTGGTCTGGAGTCCAGGTGAGGACCCTGAATGTGAGCTAAGGGGACCAACTAACCTACAACAGAGGAGGTACCATCAAGTTTCTCCCCCAACCGCCAGCCTCAAGGCCACCAGGACGACTTCGGCCTGGAGATTCTTGGGGACGAGCGGGACTTGGTTCAAGGAAGCACCCTACTTCTAAAGAGGGAGGAGACCTAGATCCTAGCTGGAGGTGAGGAGAGGACCCTTAGGGCTAATGAGCATGCCTTCCCTCAGATGAGGGGCTGTCCACAACCCACCCCTGCTCTCAGCTCTGGGAGCCCCCAGGCAGTGGGTAGACAGATGTGCAGCACCCCGACTTCTGTCTAGGGAGGTGAGGGCCTTGGTCCCAGCCATCAGTCCTACCCCTGCTTTCGAGTGGACTCAAGTTAGTGGAGGGAGGAATCCCAAGTCCTACCCGGGAAAAAGGTCAGAAGCCTGAGTGAAGAATGAAGGGGTCACCAATTGAGAACTCTGGGGCCGCCCGGGGCCAGGCCTGGGATTCCCAAAACGGCCTGCAAAGGATGTGGCTTACTCTGATTTTCAACTCTGAGGTCTCAGGAAGGTGTGGTCTTTGGTGTGAGGGATGTGGCCTCATGGCAGCAGAGGGTGGGGTTCCAGGAATGGTACAGAGTGAAGGGAAGATATGATTGAGGTACTGGGACCACTCAACCCCAGATGGGGAGGATTGCAGTGGGCTCTGGTAATGCCAGTAGCCCTGGAAGCCTAGGAAAAATCTGGCAAGCTCAGGGGACTGTGGACTTCTGCCTGGAGTGTCTGAGGGAGATGAGCGCGTTCCTTAAAGGCCCAACTCAGGAGATAGATGAATCCCAGAAACTGGTGGGAGTTAAGGTAAAAATCCTTTAGAAGGCAATAGGGAATTAACACTTTTTCTCCCCTCCCCAAAGAAGAGAGGAGGATGCAGACAAAGCTCCCACTGCTATTGGCCCAGGGGAGCCACAGTCAGAGGTGTGAGACTGAGTTGCCCCCTGGATTGTTCTTAAGGACAGATGGTGTCAGGGACATAAAGTCCTTGGATTAATGGAGAGCCTTATTCAGGAGAGGAAACCCTGGTGGCGTAATGGTTAAGTAGTATGGCTGCTAACCGAAAGGTCGGCAGTTCAAATCCACCAGGCGCTTCTTGGAAACTCCACGGGGCAGTTCTACTCTGTCTTAGAATAGACTCGACAGTAACAGGTACCAATGGGGTATTTGGCAGAGGCAGGAGACATAGTCTGTCATAGGAGTCAAGGTGAGGACACATAGTTATGATGAGGTGACTCCTCCCAGAAATAAGGGGGAACCATAGAGCCCCAGCACTGCTTTCAGACCTGGAGGACCTGAGTATGGTGATGTAGTGAGTTGCACTCACTAACTCCCAGGGCATCTCAGTGTGATGGTGAAATGGGGCGATAATGGTGAAGACCCTGGTGGAGGATGGAGTCCTCTAAGGAACCCCAGACAGAACGGGCCCCATTGTGCTGTCATCACTGAGACACCCTGCCAGGAGTGCTGGCTGAGCTGCTCCTTAAGTTTCTGCGTGTTAGTCCCAGAGGGATTTCAGGTGTCAGTTTAGAGTAGCGTAGGGGAAGTGCCCTGGCCCTGCCAGCAGGTGAAATGATAGCCCTAAGAGTGAACTTAGAAGAACCCCAAATATCCCAGTACAGAGTCCCTAGCGTCAGCCCTGCTGTCACCCCTGTAAGCCCCAAGCAGGGCTTGCAATCTACAGCCTAATTCTTCCTCTAGTTTCCTCTATAGGGTCCTGACAGGACAATAGGAGCCTTGAGGGATCTTAGAGCAATGTCCTCAAGAATCCAGCAGAGGCAGTGGTTGTGAAAGCCAAGGTGGCATCTATCTACTGCAGGGGTGCACACCCTCTCAGCCTCCCTCCTCCACTGTGCCCTCATCACCTGCCCTCCTTCCACACTCCTGCCTGCTGTCCTTGAGCAGAGTCATCATGCCTCGCGGTCAGAAGAGTAAGCTCCGTGCACGTGAGAAACGTCGCCACGCTCGAAGTGATACCCACAGTGTCAAGGGTGCTCAGGCCACTGCAGCTCAGGAGGAAGGGTCCCCTTCCTCTTCCTCTCCTCCTTCTAGGGCTTCTCCAGAGAGCTCCCCTGCTGCTGCTGGCATTCCCCAGGAGCCTCTAAGAGTCCAGCCCATCACCACTGCTACTGTTGGTGATGCTTCGGGCACAGGAGCTGCTGGAGGGGCTGAGGGCCAAGGCGAGGGAGGGCCAAGTTCCTCTGCAGCCCCAGCTGCCACTGAGAGGTCTCAAAGAGACCCTGTAACCAGGAGAGTGAGCATGTTGTTACAGTTCCTGCTGCACAAGTATGAAATGAAAGAGCCCATTACAAAGGCAGAAATGTTGAAGATCATCAACAAAAGGTACAAGGAGCACTTCCCTGACATCCCGAGGAGAGCCTCTGAGCACATGGAGCTGGTCTTTGGTCTTGACCTGAAGGAAGTTGACTCCACAGGTCAATCCTATACCATTGTCAGCAAATTGGAGATCACCAAGGAAGAGAATCTGAGTGGTGATAGGGGCTTTCCCAAGACCGGGCTCCTGATGCCTCTCCTGGGCATCATCTACATGAATGGCAACCGGGCCACGGAGGAGGAGATCTGGGAATTCCTGAGTTTCCTGGGGATCTACGATGGGAAGAGGCACTTCATCTTTGGGGATCCCAGGAAACTCATCACCAAAGATTTGGTGCAGGAAAAGTACCTGGAGTACCGGCAGGTGCCCAAGAGTGATCCTCCACACTACTAATTCCTGTGGGGTCCCAGAGCCCACACTGAAGCAAACGAGGAAAAAGTCCTGGAGTTTTTGGTCAAGATCAATAATACCGACCCTCGTGCTTTCCAAGCCCTGTATGAAGAAACCTAGGTAGATGAGGCAAAGAGAGCAGCAGCTGGAGAATGGGCTGGTGCTGGCCCTAATGCCAGGGTCACGGCCCACTTCCGGGCAAAGTCCACCAGGTCCTCCCACCCCTAGTGAAGTCTGAGGCAGGTTCTTCACTTAGTGTTCCAGGAGAGCTGTCAGCCTTCTAAGTCATGGAGGAGATTTCAGGCTGGAAGGAGCACATGTATCTCATCTTTTTGTTCTTCATCTACATGGGTAACATTCAGTTTTTTTTTTGGTTGGGGGTTACTTTGAAAATTCTTTTCCTTATAGTAGAAAGTTTATTTAGATTCATAAGCTAAGCTTATGAATAACATGGATTACTTGTTGATTGCAGTTTCCATGTATTAGTGTAACAGTTTTGGCATTTTTAAAAACAAATAGAGAGGTGGGGCCAAGATGGCGGACTAGGCAGACGCAACCTCGGATCCCTCTTGCAACAAAGACACAGAAAAACAAGTGAATCGATCACATACATGACAATCTATGAACCCTGAACAACAAACACAGATTTAGAGACAGAGAACGAACTAATACGGGGAAGCAGCGATTGTTTTCAGAGCCTGGAGCCAGCGTACCAGTCAGGTACGGCACAAGCACAGAGAGCTGCTCCACCCCCCTGAACTAACACCGAGAGGGGGCCCAGCAGGTTCATGCGGGCAGCATGGCGACACTGCCAGTGGGAGAAGTCCCCGGGAGGCAGTGACAGGTCTTGGAGCGGGGAGAGCAGCGTCCCAGCCGGGGAACTGTCCCGCCGGGATTTGGACTGGACGCAGGTACGGCATAAACACGGAGAGCTGCTCCACCCCCTGAACTAACCCCGGAAGGGGGCCCACCTGGTTCGCTCGGGCAGCGTGGGACAGAGCCGGTAGGAGAAGTCTCCGGGAGGCAGCGACTAGTATTGGAGCAGGGAGAGCAGCGTCCCAGCCGGGACACTGGGTCACAGCACAAGCACGGGGAACTGCTCCACTCACCTGAACTAACCCCGGAAGGGGGCCCAGCCGGTTCTTGGAGGCGGCACGGCGACGCGGCTGGCGGGACGAGAAGTCCCAGGGAGGCAGCGACTGATTTTGGAGTCGAGAGTGCACCATCCCAGCAGGGGAGCCTTGACCCTGGGCGTGGGGCTGGAAGCGGAGGATCTGACCGTGACCCCAGCAGGCCAGACACCCCGGGGGCAATCTCCACACAGCCAGCATACATAGGGGACGCGCCCCGCGGGAATCACAGATATAATAGTCATTCCAAGCAAGACAAGCAACTCTGGCTATATTCTGAGGTGCTACTCTCCTATCTCTCTGTTTCCTCCCCCACCCTCCCCAGGCGGCTTCATTAACATCCGAATAGCCTAAGTCTGAGGGAGAACTCTGATAGGGATCTGACTGCATTTTCTTTTTTAGCGGATTTTCTGGAAAAACTAGTTTCCCACTGATGGCTCGGAGACAGCAATCCATATCAAACCACTTAAAGAAGCAGACCATGACAGCTTCTCCAACCCCCCAAACAAAAGAATCAATATCTTTCCCAAATGAAGATACAATCCTAGAATTATCAGATACAGAATATAAAAAACTAATTTACACAATGCTTCAAGACATCACAAATGAAATAAGGCAAACTGCAGAAAAAGCCAAGGAACACACTGATAAAACTGTTGAAGAACTCAAAAAGATTATTCAAGAACATAGTGGAAAAATTATTAAGTTGCAAAAATCCATACAGAGACAGGATGTAGAAATCCAAAAGATTAACAATAAAATTACAGAATTAGACAACGCAATAGGAAGTCAGAGGAGCAGACTCGAGCAATTAGAATGTAGACTGGGACATCTGGAGGACCAGGGAATCAACACCAACATAGCTGAAAAAAAATCAGATAAAAGAATTAAAAAAAATGAAGAAACCCTAAGAATCATGTGAGACTCTATCAAGAAGGATAACCTGCGGGTGACTGGACTTCCAGAACAGGGAGGAGGGACAGAAAACACAGAGAAAATAGTTGAAGAACTCCTGACAGAAAACTTCCCTGACATCATGAAAGACGAAAGGACATCTATCCAAGATGCTCATCGAACCCCATTTAAGATTGATCCAAAAAGAAAATCACCAAGACATATTATCATCAAACTCGCCAAAACCAAAGATAAACAGAAAATCTTAAAAGCAGCCAGGGAGAAAAGAAAGGTTTCCTTCAAGGGAGAATCAATAAGAATAAGTTCAGACTACTCAGCAGAAACCATGCAGGCAAGAAGGGAATGGGACGACATATACAGAACACTGAAGGAGAAAAACTGCCAGCCAAGGATCATATATCCAGCAAAACTCTCTCTGAAATATGAAGGAGAAATTAAGATATTTACAGATAAACACAAGTTTAGAGAATTTGCAAAAACCAAACCAAAGCTACAAGAAATACTAAAGGATATTGTTTGGTCAGAAAACCAATAATATCAGATACCAGCACAACACAAGGACACAAAACAAATGTCCTGATATCAACTAAAATAGGGAAATCACAAAAACAAACAAATTAAGATTAATTAAAAAAAATACACATAATAGGGAATCATGGAAGTCAATAGGTAAAAGATCACAATAATCAAAAAGAGGGACTAAATACAGGAGGCATTGAACTGCCAGATGGAGAGTGATACAAGGCGATATAGAACAATACAAGTTAGGTTTTTACTTAGGAAAATAGGGGTAAATAATAAGGTAACCACAAAAAGGTATAACAACTCTATAACTCAAGATAAAAGCCAAGAAAAACGTAACGACTCAACTAACACAAAGTCAAACACTATGAAAATGAGGATCTCACAATTTACTAAGAAAAACGTCTCAGCACAAAAAAGTATGTGGAAAAATGAAATTCTCAACAGCACACATAAAAAGGCATCAAAATGACAGCACTAAAAACTTTTTTATCTATAATTACCCTGAATGTAAATGGACTAAATGCACCAATAAAGAGACAGAGAGTCACAGACTGGATAAAGAAACACGATCCATCTATATGCTGCCTATAAGAGACACACTTTAGACTTAGAGACACAAACTAAAACTCAAAGGATGGAAAAAAATATATCAAGCAAACAATAAGCAAAAAAAAAGAGAAGTAACAATATTAATTTCCGACAAAATAGACTTTAGACTTAAATCCACCACAAAGGATAAAGAAGGACACTATATAATGATAAAAGGGACAATTGATCAGGAAGACATAACCATATTAAATATTTATGCACCCAATGACACGGCTGCAAGATACTTAAATCAAATTTTAACAGAACTGAAAAGTGAGATAGATACCTCCACATTTATAGTAGGAGACTTCAACACACCACTTTCGGAGAAGGACAGGACATCCAGTAAGAAGCTCAATAGAGACACGGAAGATCTACTTACAACAATCAACCAACTTGACCTCATTAACTTATACAGAACTCTCCACCCAAACGCTGCAAAGTATACTTTTTTTTCTAGTGCACATGGAACATTCTCTAGAATAGACCACATATTAGGTCATAAAACAAATCTTTGCAGAATCCAAAACATCGGAATATTACAAAGCATCTTCTCAGACCACAAGGCAATAAAACTAGAAATCAATAACAGAAAAACTAGGGAAAAGAAATCAAATACTTGGAAAATGAACAATACCCTCCTGAAAAAAGACTGGGTTATAGAAGACATCAAGGAGGGAATAAGGAAATTCTTAGAAAGCAACAAGAATGAAAATACTTCCTATCAAAACCTCTGGGACACAGCAAAAGCAGTGCTCAGAGGCCAATTTATATCGATAAATGCACACATACAAAAAGAAGAAAGCCAAAATCAGAGAACTGTCCCTACAACTTGAACAAATAGAAAGTGAGCAACAAAAGAACCCATCAGGCACCAGAAGAAAACAAATAATAAAAATTAGAGCTGAACTAAATGAATTAGAGAACAGAAAAACAATTGAAAGAATTAACAAAGCCAAAAGCTGGTTCTTTGAAAAAATTAACAAAATTGATAAACCATTGGCTAGACTGACTAAAGAAAAACAGGAAAGGAAACAGATAACCCGGATAAGAAACGAGAAGGACCACATCACAACAGAACCAAATGAAATTAAAAGAATCATTTCAGATTATTATGAAAAATTGTACTCTAACAAATTTGAAAACCTAGAAGCAATGGATGAATTCCTGGAAAAACACTACCTACCTAAACTAACACATTCAGAAGTAGAACAACTAAATAGACCCATAACAAAAAAAGAGATTGAAACGGTAATCCAAAAACTCCCAACAAAAAAAGCCCTGGCCCGGACGGCTTCACAGCAGAGTTCTACCAAACTTTCAGAGAAGAGTTAACACCACTACTTCTGAAGGTATTCCAAAGCATAGAAAATGATGGAATACTACCCAACTCATTCTATGAAGCCACCATATCCCTGATACCAAAACCAGGTAAAGACATTACAAAAAAAGAAAATTATAGACCTATATCCCTCATGAACATAGATGCAAAAATCCTCAACAAAATTCTAGCCAATAGAATCCAACAACACATCAAAAAAAATAATTCACCCTGATCAAGTGGGATTTATACCAGGTATGCAAGGCTGGTTTAATATCAGAAAAACCATTAATGTAATCCATCACATAAATAAAACAAAAGACAAAAACCACATAATCTTATCAATTGATGCAGAAAAGGCATTTGACAAAGTCCAACACCCATTTATGATAAAAACTTTTACCAAAATAGGAATTGAAGGAAAATTCCTCAACATAATAAAGGGCATTTTTTTTTATGCAAAGCCAACAGCCAATATCACTCTAAATGGAGAGAACCTGAAAGCATTTCCCTTGAGAACGGGAACCAGACAAGGATGCCCCTTATCACCGCTCTTATTCAACATCGTGCTGGAAGTCCTACCAGGGAAATTAGGCTAGACAAAGAAATAAAAGGTATCCGGATTGGCAAGGAAGAAGTAAAGTTATCACTATTTGCAGATGACATGATTATATACACAGAAAACGCTAAGGAATCCTCCAGAAAACTACTGAAACTAATAGAAGAGTTTGGCAGAGTGTCAGGTTATAGAATAAACATACAAAAATCACTTGGATTCCTCTACATCAACAAAAAGAACACCGAAGAGGAAATAACCAAATCAATACCATTCACAGTAGCCCCCAAGAAGATAAGATACTTAGGAATAAATCTTACCAAGGATGTAAAAGACCTGTACAAAGAAAACTACAAAGCTCTACTACAATAAATTCAAAAGGACATACTTAAGTGGAAAAACATACCTTGCTCATGGATAGGAAGACTTAACATAGTAAAAATGTCTATTCTACCAAAAGCCATCTATACATACAATGCACTTCCGATCCAAATTCCAATGTCATTTTTTAAAGTGTTGGAGAAACAAATCACCAACTTCATATGGAAGGGAAAGAAGCCTCGGATAAGTAAAGCATTACTGAAAAAGAAGAAGAAAGTTGGAAGTCTCACTCTACCTGATTTCAGAACCTATTATACAGCCACAGTAGTCAAAACAGCCTGGTACTGGTACAACAACAGGCACATAGACCAATGGAACAGAATTGAGAACCCAGATATAAATCCATCCACGTATGAGCAACTGATATTTGACAAAGGACCAGAGTCAGTTAATTGGGGAAAAGATAGCCTTTTAAACAAATGGTGCTGGCATAACTGGATATCCATTTGCAAAAAAATGAAACAGGACCCATACCTTACACCATGCACAAAAACTAACTCCAAGTGGATCAAAGATCTAAACATAAAGACTAAAACAATAAAGATCATGGAAGAAAAAATAGGATCAACCCTAGGAGCCCTAATACAAGGCATAAACAGAATACGAAACATTACCAAAAATGATGAAGAGAAACCAGATAACTGGGAGCTCCTAAAAATCAAACACCTATGCTCATCTAAAGACTTCACCAAAAGAGTAAAAAGACCACCTACAGACTGGGAAAGAATTTTCAGCTATGACATCTCAGACCAGCGCCTGATCTCTAAAATCTATATGATTCTGTCAAAACTCAACCACAAAAAGACAAACAACCCAATCAAGAAGTGGGCAAAGGATATGAACACACATTTCACTAAAGAAGATATTCAGGCAGCCAACAGATACATGAGAAAATGTTCTCGATCATTAGCCATTAGAGAAATGCAAATTAAAACTACGATGAGATTCCATCTCACACCAACTAGACTGGCATTAATCCAAAAAACACAAAATAATAAATGTTGGAGAGGCTGTGGAGAGATTAGAACTCTTATACACTGCTGGTGGGAATGTAAAATGGTACAACCACTTTGGAAATCTATCTGGCGTTTTCTTCAACAGTTAGAAATAGAACTACCATACAGCCCAGAAATCCCACTCCTCGGAATATACCCTAGAGATACAAGAGCCTTCACACAAACAGATATATGCACACCCATGTTTATTGCAGCACTGTTTACAATAGCAAAAAGTTGGAAGCAACCAAGGTGTCCATCAACGGATGAATGGGTAAATAAATTGTGGTATATTCACACAATGGCATACTACGCATCAGTAAAGAACAGTGACGAATCTCTGAAACATTTCATAAGATGGAGGAACCTGGAAGGCATTATGCTGAGTGAAATTAGTCAGAGGCAAAAGGACAAATATTGTATAAGACCACTATTATAAGATCTTGAGAAATAGTAAACCTGAGAAGAACACATACTTTTGTGGTTACGAGGGGGGGAAGGGGGAGGGGGGGAGAGGGTTTTTTATTGAATAATCAGTAGATAAGAACTGCTTTGGGTGAAGGGAAAGACAACACTCAATACATGGAAGGTCAGCTCAGTTGGACTGGACCAAAAGCAAAGAAGTTTCCGGGATAAAATGTATGCTACAAAGGTCAGCGGAGCAGGGGCGGGGGTCTGGGGAACATGGTTTGCGGGGACTTCTAAGTCAATTGGCAAAATAATTCTATTATGAAATCATTCTGCATCCCACTTTGAAATGTGGCGTCTGGGGTCTTAAATGCTAACAAGCGGCCATCTAAGATGCATCAATTGGTCTCAACCCACCTGGAGCAAAGGAAAATGAAGAACACCAAGGCCACACGACAACTAAGAGCCCAAGAGACAGAAAGGGCCACATGAACCAGAGACCTACATCACCCTGTGACCAGAAGAACTAGTTGGTGCCCGGCCACAATCGATGACTGCCCTGACAGGGAGCACAACAGAGAACCCCTGAGGGAGCAGGAGATCAGTGGGATGCAGACCCCAAATTCTCATAAAAAGACCAAACTTAATGGTCTGACTGACACTAGAGGAATCCCGGCGGCCATGGTCCCCAGACCTTCTGTTGGCACAGGACAGGAACCATCCCCGAAGACAACTCATCAGACATGAAAGGGACTGATCAGCGGGTGGGAGAGAGACGCTGATGAAGAGTGAGCTAATTATATCAGGTGGACAGTAGAGATTGTGTTGGCAACTCTTGTCTGGAGGGGGCATGGGAGGATAGAGAGAGAGGGAAGCCGGCAAAATTCTCACGAAAGGAGAGACTGAAAGGGCTGACTCAAGAGGGGGAGAGCAAGTGGGAGTAGGGAGTGAGATGTATGTAAACTTATATGTGACAGACTGATTGGATTTGTAAACGTTCACTTGAAGCTTAATAAAAGTTAATTAAAAAAAAAAACAAAAACAAATAGAACACCCTGGAATCGCTTTTGTGGTCCAGAATAAGATAACACGCATTAGAACAGAGATTTTCTCGTAAATGTGAATGATTCCCATAGTAGAACAGCTGGGCTCCAGAAATAAAGAAAAAAGTTTTACTATTTCCTGTCAAACGTTGTAATGCTTCTTTTTTGTAAAATTAAAAGATACATACCTGAACTTGCTCACCTTATTCCAGAATATAGAAACTAAACTGTGTGCATTAGGAGTTTTGTTCACTGTCTGATTTACCCCCCAAATGTTAACTGAGCATCTGGTGTGTGGTGGGCGTTAAGCTAGTACTGGAAGTGCTTAAAAAAAAAAAAAGAGAAATACCCCAATCCTCTGGCCATAGAATTTTAGAGTTTAGGAGCAGCCATCAGATAAGGAAGACAGTGGGATACTCTTTAAGACCTAGATAACTAGTAAAAAGGAGTGACAATGGGGGAGGCTGGCGATGAGAGTAGTGGCCCCTGAGGCAGGAGAGACAGATGGTTTGGGGAACTCCACATGACTGAGTGGGGGGTCATTTTAAGTTAGGCTGCATGGGGGCTCGATGAGGCTGTGGGAGGGATGTGCAGGGCCAGATACTCCCACGAGTTATTTCAGCCTCAAGAGGCTGAGCCGAAAATGGAAAGCCGCTCTTCACAGTTACCCTGGGATTGTGGACAAACCAAAGAGAAATCCCCACCTGCGGCAGCACTGGAAGGTGCCGTGTGCTCTTGTCCAGGTGCAATTGAACACATGGTCTGACTGGGTGTGTTATGCACGTGATTTCCAGGAAGTTTCTCAGAGATAGGGAAACACTCCCTTGAGGTGAGGTGTCAGGAAGCCACTGTTAGTAGCCTTTTGCGTTGGGCTGGGGGAGCCAGAGCCCACTCCATTGAAGGGACTTTAGAATTAGGTTATCTCGATTATCCTTTGGCAAACTCCAAGTAAATACTAGACTTTTGGCTGTGGTGATGTGAATGAAAATTGGGGGACTTAGATGAAAGTGCAGCTGGGAGGGTGAAATGCTGGTCCTTGCCACTAATTCTAGGAGCTTTGTGTTGCATTAAACTGGGGCCATTTACCTCACAATCATATTAAATAGCATAATCCCCATTGTGCCCACTCTCCCAAAACAGTTGTTGTAAAACCTAACCGCGTTCCTATGGTTATAATCCCATTTGGGAAGTACGTCAAAGGTACGGTATTAGTGTACGGTGTGTTATAAATCAACCCTCCAGTGGCTCCACTGGAGAAAGATGTGGCAGTCTTCCTCCACAAAGGTTACAGCCTTGGAATCCTGTGGGGCGGTTCTACTGTGTCCTATAGGATTGCTAAGAGTCAGAATCGAACCAATGGCACCGGGGTTTGTGTTTTTGGTTTTCTTGGATTTTTTTGGTGGGGTGTCTTTTTTTTTTTTTAATTAATTTTTATTAAGCTTCAAGTGAACATTTACCATTCCAATCAGTCTGTCACATGTAGGTTTACATACATCTTACTCCCTTCTCCCACTTGCTCTCCCCCTATTGAGTCAGCCCTTTCAGTCTCTCGTTTCGTGCCAATTTTGCCATCTTCCCTCTCTCTCTATCTTCCCATCCCCCCTCCAGTCAAGAGTTGCCAACACACTCTCCAGTGTCCACCTGATTTAATTAGCTCACTCTTCATCAGCATCTCTCTCCCCCCCACTGACCAGTCCTTTTCATGCCTGATGATTTGTCTTCAGGGATGGTTCCTGTCCTGTGCCATCAGAAGTTCTGGGGAGCATTGTCTCTGGGATTCCTCTAGTCGCAGTCATACCATTAGGTATGGTCTTTTCATGAGAATTTGGGGTCTGTATCCCATTGGTCTCCTGCTCCCTCAGGAGTTGTCTGTTGTGCTCCCTGACAGGGCAGACATCGATTGTGGCTGGGTACCAACTAGATCTTCTGGTCTCACGATAATGTAGGTCTCTGGTTCATGTGGCCCTTTCTGTCTCTTGGGTTCTTAGTTGTCGTGTGACCTTGGTGTTCTTCCTTTGCCTTTGCTTCAGGTGGGTTGAGACCAATTGATGTATCTTAGATGGCCGCTTGTTGGCGTTTAGGACCCCAGGCGCCACAATTCAAAGTGGGATGCAGAATGTTTTCATAATAGAATTATTTTGCCCATTGACTTAGAAGTCCCCTCAAACCAAGTTCCCCAGACCCCAGCCCCTGCTCCGCTGACCTCTGAAGCTTTCATTTTATCCCGGAAACCTCTTTGCTTTTAGTCCAGTCCAATTAGGCTAACCTTCCTTGTACTGAGTGTTGTCTTTCCCTTCACCGAAAGCAGTTCTTATCTACTGATTGATCAATAAAAAGCCCTCTCCCTCCCTCCCTCCCTCCCCCCTTTGTAACCACAAAAGTATGTGTTCTTCTCCGTTTTTTCTATTTCTCAAGATCTTATAATAGTGGTCTTATACAATATTTGTCCTTTTGCAACTGACTCATTTCGCTCAGCATAATGCCTTCCAGATTCCTCCATGTTATGAAATGTTTCAGAGATTCGTCACTGTTCTTTATGGATGCATAGTATTCCATTGTGTGAATATACCACAATTTATTTACCCATTCATCCGTTTACGGACATCTTGGTTGCTTCCAGCTTTTTGCTATTGTAAACAGAGCTGCAATAAACATGGGTGTGCATATATCTGTTTGTGTGAAGGCTCTTGTATCTCTAGGGTATATTCCTAGGAGTGGGATTTCTGGGTTGTATGGTAGTTCTATTTCTAACTGTTTAAGATAACGCCAGATGGATTTCTAAAGTGCTTGTACCATTTTACATTCCCACCAGCAGTGTATGAGAGTTCCAATCTCTCCGCAGCCTCTCCAACATTTATTCTTTTGTGTATTTTGGATTAATGCCAGTCTAGTTGGTGTGAGATGGAATCTCATCGTAGTTTTAATTTGCATTTCTCTAATGGCTAATGATCGAGAACATTTTCTCATGTATCTGTTGGCTGCCTGAATATCTTCTTTAGTGAAATGTGTGTTCATATCCTTTGCCCACTTCTTGATTGGGTTGTTTGTCTTTTTGTGGTTGAGTTTTGACAGAATCATGTAGATTTTAGAGATCAGGCGCTGGTCTGAGATGCCATAGCTGAAAATTCTTTCCCAGTCTGTAGGTGGTCTTTTTACTCTTTTGGTGAAGTCCTTAGATGAGCATAGGTGTTTGATTTTTAGGAGCTCCCAGTTATCTGGTTTCGCTTCATCATTTTTGGTAATGTTTTGTATTCTGTTTATGCCCTGTATTAGGGCTCCTAGGGTTGATCCTATTTTTTCTTCCATGATCTTTATTGTTTTAGTCTTTATGTTTAGATCTTTGGTCCACTTGGAGTTAGTTTTTGTGCATGGTGTGAGGTATGGGTCCTGTTTCATTCTTTTGCAAATGGATATCCAGTTATGCCAGCACCATTTGTTAAAAAGACTATCATTTCCCCAATTGACTGACACTGGGCCTTTGTCAAATATCAGCTGCTCATACGTGGATGGATTTATATCTGGGTTCTCAATTCTGTTCCATTGGTCTATGTGCCTGTTGTTGTACCAGTACCAGGCTGTTTTGACTACTGTAGCTGTATAATAGGTTCTGAAATCAGGTAGAGTGAGGCCTCCCACTTTCTTCTTCTTTTTCAGTAATGCTTTGCTTATCCGGGGGTTCTTTGCCTTCCATATGAAATTAGTGATTTGTTTCTCTATCCCCTTAAAATATGACATTGGTATTTGGATCGGAAGTGCGTTCTATGTATAGGTGGCTTTTGGTAGAATAGACATTTTTACTATGTTAAGTCTTCCTATCCATGAGCAGGGTATGTTTTTCCACTTAAGTATGTCCTTTTGAAGTTCTTGTGGTAGAGCTTTGTAGTTTTCTTTGTATAGGTCTTTTACATCCTTGGTAAGATTTATTCCTAAGTATCTTATCTTCTTGGGGGCTACTGTGAATGGTATTGATTTGGTTATTTCCTCTTCGGTGTTCTTTTTGTTGATGTAGAGGAATCCAAGTGATTTTTGTATGTTTATTTTATAACCTGAGACTCTTCCAAACTCTTCTATTAGTTTCAGTAGTTTTCTGGAGGATTCCTTAGGGTTTTCCATGTATACGATCATGTCATCTGCAAATAGTGATAGTTTTACTTCCTCCTTGCCAGTCCGGATACCCTTTATTTCTTTGTCTAGCCTAATTGCCCTGGCTAGGACTTCAAGTACGATGCTGAATAAGAGCGGTGATAAAGG
Organism: Elephas maximus indicus; assembly: GCF_024166365.1. NCBI lineage: Eukaryota > Metazoa > Chordata > Mammalia > Proboscidea > Elephantidae > Elephas > Elephas maximus. The sequence continues at coordinate 139,520,032 of NC_064846.1, forward strand.
GCATCCTTGTCTGGTTCCCGTTCTCAAGGGAAATGCTTTCAGGTTCTCTCCATTTAGAGTGATATTGGCTGTTGGCTTTGCATAGATGCCCTTTATTATGTTGAGGAATTTTCCTTCAATTCCTATTTTGGTAAGAGTTTTTATCATAAGTGGGTGTTGAACTTTGTCAAATGCCTTTTCTGCATCTATTGATAAGATCATGTGGTTTTTATCTTTTGTTTTATTTATGTGATGGATTACATTAATGGTTTTTCTGATATTAAACCAGCCTTGCATACCTGGTATAAATCCCACTTGATCAGGGTGAATTATTTTTTGATGTGTTGTTGGATTCTATTGGCTAGAATTTTGTTGAGGATTTTTGCATCTATGTTCATGAGGGATATAGGTCTATAATTTTCTTTTTTTGTAATGTCTTTACCTGGTTTTCATATCAGGGAGATGGTAGCTTCATAGAATGAGTTGGGTAGTATTCCGTCTTTTTCTATGCTTTGAAATACCTTCAATAGTAATGGTGTTAAGTCTTCTCTGAAGGTTTGGTAGAACTCTGCAGTGAAGCCGTCTGGGCCAGGACATTTTTTTGTTGGAAGTTTTTGGATTACCGTTTCAATCTCTTTTTTTGTTATGGGTCTATTTAGTTGTTCTACTTCTGAATGTGTTAGTTTAGGTAGGTAGTATTGTTCCAAGAATTTATCCATTTCTTCTAGGTTTTCAAATTTGTTAGAGTACAATTTTACGTAGTAATCTGAAATGATTCTTTTAATTTCATTTGGCTCTGTTGTGATGTGGTCCTTCTCGTTTCTTATTCGGGTTATCTGTTTCCTTTCCTGTTTTTCTTTAGTCAGTCTAGCCAATGGTTTATCAATTTTGTTAATTTTTTCAAAGAACCAGCTTTTGGCTTTGTTAATTCTTTCAATTGTTTTTCTGTTCTCTAATTCATTTAGTTCAGCTCCAATTTTTATTATTTGTTTTCTTCTGGTGCCTGATGGATTCTTTTGTTGCTCACTTTCTATTTGTTCAAGTTGTAGGGACAGTTCTCTGATTTTGGCTCTTTCTTCTTTTTGTATGTGTGCATTTATCGATATAAATTGGCCTCTGAGCACTGCTTTTGCTGTGTCCCAGAGGTTTTGATAGGAAGTATTTTCATTCTCGTTGCTTTCTAAGAATTTCCTTATTCCCTCCTTGATGTCTTCTATAACCCAGTCTTTTTTCAGGAGGGTATTGTTCATTTTCCAAGTATTTGATTTCTTTTCCCTAGTTTTTCTGTTATTGATTTCTAGCTTCATTGCCTTGTGGTCTGAGAAGATGCTTTGTAATATTTCGATGTTTTGGATTCTGCAAAGATTTGTTTTATGACCTAATATGTGGTCTATTCTAGAGAATGTTCCATGTGCACTAGAAAAAAAAGTATATTTTGTAGGAGTTGGATGGAGAGTTCTGTATAAGTCAATGAGGTCAAGTTGGTTGATTGTTGTAAGTAGATCTTCCGTGTCTCTATTGAGCTTCTTACTGGATGTCCTGTCCTTCTCCGAAAGTGGTGTGTTGAAGTCTCCTACTATAAATGTGGAGGTGTCTATCTCACTTTTCAATTCTGTTAAAATTTGATTTATGTATCTTGCAGCCCTGTCATTGGGTGCATAAATATTTAATATGGTTATGTCTTCCTGATCAATTGTCCCTTTTATCATTATATAGTGTCCTTCTTTATCCTTTGTGGTGGATTTAAGTCTAAAGTCTATTTTGTCAGAAATTAATATTGCTACTCCTCTTCTTTTTTGCTTATTGTTTGCTTGATATATTTTTTTCCATCCTGTGAGTTTTAGTTTGTGTCTCTAAGTCTAAGGTGTGTCTCTTGTAGGCAGCATATAGATGGATCGTGTTTCTTTATCTAGTCCGTGACTCTCTGTCTCTTTATTGGTGCATTTAGTCCATTTACATTCAGCGTAATTATAGATAAATAAGTTTTTAGTGCTGTCATTTTGATGCCTTTTCATGTGTGTTGTTGGCCATTTCATTTTTCCACATGCTTTTTTGTGCTGAGACGTTTTTCTTAGTAAATTGTGAGATCCTCATTTTCATAATGTTTAACTTTGTGTTTGTTGAGTCGTTACGTTTTTCTTGGCTTTTATCTTGAGTTATGGAATTGATATTCCTTTTTGTAGTTACCTTATTACTTACCCCTATTTTTCTAAGTAAAAACCTAACTTGTATCCTTCTATATCGCCTTGTATCACTCTCCATCTGGCAGTTCAATGCCTCCTGTATTTAGTCCCTCTTTTTGATTATTGTGATCGTTTATCTATTGATTTCCATGATTTCCTGTTATGTGTATTATTTTGTTTCTTCATTTATTTTTTAGAATTAGTCTTAATTTGTTTGTTTTTGTGCTTTCCCTATTTGAGTTGCATTGATATCAGGACGTTCTGTTTTGTGACCTTGTATTGTGCTGGTACCTGATATTATTGGTCATCAGGCCAAACAATCTCCTTTAGCATTTCTTGCAGTCTTGGTTTAGTTTTTGCAAATTCTCTAAACTTGTGTTTATCTGTAAATATCTTAATTTCTCCTTCATATTTCAGAGAGAGTTTTGCTGGATATATGATCCTTGGTTGGCAGGTTTTCTCCTTCAGTGCTCTGTATATGTCGTCCCATTCCCTTCTTGCCTGCATGGTTTCTGCTGAGTAGTCTGAACTTATTCTTATTGATTCTCCCTTGAAGGAAACCTTTCCTTTCTCCCTGGCTGCTTTTAAAATTTTCTCTTTATCTTTGGTTTTGGCAAGTTTGATGATAATATGTCTTGGTGTTTTTCTTTTTGGATCAATCTTAAATGGGGTTCGATGAGCATCTTGGATAGATATCCTCACGTCTTTCATGATGTCAGGGAAGTTTTCTGTCAGGAGTTCTTTAACTATTTTCTCTGTGTTTTCTGTCCCCCCTCCCTGTTCTGGGACTCCAATCACTCGCAAGTTATCCTTCTTGATAGAGTTCCACATGATTCTTAGGGTTTCTTCATTTTTTTTAATTCTTTTATGTGATTTTTTTTCAGCTATGTTGGTGTTGATTCCCTGGTCCTCCAGAAGTCCCAGTCTACATTCTAATTGCTCGAGTCTGCTCCTCTGACTTTCTATTGCGTTGTCAAATTCTGTAATTTTATTGTTAATCTTTTGGATTTCTACATGCTGTCTCTCTATGGATTCTTGCAACTTATTAATTTTTCCACTATGTTCTTGAATAATCTTTTTGAGTTCTTCAACAGTTTTATCAGTGTGTTCCTTGGCTTTTTCTGCATTTATCCTATTTTCATTTGTGATATCTTTAAGCATTCTGTAAATTAGTTTTTTATATTCTGTATCTGATAATTCCAGGATTGTATCTTCATTTGGGAAAGATTTTGATTCTTTTGTTTGGGGGGTTCGAGAAGCTGTCATGGTCTGTTTCTTTATGTGGTTTGATATGGACTGCTGTCTCTGAGCCATCACTGGGAAACTAGATTTTCCAGGTAATCAGCTAAAAAAAATGCAGTCAGATCCCTATCTGAATTCTCCCTCTGGCTCCGGGTATTCGGATGTTAATGGAGCCACCTGGGGAGGGTGGGGGAGGGATCAGAGAGCTAGGAGTGTAGCACCACAGAATATAGAGCTGATCACTGCGTTCACGCTCCGCCCCCGTCCACCAAAATCCGGGCGGGACGGCTCCCCGGTTGGGACGCTACTCTCCCTGCTCCGAGACCAGTCACCTCCTCCCGGGGACTTCTCCCTCCAGTGCGCGGCACCGCTTGCGTGAACTGGGTGGGCTTCTCCCGCACGAACGGGTGGGCCCGCCCCCAGGTCTATTCAGGATAATATAATTGGACCCCGCACTCACGCCCCGCCCGCTTTCGCCAAAATCCCAGCGGGAGGGCTCCCCTGCTGGGATGCTGCTCTCTCCACTCCAAGACCAGTCACTTCCTCCCGGGGACTTCTCCCTCTGGCGCGCCGCGCCACAGGCGCGAACTGGGTGGGCGTCCCCCCGCACGAACGTGTTGGCCCCGCCCCGGGGTCACTTTAGGGAAATATAGCTGACCCCCCCCCCGCTTGCGCCCCGCCTGCTTCCCGCCAAGGTCCCGGCGGGACGGCTCCCTGGCTGGGACGCTGCTCTCCCCGCTCCAAGATCAGTCACTGCCTCCCGGGTGCTTCTCCCTCCGGCTGCGCCACTACGCCACCCACGCCAACCAGCTAGACTCTCTCCCGGGATGGGTTCGGGGGGGTAGGGCTGGGCCCCTTGTCTGTGCCATCTGCCCCCCTGGGCTCTGCCCCAGATGGGGCTCCGAAGGTCACCTGCCACGTACGCTGGCTCCTAGTTCTGAAAACGGTCGCTGTCTGCCCGTATTTCTTCGTTTTCCATCTCTAAGTCTGTGCTTGTTGTTCAGAGTTCGTAGATTGTTATGTATGTGATCGATTCACTTGTTTTTCCGAGTCTTTGTTGCAAGAGGGATCCGCGGTAGCGTCCACCTAGTCCGCCATCTTGGCCCCGCCTGGTGGGGTGTCTTAAGTTAATCTCAATTGAGATATAATAGAGTAGATTGAGCAAGCAAGTAAGCACAGATGAGGGAAGATTGGGGCCACGCCACATGAGATCTCCAAGGAACCAGGAAACAGAAAAAAAGTGAAAGACCTTCCCCAAGACCCAAAAGACAGAAAGCCTTCCCCTAGAGCCGAACCCTGAATTCAGACTTCTAACCTGCTAAACTGTGAGAAAATGAATTTCTGTGTGTTCAAGCTATCCACTTGTATTTCTGTTATAACAGCACTACATAACTATGACATTCCCTATTGGGTAACAAAAAGCTTTGCCCTTGACTATGACCTTTAAGGTTGCCGGTGCGAATCCACCCAGTGGCACTGCTGAAGAAAGGCCCGGCAGTCTCTATCTGTAAAGAAAGAAGACTCTATGAGGCAGTTCTCTTCTGTAACACGTGGGGTCACACTGAGTTGGAATCAACTTGACAGCAACTGGTTAATGCTGTTGGCCTTCGGAGGCCCCCCAAGTAGCCTTGGCACTTAGAGGGCCCCCCACAGACTTGGCCAGATGTGCCCGGTCCTGATTTCCATCTTGGAAGTGAAGTGTAAACAAGGTGCAGCTTCTGACGTGCAGGGCTGTGATCTCTCATCATCGGAGAAGGGTGGAGTGCCAGGACTGGTCAGGAATCCAGACGAGGACCCTGAAAGTGGACTGAGGTGACCATTAACCCCAGAACAGTGGATTCCCATGATCCCCGCCCCTGACATTCACCCTCGCAGGCCCCACCAACACTCTTGGCCCTGGGAGGCCCATCTATAGCCTTGGGCTGGATATGACATGCCCTGGCTTCCATCTAGGAAGTGCCGGGAAGGCGTGGCTTCTGGCCTGAGGGGCTGCGGTCTTTCATCATCAGAGGAGCATGGAGTCTCAAGACTAGTCAGGAGTCCAGATGAGGACCCTGAATGTAGACTAAGGGGACCACATAACCCTTACCAGAGGAGGTCCCACAAAGTCCCGCCCCTACCGCCGGTCTCAAAGGCACCAGAACGACATTGCCCAGAAGGTCTCCTTACCGGAAGACCTTGGTCCAAGGAAGTACCCCAGTTCTGAAGAGGGAGGATGCCTGGACTCTAACTACAAGCCAGGCGAGGGCCTTAGTGTTAATGAGGGGGCTCCCCCCAAAGGAGACGCCCCCCCCTCAGCTCAACCTTCCTCTTAGCTCTGGGAGCCTGCAGACAGGGGTAGCCAGATGTGTAGCACCCTGACTCCCCTCTAGGGAGGTGAGGGCCTTGGTCTGAGCTGTATTCCACTCATGCTTTCAGATGGACTCAAGTTAGTAGAGGGAGAACTACCAAGTCCTACCCTGAAGCAAGGTCAGGGTAGGGGAAGTGCCCTGGCCCTGCCAGCAGGTGAAATGATGGCCCTAAGAGTGAACTTAGAAAAACCCCAAATAACTCAGTACAGAGTCCTTAGTGCCAGGCCCTGCTGTCACCCCAGTAAGCCGCAAGCAGGGCTGGCAATCTACAACCTAATCCTTCCTCTAATTTCCTCTATAGGGTCCTGACCAGGACAACAGGAACCTTGTGGGGTTCTAGAGCAGTGCCCTCCAAGAATTCTGCAAAGGTGGCGTTTGTTAAAGCCAAGGAGGCATCTCTCTGCTGCAGGGGTGCACGCCCTCTCAGCCTCCCTCCTCCACCGTGCCCTCATCACCTGCCCTCCTTCCACACTCTTGCCTGCTGTCCTTGAGCAGAGTCATCATGCCTCGGGGACAAAAGACTAAGCTCTATGCCCACGAGAAACGTCACCAGGCCCAAGGTGAAACCGACAGTGTCAAGGGTATTCAGGCCACTGCAGCAAAGGAGGAAGGGTCCCCCTCCTCTTCCTATCCTCCTTTTGGGGGGCCTCGCCAAAGCTCCCCTGCTGCTCACACTCCCCAGGGGTCTCAGAGAGCCCCATCCACCACCACTGCTGCTGCAGGTGCTTCAGGCAGAAGAGCTCCTAGAGGGGCCAATGGCCAAGGTGAGGGACATCCAAGTTCCTCTTCTGGCCGAGCCCTCAGTGAGAGGTCATGTACAGACCCTCTAACCAGGAGGGTGATCACCTTGTTGCAGTTCCTGCTGTCCAAGTATGAAGTGCAAGAGCGCATTACCAAGGGAAAAATGTTGAAAATCATCAACAAAAGGTACAAGGAGCACTTCCCTGAGATCCTGAGGAGAGCCTCTGAGTACATAGAACTGGTCTTTGGCCTTGACGATTCCAAAGGTCAATCCTATTCCCTTGTCAGCAAATTGGAGATCACCGAGGAAGAGAATCTGAGTGGTGGCAGGGGATTTCCCAAGAAGGGGCTCCTGATGCTTCTCCTGGGCATGATCTCCATGAATGGCAACCGGGCCACCGAAGAGGAGATGTGGGAATTCCTAATGTGTTTGGGATGTACAATGGGAAGACGCACTTCATCTTTGGGGAGCACCGGAAGGTCATCACCAAAGATTTGGCCCAGGAAAAGTTCCTGGAATACCGGCAGGTGCCCAACAGTGATCCTCCACACTTAGAATTCCTGTGCGATCCCAGAGCCCAAACTGAAGCCAGCAAGACAAAAATCTTGGGAGTTTTTGGCCAAGGTCGAGGATACCAACTCCAGTGCATTCCAAGCCGTGTATGAAGAAACTTGTAGAGAAGAGGAAGAGAGAGCCGCAGGCAGAGAATGGGCCGGGGCTAGTCCTAAGGCCAGGACCAGGGCTAGTGTCAGGGCAAGTCCAGGTGGTCATCCCATCCCTAGTGAGCTCTGAAGCATATTCTTCACCTTGTTGTTGAAAAGGGCTGTTTACCTAAGTAGTGGAGGCAATATGGGGCTGGAGGGAGCATATGTATGTCTTCTTTTATTCCTGTTATATTTCAGTAACTTGTAGATTTAGCTCGTTTTTTGTATTCTTGAAATGTTAGTTTTCATTGAAGGTTTATTAAGATTCAGAATCTCAATTCACCCTCATGCATTTATTGCTGTTTTTCAGATTTAGCAGTAAGAGTTTTGTATTGTGTAAAACAAATTGAAAATCCTGCCATCTTTTTTTCTGAATCCTGAAATAATTAACGTGGTTTCAGAATAGGGACGTTCTTGGAAATATTAAAGACATCCACAACAGTTAGTTCGGATCACAAGATAGAGGCAGGAAAACATAAAAGTTGGTCAAATCTTGGTTTCCCTTATTCCGTTTCATAAAAGTAAAACATACATGTCCTGGATTTGTTTAGCTTTTTTCAGAATGTGGGAGAAAATAAATTGTGATGATTTGACCTCTTGTTCACGGGCTCTTACTTTCCCCAAAGAGTAATTGAGCATCTGCTCTTTGGAAGTCTTCATGCTAGTACTCGGGCCCTTTAGGCAGAGGCATCACAACCCATGTACAGATTTTAGAGTCTAACGGCAGCTATGAAATAAGGAGGAGGCTGAGATATTCTCCGAGACCTCAGGCCTAGTAGAAAAGGAGTGAGCACTTCAGGGTTCCCTCTAGTGTAAATGCCTGAGGGAGGGCAGTTTGAGGCCTTGGGAAGCTTTGATCTCTCAGTGGGGGTGGGGAGAATTTTAAGTTAGGAAGCATAGGGTAGGGAAGAGTAGGGGGTGAGAAGAGCAGGTAGGGGTGAGGCTGTGGGGAGGAGTCCAGATGAGGCTGTGGGATGGGTGTGCAGGGTCAGACACTCCCATCATGTATTACATCATGGAAGGTCTGAGCCTGGAGTGGAAACCAGCTCTTCACACTGACTCTGGGATTGGGGGTAAACCACAGAGAAATCCCCACGTGGGCAAGACTGGATGGTGTCCTGTGCTCTTGTCCCAGTGTTCCTGAACACAAGTGCTGACTGCGTGTGTTATGCACATCATTTCCAGGGTTTCTGAGAAATAGGGAGATACTCCTTCATGTCAGGAGCCAGAGCCCATGCCATTGAAAGGACGTTAGAATGAAGCCGTCTTGAGTGTCAGTTGGCAAACTCCATGTGAAGACTAGACTTTTGGCCGTGGTGATGTGAATGAAAATCGGGGTGACACACATGGAAGAGCAGCTGGGAGGGGAAATCGTTGGTCCTAGATAGCACTTCTAGGAGCTTCCTGTTGCATTAAACTGGGACAGTCTACCCACACCCACAGCAAAGAATATACTTCCTAATATGGATTGAATTTAACCACCATGCCCCCTAAAAACAGGTGTTATAAATCCTAACCCTACACCTATGGTTATAATGCCATTTGGGAATGTGTGTCATTGTGTTAAAGAGACTGGATTGTAAGGTGTGTCTTGAGTCAACCCACCAGGTGCTCCAAAGGAGAAAGATGTGGTGGTCAGCTTCTGTGAAGATTTACAGCCTTGGAAACCCTATGGGGCAGTTCTACTCTATGCTGTTGCATCCCTGTGAGTCAGAATCTTCTATATGGGAGTGCTTCCCCCTGCCCCGGGGATGTTTTAAGTCCAATCTCTTTTGAGATATAAAGGAGGTGATTCAGGAAACAAGTAATCATAAGTGTGGGATGATAGTTGCCACGCCACATGAGACCTCCAAGGGAAGAAGAAACGGAAGCTTAAGAAAGACAAGGACCTTCCCCCAGAACAAAGAGTTAAAGTTTTCCCCTACAGCCAGCACCTGAATTCAGATTTCTAGCCTCCTAAACTGTGAGAAAATAAATTTCTATTTGTTAAAGCCATCCACTTGTGGTATTTCTCTTATAATAGCACTATATAACTAGGACACTCTCTAATGAGTGACAAAATGCTTTGGCCTTGACTACTCACATATATGTGGCAGTGCAAACTCATCCAGTAGCACCACAGAAGAAAGACCTGGCAATCTGTTTCTTTAACGTTACAGCCAGGGAAACCCTATAGGGCAGTTCTACATGGGGCTGCATTTAGTAGGAATTGACTCGACGGCAACAAGTTAATGTAAAATATTACTTCATTTTTCTTCCGAATTAGCATTTTTTCTGATTTTGTTTTCTTTGTCCTAGAGTGCTGCGTATTCTGACACATCGTGGAGAAAACAACCAAAAATCCTCAAGAGGAGGGTGGTATTCTGTAGCGTGAAAATAATCATAGTAACAAGTGCCATTCTTTAAAGACCAGATATGCGTAGTCACTTCGCCAGGTGCTTTTCATGCCTTGCACAAAAACCACCTGCCCTAGAAGACAGGGCTTATCGATCCCACTTCACATAAGAAGAACCTAAAGCTCAGAGAGTTCGGTAATGTGTTTAGAACTCTAGTACATGACCCAGATAGATTAAACCCCTGGTTGGAATCCGTGTAGAGCCTACCTTGTTCCACTCCTCCCATTCAGAGGCTTACTGTGTGTCTCTTAATTCACTGTTCTTCTCTCCACTACAAAATGTTTCTCAGGTAAGAGAATGAATAATACTGTGCCCAGAGCATTGAGTTGGACTGTATAGTCAGAGCTGTGAATACTAGAATAAGTGAGAGGTATGAATAAGGAAAAGAAAAGAAAAGAGTCAGTGACAATATAATCATTGACAAATGCAAGGCCAGATAACCTGAAAAGATCTGGGGCTCATAAAATCATCCCAGAGAGCCCCTGCCTGTAGAAATTAGATCTGTTAAAACCAAGGTTACATGCACCTCCAGGTGTGGTTGAAGGAGAGAAGCATGAGATCAGCCTGTTTTCCTCACAGCCCACCACCTGTGCTGGGCTTCCTGTCTTTGGCTGCAGCTTCCCCACCTCATGCCATTTCTCACTCTGGGACAGGGACCCAATCTCTACAAGATTTGCAATAGCAAAACTGCTTAAGTTTGCAAGGATGTTGCATTTCTCAGGAAGCCTTTCATCAAAAAGGAGGCAAGAAGAAGAGCCCAGTGAATGAAAACAGAGAAGAAAAACACACCAGAATTTAGGGATCACACAAAGAACGGCAGGGCTTGCTCTCAGACTTAGACAGCCCCAGGTAGTGCCCTCACTTATTCTTCAGGTTTCTCAGGGACCTGAGACGTTGGCCTAAGGATACGCTCCAAGCCAGTAAAGCATGGACACTCAACATCTGATAGATATCTAAGAGATGACCCTGAATGAAGGTGATGGGAGGGCCCCTGAAGAACAGTGTGGTCCCCAAGTGTCCTGGCCTTGCAATTGCACCTGAGACATCTTGAACAGTCCTGGCTGGGTATGACTCATCCTGACTTCCAAATCAAAGTTCCCAGGTCAGCAAAGAAGTTGATCTGAGGGGACCAGCCTTGGATTCAGCAGGGAGTGGATTTCCAGGACTGGTCATTTTCAAGATAAAAACTGTGAATCAGGGAGGAGGGAACCACCCACCCCAGACAGAGGAGGCCACACAAAATGCTCCCTGCTGTGGGCCCTGGGAGGCCCAGGGCAGAGTTGTCAGGATAAGAAGTCTCCTCATTTCTGCCTGGAGGGGATCAGGTCTTGGGGGTATACCGCAGGTCCATAGAGGGAGGAGACTCAGACCCTCAAAGGAGTCAAGGTGAGGACCCTGAGTGTTATGAAAGGGAACCCCATCAACAGAAGGAGCAGAAGAGAGCATTACCTCTGTTCTTAGTCCCGGGAAGCCTCTGGGAGAGCTCTCTGGCGGAGGTACCCATCATTTCTTCCTGAGTGGTCTCAGGCAGGAAGGGTCTGGTCTAAAGGGGCGGCCCCCAGTTCTACGGAGGGAGGAGTCTTGTCCCTAACTGGAGTTAGGTGTGGACCCTGAGTGTTTATGGGGAGACTTACCACCTAAAAAGGATCTGCCAGGTGCAGTGAAACAGCCTACAATCCTGTGAGGCCCCAGACAAATGTACGGTGCGGCACAGTCTGACCTGTCCTTCTAGGGTCTGGGCGTGGTGAGAATCTTGTTCTGAGCCTGTGAGTCAGTTCTTCATATGCGGGACTCCCGGACTCTGATAGGTATCAATATGAGGACCCTGCGTGGGCACTAAGGGACCACTCACTTCAGAGCACTGGAGTCCCAACAAGGATCCTGTCCTTGCTGTTGGCCCTCAGAGGCCCCCCTGCCCCTGTGTTAGGGCCTTGATCCTTGGAAGCCCTCGGTACAACCCTGTACGGATGTGACGTTTCCTGGCTTCCATCAAGGAAGTGCTGGGAATGTGCAGCTTCTGGTTGGCGTGGCTGGGAGCTCTCCTCAGCAGAGGAGGGGGGAGTCTGAAGACTGATCAGAAGTCAAGGTGAGGACCCTGAATGTACACTCTGTTGACCAATTATCCCCAGAAAAGCGGGGTCCTAAGAGCGTCGTCCCTACCGTTGGCCCTCGGAGGCCCCCCTATAGCCTTGGCCGGAAGTGACGCGCGGACATGCGCCGACTTCCATCTAGGAAGTGCCGGGAAGGAGAGGCTTCTGGTCTGAGGGGATTGCGACTTTCGTCATCGGAGGAGGGTGGAGTCTCAGGACTCGTCGGGAGTCCAGGTGAGGACCCTGAATGTGGACTAAGGGGACACCTAACCCAGAACAGAGGAGATCACACAAAGTACCGCCCCTACTGTTATCCTCAAGGCCACCATGCTGACTTTTGCCTGTAAATTCTCAGGATGGGCGGGCCTTGGTCCAAGAATTGCACCCGAGTTCCTAAGAGGGAGGAGACCTAGACCCTAACTGCAGGCGAGGCGAGGACCCTTAGTGCCAATGAGGAGACCTTCCCTTAAAAGAGGTGCCACCCACAGCCCAAGCTTGCTCTCAGCTCTGGGAGCCCACGGGCAGGGGTATCCAGATGTGTAGCACCCCGACTTCCCCCTAGGGAGGTGAGGGCCTTAGTCTGAGCCATCAATACCACCCCTATTTCGGGCGGACTCAAGTTAGTAGAGGGAAGAATACCAAGCCCTACCCCAGAACAAGTTTAGAAGCCTAAGTGAGGAATGAAGGGGTCACCAATTGAGAACTCTGGGGTCAGGAATCCCCGCAGCCCTGGCCAGGCCTAGCATTCCCAAAACAGCCTCCAAAGGATATGGCTCACTCTGACTTTCAACTCTGAGTCTCAGGAAGGTGTGGTCTTTGTTGTGAGGGATGTGGCCTCATGACGGCAAAGGGTGGGGTTCCAGGAATGGTGCAGAGTGAAGGGAAGATATGATTGAGGTACTGGGACCACTCAACCTAAGATGGGGAGGATTGCAGTGGGCTCTGCTAATGCCGTTAGCTCTGGAAGCCCAGGACAAATTTGCCAAGTTCATGTGACTCTAGACTTCTGCCTGGAGTGTCTGAGAGAGATGAGCGCCTTCGTTTAAGCCCCAATTCAGGAGATAGAGAAATCCCAGAAACTGGTGGGAGTCAAGGTAAAAATCCTTTAGAAGGCAATAGGGAATTATCTCCTCTACTTCTCTCCCCCAAGAAGAGAGGAACAGGCAGAAAAGCCTCCTGTTGGTATTGGGCCAAGGGAGCCACGGTCAGAGGTGTCAGGCTCAGGTACCCCTTGGTTTGTTCCTAGGGATAGATGGTCTCAGGGACATGAAGTCCTTAGACTAGTGGAGAGCCTTATTCAGGAGAGGAAACCCTGGTGGCGTAATGGTTAAGTAGTATGGCTGCTAACCGAAAGGTCGGCAGTTCAGATCCACCAGGCGCTTCTTGGAAACTCCATGGGGCAGTTCTACTCTGTCTTAGAATAGACTCGACAGTAACAGGTACCAACGGGGTATTTGGCAGAGGCAGGAGACATAGTCTGTAATAGGAGTCAAGGTGAGGACACTGAGTTCTGATGAGGGGACTCCTTCCAGAAGAAAGGGGGAAACATAGAGCCCCAACACTCTGTTCGGACCTGGAGACCTGGGTATGGTGACTTACTGAGTTGCACTCACTAACTCCCAGGGCATTTCGGAGAAGTGAGGGACCTGCTAAAAAGGGGCAGCCATGGTGAGGACTCTGGTGGAGAGCTGAGGCCTCCAAAGAACCCCAGACAGAATGGGCCCCACTGTGCTGTCATCACTGAGGCACCACTCCTGCCAGGAGTGGTGGCTGAGCTCCTTCGGTTTCTGCTTGTGGGTCCCAGAGGGAGTTGAGGTTTCAGTGTCAGAGTAGTAGAGGCAAAGTGCCCTGGCCCTGCCAGCAGTTGATATGATGGCACTAGGAATGAAATTAGAAGAATCCCCAATAACGCTGTATAGAGAGTCCCTAGTGTCAGCCCTTGCTGTCACCCGAGTAAGCCCCAAGCAGGGCTGGCAATCTACAATGTAATCCTTCTTCTAAATTCCTCTACAGGGTCCTGACCGGGACAATAGGAGCCTTGTGAGGTTCTAGAACAGTGTCCTCAAGAATCCTGCAGAGGTGTCAGTTGTGAAAGCCATGGAGGCATCTCTCTGCTAAGGGGCACATATTTTCTCAGCCTCCCTCCTCCTGTGGGTCCACATCGCCTGCCCTCCTTTAGCACTCCTGCCTGCTGTCTTTGAGCAGAGTCATCATGCCCCGTGGTCATAAGAGTAAGCTCCGTGCCCGTGAGAAACGTCGCCAGGCCCAGGGTGACACCCACAGTGTCAAGGGTGCTCAGGCCACTGCAGCAGAGGAGGAAGGGTCCCCCTCCTCTTCCATTCCTCCTTTTGGGGGGCCTCCCCAGAGCTCCACTGCTGCTTGCACTCCCCAGGGGTCTCAGGGAGCCCCATCCACCACCACTGCTGCTGCAGGTGCTTTGGGCAGAAGAGCTCCTAGAGGGGCCAAGGGCCAAGGTGAGGGAGGCCCAAGTTCCTGTTCTGCCCGAGCCCCCAGTGAGAGGTCACGAAGAGACCCTCTAACCGGGAGGGTGATCATGTTGTCACAGTTCCTGCTGTCCAAGTATGAAACGCAGGAGCGCATTACGAAGGGAAATATGATGAAGATCATCAACAAAAGGTACAAGGAGCACTTCCCTGAGATCCTGAGGAGAGCCTCTGAGTACATAGAGATAGTCTTTGGCCTTGACGTGAAAGAAGTAGATTCCAAAGGTCAGTCCTATACCCTTGTCAGCAAATTGGAGATCACCGAGGAAGAGAATCTGAGTGGTGGCAGGGGGTTTCCAAAGAAGGGGCTCCTGATGCCTCTCCTGGCCATGATCTACACGAATGGAAACCGTGCCACCGAGGAGGAGATGTGGGAATTCCTGAATATGGTGGGGATGTGCGATGGCAAGACGCACTTCATCTTTGGGGAGCCCCGGAAGCTCATCACCAAAGATTTGGTGCAGGCAAAGTACCTGGAATACCGGCAGGTGCCCAACAGTGATCCACCACGCTACCAATTCCTGTGGGGTCCCAGAGCCCAAGCCAAAGCTAGCAAGACGAAAGTCCTAGAGTTTTTGGCCAAAGGCAACAATACGTGTTCCAGTGCCTTCCAAGCCCTGTATGAAGAAACTTGTAGAGATGAGGAAGAGAGGGCCACAGGCAGAGAATGGGCTGGGGCAAGTCCTAATGCCAGGGCCAGGGCTAGTGTCAGGGTGAGTCCAGCCGGTCGTCCCGTCCCTAGTGAAGTCTGAAGCAGATTCTTCACTTTATTGTTGAAAATGGCTGTTAACCTTTTAAGTAGTGGAGGCAACATGGGGCTGGAGGGAGCACATGTATGTCTTCTTGTATTCCTGTTATACTTGAGTAACTTATAGATTTAGCTCTTTTTTTGTTTGTTTGTATTTTTCAAATGGTGTCCCTTTTATTTGAAGGTTTATTAAGATTCAGAATCTCAATTCACTGTCATGCATTTATTGCTGTTTTTTTGCTTGATTTAGGTGTAAGATTTCTGTATTGTGTAGGACAAATTGAAAATCCTTGAATCTATTTTTCTGAATCCAGAAATAGTTAACGTGGTATCGGAATAGTGATGTTCTTTGAAATATTAAAGACATCCACAATTGTTGGGATCACAAGATTGATGTGGATAAAGATAAACATTGGTCAATTCTTGGTATTCTGTATTCCATTCGGTAAAAGTAAAACATACGTGTGCCTGGATTTTTTTAGCTTATTCAAAGCTGTTGTAGAAAATAAATCGTGATGATTTGATCTCTTGTTCCCTGGCTCTTATTTTCCCCAAAGAGTAATTGAGCGTCTGCTCTTTGGAAGGCTTCATGCTAGTACGGGGCCCTTTAGGCAAACGTGTCGAAGTCCGTGTGTATAGATTTTAGAGTTTAACAGCAGCTATGAAATAAGGAGGAGGTTGAGATACACTCCAAGACCTCAGGCCTAGTAGAAGAGGAGTGAGCACTTCATGGTTCTCTGTAGTGTAAATGCCTTGAGGGTGGGCAGTTTGGGGCCTTGGGAAACTTTGATCTCTCAGTGGGGGTGGGGAGAATTTTAAGTTAGGAAGCATAGGGTAGGGAAGGGTAGGGGTGAGAAAAGCAGATACCGGTGAGGTTGCGGGGAGGGAGTCCCGATAAGCTTGTGTGAGGGGTGAGCAGGGTAAGACCCTCCCATGATGTGTCTGAGCCTGGATGGGCTGTGCCTGGAATGGAAACCAGCTCTTCACAGTGACTCTGGGATTGTGGACAAACCAGAGAGGAATCTCGTCTTGGGGCAGGATTGGAAGGTGCTCTGTCCCCTTGTCCCAGTGCACTTGAACAGGTGCTCTGAGTGGTTCTGTTCTGCATAGCGTATCCAAGGAGTTCCTGAGAAACAGGGAGCTACTCCTTCGTGTCAGGAAGCCACTGTTAGAAGCCTTTTGCATTGAGCTGCGGGAGCCAGAGCCCATGCCATTGAAAGGACTTTAGAATTACGTTACCTTGAGTGTCATTTGGCAAACTCTAAGTGAAGACTAGACTTTTGGCAGTGGTGATGTGAATGAAAATTGGGGTGAATTAGATGGCAGTGCAGCTAGGAGGGTGAGTTGTTTCTTCACAACAATTCTAGGAGTTTTGTGTTGCATTAAACTGAGGCAGTCTGCTCCACACCCACATTAAATACCATACTGCCTAATATTGATTGAATTGGTCCCCCTCCCCAAACAGTTGTTGTAATTCCTAAACATATTCCTGTGGCTATAATCCCATTTGGGAATTGGTTTTCTTTGTTATGTTAAAGCCACAGTATTAGTGCAGGGAGGGTCTTAAGTCAACCCACCAGTGGCTCCACTGCAAAAAGATGTGGCCCTCTTCCTCCATACAGATTACAGCCTTGGAAATCCTATGTGGCAGTTCTGCTTCATCCTATAGGGTCACTATGAGTTTGAATCAAATCAGTGGCAGTGTTTTTAGTGTTTTTCTTGGGCTTTTTTCTTTGGGGAGGAGGGGGTTCTTAAGTCAATCTCTATGGAGATATAAAAGAGCAGATTGAGCAAGCAGTGAAGCAAGTAAGCACAGATAGGGGAAGATTGGTACCGTGCCACATGACATCTCCAGGAACCAAGAAACAGAAGCTGAAAAAAGACAGGAACCTTCCCCCAGAGCCAACAGAGAGAGAAAGCCTTCCCCTACAGCAGGTGCCCTGGAATCGGACTTGAAGCCTCCTAAAGAGTGAGAAAGTAAATTTGTTTGTTAAAACCACCCACTAGTGGTATTTCTCTCATAGCAGCACTAGATAAAGTAGACACTACCTAATGGGTGACAAACATGTTTGTCCTGATTCCTAACCTGAAGGTTGGAGGTGCGAACCCACCCAGTGGCACCTCGGAAGAAAGGCCAGGCAATATGTTTCTGCAAAAATTTCCACCAAGAGAACCCTATGTGTGCAGTTCTACTCTGTAACACGTGGAGTCGCATTAAGCCGAAATCAACTCAACAGCAATGACTTAAAATAAAATATAATATAATGTAGCTTTTCTTTCTAAGCAAGTATTTTGTCTGATTTGTCTTTGTTTTTATTTTTGTCCTAGAGCACTGCATATTCTCTGCCATTTCCTGGAGAAAACAAAACAAAAAATTCTCAGAGAGGAGGGTGGTATTGTGTGGTGTCAAAATAATCATTGTAATAGTTGCAAGTATTTTAAGACCCAATATTTTTCAGGTACTTTGCCAGGTGCTTTACATGCATTTCACAGAATGCACCAGCCCTAGAAGACAGGGCTTATCAAACCCGCTTCACAGACGAAGAACCTGGGGCTCTGAGAGTTTGGTAACGTGTACGAGTCCACAACTCTAGTACATGACCAAGCTGGAGTAGACCGCTGGTTTGAATTTGTCTGGAGCCTTCAAGACAAAGACTGACTTGGTATGTCTAAATTCACTTTTCTTCTCACCACTCCTGGTGGAGCAATGGTTAAGCACTCAGCTGCTAACCAAAAGGTTGGAAGTTCAAACCCATCCAGAGGCTCCACAGGAGAAGGAAGTGGTGATCTGCTCTCATAAAGATTAGAGCCCATGGGGCAGTTCTACTCTGCCACATGGGGACACTATGAGTAGAAATCGCCTGGACAGCACCTAACAAAAACAACACTCATGAGGAAAAGAAAGATAATATTTGATGACAGCTATATATGCAATTCCAGATAACCTGAAAAGATGAGGGGCTCACAAAATCATCCTGGAGAGCCCCTGCCTTGAGAAAATATATCTATTAGAACACAAATCACATGAGACTCTAAGTGTGGCTGATGAAAAGAAGGAATAGGTGAGTTCCCCCCTCCTCCCCTGCAGAATATACCACCTGTCCTGGGCCTCCTGCCTTGGGCTGCAGCTTCCTCATCTCACATCGCTCCTGGGACAGGCACACATTCTTTGTTTAAAAACTGCTCGAGTTTTTAATCAAAGATATAGGAGCCAAAATACAGGCCCCCATGTAGGAAAGCTGGGGAAACCAACACCCCAGAGTATAAGAATCACCCAGAGACTGGCTGGCACCTGCTCTTTCTTAGTCGTCTAATGCTGCTATAACAGAAATACTACAAGTATATGGCTTTAACAAAGAGAAATTTCTTTCTTCTTTGTAAACTAGGCGAAAAGTCCAAATTCAGGGCGTCAGCTCCAGGGGGAGGCTTTCTCTCTCTGTCGGCCTTCTCATCAGTCTTCCCCAGACTAGGAGCTTCTCCGCGCAGGGACCCCGGAGCAAAGGACACACTCTGCTCCTGGCATTGCTTTCCTGGTTGTAAGAGGTCTCCCCTCCTCTCTGTTCTCTTCCCTTTCCTTTTGATCTCTTGTGAGATAAAAGGCTGTGCAGGCCACACCCCAGGGAAACTCCCTTTACATTGGATCAGGGATGTGACCTCGGTAAGAGTGTTACAATCCCACCCAAATCCTCTTTAACATAAAATTACAATCCCAAAATGGAGGACAACCACACAATACTGGGAATCATGGCCCAGCCTAATTGATACACACAAATTTGTGGGGGATATAACTCAATCCATGACATGCCCTCAGACCTAGAAAGCCCCAGGCAGGGCTGTCAGGCTGAGCATCCCCTCACTTATCCTTGAGAGTTCTCAGGGACTTGAGAGCCTTGGCCTAAGAAGGGCACCTCAAGTCAGTAGATACAGGAGTCTCAGTCTTTGATAGACATCAGGGTGATGGTCCTGACTGAGGATGATGGAAGGACCCAGCCAGAACAGTGGGGTCCGATAGTTTTCTACACTGGCTGTCAGTCCTTGCAGCTCCAGAACACTCCTGACTAGATGTAGCTCAGGGGAGCCAAGTCAGGGAGGGCCTTGATCTGAGGGAAGCATCCTCAGGTCAACAGAGAATGGAGTCCCATGACAAGTCAGGTTATCAAGCTGAGGACCCTGAATAATGAATGAGGGAACCACCCAGGGCAGAAGAGAGGAGGTCCCACAAATCCCCACCCCACCCCTACACCTTCATCCCTGAGGGGCAATGACATAATTGTCAGGTTAAGGAGCCCCCTTATTTCCACCTGGAGAGAGGGAAGAGAGGACTTTGGTGTAGGGGAGACTGGCCCCAGGTCCACAGAGGCAGAAGAGCAAGAAAAACACTAAGAGGAGTCAAGGTGAGACCCTGAGTGTTAGGAAGGGATCACCAATAGTAAGTAGAACAGGACCTCACAGAACTCAGCCCCTGTTTTGACGACATGGAGGCACCAGGCAGAGCTTTCAGCCTGAAGTGCCCCCTCATTTCGGCACTAAGGGCGTCAGGGAGGGACAGCCTTGGTCCAGAGGGGGCGGCCCCGTTCGTGCAGAGGGAGGAGTCTTGTCCCTAACTGGAGTAAGGTTTGGAAGCTGCGTGCTAACGGAGCAACCTACCCCCAAAAGAGGGTCTGCCCAGAGGGCTGACCCAGCCAGCACTCCTGCGAGGCCCCAGGCAGGGGTAGTGTGAGGCACGCTCTGAGTTCCCCCTCTAGGGTATCCAAGAGGTGAGAGTCTTGTTCTCAGCCTGTGACTCAGGTTTCTATAGTCAAGAATCCCAAGCTCTCATAGGTATCAAGATGAGGACCCTGAGTAAGCACTAAGGGACCATCCACTGCAGTACAGTGCGATCCCATAGAGCCCTGAATTTGTTGTCGACAGTCGAAGGCCCCCCACAATAGCCTTGTCCCTTGGAGGTTCCCCAACGGCCTTGGCCGGATATGACATATTTTGACAGCCTGCCTCTGCGCCGGAAGTCCAGGAAGGTTAGTTCCTTTCTCTAAGGGGCTAGGCTTCTGACCCCAGAGAGAGTACGTCCAGGATCAGTCAGGAGTCAAGGTGAGGAAGGACTCTGAGTAGGGTCTGAGATGATCACCCACCCCAGAACAAAGTGTCTGCCCCACCCCCTGTCTCAAGGTCCCGCTTCTGCTGTTGGCCCTGGGAGACGCCGCCAGAGCTAGCTGGCTAAGTTCTGCTTGGAAAGTCACAGGGATTGGAGGGTCAGGTCTTGGGAAGTGGGTTCTAGGTCTGCAGAGGGAGGAGTCTTGGGCTTAGCTAGAGTCAAGGTGAAGACCGTGAGGACAAATGAGATGCAAACAACGAGCGCCACAAAGTCCCGGCCCTAGTGTTGGCCCTGGGAGGTTCCATGCAGTTTCAGCCAGACTTCTACCTGAAAGGTCTCAGAGAGATGAGGACCTTAGTCTAATGGGGGCTGCCTGATTCTGCAAAGGGAGTTCACTTGGTCCTTAAGAGGAGTCAGTGAAAAATTCCAGTATGAGGTCGGAGGGAACCAGGCGCCCCATAACTGAGTATGCCCTCTTCTCTCGACCTGGGGTAACTCTAGAATAAGTGTCTCCCTGAGGTGCCCCCTCATTTCCTCCTGGAGGGGGCTAAGGAGGTGTGGACTGTTGTCTAATGGAGCAGCCCCAATTCTGGAGAGGGAGGAGACCTAACAGGAGTTACAGTGAGGACCCAGTATGAGGACTGATGCTATCACTCACCACAGAAAAGTGGAAGCGGCAGACAGTTCCTGCTTGCGGTCTTTGGAGGTGTGTTTGAACCCTCCTTCCTTTTTGCTGCTGTCAGGTTGGTGAGAGCCTTGATTTGAGGGGAAGGGCCTCAGATCAAAAGAGGAACGTGTCCCAGGCCTTAACTATAGACAGTTAGGGTTCTCAGGCCCTACTTAGAGCCAAGATAAAGACTCTGAATGACTACTGAGGTCTCCAAGAAACCCAAAACAGAAAGGGCCCAATTGAGCAATCAGCACTCAGTGCCCCCTGAGAGGGTGCTACTTCACTTTCTCTTAGGTGGTCCCAGGAAGATGAAGACCCTGGTTCAAAGCATCAAATTTAGAGCATCACTGGGGCGGGGGGCGAAGGTGAAGGACCTGCCAACAGTTGACATAATGGTCTTGAGCGTTAAGTGAGCGGGCCATCTATCCCAGAACAGAAGAGGGCCCAGAGTCTAGACCTGCCAATTCCTGCTCTCAGCTCTAGTAAGCCCCAGGCAAGGCTGGCAGGATGCAGCCTCAGGCATACTCTAATTACTTCCACAGGGTTCTTAGGGGACAGGATGACCAGGAGCACAGGAACCCTCTAAAGTTTCTAGCTTAGTGCCTTCAAGCAAACCTGCAGCGGCGCCTTCTTAAAGCCTAAGCGGTATCTCCTTACTTATGGTGCTAACTCTGTCTCTCCTCTCTCTTCCAGGGAGCATACGTCACCTGTTGTCCTACTCACTCTCCTCCTGTCTGTGTCCCTGACCAGTCATGCCTCACACTCAGAAGAGTAATCTCTGTGTACGTGAGAAACGCCAGCAGAAACAAGGTGAGACCAAGGTTCTCAGGGGTGCTCAGGCCATGGCAACAGCAAAAGAAAAGTTTCCCTCCTCTTCAGCTCCTCCTTTTGGGTGTACTACCCAGAGAAAGCCTGGTGCTAAGTCACGTAGCACTCTGCAGGGCCCTCAGAGAGCCCTATCCACCCTCACTACTTCTCCAGGGGCTTCACGTACAAGATCTTATGCAGGTGCCAAGAGCAAAGGTAAGAAAAGGCGAAGTTCCTCCCAGGACCAACCATCCACTAAGCGGTCCCGCAGAGACCCTCTAACCGAGAAGGTGGGTACACTGGTGCAGTTCCTGGTGCAAAAGTATAAAATGAAAAAGCTCGTCATGAAGAAAGACATGCTGAAGATTGTCAACAAAAAGTACAAGAAACGCTTCCTTGAGATCCTCAGGAGAGCTTCTTTTAGCATGGAGGTGGTCTTTGGCATCGCCTTAAAGGAAATCGACTCCATCAAGCACTCCTATGCCCTTGTGAGCAAAATGGACCTCCCGAACAATGGGAGGCTGAATTGTGGCAGGGGGTTGCCAAAAACTGGTCTCCTGATGATTCTCCTGGGTGTGATCTTCATGAAGGGCAACTGCGCCAGTGAGGAGAAGATCTGGGAATTCCTGAATAAGATGAAAATTTTTGCAGGGAAGAGGCACTTCATGTTTGGGGAGCCTAGGAAACTCATCACCCAAGATTTTGTGAAGCTAAAGTACCTGGAGTACCGACAGGTGCCCAACAGCGATCCTCCAAGCTATGAATTTCTCTGGGGTCCCAGAGCCCATGCTGAAACCAGCAAGATGAAAATCCTGGAGTTTTTGGCCAAGATCAATGATACCGTGCCAAGTGCTCTCCCATCCTTGTATGAAGAGGCCTTGAGAGATGAGGAAGAGAGAGCCAGAGCCACAGTTCCAGACCGGGCTGATCCTACTGCTACGGCCAGTGTAGTGCGTGCTCCCGTGCCAGGTCCAGCAGCTCCTCCCAGGCCTAGTGAAGCGTGAGGCAGATTCTTCACTTTGTGGTTGAAGAGGGCAGTCATTGTTCCAAGTAGTGGAGGGCTGGGTGGGACAGAAGGGAACACAGTGTATCATACCTTTCTGTTTCTGCTCTATGTAGGTCACTTAGGGATTTAACTGTATGTTCTTTCTTTATTTTTCAAATGTTAACCCTTTCAAGTGAAGGCTGTTTTTAGCATTATAATCTAAGTTCATTAATGATATGGATAACACATTTATTGATGTTTCTCAAGTTTAAGATAAAGAGCTTTGCTATTTTGGGAAAGAAAAAAGGGGGGGGGAGTTTCCATTTTAGTGATCTGAAGGAAGATAACATGACATTCAAACAGGCATTTCTTAGAAATGTAAAGAACACAGCAGTAAAAAAAGATACAAGAAATAGACAAAAAAGTAAGATAGTCAATATTTAGCTTTTAACTCAAAGGCAATGGGTTTGGTTTTTTTAGTTAATCTCTACAAGGTCCTATAACATTGCTATGAGTAGGAATCAATTCAAAAGCAATGGATTTGTTTGGTTTTTTAATCTTTTTCAGTCTTATTAAATAAAATAAAAAGATGCATAACTATATTTGCTTAACTTATTTAATGTAGAAGAAATTAATAAATTAGGAGTCCTGGTTGCACAGTGGTTAAAAAATCAGCTGGTAACCAATAGGCTGGTAGTTTGAATCCACCAGCCACTCCTTGGAAACCCTATGGAGCAGCTCTACTCTGTCCTTAGGGTCACTATGAGTCAGAATCCACTCGTCGGTAATGGGTTTATTTTTCTGTTCATTTGTCAGTTTATTCACCTGCTCACTTATGCCTCCAAGATTCATTGAGCATGTGCTCTTTGGAAGATGCAGTGCTAATGCTGGGAATGTTAAAAAAAAAAAACTAACCACTGCCATAGAAGTTTAGGGTCTAGAAGCTGCCATCATGTAAGGAAGATGGTGATGTACACTCTAAGACCCAAAGGATAAGTAAAAAGAGTAAGAAGGGGGGAGGTTTGGGATGAGACCTCTCTAGTGTAAATGCCCTGAGGCAGGGCAGTTTGGGACAATTTGATCCCTCAGTAGAGGTCATGTTAAGTTAGATTGCATGTGGCGGGGGGGTGGGGTGAGCGGATGAGGGGTGGATTAAATGAGGCTTTCCACAGGGGTGCGCAGGGCCAGACAAAAACCCATGATATTTCTCAGCAGTGAAAGACAGCCTGGAATGGAAACCAGCTCTTCACAGTTACCCTGGGATTGTGGGTAAACCAGAGAGAAATCCCCACCAGGGGCAGGACTGAAAAGTGTCCTGTGTTCTCCTCCTGGTGCAGTTGAACACATGCACTGACTGGGTGTGTTACGCACATTATTTCTAGGAAGATTTTGAGAAGTAGGATGATACTCCCTTGAGGTGAGATGTCAAGAAGCCACTGTTCTGGCACTGTGTCTTAGGCTGGGGGAGCCAGAGCCCACTCCATGCAACAGACATTTGAATGAGGTTATCCTGAGTGTCTTTGGCAAACTCCAAGTGACAACTAGATTTCTGATGGTGGAGGTATCAGTGAAAACAGGTGACTTGGAAAGGCAGCTGGGAGGGTGAATGGTTGTCCTTGACAATAATTCTAGGGCTTTGTGTTCCATCCAGCTGAGGAAGTCTACCCCACACCCACATTAAAAAACATATTCCCTGATGAAAAATATTACCCAGTTTTCTATTCTAAGGAGCATTTTGGCTGATTTGGTTTTCCTTTTCCTAGGGCACTGCATATTCACTGACACATCCTGGATTTAAATAAGAAAAAACCCCAGAGAGGTGGGTGGTTTCATCTGGGGTCCAAATAATCCTAGTAATAACTGCCATTCTTTGAAGACCCAGAACATGCCAGGCACTGTACCAGGTGCTTTCCATGCATTACATGTATTACGCACAGGGACTGAGTCCTCCAAGGATCCAAGGAAAGAAAGGGCCCCACTGCACTGTCAGGACTGGGGGTCTTCTCTCTGCCAGGGATGGTGGCCGGGCTGCCCCTTCCCTTCCTTCTACACTGTCCCAGGGGGCTCTGATGTGTCAAGTTCAGAGTAAAAAAGAGAAGGGGCCCAAGCCCTGCCAACTGTTGATACGATGTCCATGAAAGTGGACTGAGAGGACCCCTTAACCCCAGTACAGAGGAGCCCACTGCCAGCCCTTGCTGTCACCACAGCAAAGCCCAGGCAGGGCTGCCAGGCTGCAGGTTAAGCCTCACCCCAACTTCCCCCACAAGGTTTCAGGACAGACTGAGCAGGAGATCAGGAGACTTGTGGGTTCCTAGAGCAGTGCCATCCAGGAAAAACTGCAGAGGCAGTCGTTGTTAAAGCCAGGAGGCATCTCTCTGCTCAAGGGGTGCACACCCTCTCAGCCTCCCTCCTCCAGTGGACACACATCACCTACCCTCCTCCCACACTCCTGCCCACTGTCCTTGACCAGAAACATCAGGCCACGTGGTCAGAAGAGTAAGCTCCGCGCCCCTGATAAGGAGGCTCAGGCCACTGCAGCAGAAGAGGAATGGTCCCCCGTCCTCATCCTCTCCTCTTTTTGGGCCCCCCCCCCAGAGCTCCCCTGCTGCTCACATTCCCAAGGGGCCTCAGAGAGCCCCATCCACGAACACTGCTGCTGCAGGTGCTGCGTGTACAAGAGCTAATGGGAAACGGGCTTCGTAAAAATGGACTCCTGAGGCCTCTCCTGGGTGTGATCTACAGGAATGGCAACCGGGCCACTGTGGTAGAGATCTGGAAATTGCTGAATGTGCTGGGGATCTACGATAGGTGGGGACATTTCATTGATGGGGAGCCCAGGAAGCTCCTCACCAAAGATTTGGTGCAGGAAAAGTACCTGGAGTACCAGCAGGTACCCAACAGTGATCCTCCATCCTATGAATTCCTGTGGGTCCCAGAGCCCACACTGAAGCCAACAAGAAAAAAGTCCTGCAGTTTGGGGCCAAGGTGTATGATACATTCCCCAGTGCTTTCCCATTGCACTATGAAGATGCTTTGAGAGATAAAGAGACCTCAAGCCAGAGCTGCAGCCAGGGCTGATCCTACTGCAAGGGCCAGTGCACATTCCAGGGCCCCATCCAACAGCTCTTCCCACCCCTAGTCAAGTCTGAGGCAGATCATTCACTTTTCTTTTAGTGAGGCTGTGTGATATATACATGGATTTGCTTAGGAAATTCAAACTATTAAATTTATTATTTGTTCTCTTACCTACTTGTTTTTTTATTCTCCAAACATTAATTGAGCATGTGCTCCTGGAAGGATCCTTGATATTGCTGGAATTCTAAGACGACGAAATCTCAGCCTCTGTCCATAGGTTTTATAGCAAGAGCAGTTATCATATAAGGAAGAGGGCAAGATACTCTCTCTATGAACTAAAGGATAAGTAAAAAGAAGGGTAAGATGGGACTTTCAGATGTGAGCAGTGAGGTGTAAATGCCCTGAGGCCTCAGTGTAAGGTTATTTTAAGTTAGGCTTTAAGGTGGAGGGGTACACAGGGCCAGACACTCCCATGATGCGTCATAGCATAGAGAGGCTGAGCCTGGAGTGGAAACCAGCTCTTCACAGTGACTCTGGGATGGTGGGTAAACCAGAGAGAAATCCCCACCTGGGGCAGAACTGGAAGGTGTGCTGTGCTCTTTTCCCAGTTCATTTGAACACACACACTGAGTAGATGTCTTATGCACAGCGTGTCCAGGGACTTCCTGAGAAATAAGGGCGACACTCCCTTGAGGTGGGATGCTCAGCAGCCTCTGGACTATCACTTGGCCCTGGTCTGCAGGAGCCAAAGTACTCTCAAATAGAAGGGCATTCAAATTAGGTTATTTTGTGGGCAAGTTGGCAAACTCTAAATGAGGTCTAGATTTGGGGGAAGGAGCTCTGGTAGCTCCACAGTTAAGTGGGAGAAAGACCTGGTGATCTGTTTCCATAAAGGTTACTGCCAAGAAAACTCCTGTGGGTCCGTTCTACTCTGTCCTACTGGGTTGCTGTGAGTTGGAATCAACTCAATGACAACTGTCTCTTTGTTTGAGGACAGAAAGACAGCTTGGAAGGAAGAAAGAAGGGACTGGCCTTTGGAACAACATCTTAGGGCTTTCAGTTGTATCCAGCTGGGAAAGACATCCTCATACCCAAAATATAAAAGATACTCCAATGGGGAAACCTTAGTTTTCCTTGTTAAGCAGCATTTTGGCTGATCTGATTTTCTTTGTCCAAGAGCACTATGTATTCTCTGACATCTCCCAGGTATTAAAAAAAAAATTCTACTGGGCTGGGTGGCCCTCTGGGGTTGTTACTCAAACTGGGAAGGTGGGTCCTTCTGCGATGTACTCCGACTTGCCAGTAATCCGGACACCAGTCTTTGAGAAAGAAAGTAACTTCATTGCAATGCGCATAGCAAGGAGATGGAAAGAAGTTCCTCAGAGTCAACTCCCTGAGCTACAGGGAAGCGGGACTTACATGTGTCTTGGGCAGCAAGATGGCGGCCATGCAGATGTTCTGGGAGGGAAAATTCTAGAAGGTGGCCAGGAAACAGGAGGTGATGCAGTTCTTGCCAGACCTCTTGCTTCGCAATAGGGTCCGGGTGATGATTTCTCCTCTGATTCGTTCCACCTGTTGCTGTGTCCGCTCTTATGATCAATTAGGTCATGGCTGGCCCTTCTGCAGATGCTGGGTGGGCCAAATCTGACTTAGGCAGGTTTCAGGACTAATGGAAATTTACTGGCACTCATAAATTCAGGTTACAATCAACCCTTGATATGTAGCAATTCCTTAACCTTAAGGAATAAGAGTCGGCTGTTTTTTTTACTCATCTGGCTACTTCCTGCTGACGTGTGGTGGAGTTTTAGGGACCTAGGAATAGGAAAGGAATGATTATCTCCTGGAGGTAGCAGGCAAAGAAGACATAGAAGGTAGAAAAGGAGAGCTTAAGTCTTCCCCTTACCTTCCCCACCAAACTCACAAAAAGAAATATAAATGTCTAAGTGGTTTTCAGTTTACCACTTGGAAATGAAGTCCCTTGACCCCAAAACAAAAGCTAGCAGAGCCAGGATTTGAACCCAGGCAGATGGTGTCCACGACCCTTCTGCTATACTGCCACCAGAAACTTCATTGGTTTTCTCCTGCTGCCAGGTCCTTTCATACACTCAGAGAGATTTTCCCTTCAATCTAATTAAAACAACCTCCCCATAAACACTGTACACCCGCTGATGGGTTCTAACTTCTGGGAACCACTGCTACTCACCAGCTTCTGCTGCCTTGCTCCACCCCTAAAATTTAGGAGGGCAAAGCAAATGGCCAATAAATGTTGCTTAGGTGCTAGGAGAAGAGAAGGAATCGCCCTGTATAAGCAGAACACACCCCAGTAACCACTGAAATGCAAGTCGTCCTCATCCCCGGCCCAGGAGACTGAAATAGAAGCTTTACCTAAGATACCTGGAAACACTAAGTTCCTGGACTACTTAAGGGTCATCTGGAGCACTACATCCCCAGGCTGCCTTAAGAAGTCTCCCATACAACATTTCATAAGGGCTCAGTTGGAGCCAGCTTCTAGGGGCCACCCGGACTCTCAACAGGGCAATGTAGCAGCTTGATCCAGGGCAGACTGGTCTCTCAGAATACAAGTATTCACCCACATTGCCCACACTAGCTTAGGTTTCTAACTAGACCTTCTAAACACGCAGTCATGGCAGTAGTAGTAACAGTAGTGGACTCCAGGGAGCATGTAGCTCCCACCAAATTCACAAATGTCCTGACTTTGGATACAAAGGCTCCTCTATTATCACTTTGAATTGAATAAGGTAGGCCAAATCCAGGAATCATTTCACTGAGGACAGCCTTGCTTTCCTCGGATGCCTTTTCCGTTCAGTGGGGAAGGCTTCTACCATTAAGGTAAGGGGGTATCTATAAACACTAAAAGATACTTGAAACCTTCCGGAGCCATTGGCATAACTGTTAAGTCCACTTGCCAGTCTTCTCCGGGTCCAGTCCCGCCAGCATGTACCTGAGGCATAGGAGGTGCTGGGCCTGTTTTGGCTTGTTCTTCATGGAGGTGACACATTTTTGACTCTTTTGTAGATTAGGCCCTTTAATCAGTTTGGCTAGCCAGTGAAACACAGCTTGTGGACCGTAATGTGTGCTCTCATGAGCTGCCTTTATTATCGGGTGCATCGGGTGTTCTGGTAATAACGCCTGTCCTTGGAAATTCTACAACCACCTGTTTTCTGCTCTGTTCGAGGTCAAAGCCCCATTCACAAGCTCTGTGTGTATCACATTCAGCACACTGGGGGTTTCCTGGTAGCTGAAGATTAGGAATTAAAGCAAAGCAAGTTTCGGGGGTTTTGTTCTAGCAGCTTTTTTGGCTGCCTGATCATTTAATTATGTGAGACTCTCCCTTCTGGTACCCAGGGCAGTGTATACCTGCCACCTCTGTTGAGCAAACATAGTACATTACTCCAAAAAGGCATCTCTAGTAGGCTTTCTTTCCTCTAGTCCCACCAGCCAAGATGCTTTTTACTGTCAGCCCTGACAGGGTGTGGGGTTTGTTAAGGATGGTGACCGTCTCGCCAGGCCCTGCAGCTGTGTGGCACTTCTGCCTGTGTTTGGCAGCTCTCCATCCTGCCAATGAAGCTTGCTGATGGCTGGGACTGCAGACTTGTTCCTGCCTGGGGTGGCTGGAGGGTCCCCTGTGTGCCTGGGACAGCAGCAGAGGCCATGTTTTCCAGTTCTCTGGTCTGTTGTGTAAGTTGTCCTCCCACTGTTATTGCAACTTGGGGTTGCCTGTGGGTTGCAGAGGGGCCCCAGGGCTCCATCAGTCCAAGTCATTGGCTGACAGGAGCAGAAACTGTTACGGGTTTCCTGGTCGGGCCGGGCTGGCCGCCAGAGGCACTCTTATTTCCACTGTCCTTTCTATTTGCAGTAGACACTGTCTGGGGCCTAGATTTAGGGGGCCTTGGGTCGGCCACTGTTCCTTTTGGGGCTGAGGACTTATTCAACATGAGATCTGCCTGGGTGGCGGGTAACCTCCAAGAGCGGCTACCAGGAGCACGGCCTTTTTCCTTGTACCTGGTCCCAATTATTGAAGACCTTAAAGGCAATCTCAACAAGTTGTGAAGTAGTCATTCCTAGACCTCCTTCTAACTTCTGAAGTTTCCACCTGATGCTGGGGGCACTCCTGGGTGATGAAATTCATTATTTAGGAACCAGGCATTCTCTGGGTCTTCAGGGCTTATGTCAGTAAAATGCTGGTATGCTTTGTATACCCGTTCTAGAAAGCTGGAGGGATTTTCCTTGGGGCGTTGTTGTACATCCTGAACGTTCATAAGGCTCTTCTGTGTTGGGGTCCCTTGCTGTCAAACAATTTTTATCCTGTTCTAGCTGTCCTGCCCCCAGCCGATATCTGGGGCACGTACAGCCTTGGCTGCTGGGAGTCTAACGCCATTTTGTGGGTTGAGGTTATGCAACCTGTTGGCCTCTTGACATGTCATTTCTGAGACCATCTTCCGTTCCTCTGGAGTTAGGTGGAGAACGGTGTATGGACCCAGATAAACCCTCTAGCCTGGCCATTGTGATCCAGTGCGGCAGACACTTATCTCAGTGGAAATTGCCGTGAGGAAATCTGGCTGGGTCCCTGGCCAAACTGCACCCCACTACGGGTGTGTGCTGCAGACACTATTCCCTAGGCAGGACTGGAAGTCTCTGACTCAGGAGGCCTGGGAGCAATTTTCCGGAGGAGTGGCAGAGGGTTCCATCAAAGGAGTAACACTGCTGGGCCTACACCTCCAGGTGGAAGGGGTATGGATAAATGCAAATCTCAGTGTGGCTCAGGTGGTTGACCTAAGCCCCCACTCTATAAACAAGGAGCCCGTGTTTCTCCTGGGCAAATCCTAGTTCCCCGTTAGCATGTCCAATTTAGCACTGGCCGAAGGCAGAGTTACATGCTCTCTGTAATCTCTAATACCCGATGTTCATTTCCAGCATACATTTAGGTCTGCTTTACATTAGGTAGGAGAAACATTCACTATCCATAGTAAAAAAAAAAAAAAAAAAAGTACATTCAGATAAATGCATAAACCTAACCACAATCCTTTTAACATACTCTAGTCTTCTCTATACCTTAACTGGAGCCTGGTGCACAGTGGTTAAACCCTATGGCTGCTAACCAAAAGGTCTGCAGTTCAAGTCCACCAGCTGCTCCTTGGAAACCCTATGGGACAGAGCAGAACTGCTCTATAGGGTCACTATGAGTCCAAAACTTCCTGTTCATATGCATTTCCCCTTGGGCCTCTGGCCGGAGGGAACCAGAAGACCTTGGCCCCCTAACACTCATCCCTTTTAACTGTCTGGCTTTGGCCCCACACCTATCCAGGTGGGGCTTTTCTCCCTTTCCTTTGTTCCCTGCAACCATTAGCTTACACTGTTTTTGTAGGTTTTTATTTTGCAAGAAAGACATAAAGATTTGTACTTAGGGCATTTCATCCCATTTTCTTTCTGTTTTGCAAAACAAATCTAACTGTAAGATGGTAGCATAGTTAAGTGACCCCAAACAATAATTGGAATCCATATGAAAAAACAAAGAGTGCCAGGGTCTTCCCATTTTTCACTCACACTCACTGAGAACCAGAACTGGAACCTAACAACCAGAGGCTAGGCCGCCCATTCTCTGCCATCTATTAGGTGGAGTGGGGGAGTAACGAGGATGACCTTAGTAGGGCTTCAGTCCCCCCTAATGGGGTTGTCTTAGTTCTGCTTCCATCCTCCTGATACCTCCAATTCCAAGCACTTACACACTTAACAAGAGAAATTCCGAGGGCACTTACCTAGTAGGCATCCATTCCTGAGTTAGTTTCTAATTCTCAAAGCAAAAGTGCCCTGGGCTGGTTGCCGCCTCGGTGGCAGTTAGGAGGCCCAAAGGATCCTCCGGAACAAGGGGCTTGATGGTTGCTGAGGGTCGGTGGACGTTCTGCTCATGGTCGAGTTGCTGCCGGGCTCCAGACAGGGGGTCTGTGGGACACTTTGGCCCCACATCCGGCTCCAAAATTGTTAGTGAACCAGGGAAGGTGGATCCCTGTCCAGCACGTTCAGACTTGCCAATAACCTCGGCACAGGTCTTTGACAAAGAGAAGATATTTTATTGCAATGCGCAGAGCAAGGACCTGGGAGGAAGTTTCTCACATCTGACCCCTAGAACTACGGTGACTGTGCAGGCATACCGGGGATGGAAAAATTCTAGAAGGTGGCCAGGAAACACGAGGTGCCATGGTTCCTGTCAGACTTCTGGCTTCGGAATAGGGTCCCGGTGATGAGTTTTCTTCTGATTCATTCCACCTGTTGCTGGGTCCTCTGTTGGGGTCAATTAGCGGTCCCAGCTGGCCCTTCTGCGCATGCGGGGTGGGCCAAATCTGGCTTGGGCCACTTTAAGGACTAATGGAAATTTACTGGCATTCTTAGGGTCAGGTTATAGGGTCAAAATAATCATAGTAATACCTGCCATTCTATAAAGTCTCAAAATGTGCCAGGCACTCTGCCAGGTACATACATTACATGAATTTAAACAATCCTAGAAGACAGGACTTATCAAATCCACTTCACAAATGAAGAACCTGAGGCTCAGAAAGTTTGCTAATGTGTGCGAGTTGACAAGTCTAGTACATAACAGAGCTGGACTAGAGCCCCGGTCTGAATCCCTCTGGAGCGCATACTGTTCCACTCCTCCCAGCCAGAGGCTTACCTTGTGTCTCTTAATTCACTGTCCTTCTCACCACTACAAAATGTCTCTTGGATGATAAAAAAAATATCTTTGTGCTCAAAGCACTGAGTTGGAATACACAGCCAGAACCATAAGAATACCAAAATAAATGAGTGGTATGAATAAATGAGATAAAGAGATACTTCTCACTGAAATCATGATCATCTACTTATGCTATCTCAGATAACCTCAAAACATAGAGGCTCACAAAATCAACCTGGACAGCCCCTTTCCTGTAGAAGGTAAACCTTTTAGGAAAGAAGTCAAAATAGATGCCAGAACTAAAACCATTCCCGAAGCCTACTGTCCAGACAAAGATTAGACTGAACTATAAAACATAAAACAATACTTGTGAAGAGTGTGCTTTTTAGTTCAAGCAGATACAGGAGACCAAATGGGCGGCTCCTGTCCAGAGGCAGGATGAGAAGGCAGGAATGGACAGGAGCTGGATGAAGGGACATGGGAAACCTGGGGTGGAAAGGGGACGTGTGCTGTCACATTATACGGATTGCAAATAAATGTCACATAACAATATGTGTATATATTTTTGTATCAGAAATTAACTTCAGCTGTAAACTTCCACCTAAAGCACCATAAAAAAAATAAATGGATATATTTGGTTATACACACACATACAAAAAAATAAAAAACACAGATGCCAAGTCTGGCTGATGAAGTGATGCACTAGATCCCCGTGTATTTTCTCTGGCAGCCCACCACCTGTCCTGGGCCCTTTGTCTTGTGCTGCAGCGTCCCTGTCTCACATTGCTTTCGGACAGGGACCCATTCTCTGCAATGTTTCCAGGAGGCAAATGACTCAAGACTTGGAGGGATGGGACATTTCCCGGGAAGTCTTTAGTCCAAGAGACAGGAACCAAGATCAGGACATCCATGAGTGAGGACTGGGACGATGAACACCCCATAAATATAGGAATCACCCAGAGACCAACTGGCACCTGCTCTCAAACCTCGAAAGCCCCAGGCAGGGCTGTCAGGCTGAGCATCCCCTCACTCATCCTTTAGAGTTCTCAGGGATTTGAGAGCCTGGGCCTAAGAAAGGCACCTCAAGTCACTAGATGCAGGAGTCTCAGTCTCTGATAGATATCAAGCTGATGATCCCGAATGAGGATGATGGAAGGACCCAGGAAAGGTGTGCGTCAGGGTCGTATTCTTTCACCATACCTATTTAATCTGTATGCTGAACAAATAATACGAGAAGCTGGACTATATGAAGAAGAACAGGGCATCGGGATTGGAGGAAGACTCATTAACAACCTGCGTTATGCAGATGACACAACCTTGCTTGCTGAAAGTGAAGAGGACTTGAAGCACTTACTAATGAAGATCAAAGACCACAGCCTTTAATATGGATTACACCTTAACATAAAGAAAACAAAAATCCTCACAACTGGACCAATGAGCAACACCATGATAAACGGAGAAAAGATTGAAGTTGTCAAGGATTTCATTTTACTTGGATCCACAATCAACAGCCATGGAAGCAGCAGTCAAGAAATCAAAAGACGCATTGCATTGGGCAAATCTACTGCAAAGGACCTCTTTGAAGTGTTGAAGAGCAAAGATGTCACCCTGAAGACTAAGGTGTGCCTGACCCAAGCCATGGTATTTTCAATCGCATCATATGCATGTGAAAGCTGAACAATGAATAAGGAAGACCGAAGAAGAGTTGACACCTTTGAATTGTGGTGTTGGCGAAGGATATTGAATATACCATGGACTGCCAAAAGAACGAACAAATCTGTCTTGGAAGAAGTGTGGCCAGGATGCTCCTTGGAGGCAAGGATGGCGAGATTGTGTCTTACATACTCTGGACATGTCGTCAGGAGGGATCAGTCCCTGGAGAAGGACATCATGCTTGGCAGAGTACAGGGTCAGTGGAAAAGAGGAAGACCCTGAACAAGTTGGATTAACACAGTGGCTGCAACAATGAACTCAAGCATAAAAACGATTGTAAGGATGGCTCTGGACTGGGCAGCGTTTCGTTCTGTTTTGCATACGGTCGCTATGAGTTGGAACCGACCCGATGGAACCTAACAACAACAACAACAACAACATAGAGGCTTATCTCTGCTGTCACTCCTTCGAGGTGCTGAAGAGCTGTGGACAGATATCTATCACCCGGATTCCAAATCATGGTGTCATTAAGGTGTGGACCTTGATCAGAGAGGATCCTCAGGTAAGTGCAGGGTAGATTCTCAGAATTGATTGGGTGTTGTCTTGGTCATCTAGTGCTGACACAACAGAAATACCACAAGTGGATGGCTTCAACAAAGAGAAATTTATTCGCTCTTAGTCCAGTAGGCTACAAGTCCAAATTCAGGGTGTCAGTTCTAGCGGAAGGCCTTCTCTCTCCATCACCTCTGGAGGAAGGTCTTTGTCCTCAATCTCCCATGGCCAAGGAGCTTTTCAGGTGTACGGACCCTAAGCCCAAAGGATGTACTCTGCTCTTGTTGCTGCTTTCTTGGTGGTATGAGGTCTCTGCTTGCTTCCCTTTCATCTCTTGAGACATAAAAGGTTGTTTAGGCACACCCCAGGGAAACTCCCTTTACATTGGACCAGACAGGTGACCTGAGTGAGAATGGTGTTACAATCCCACCCTTATCCTCTCAACACAAAATTGCAATCACAAAATGGACAACAACCATTCAATACTGGGAATCATGGCCTAACAAATTTGATATACATATTTTGTGGGGTACCTAATTCAATCCATTAC
The DNA here is from genome assembly GCF_024166365.1 of Elephas maximus indicus. Classification (NCBI taxonomy): domain Eukaryota; kingdom Metazoa; phylum Chordata; class Mammalia; order Proboscidea; family Elephantidae; genus Elephas; species Elephas maximus. Next base: position 139,555,043 of record NC_064846.1, read on the forward strand.
ATTCCACCCTTTGGCCCCCCAAAAATCACAGTCTTGTAACCTGCAAAACATATTCATCCCATCATAGCGTAGCAAAAGTCTTAAATCAAGCCCAAGTCCAAAATTCAAAAATTCCTTTTCACCTGTGAAATTTAGAACACAAGTTATCTGCTTCCAAAGGTACAATGGCAGAAATGGCACAAGCTAGACATACTGCTTTGAAAACAATCTTTTGTTCTCTGAGACAATTTACCCAATGGCCCTGCCCTCCAGACTCTAGGTATTGCCCACACTCTCTAGATTCTGAGTGGAGGCCCCTTCGCCCTGGGCTTCAGCTCCACCTTCCAGGCTCACTGGAACTGCAACTCTCCTCCCTCAGCTTTAGATGCAGTATCCCTCTAGTCCATCTGAGTGGCAACTCTCCCCTTAGAAACACTAGAGGCCATGGCTCCACACTTTGAAACCCCTGAGGTCATGGCCATACCTTTTGAGACTGAGGCAGCTCAGCTTCTTGTGTTTTTCATCTCTTCAGCTTCTGTTTCCTGGTTTCTTGGCCTCTTGGCTCATCGGGCCTCATCCCCACTGCTGCCCTGCTGGGGCAAGTGTTCCAAAGCACAATAGCTCCACTGATACGTGCCCAGAGGCACCACACTCCGCCAGGAAGCCTCTTGCATACAGGCACTCAGCTCTCCTCTTCTGTGAGTTGGGTCCAGAGCCTTCTCACGCTGGTCTTCTTCTGCTGCTGCTGGTTCCCTGCTGTTGCTGCTTCTCTGTCGCTGTAGGTTTTCTACAGCTCTGGTCCTCTGCTGCTCTCGCAACTATACCCATCCACAGTTTCAAAACTGCTTCCACATTTTCGATATCTGTCAGAGCAGAACACCACTCCCAGTACCAAATTCTGTCTTGGTCATCTAGGGCTGCCACAACACATATACTACAAGTGGATGGTTTCAACAAAGAGAAATTTATTCTCTCACAGTCCAGTAAGTTACAAATCCCAATTCAGGGTGTCAGCTCTGGAGGAAGGTCCTTGTCTTCAATCTTTCCATAGTCAAGGAGCTTCTCAGGTGCAGGGATCGCGGGCCCAAAGGATGTGCTCTGCTCCTGGTGCTGCTTCCTTGGAGGTATGAAGTCCCCAACTCTCTGCTTGCTTCCCTTTCCCTTTCCCTTTATCTCTTGAGAGATAAAAGGTGGTGCAGGCCAAACCCCAGGGAAACTCCCTTTACCTTGGATCAGGGAGGTAACCTGAGTGAGGGTGGTGTTCCAGTCCTACTCTAATCCTCTTAACATCAAATTACAATTAGGAGGTGGAGCCAAAATGATGGAATAGACAGACACCTCCAGCGAGCCCTCTTACAACAAAGACCCAAAAAAAGAAGTCAAGCGAGTACATTTATGACAAGCTAGGAGCCCTGAACAACAAAGGCAAGCTTAGGAAATGAATTGAGGGGCAGGGGAGGAAGAGAGCGTTCAGAGGCAGAGAGGAGTTACCAGACCTGAATCTCAGGGAGCCCTTAGGCACCATTCCTGGGAGCGGCGGTGATGGGCTGGTACTAGTGTTTGGCTACAGTTTCCTCAGGGAGAAGAAGACTGCCACGCAGCCTACCCACACCTCCGGAACCAGAGAAGAACAGAGCTTTCGGCAAAAGCTAAGTATTTGCATATAGTTGACTGCGCCCCCCCCCCCCACCCCGCCCCGCTCCCAAGCCGGCTTCAGCGGCTGAGTTCCCTTGGCCTGAGATAGGTCCTTTGAGTGCCTGGAGCCATCTTCCTGGCCTTGGAGAAGAAATAAATTTGCAGTTGGGGGAAAAGATAATTTCCCAGCTCCACTAACTGGGGGAGCTCAGGACAGATGTGGCTCCTGTCCAAGCATAAACAGTCCATGGACTCGAGTACCTTTTGCCTCTGCATGGACCTCTGTGGGCCTATTTCAGGAGAATAGCCCCTTTGTTGGCAGACTCCAACTGTTTCAGCTGTGCAGCAGAGAGGTGGGTGCCTGATGTTTGACATTGCTTTGCCTATTAAACAAGGTCCTCACCTACCCACATCAGGGCCCTAAGGACTGGTAGCTCTACTCAGGTCACCCAGCCACCCGCGACAGGGGTCCAAGGATAACTGATACCTCCCAGTCCTTACAACAAAAACTACTGGGTGTCCATGATCCATTTGCAGAACCCACCCACCTGTACACTATAGGGAACAGGGACACACTTTCCTCAGAGACACGTGCGGGACAATTCTCAGCCCACTGCCTTGTTCAGAGTGTGACCCCCTGCTGCAACCACATACCAGTACCTACACCAGTCACCCCTGCCCCTCTAAGATTGTACGACAGAGCCTGTACCACACACTTGATGATCAGCTATCTGGACACCTGAGCTGAATTCATACAAGAAAAGTGAATGGACTCCTAGACTGATATACCTGATAACAGGTCTAGCCATCTAGGGACAGGACCTCAGAGCTCCAAAAGCAAAAATAATCAAGCTAGCTCACTCAAACAACCCATGTGGGCATATCAAAACAAAACAAAGCAAAAAGCTATGACACAGTAAGCAAACATAAAATAAACTAATAACTTATAGATGGCTTGGAGACAACAGTCAATATCAAGTTATATAAAGAAACAGAGCATGATCACCTAAACAAGTTCTCAAAGCAAAGAATTAAGGGTCTTCTAGATAAAAGTACCTTCCTGGAATTACCAGAGGCAGAATACAAAAGATTAATATACAGAACCCTTAAAGACATCAGGAAGGAAACGAGGCAATACAGAGAACAAGTCAAGGAACACACAGATGAAACGCTTGAATAAATTAAAAAGATTATTCAGGAACATGATGAAAAAATCCATAGACAGCAATCAGAAATTCAGAAGATTAACAATAAAATTACAGAAGAAGACAACTCAATAGAAAGTCAGAGAAGCAGAATTGAGCGAGTGGAAGGCAGAATTTCTGAACTTGAAGATAAAGCACATGGCACTAATATATTTGAAGAAAAATCTGATAAAAGAAATTTTAAAAAATGAAGAAAACTTAAGAATCATGTGGGACTCTATCAAGAGAAATAACCTACGAGTGATTGGAGGACCAGAACAGGGAATGATAAAAGAAAATAAAGAGAGAATTGTTGACAATTTGTTGGCAGAAAACTTCCCTGATATCGTGAAAGATGAGAAGATATCTACCCAAGATGCTTATCGAACTCCACATTAGGTAGATTTTAAAAGAAATTCACGAAGACATATTATAATCAAACTTGCCAAAACCAAAGATAAAGAGAGAATTTTAAGAGTAGCTAGGGATAAATGAAAAGTCACCTACAAAGGAGAGTTAATAAGAATAAGCTTGGACCACTCAGCAGTAACCATGCAGGCAAGAAGGCAATGGGATGACTTATATAAAGCACTGAAGGAAAAAACTGCCAGCCAAACTGTCTCTCAAATATGAAAGTGAAATTAGGACATTTCCAGATAAACAGAAGTTTAGGAAATTTGTGAAAAACCAAAGCAAAACTACAAGAAATACTAAAGGGAGTTCTTTGGTTAGAAAATCAATAATATCAGGTATCAGCCCAAGACTAGAACACTAGGCAGAGCAATTAGAAGTCAACGAAGGCAGGGAAATCACAAAAATATCTCAAGATAAGAAAAACACTCAAAACAGGGAAACAGTGATGTTCTTACGTAAAAGAAGACAAAACTAAGAAAATAAAAAGGGACTAAAAAATGTAGTCATAAATCTTCCATATGAAGAGGAAGACAAGGCGATAGAAAGAAAAAAGTTAGTTGTAAATTTAGAAAAATAGGGGTAAATAATAAGGTAACCACAAAGGAGACAAACTATCCTACATGTCAAAATAAAATAAAGAAAAAACATAGAGGCTCAGCACAAACAAAATCAACAACAAGGAATAAAAGGAAAGGACAACATATAATCTACTCAGCACATAAAATTAAGTGGGAAAAAGAAACTGTCAACAACACACAAAAAAAGACATCAAAATGATAGCACTAAATTCATACCTATCCACAATTACGCTGAATGTAAATGTACTAAATGCACCAATAAAGAGACAGAGAGTGGCAGAATGGATTAAAAAACACGATGTCTATACGCTGCCTACAAGAGCCACACCTTAGACTCAGAGACAAAAACAAACTAAAACTCAAAGGATGGAAAAAAATGTATCAAGCAAACAACAATCAAAAAAGAGCAGGAGTGGCAATATTAATTTCTGACAAAATAGGCTTTAAATTTAAATCCATCATAAAGGATGAGAAAGGACACTACATAATGATTAAAGGGACAATATACCAAGAATATATAACCATATTAAATATTTATGCACCCAATGACAGGGCTGCAAGATAAATAAAACAAACTCTATCAGCATTGAAAAGTGAGATACACAGATCCACAATAATAGTAGGAAACTTTAACACACCATTTTCAGTGAAGGACAGGACATCCAGAAAGAAGCTCAATAAAGAAACAGAAGATCTAAATGCCACAATCAACCAACTTGACCTCATAGACATATATAGAACACTCCACCCAAGAGCAGCCAAGTATACTTTCTTTTCAAGTGCACATGCAACATTTTCTAGAATAGACCACATATTAGGTCATAAAGCAAACCTTAGTAGAATCCAAAACACTGAAATATTACAAAGCATCTTCTCTGACCATAAGGCCATAAAAGTAGAAATCAATAACAGAAAAAGCAGGGAAAAGAAATCAAACACTTGGAAACTGAATAATACCCTGCTCAAAAAAGACGGGATTACAGAAGACATTAAGGATGGTAAAGAAATTCATAGAATCCAATGAGAATGAAAACACTTCCTATCAGAACCTGTGGGACATAGTAAAAGCACTGCTCAGAGGTCAATTTATATCAATAAATGCACACATACAAAAAGAAGAAAGGGCCAATATCAAAGAACTATTCCTACAACTTGAACAAATAGAAAGAGAGCAACAAAAGAAACCCTCAGGCACGAGAAGAAAACAAATAATACAAATTAGAGCAGAACTAAATGAAATAGAAAACAGAAAAAACAATTGAAAGAATTAACAAGATCAAAAGCTGGTTTTGTCAAAAAAAACAAACAAAATTGCTTAACCATAGCCAAACTGACAAAAGAAAAACAGGAGAGGAAGCAAATAACCTGAATAAGAAATGAGATGGACAATATTACACAGACCCAACTGAAATGAAAAGAATCATATCAGATTACTGAATTCCTAGAAACACACCACCTACCTAAACTAACACAAACAGAGGTAGAACAAATAAATAGACCTATAATTTTTTTTTTTATAACAAAAGAGGAGATTGAAAAGGTAATCAAAAAACTCCCCCCCCCCCTTCAAAAAAAAAGCCCTGGCCTGGACGGCTTCACTGGAGAATTCTACCAAACTTTAAGAGAAGTGTTAATACCTCTACTACTAAATGTATTTCAGACCATAGAAAAGCACGGAATACTCCTAAACTCATTCTATGAAGCCAGCATATCCCTGATACCAATACCAGGTAAAGACACCACAAAAAGAGAAAACTACAGACCTATATCCCTCATGAACTTAGATGCAAAAATCCTCAATGAAATTCTAGCCAACAGAATTCAACAACATAACAAAAAAAAAATTCACCATGACCAAGTGGGATTCATACCAGGTATGCAGGGTTGGTTCAACATTAGAAAAACAATTAATGTAATCCATCATATAAATAAAAAGGAAAGAATCACATGATTTTATCAATTATTACACAAAAGGCATTTGACAGAGTTCAACACTCATTCATGATTAAAACTCTAAGCAAAATAGGAATAGAAAGAAAAATCCTCAACGTAATAAAGGGCATTTATACAAAGCCAACAGCCAACATCATCCTAAACGGAGAAAGCATGAAAGCATTTCCCTTGTGATTGGGAACCAGACAAGGATGCCCTTTATCACCAATCTTATTCAACATTGTGCTGGAGATCCTAGCCAAAGCAATTAGGCTAGATAAAGAAAGAAAGGGCATCCAGATTGGCAAGGAAGAAGTAAAAGTATCTCTATTTGCAGATGACATGATCTTATACACAGAAAACCCTAAGGAATCCTCCAGAAAACTACTGAAACTAATGGAAGAGTTCAGCAGAGTATCGGGATACAAGATAAACATACAAAAATCAGCTGGATTCCTCTACACCAACAAAAAGAACATCGAAGAGGAAATCACCAAATCAATACCTTTTACAGTAGCCCCCAAGAAGATAAAATACTGAGAATAAATCTTACCAGAGGTGTAAAAGACTTATACAAAGAAAACTACAAAACACTTCTGCAAGAAACAAAAAGAGACATACATAAGTGGAAAAACATACCTTGCTCATGGACAGGAAGACTTAACATTATAAAAATGTCTACACTACCAAAAGCAATCTATACATTTAATGCAATTCCGATCCAAATTCCAATGACATTTTTTTAATGAGATGGAGAAACAAATCACCAACTTCATATGGAAGGGAAAGAGGCCCCAGATAAGTAAAGCATTACTGAAAAAGAAGAACAAACTGGGAGGCCTTAATCTACCTGATTTTAGAACCTATTATACCACCACAGTAGTCAAAACAGCCTGGTACTGGTACAACAACAGATACATAGGCCAATGGAAGGGAATTGAGAATCCAGACATAAATCCATCCACATATGAGCAGTTGATATTTGATAAAGGCCCCAAAGCACTTAAAAGGGGGAAAAGACAGTCTTTTTAACAAATGGGGCTGGCAAAATTGGATATCCAGCTGCAAAAAAACGAAACAAGACCCCATACCTCACACCATGCACAAAAACGAGCTCAAAATCCATCAAGACCTAAATATAAATTCTAAAATGATAAAGATCATGGAAGAAAAACTAGGGACAACGTCAGGAGCCCTAATACATACTATAAATCGTATGCAAAACATTACTAACAATACAGAAGGAAAACTAGATAACTGGGAGCTCCTAAAAATCAAAGACGTATGTTCATCCAAAGACTTCACCAAAAGAGTAAAAAGAGTACCTACAGAATGGGAAAAAGTTTTTAGCTATGACGTTTCCGATCAGCGCAGGATCTCTAAAATCTACGTGATACTGCAAAAACTCAACTACAAAAAGGCAAAGAGCCCAATTTAAAAATGGGCAAAAGATATGAACAGACACTTCACTAAAGAAGACACTCCAGTAGCTAACAGATACACGAACAAATGCTCAGGATCATTAGCCATTAGAGAAATGCAAGTCAAAACTAAAATGAGATTCCATCTCACTCCAACAAGGCTGGCATTAATCCAAAACACAAAATAATCAATGTTGGAGAGGCTGTGGAGAGATTGGAACACTTATACACTGCTGGTGGGAATGCCAAATGGTACAACCACTTTGGAAATTGATCTGGCGCTTCCTTAAAAAGCTAGAAATAGAACTACCGTACGATCCAGCAATCCCACTCCTTGGAATATATCTTAAAGAAATAAGAGCCTTTACATGAACAGATATATGCACACCCATGTTCACTTCAGCACTGTTCACATATCAAAAAGATGGAAGCAACCGAGGTGCCCATCAATGGATGAATGGATAAATAAATTATGCTATATTCACACAGTGGAATACTATACAGCGATAAAAAAAAACAGTGATGATTCTGTGAAACATTTCATAATGTGGAGGTATCTGGAAGGTATTATGCTGAGTGAAATTAGTCCGTTGCAAAAGGACAAATATCGTATAAGACCACTATTATAAGAATTCGAGAAATCGTTTAAACAGAGAAGAAAATGTTCTTTGATGGTTATGAGAGGGGGGAGGGAGGGAGGGAGGATGGGAGAGGGGTATTCACTGATTAGATAGTAGATAAGAAATACTTTAGATGATGGCAAAGACAACGCACAATACAGGCGAGGTCAGCACAACTGGACTAAGCCAAAAGGAAAGAAGTTTCCCGAATAAACTGAATGCTTCGAAGGCCAGCATAGCAGGTGCTGGGGTTTGGGGACCATGGTTTCAGAGGACATCTATGTCAATTGGCATAATAAAATCTATTAAGAAAACATTCTGCATCCCACTTTGGAGAGCGGCATTTGGGCTCTTGAATGCTAGCAAGCAGCCATCTGAGATGCATCTATTGGTCTCAACCCACCTGCATCGGAGGAGAATGACAAACACCAAGGACACAAGGTAATTACAAGCCCAAGAGACAGAAAGGGCCACATAAACCAGAGGTTACATCAGCCTGAGACCAGAAGACCTGGATGGTGCCTGGCCACAACTGAAGACTGTCCTGACAGGGAACACAACAGAGAACCCCTGAGGGAGCAGGAGAGCAGTGGGATGCAGACCCCAAATTCTCATAAAAAGACCAGACGTAATGGTCTGACTCAGACTACAAGGACCCCAGTGGTCATGGCCCCCAGACCTTCTGTTGACCCAGGACAGGAACCATTCCTAAAGCCAACTCTTCAGACAGGGATTGGACTGGACAATGGGATGGAGAGGGATGCTGGTGAGGTGTGAGCTTCTTGGATCAGGTGGACACTTTTGATTATCTTGGCCTCTCCTGCGTGGAGGGGAGATGAGAGGGTAGAGGGGGTTAGGAGCTGGCGAACTGTACATGAAAAAAGAGAGTGGAGGGAGGGAGTGGGCTGTCTCATTAGGGGGAGAGCAATTGGGAGTATGTAGCAAGGTGTATATAAGTTTTTGTGTGAGACTGACTTGATTTGTAAACTTTCACTTAAAGCACAATAAAAATTACAAAGAGATAAAGAATGTTTAAAAGAAACAGAGAAGTCCACCAGAAAGATAGCCATCAGCACAAAGATTCTAAGTTTTAAGCAACAATGTAACCTTGCCTAAATTTTTGAAGCATCTCACTACTTTTTTTCTTCTTAATTAGTAAATAAATGGCTTAAATGTTAGGTGATTATGTTAATAAATAATATTTGACTACATGCTTTGTACTAATTATATCAATAGACTGAAGTAATAGGCAAAACACACCAAAAAACTTAGTCACAAAATGAAGGACCACCATACAATACTGAGAATCATGGCCTAACCAAGTTGATACGCACATTTTTTCGGGGGACATAATTCAATCCACGACAGGTATCAAGGTGAGGACCCTGACTGAGGAACGAGGGAACCATCCACCCCAGAACAGAGAAGGCCCCACAAAGTCCCTTCCCCTGCTGTTGAGTTGGGATGCAAAGCTCAGAGCAGTCAGACTAAGCAGTACCCTCATTTCCTTCCCAGAAATGGTTATGCAGAGATTGTGTCAGATCCTTGGGACATTGCAGTTGGCCCTAGTTCTGCAGAGGGAGGACACCTAGGCCCTAGTAGGGGGCAGGAAAAAGATCCTTCCTGCTATGAAGGGATCCACAAAACAAGGGCTCCTCACAGAGTCCCACCCCTATTCACAGCTTTGTGAAGTCCCAGCAAAGCTGTCAGTCTGAGGCACCTCTTTATTGTCTCCTGTAGGGTTTCTGGGTGGCAAGGGCTTTGGTCTAATGGGTGGTGGGAGGGAGTGCATTCCTGGTTCTCGAGCAGGAATAGACCTTAGGACCTAACAGGAGTCAAAGTGAAGACTGTGTGTGTTTTGAGGGGACCCCCCAAAACAGAAAGACCCGTACAGACCTTAGCCCGTTTTGATCCTGGAAAGTACCGGGCAGAGTGCTCCCTCATTTCAGCACTAAGAGTACTAGGGAGGAAAGGCCTAGGTCCAAAGAGGCGCCCCCGTTTTGCAGAGGGAGGAGTCTTGTCCCTAACTGGGGTAAGGTGTGGACCCTGAGTGTCAAGGCGTGACCTACCCCCCAAAAAGGGTCTTCTCAGAGCGCCGACCCAGCCGGCACTCTTGTGAGGCCCCAGGCAGGGGTAGCATGAGGCACGCCCTGACTGCCCCTCTAGGGTCTCTGCGAGGTGAGGGTCTTTTTCTCAGCCTGTGCCTTAGGTCTGTATAGGCAGAATCCACAGACTCTGATAGGTACCAAGGTGAGGACCCTGAGAGCACAAAGGGACCACCCAAGTCTGCACAGTGGGGTCTCAGGGGTCCCGCCCTTGCTGTCAGCCCTCGGAAGCCCCCCCCCCCCGCCAACAGCCTTGGCCCTTAGAGACCCCCGCCCCCAGCCTTGGCCGGATGTGACGTTTCCTGACGTCCTGTCTTCCACACAGGAAGTGCCGGAAAGTTGCCGCCCCTGCTCTGGGGGTCGTGGCTCATCATCAGAGGAGGGTGGAGGCTCAGGACTGGTCAGGAGTCCAGGTGGGGAACCTGAACGTGAGCTAAGGGGACCACCTAACCTAGAACACAGTAGGTACCACCAAGTCTCGCCCCCAACCGCCAGCCTCGAGGCCAGCAGACCGACTTCGGCCTGGAGAGTCTCGGGGATGACGGGCGGACCTTGGTCCAAGGAACCACCCCAGTTCTCAAGAGGGAGGAGACCTAGACCCTAACTGGAGGTGAGAAGAGGACCCTTAGTGCTAATAAGGAGGACTTCCCACAAAAGAGGGGCTGTCCACAACCCACCCCTGCTCTCAGCTCTGGGAGCCCCTGGGCAGGGGTAGCCAGATGTGCAGCACCCTGACGTCCGTCTAGAGCGCTGAGGACCTTAGAATGACCTAGTAATCCCACCCCTGGTCTCAGTTGGACTCACATTAGTGGAGGAAGGAATACCAGGTCCTACACAGAAGCAAGGTCAGAAGCCTGAGTGAAGAAGGAAGGGGTCACCAAATTGAGAACTCGGGGTTCAGGTAACCCCGGACACCGCAGCCAGACTTAGTATTCCCAAAACAGCCTGCTCAGGATGTGGCTCACTCTGATTTCCAACTCTCAGGTCTCAGGAAGATGAGGTCTCTAGTCTGAGAGGTGTGGCCACAGGTCAGCAGAGGGTGGGTCCCAGGAATGATGCAGAGTCAAGAGAAAGACATGATTGAAATTCTGGGGATCACTCAACCCAAAATGGGGAGGCCTGTCCTGAACCCTATTCCTGCCATTGGCCCGGGGAGACCAGGACAAATCTGGCAGGTTTGGGTGCCTCCGACTTCTGCCTGGAGTATCTCAGGGAGATGAAGTCCTTGGTTTAATGCAGGTTTTCCCAGTGCAGCAGAGATAGGAATCCCAGAACCTGGTGGGAGTCAATAAACAAATCCTGAATGCGGAAAGAGGGAGTTAATGCCCTGAGAAGAGAAGAGGCTACACAAAGTCCCCCCTCTGCTAGTGGACCTGGGAAGCCAAGGTCAGAGATGTCAGGCTGAGGTGCCCCCTCATTTGTTCCTGGGGCCGGTGGTCTCAGGCACAGGAAGTCTGTGGACTAAACTGGAGACCACTCAGCAGAGGCAGGAGACTTGGTCCCTAAGAGGAGTCAAGTGCGGATACTGAGTTATGATGAGGTGACTCCTCCCAGAAATAAAAGGGAACCATAGAGCCCCAACACTGCTTTCAGACCTGGAGGACCTGGGTATGGTGACTTAGTGAGTTGCACTCACTAATTCCCAGGGCACCTCAGGGAGATGAGGGACCTGTTGAAAGGAGACAGGCATGGTGAGGACCATGGTGGAGGACTGAGGCCCCATGGAACACCAGAGAACAGGCCACACTATGCTCTCATGACTGAGACACCCTGCCAGGAGTGGTGGCTGAGCTGCTTCTTCAATTCCTCCTTGAAGGTCCCAGAGGGATTTGAGGTGTTAAGTTCAGAGTAGCAGAAGTGAGAGGCCGTGGCCTTGCCAACAGTTGATATAATGGTCCTGAGAGTGAACTTAAAAGACCCCCAGTAACCCGGAACATAGAGTCCCTAGTATCAGCCCCTGCCATCATCCCAGTAAGTCCCAAGCAGGGCTGGCAATCTACAACCTAATCCTTCCTCTAATTTCCTCTACAGGGTCCTGATAGGACAATAGGAGCCTTGAGGGGTCCTAGAGCAGTGTCCTCAAGAAACCTGCAAAGGGGGCCTTTGTAAAAGCTCTGCTGCAGAGGTGCACACCCTCTCAGTCTACCTCTTCCACCGTGCCCTCATCACCTGCCCTCCTTCCACACTCCTGCCTGCTGTCCTTGAGCAGAGTCATCATGCCTCGCGGTCAGAAGAGTAAACTCCGTTCGTGTGAGAAACGTCGCCAAGCACGTGGTGGCACCCGCACTGTCACGAGTGCTCAGGCCACTGTAGCAGAAGAGGAAGGGTCCCCTTCCTCTTCCTCTCCTCCTTCTAGGGATTCTCCAAATAGCTCCCCTGCTGCTGCTGGCATTCCCCAGGAGCCTCCGAGGGTCCCGCCCATCATCACTGCTGCTGCTGGTGCTTCGGGCACAGGAGCTGCTGGAGGGGCTGAGGGCCAAGACGAGGGAGGGCCAAGTTCCTCTGAGGCCCCAGCCCCCACTGAGAGGTCTCAAAGAGACCCTCTAACCAGGAGGGTGAGCATGTTGTTGCAGTTCCTGCTGCACAAGTATAAAATGAAGGAGCCCATTACGAAGGCAGAAATGTTGAAGATCATCAACAAAAGGTACAAGGAGCATTTCTCTGACATCCTGAGGAGAGCCTCTGAGCACATGGAGCTGGTCTTTGGTCTTGACCTGAAGGAAGTTGACTCCACAGGTCAATCCTATACCATTGTCAGCAAATTGGAGATCACCAAGGAAGAGAATCTGAGTGGTGGCAGGGGCTTTCCCAAGACCGGGCTCCTGATGCCTCTCCTGGGCATCATCTACATGAATGGCAACCGGGCCACGGAGGAAGAGATCTGGGAATTCCTGAGTTTCCTGGGGATCTACGATGGGAAGAGGCACTTCATCTTTGGGGATCCCAGGAAGCTCATCACCAAAGATTTGGTGCAGGAAGAGTACCTGGAGTACCGGAAGGTGCCCAACAGTGATCCTCCACGCTACGAATTCCTGTGGGGCCCCAGAGCCCATGCTGAAGCCAGCAAGACGAAAGTTGTAGAGTTTTTGGCCAAGATCAATGATACCGACCCTCATGCTTTCCAAAACCTGTATGAAGAAACCTGGGTAGATGAGGCAAAGAGAGCAGCAGCTGGAGAATGGGCCGGGGCTGGTCCTAATGCCAGGGCCAGGGCCCATTTCCAGGCAAAGTCCACCAGGTCCTCCCACCCCTAGTGAAGTCTGAGGCAGGTTCTTCACTTAGTGTTCCAAGAGAGCTGTCAGCCTTCTAAGTCGTGGAGGAGATTTCAAACTGGAGGGAACACATGTATTTCTTCTTTTTGTTCTTCATCTATAGGGATAACGTTGAGAGTTTTTTTTGGTTGGGGGTTATTTGAAACTTCTGTTTATTATAGTAGAAGGTTTATTTAGATTCATAATGTAAGTTTATGAATAACGTGGATCACTTGTTCATTGCTGTTTTCGTGTATTAGTGTAACAGTTTTGGTGTTTTTAAAAACAAATACAACATCCTGGAATCTCTTTTGTGGTCCAGAATAAGATAACATGCATTAGAACAGAGATTTTCTTGTAAATGTGAATGATTCCCATAGTAGAACAGTTGGGATCAAGAAATGAAGAAAAAAGTTTTACTATTTCCTCTCAAACGTTGTAATACTTCTTTTTTGTAAAATTAAAAGATATATGCCTGAATTCGCTTAGCTTATTCCAGAATGTACAAATTAAACTCTGTGCATTAGAAGTTTTGTTCACTGTCTGATTTACACCGCAAATGTTAACGAAGCATCTGGTGTTTGGTGGGCTTCGAGCTAGTACTGCAAGTGCTTTTAAAAAAAAAAAAAAAAGAGAATCGCATTCCTCTGGCCATAGAAGTTTAGAGTTTAGGAGCAGGTATCAAATAAGGAAGATAATGGGATTCTCTTTAAGACCTAAATAACTATTAAAAAGGAGTGACAAGGGGGGAGTTTGGAGATGAGAGCAGTCAATGTCCCCTGAGTCAGGGGAGAGGGAGGCTTTGGGGAACTCCATGTGCCTGAGGGGGGGGTCATTTTAATTAGGCTGCATTGGGGGATAGATGAGGCTGTGGGAGGGGTGTGTAGGGCCAGACACTCCCATGAAGTATCTCAGCCTCAAGAATAGAAACAAGTTCTTCACAGTTACCCTAGGATTGCGGACAAACCAGAGAGAAATCCCCACCTACGACAGGACTCAAAGGTGCCCTGTGCTCTTGAACACGTGCTCTGACTGTGTGTGTTATACACATGATTTCCAGGAATTTTCTGAGAAATAAGGAAACACTCCCTTGAGGTGAGATGTCAGCAAGCCACTGTTAGTACCTTTTCCGTTGGTCTGGGGAAGCCAGAGCCCACTTCACTGAAAGGACATTAGAATTAGGTTATCTCGATTGTCCTTTGGCAAACTCCAAGTGAATACTAGACTTTTGGTGGTGATAATATGAATGAAAATTGGGGTGCCTTAGATGAAAGTATAGCTGGGAGGGTGAATTGTTGGTCCTTGCCCAAAATTCTAGGAGCTTTGTGTTGCATTAAACTGGGGCCGTTTACCCGATGCTCACATTAAATAGCAACTCGCCATTGTGCCCCCATCCCAAAATAGTTGTTGTAAATCCTAACCCTGGTCCTATGGTTATAATCCCATTTGGGAATTATGTTAAACGTACAGTATTAGTGTACGGTGTGTTATAAATCAACCCTCCGGTGGCTCCACTGGAGAAAGATGTGGCAGTCTTCATAAAGGATACAGCCTTGGAATCCTATGGGGCAGTTCTACTCTGTCCTATAGGGTCATTATGAGTCAGAATCCAATCAACAGTAGTGGGTTTAGTGTTTTTTGTTTTCTTGTTTTTTTGAGGAGGCATGTTAAGTCAATCTCACATGATACATAAGAGAGCAAATTGAGCAAGCAAACACAGATGGAGAAAGAGTGGCACCACGCCACATGAGATCTCTAAGGAACCAAGAAACAGAAGCTGAAAAAAGTCAAAGACCTTCCCCAAGATCCAACAGAGATAAAGCCCTCCCCTAGAGCCAATTCCTGAATTCAGACTCTTTTAACCTCCTAAACTGTGAGAAAAATGAATTTCCGTTCGTTAAAGCCATCCACTTGTGCTATTTCTGTTATAATAGCACTAGATAACTATGACATTCCCTAATAGGTAGCAAAAAGCTTTGCCCTTGACTATTACCTTTAAGGTTGTCAGTGTGAACCCACCCAGTGGCACTGCTGAAGAAAGGCCTGGCAGTCTGTTTCTGTAAAGAAAGATTACAGCCGAGAAACCCTATGGGGCACTTTTCTTCTGTAACACATGGGGTTGCACTGAGTTGGAATCCACTTGACAGCAACTGGTTAATGTGAAATACTAGTTTTTCTTTCTAAGCAGCATTTCTCCTCATTTGCTTTTCTTTGTCCTAGAGCACTGCATGTTCTGACACATTCTGGAGAAAACAAAAAATTCTCAGAGTGGAGGGTGGTAATGTGTGGTGGCAATATAATCATAGTGATAAGTGCCATTCTTTAAAGATCTAACATGCCCAGTCACGTTCCCAGGTGCGTTACAGGCCTTGCACACAATGCACCAGCAGTAGAAGACAGGGCTTATCAAACCCACTTCACAGAAGAAGAACCTGGAGCTTAGAGTGTTTAGTAATGTGTTTTTGAGTTTGCAAGTCTAGTACATGACTGACTTAGATTATAGTAGGAGACTTCAACACACCACTTTCGGTGAAGGACAGAACATCCAGAAAGAAGCTCAATAAAGACGTGGAAGAGCTAAATGCCACATTTAACCAACTTGACCTCACAGATGTATACAGAACATGCCACCCAACGACAACCAAGTATACTTTCTTTTCCAAAGAACATGGAACATTCGCTAGAAGAGATCACATATAAGGCCATAAAGCAAGTCCTAACACCATCCAAAACATTGAAATATTACGAAGCATCTTTTCTGATCATAAAGCCATAAAACTAGAAGTCAATAACAGAAAAATCAGGGAAAAGAAATCAAACACATGGAAACTGAACAACGCTTTCCTCAAAAACGATTGGATTATAGAACCAATTAAGGACGGAATAAAGAAATTTATAGAATCCAACGAGAATGAAAACACTTCCTACCAGAACCTTTGGGACACGTCGAAAGCAGTGCTCAGAGGTCTACGTATATTAATAAATGAACACACACAAAAAGAAGAAAGGGCCAAAATCAAAGAATTATCCCTACAACTTGACCAAACAGAAAGAGAGCAACAAAAGAAACCTTCAGGCACCAGAAGAAAGCAAATAATAAAAACTAGAGCAGAACTGATTGAAAGAGAAAACAGAAAAACAATTCAAAGAGTTAACAAAACTAAAAGCTGGTTCCTTGAAAAGACTAACAAAATCGATAAACCATTGGCCAGACTGATAAAAGAAAAACCGGAGATGGAGCAAATAACCCCAATAAGAAATGAGATGGGCGATATCACAACAGACCCAACTGAAATGAAAAGAATCATAACAGAGCACTATGCAAAGTTGTACTCTTAACAAATTCGAAAACCTAGAGGACATGGACAAATTTCTAGAAACACACTACCTACCTAAACTAACACAAACAGTGGCAGAATGACTGAATAAACCCACGACAAAAGAAGAGATTGAAAAAGTAGTCAAAAAACTTCCAACAAAGAAAACCTTGGCCATGATGGCTTCACTGAAGAATTCTACCAACCTTTCAGAGAAGAGTTAACACCATTACTATTAAAGGTATTTCAGAGCATAGAAAAAGATGGAATACTCCCAAACTCATTCTATGAAGCCAGCATAACCTTGATACTAAAAGCAGGTAAAGGCTCCACAAAAAAAGAAAACTACACACCTTTTTTTTTTTACACACCAGTATCCATTATGAACTTAGACACAAAAATCCTCAACAAAATTCTAGCCAATAGAATTCAACAACATATCAAAAAATAATTGACCACAACCCAGTGGGATTCCTACCAGGTATGCATGGATGGTTCAACATTAGAAAAACAATCAATGTAATCCATCACATAAATAAAACAAAAGACAAGAACCACATGGTCTTCTCAATTGATGCAGAGAAGGCATTTGACAAAGTCCAGCACCCATTCATGATAAAAACTCTCAGCAAAACAGCAATAGAAGGGAAATTCTTCAACATAATAAAGGGCACTTAAAAAAAATTTTTTTTTATACAAATCCCACAGCCAACATCATCCTAAATGAAGAAAGTCTAAAAGCATTCCCCTTGAGAAGAAGAACCAGACAAGGATGCCCTTTATCACCACTCTTATTCAACATTGTGCTGGATGTTCTAGCCAGAGCTATTAGGCTAGATAAAGAAATAAAGGGCATCCAAATTGACAAAGAAGTAAAAGTAACTCTGTTTGCAGATTACATGATATTATACACTGAAAAACTGAAAGAAACCTCAAGAAAACTGCAGAAACTAATAGAAGAGTTCAGGAGAGTATCAGGACACAAAAAAATCATACATAAATCAGTTGGTTTTCGCTACACCACCAAAGACAGTGTCAAAAAGGAAATGACCAAATAAATACCATTTTCAATACCCCTAAGAAGATAAAATACTTAGGAATAAATCTAACCAGAGACATAAAAGACCTATACAAAGAAAACTATAAGAAATGACTGCAAGTAACCAAAAGAGACCTACGTAAGTGGAAAAACATACCTTGCTCGTGGAGAGGAAGACTCAACATTGTAAAAATGTCTATTCTGCCCCAAGCGATCTATAGGTACAATGAAATCCCCATCCAAATACCAGTGACATTTTTTAATGAGATGGAGAAACAAATCACCAACCTCATATGGAAAGGAAAGAGGCCCCAGGTAAGTAAAGCATTACTGAAAAAGAAGAACAAAGTGGGAGGCCTCACACTACCTGATTTTAGAATATATTATACCGCCACAGTAGTCAAAACAGCCTGGTACTGTTACAACAACAGATACATAGACCAAAGGAAGAGAATTAAGAATCCAGACATAAATCTATCCACATGTGAGCAGCTGATATTTGACAAAGGCCCAAAGTCAGTTAAATGGGGAAAAGACAGTCTCTTTAACAAATGGTGCTGGCATAACTGCATATCCAGCTGCAAAAAAAATGAAACAAGACCCATACCTTACACCATGCACAAAAACGAACTGAAAATGGATCAAAGATTAAACATAAAATCTAAAATGATAAAGATCATGGAAGAAAACATGGGGACAATGCTAGGAGCCCTAATACACGGCATAAACAGTACACAAAACATTACTAGAATTGTACAAACACCAGAAGAGAAATTAGATAACTGGGAGCTCCTAAAAGTCAAACACCTACGCTCATCCAAAGGCTTCACCAAAACAGTAAAAAGAGTACCTACCAGCTGGGAAAAAGGTTTTAGCTATGACATTTCCCATCAGCATCTGATCTCTAAAATCTACATGTTACTGCAAAAACGCAACAACAAAAAGACAAATAACCCAATTAAAAAATGGGCAAATGATATGAATAGGCACTTCATTAAAGAAGACATTCAGGTAGCCAGCAGATAGATGAGGAAATTCTTCGATCATTAGCCATTAGAGAAATGCAAACCAAAACTACAGTGAGATTCCATCTCATTCCAATAAGGCTGCCATAATTCAAAACACACAAAATAATAAATGTTGGAGAGGTTGTGGAGAGACTGGAACACTCATACACGCCTGGTGGGAATGTAAAATGGTCAGCCACTTTGGAAATCGATTTGGCGCGTCCTTAAAAAGCTAGAAACAGAACTACCATAGGATCCAGCATTCCCACTCCTTGCGATATATCCTAGAGAAATAAGAGCCACCACACGAACAGATATATGCACACCCATGTTCACTGCAGCACTGTTTACAATAGCAAAAAGATGGAAGCAACCAAGGTGCCCATCAATGGATGAACAGATAAATAGATAAACAAATTATGGTGTATTCACAGAATGGAATACCATGCATTGATGAACAACAACGATGAACCTGTGAAACATTTCATAATATGGAGGAATCTGGAAGGCATTATGCTGAGTGAAATTAGTCAGCTGCAAAAGGACAAATATTGCATGAGACCACTATTATAAGAACTCAAGAAGTAGTTTAAACAGAAAAGAAAATATTCTCTGATGGTTACGAGGGGGAGGAGGGAGGGAGGGGGGATTAACTAATTAGATAGTAGACAAGAAGTATTTAGGTGAAGGGAACGACAACACACAATACGGAAGAGGTCAGCACAACTGGACTAAATCAAAGCAAAGCAGTTTCCTGAATAAACTGAAGTCTTCGAAGGCCAGTGTAGCCTGGCATCCCATTTTGGAGTATAGCTCCCGGGGACTTAAACGCTAGCAAGCAGTCATCTAAGATGCATCAATCGGTCTCAACCCACATGGAGCAAAAGAGAAAGAAGTACACCAAAGACACAAGGTAATTATAAACACAAGAAACAGAAAGGGCCACATAAATCAGAGACTCCATCAGTCTGAGACCAGAGGAACTAGATGCTGCCCAGCTACAACGAATGACTACCATGACAGGGAACATAGCAGAGAATCCCTGATGGAGCAGGAGAACAGTGGGATGCAGACCTCAATTCCTCACAGAAAGACCAGACTTAATGGTCTGAGTGAGACCAGAAGGACCCTGGAGACCATGGTCTCCAGACCTTCTGTTAGCCCAAGACGGGAACCATTCCCAAAGCCACTCTTCAGACAGGGATTGGACTGGACTATGGGATTGAAAATGATAATGATGAGGAGTGAGCTTCTTTGATCAAGTAGAGACACGAGACTACATGGGCAGCTCCTGTCTGGAGGGGAGATGAGAGGGCAGAGGGGGCCAGAGGCTGTTCGAATGGACGCAAAAATAGAGAGTGGAGGGAAGGAGTGTGCTGGTCATTAGGGGGAGAGCAGCTAGGAGTATATAGCAAGGTGTATGTAAGGTTTTGTATGAGAGACTGACTTGCTTTGTAAACTTTCACTGAAAGCACAATAAAATTTTTTTTAAATGAACACTGGGAAATGATAATTGGATCTATGTCTGTCTCTATGTAATGTAAACCCAACAAGCAGTTTATTCATTGGGAGAAAAGTTTTGGTGGTTCGAGTCAATCCAGAGGTTCCTCAGAAGAGAGGCCTGGCAATCCATTACCATAATATTCCCTCACTGAAAGCCCTACGGAGCACAGTTCTACCCTGACACACATGGGGTTTCAGTGAAGTGTAATCAACTTGACAGGAACAGGTTTGCTTTGGTTTTGGGTAGACCACACGGTCAAACTGAGATGATCTAGAATTTATGGAGAATCAGCAAGAAGGCTTATTCAAAAAAAAAAAAAAACACCATTCTAGTGCCTGTTATGTTTAATGTATTTTAAAAAAGCTTTCCAGGCTTGAAGTCTTTTAAAATCATACAATCCTGAAGATGTTTCCATCTCTGGTGCAATGTGGCCTAGGATAGATGTCTTCGGGAGTACCAAAAATAATAGAAGCTAAAAGGAAACTAGCCAGATGAAGAAGACATCAGTCTTCAGTTAATAAGGGACATTGTTGTGAACTGGGAGTCCCTGGGTGGTGCAAATGGTTAACCCTTTACATTGGGCTACTAATCAAAAGGTTGGAGGTTCTAATCCAACCAGAGGTACCTCGCAAGAAAGGCCTGGCAATCCAAGTCTGAAAAATCAGCCCTTGGAAACCCTACGGAGTACAGTTGTTCCCTGGCACACAGGGGATCAGTTGGAATCAACTCAGCAGTAACTGGAAAGGTTGTAAACTGCACTGGTTTCTCTTAGCAGCCACATCTCCCCTTTAAGCCGTCAATTCATCTCTCCTTTTAATTTCAGAGGAAGAGACATCCAGGAACCCTTCTGGCTCCTGAAAATTCTTGGTCCGATAAACTCGTCTTTCCTTTAAGAAGTTTATGCTGCTTTCTTCATCAGCAACTTTCCCTTTGCAGTAAATATGCTCAAATATCATAAGATCTGTCTGGTGCATTTTTTCCACTGTGCATAAATGGCCACACTGATTACCCTCCCTGTTGTCCAAGCCTTGGGAAGTCCCTTCCCATACTGATCCTGGACTTGGCCATAATGCTTGTTTTGCTCAATGGGATAATAGCAAACATGACAAAAGTAGAGGCTTGAAAAGAGATTCCTAGTGACCGCTACCCTGTGTGAACAAATGCAGGTTAGCCTGTTGGATGGTGAGAGCACAATAGCCTAGATATCTCCTTTGCCCCCGCCAACAGAAAGACAGACAGCCAAGCAAGAGACATGTGAGTGAGGCCATGGACCATCAGCTGACCAGAAACTGAGGAGTGAACCCAGGCAACACTACGTGGTGCAGAGGTGTGCCATCCCAACTGAAACCACAGACTCATGAACAATTAAATGGCTATTATTTTAAGCCACAAAATTTTGGCATGGTTTGTTATATAACATAAATCTTTACTTAACTATATAACCTTCTGGCTACTGCTTTAATTATTTTCTTCCATTCAATGTCAAATAATTTATTTCCTACCAAATAGTCACTTACGTGACTCATAATTATAAAAGGATTCTATGGGATAGGGACTCTGCTAACCAATAATGCATAGAATACTAAGCAATAACAGACATGGGAACTATCTTTATGGAACAAAGAAAATGATGATAGCTAAAATTTACTGAGTGTTCTCTATGTACCATCTTCCATGTTAATCTTTTGGCATACGTTAGTTCATACATCAACTCTATTATTAACCCCATTTTACAGATGCAGAAATGGAGGTTCAGAGAACCTTATTTGCTTTAAGTCACAGTAAGTGATGGAATTCAGACCTTTCTCCCGACTTATGCTCTGAACCATTACACTTTAGTTTAAGAACAGATACAAAGAAACCTAGGAATTGAGTCTTAGCTGTGTCAGTAACTTCTGCATCAATGAAGAGAATGCAAGTCTCCTTTCTTCATTTTGAGGGTCTGTCTAGCTACCCTTTTACTATGATCTAAAATAAAAAGTCTTTAACCTGAATCCAGTTCATTGCCACTTACACTTTATTTCATATCTTCCCCTTACTATCTATCCTCCCCTAAGAGAAAACTAAATTTTTTTTCCATTGTACTTTAGATGAAGGTTTACAGAGTAAGCTAGTTCCTATTAAACAATTAATATACATATTGTTTTGTGACATTGCTTGCCATCCCCACCACATGGCAACACTCTCCCCTTCTTGACCTTGGGTTCCCTGTTACCAGCTTTCTGGTCCTCTCCTGCCTTCTGCCCCTTACCCCTGGCTGGTGTGCCCATTTAGACTCCTTTTGTTTTATGGGACTGCCTAATCTTTGGCCTAAGGGCGAACCTCAGGAGTGACTTCAGTACTGAGCTACAAGGGTGTTCGGGGCCATACTCTCGGGGTTTCTCTGGTCTCTGTGAGACAATAAGTCTAGTTTTTTCTTGTTGTTTTATGAGTTAGAATTTTGTACTACATCTTTCTCCAGCTCTATTCAGGATGCTCTATTACGATCCCTGTCAGAGCAGAAAGTGTTGGTAGCTGGGATCCATTTAGTTGGCTGGACTCAGCCTGGTGGAGGCTGTGGTAGTTGTGGTCCATTATTCCTTTGGACTAGTCTTTCCCTTGTGTCTTTGGTTTCCTTCATTCTCCCTTGCTCCAGATGGGGTGGGACCAGTAGAGTATCTTAGATGGCTGCTCACAGGCATTTAAGACCCCAGATGCTAGTCACAAAAGTAGAATGTAGAACATTTTCTTTATAAACTATGTTATCCCAATTGAGCTAGATGTTCCCTGAGAGCATGGTCCCCATAGCCGAGAGCCCGGTAATCTGGTTCCTCAGGAAGTTTGGATATGTTTACGGAGCTTCCATGATGTTATCTCGGAAAAGTTGTGCTGCCTTCCCTGGTATTGTGCACTGTCTTACCCTTCACCAAAGTTACCACTTAAAAAACCAGAAACCAAACCCATTGCCATCAAGTCAATTCTGACTCATAGCGACCCTATGGGTCACAGGAGAACTTCCCCTGTAGAGTTCCTAAGGAGTGCCTGGAGGATTCGAGCTGCCAACCTTGGGTTAGCAGCTGTGGTGCTTATCCACTACACCACCAGGGTTTCCAGGTTACCACTAGGATTCAAAATCTCTTAACAGTAGTTGTCTTTGTGGAAGAGGACATTCTTTCTATTTAAAGAATTTTTTACTATTTGAATTTTTATACCCTGTGCATGTATTCATTTTTCAACAAAATTTTGAACCTAATTTGAAAGTAATAGCATTTGTAATTCAACAAAATTTTAAAAGAAAATATAAGAATAAATTATACT
Source organism: Elephas maximus indicus (assembly GCF_024166365.1). Classification (NCBI taxonomy): domain Eukaryota; kingdom Metazoa; phylum Chordata; class Mammalia; order Proboscidea; family Elephantidae; genus Elephas; species Elephas maximus. The sequence continues at coordinate 139,578,326 of NC_064846.1, forward strand.
GTTACAGTAACTATCCTTTTAAATTGAACACTGGGAAAATGTAATCAGATCTAAGGCTATCTCAACATGATGTCAACCCAACGAGCAGTTTATTCATTGGGGGAAAGGTTTTTGTGGTTCGAGTCAATCCAGAGGTGCCTCAGAAGAAAGGCCTGGTGATCTGTTTCCAAAAACAAATCCGTCATTGACAACGCTATGGAGCCCTGCTGTAGCCTGACACACGTGGGCTGCCGTGAGGTGTAATCAAGCTGACAGAAACAGGTTGGGTTAGGGTTAGGACAGATCAAGGAATCAAACTGAGATGATCTAGAGTTTCTGGAGAACCTTCAGGAAGGCTAACTCAAAAAACTATCCCCTCTAGTACCTGTTATGTTTAACGTATTTTAAAATGCTTTTTAGGTTTGGAGTCTTCTAAAATAATGGAAACATGAAGGAGATGTTTGCATCTCTGGAGGAATGTGGCCTAGGATAGATGTCTTAGAGAGCTCCCAAAAGAACAGACAAAAGCTAAAGGAAAGTAGCAAGATGACCAAGACATCAGTCTTCAGTTAATAAAGGATGCTGTTGTGGACCGGGAGTCCCTGGGTGGTACAAACGGTTAATATTCTATGTTGGGCTGGTAATCAAAAGGTTGGAGGTTCCAGTCCAACCAGAGACACCTCAGAAGAAAGGCCTGGCAACCCATTTCTGGAAAATCAGTCATTGGAAAGCCTAGGCAGCACAGGTGTTCTCGGCACACATGGGGTCACCATGAGTTGGAATGAACTCAACAATAACTGGTAAGGTTGTGAACTGTCTTAGTTTCTCTTAGCAGCAACATCTCCCCTTTATACTCATCACTTCATGTATTCTTTTAGTGTCAGAGAAAGAGACGTCCAGGAACCCTTCTGGGTCCTGAAAATTCTTGGTCCTATGAACTCAACATTCCTTTCAGAAGTTTATCTTGCTTTCTTCATCAGCAACTTTCCCTATGTGGTAAATATGCTCAAATATCATGAGATCTATCTAGTGTGTTTTTTTTCAACGGTGCATAAATGGCCACACTGATTACACTCCCTGTTGTCCAAGCATTGGGAAGTCCCTTCTCATACTGACTGTGGGCTTGGCCATAGTGGTTGCTTTGCTCAGTGGGATAATAGCAAACATGACACACATAGAAACTTGAAAAGAGACACCTTGTGACCACCACCATGTGAACAAACACAGGCTACTTTGCTCCATGGTGAGAGATAAATGGCCTAGATACCTCCTTTGCCCCTGCCAACAGAAAGACAGACAGCCAAGCAAGAGACATGTTGGTGAGGCCATGGACCATCGCCTGGCCACAAACTCAGGAGTGAACCCAGATGACACTACATGGTGCAGAGATGTGCCATCCCAACTGAAACCAGAGACTCATGAACAAATAAATGGCTGTTGTTTTGAGCCACTAAATTTTGGCATGGTTTGTTATATGACATAAATCTTTACTTAAGTATATAACCTTTCCAGCTACAGTCTTCATTATTTTCTTCCATTCATTGCCAAATATTTTATTTCCTATCAATACTCACTTATCTAACACATAATTTTATAAGTATACTACGTGATAGGGACTGTGCTAAGCAATAATGCATAGAATAGGAAGCAATAACAGACATTGCAGCTATCTTTATGGAACAAAGAAAAAGCTGATAGCTAAAATTATTGAGTGTTTTCTGTGTACCATCTACCATGTTAATCTTTTCAGATACATTAGTTCATACACCAACCCTATAATTCACCCCATTTTACAGATGTAGAAATGGGGGTCAGTGAGCGTTAAGATATTTGCTTTAAATTACAGTAAGTGATGGAATTCAGATCTTTCTCCAGAGCTTGTGCTCTGAACCGTTACTATTTAGTTGAAGACACCTATGAATTGAGTCTTAGCTCTAACAGTAACGTCTGCGTCAATGAAGAGAATGCAAGTCTCCTTTCTGTATCTTTAAGGGTCTGTCTAGCTGCTCTGCTACTACAATCCAAAATAAAAAGTATTTAACCTGTGACCAGTTCCTTTCCACTTATACTTTGCTTCCTATTTTGTCCATTAGTATGTGTCCTCCTCTATCAGGAAACTAATTTTTAAATTTTCTTTATTGTACATTGGATGAAGGTTTGCAGAGCAAAGTAGCTTCTTATTCAACAATACACATGTTGTGTTGTGACACTGGTTGCCAACCGCACGACATGTGAATACTCTCCCCTTCTTAACCTTGGGTTCCCTGTTACCAGCTCTCCTGTCCACTGCTACCTTCTCGTCCTCAACCCTGGGCTAGTGTGCCCATTTAGGCTCATTTCGTTTTATGGGCCTGTTCAGTCTTTCGCTGAAGGGTGAACCTCAGGAATAACTTCAGTACTAAGCGGTAAGTGTGTCCGGGGCAATTCTCTCATGGCTTATCCAGTCTCTGTCAGACACTAAGTCTGGTCTTTCTTTCTTTCTTTTTTTTTTGAGCTAGAATTTTGTTCTACATTTTTCTCCAGCTCTGTCCAGGGCCCTCCATTGTGATCTCTGTCAGAGCAGTCAGTGGTGGTAGCTGGGCTCCATCTAGTTGTACTGGACTCAGTCTGGTAGAGGCTGTGGTGGTTGCAGTCCATTAGTCCTTTGGACTAATCTTTCCCTTGTGTCTTTGGTTTCCTTCATTCTCCCTTGCTCCAGATGGGTTGGGACCAGTGGAGTATCTTGATGGGTGCTCACAGCCTTTTCCCACCCCAGACGCTACTCACCAATGTAGAATGTAGAACATTTCTTTATAAACTATGTTATGCCAATTGAGTTAGATGTTCCCTGAGACCATGGTGCCCATAGTCAGCCCAGTAATTTGGTCCCTCAGGGAGTTTGGATGTGTCTATGAAACTTCCATATATTGCCTTGGATAAGTTGTGCTGGCTTCCCCAGTATTGTGTACTGTCTTACCCTTCACCAAAGTCACCACTAGGACACAAAAACTCTTAACAGTAGTTGTCTTTTGGGAAGAGGACAGTCTTTCCATTTAAATAATTTTTTACTATATGAACTTTTATACCATGTGTATGTATTATTCTTTCAACAAAATTTTAAACCTAATTTGAAAGTAATATCTCTTGAGATTCAACACAGTTTTAATAGATAATATTAAAATCAATTTTTTAATTTTTTTGTGATAACTAAACTTTTAAAAAGAATGCTTCGAAAATGTAATTGGATCTAAGGGTATCTCTACATGATGACAACCCAACGAGCAGTTTATACATTAGGAGAAATGTTTTCGTGCATTGAGTCAATCCAGAGGTGCCTCACAAGAAAGGCCTGGCAATCTATTTCCAAAAAATCACTCACTGAAAACTCTACGGAGCACAGTTCTACCCTGACACACATGGGGTTGCCATGAGTTGTAATCGGCTTGAAAAAAAAACTGAGATGATCTAGAATTTTGGAGAAGCAGCAAGAAGGCTTACTCAAAAAATACCTCATCTAAGACAGAAAGGGCCACATCAACCAGAGACTACATCAGCCTGAGACCCAAAGAACTAGATGGTGCCCATCTACAACCGATGACTCCTCTGACAGGGACACAACAGAGAACCCCTCAGGGAGCAGGACAGCAGTGGGATGCAGACCTCGAATTCTCGTAAAAAGACCAGACTTAACGGTCTGACTGAGACTAGAAGGACCCTGGAGGTCACTGTCCCCAGACCTTGTGTTAGCTCAGGACAGGAACCATTCCCTAAGCCAACTCTTCAGACAGGGATTGGACTGGACTATGGGATAGAAAATGATACTGGTGAGGAGTGAGCTGCTTTGATCAAATAGACACATGAGACTCTACGGGCAGCTCCTGTTTGGAGCAGAGATAAGAAGGCAGAGCGGGTCAGAAGCTGGCTGAATGGACAGGAAAATAACGAGTGGAGAGAAGGAGTGTGCTGTCTCATTAGGGGGAGAGCAACTAGGAGTATATAGCAAGGTGTACATAGATTTTTGTATGAGAGACTGACTTGAGTTGTAAACTTTCACTTAAAAAAATAAAAATAAAAATACCTCCTCTTCTAGTGCCTGTTATGTTTAATGTATTTTTTAAAATGCTTTCCTGACTTGGAGTCTACTACAATAATAGAAACATGAAGGAGATGTTTGCATCTCTGGTGGAATGTGGCCCTAAGATAGATGTCTTAGGGAGCACCCAAAAGAACAGACAGAAGCTAAAAGGAAACTAGCAAGATGACCAAGACATCAAACATCCAGTTGTTGTGAACTGAGAGTCCCTGGGTGGTGCAAATGGTTAACAATTTCCATTGGGCTGCTAATCGAAAGGTTGGAAGTTCGAGTCCAACCAAAGGTAACTCAGAAGAAATGCCTGGCAATCCACTTCTGAAAAATCAGCCATCGGAAACCGTATGGAGCACAGCTGTTCTCTGGCACACATGGGGTCGCCATGAGTTGGAATCAACTCAACAGTAACTGGTAAGGTTGTGAACTGCCTTGGTTTCTCTTAGCAGCCACATCTCCCCTTTATACCCATCACTTCATCTTTCTTTTTAGTTTCCGAGGAAGAGACGTCCAGGAAACCTTCTGGATCCTGAAAATTCTTTGTCCTATGAACTCGTCTTTCCTTTCACAAGTTTATCTTCCATTCTTCATCAGCAACTTTCCCTTGGCGGTAAATATGCTCAAATATCATGAGATCTATCTGGTGCATTTTTTTCACTGTCCATAAATGGACACCGTGATTACCCTTCCTGTTGTCCAAGCCTTGGGAAGTCCCTTCCCATACTTTCCCTGGGCTTGGCCATACTGTTTGCTTTGCTCATTGGGATAACAGCAAACATGACACAAGTAGAAACTTGAAAAGAGATACCTCGTGACCATCACCATGTGAACAAACCCAGGCTAACTAGCAGGATGGTGAGAGCTCAATGGCCTAGATACGTCCTTTGCCCCTGCCAACAGAAAGACAGCCAGCCAAGCAACAGACATGTGACTGAGGCCACGGACCATCAGCCGCCCACAAACTCAGGAGAGAACCCAGGCAACTCTACATTGCCATGCCAACTGAAACCACAGACTCAGGAATAAACGGCTGTTGTTTTGAACCACTAAATTTTGGCATGGTTTGTTATATAACATAAAGCTTTACTTAACTATATAACCGTTCTACCTACTGCTCTAAGTATTTTCTTCCATTTATTGCCAAATTTTTTATTTCCTACCAAATACTCACTTATCTACCGTATAATTATGTAAGCATACTATGTGATAGGGACTGTGCTAACCAATAATGCATAGAATAGTAAGCAATAACAGACACTGCAGCTATCTTTATAAAAAAAAAAGAAAATGATGATAGCTAAAATTCACTGAGTGTTTTCTATATACCATCCACCATATTAATCTTTTTGCATACATTAGTTCATACAGCAGCCCTATAATTGACCCCACTTTACAGATACAGAAATTGAGGTTCAGACAATGCTAAGATATTTGCTTTAAGTCACAGTAACTGATGGAATTCAGATCTTTCCGTAGTACTTCTGCTCTGGACCATTACACTTTAGTTTAAGAACAGTTATAAGGAAACCTAGGAATTCAGTCTTTGCTCTGACAGTAACTTCTGCATCAGTGAAGAGAATACAAGTCTCCTTTTGGCATCTTTAAGGTCCTGTTTAGCTGCTCTTTTACTACGATTCTGAATAAAAAGTCTTTAACCTGAGTCCAGTTCCTTGGCACTTACACTCTGCTTCATATCTTGTTCATTAATATGTTTCCTCCTCTATCAGGAAACTGAATTTTATTTTATTTTTTATTGTATGTTTGATGAAGGTATACAGAGCAAACTACTGTCTTATTAAATAATTCATACACATTTTGTTTTGTGACATTGGTTGCCAACCCCACAACATGTCAACACTCTTCCCTTCTCGACCTTGGGTTCCCTGTTACCAGCTTTCCTGTCCTCTCCTGCCTTCTCTTCCTCGCCCCTGGGCTGGTGTGCCCATTTAGACTCGTTTTGTTTTATGGGCCTGCCTAATCTTTGGCTGAGGTGTGAACCTCAGGAGTGACTTCAGTACTGAGCTATAAGGGTGTCCGGGGGCCATACTCTCATGGTTTCTCCAGGCTCTGTCAGACACTAAGTCTGGTCTTTTTTTTTGGGCGGGGGAGGACTTGTAATTTTCTACATTTTTCTCTGTCCCGGACCCTCTATTGTAATCCCTGTCAGAGCAGTCAGTGGTGGTAACTGGGTACCATCTAGCTGTACTGGACTCAGTGGAGGCCATGGTAGATGTGCTCCATTAGTCCCTTGGACTAATCTTTCCCTTGTATCTTTAGTTTTCTTCACTCTTCCCCGTGCTCAACTGGGTGAGAGCAGTGGCGTATCTTAGATGGTCACTCACAAGCTTTAAAACCCCAGACACTACCCACCAAAGTAGAATGTAGAGCATTTTCTTTATAATATATGTCATGCCCATTGAACTAGATGTTCCCCGAGACCATGGATGCCACAGCCCTTAGTCCAGCGATTCAGTCCCTCAGAGAGGTTGGATGTGTCTATGGAGGTTCCATGACCTTGCCTTGGATAGGTTGTGCTGGCTGCTCCAGTATCGTGTACTGTCTTATCCTTCACCAAAGTCAGCACTAGGATACAAAAACTCGTAACAGTCATTCTCTTTGGGGAAGAGGACATTCGTTCCATTTAAACAGATTTTTACAATTTGAATTTTTGTAGCATGTGAATGTAAATTTCAAACCTAATTTAAAAGTAGTATCTTTGGAAATTCAACCAAGTTTTAGAAGATAATACTAAAATAAATGATTTTTTTGGTAATAATTTTCCTCTTAAAAAAGAACACTGGGATCTAAGGCTATCTCTACATGACGTAAACCCAACGAGCAGTGTATTCATTGGGAGGAAAGTTTTCGTGGCTTGAGTTAATCCTCAGGTGTTTCACATGAAAGGCCTGGTGATCCATTTCCAAAAAATTTAAGGGCCTGTCTAGCCTCCCTTTTACTATTATCCAAAATAAAATCTTTAATCTGAGTCCAGTTCTTGCCACTGACACTCTGCTTCATATCTTGTCCATTAGTATCTGTCCTCCTCTATCAGGAAACTAAAATTTTCATTTTAATTTTTTATTGTACGTTAGAAGAAGATTTACAGAGCAAACTAGTTTCTTATTAAACAATGAATACACATATTGTTTTGTGACATTGGTTGCCAACCCTACGACATGGCAACACTCTCCCCTTCTCAACCTTGGGTTTCCTGTTACCAGCTTTCCTGAGTCCTTCTGCCTTCTCATCCTCGCCACTGGGCTGGTGTGCCCATTTAGACTCGTTTTGTTTTATGGACCTTCCTAATCTTTGGCTGAACCTCAGGAGTGACTTTAGGACTTAGCTATAAGGGCGTCCAGGGGCCATACTCTCATGGATTCTCCAGTCTCTGTCAGACACTAAGTCTGGCCTTCTTTTTTGGTGAGCTAGAATTTCGTTCTACATTTTTCTCTAGCTCTGTCTGGGACCCTCTATTGTGATCACTGTCAGGGCAGTCAGTGGTGGTAGCCAGGCTCCATCTAGTTGTGCTGGACTCAGCCTTGTGGAGGCTGTGGTAGTTGTGGTCCATTAGTCCTTTCGACTAATCTTTCCCTGTGTCTTTGGTTTTCTTCATTCTCCCTTGCTCCAGATGTGGTGGGAGCAGTGGAGTATCTTAAATGGGTGCTCACAATCTTTTAAGACCACAGACGTGACTCACTAAAGTAGAAGGTAGAACATTTTCTTTATAAACTATGTTATGCCAATTGAGTTAGATGCTCCCCGAGAGCATGGTCCCCACAGCCCTCAGCCCAGTAATTTGGTACTTCAGGAAGTTTGGATGCATCTATGGAGCTTCCATGACGTTGCCTTGGATAAGTTGTGCTGCCTTCCCCAGTATTGGGTACTGTCTTAACCTTCACCAAGGTTACCACTTAAAAAACGAAAAACCAAACCCATTGCCGTCGAGTTGATTCTGACTCATAGCAACCCTATAGGGCACAGTAGAACCACCCCATAGAGTTTCCAATTAGCGCCTGGTGGATTTGAACTTGGAAACCCTGGTGGTGTAGTAGTTAAGTGCTACGGCTGCTAACCAAAGGTCAGCAGTTCAAATCTGCCAGGCGCTCCTTGGAAACTCTATAGGGCAGTTCTGCTCTGTCCTATAAGGTTACTATGAGTCAGAATAGACTCGATGGCACTGGGTTTTCTGGTTTGTTTGGATCTGAACTGCTAACCTTTGGGTTACCAGCCATAGCACTTAACCACAACAGCACCAGGGTTTCCAGGTTACCACTAGAATACAAAAACTCTTAACAATCGTTGCCTTTGCGGAGGAGCACATTCCTTCCATTACAACAATTTTTTTAGTATTTGAATTTTTGTACCATGTGCATGTATTACATTTCAATAAAATTTGAAACCAAATTTGAAAGTAATATCTTTTGAAATTCAAAATTTTAAAAGATAATATTAAAATAAATGATTTTGTTATAATACCTGTATTTTTAAAAATAAACACAGGGAAAAGATAATTGTAACCAAGGCTCTCTCTAAATGATGTTTAACTCAACCAGCAGTTTATTCATTGGGGGAAAACTTTTGGCTTTTTAAGTCAAAAAAAAAAAACTTTTTGGCTTTTCGAAAGAAATACCTGGCGATCTGTTCCCAGAAAAATCACTCGCTGAAAAACCTATGGAGCACAGTTCTACCCTGACACACACGGGGTCACCAAGAGTTGTAATCAACTTGACAGAAACAGGTTTGGTTTGCTTTTGGGTAGTCCACAGAGTTAAACTGAGATGTCTAGAATGTGTGGAGAATCAGCAGGAAGGCTTACGCAGAAAAATACCTCTTCTAGTCCCTGTTAAGCTTAATGTATTTTAAAATGCTTTCCAGGCTTGGAGTCTTCTAAAATAATACAAACCTGAAAGAGATGTTTGCATCTCTGGTGGAATGCGGCCTAGGATACATGTCATAGGGAGCCCCCAAAAGAACAGACAGAAGCTAAAGGAAACTAGCAAGAGGACCAAGACATCAGTCTTCAGTTAATCAGGGAAGTTGTAGTGAACTGAGAGTCCCTGTGTGGTGCAAATGGTTAACCCTTTACATTGCGCTGCTAATCAAATGGTTGGAGGTTCTAGTCCAAACAGAGGCACCTCAGAAGAAAGGCCTGGCAATCCAGTTCTGAAAAGCAGCCATTCGAAATCCTATGGAGCACAGTTGTTCTCTGGGACACATGGGGTCACACTGAGGTGGAATCAGCTCAACACTAACTGGTAAGGTTGTGAAGTGCCTTAGTTTCTCTTGGTAGCCACATCTCCCCTTTATACCTAGCACTTCATCTCTCCTTTTAGTTTGTGAGGAAGAGACGTCCAGGAACCCTTCTGGATCCTGATAATTCTTGGTCCTATGAAATTTTCTTTCCTTTCCTTTCAGAAGTTTATCTTCCTTTCTTTCCTTTCCTTTCAAAAGTTTATCTTCCTTTCTTCGTCAGCAAATTTGTGTTTGCAGTAAATATGCTAAAGTATCATGAGATCTACCTGATGTATTTTTTTCACCTGTCCATGAAAGGCCACCTTGATTATCCTCCCTGCTGTCCAAGCCTTGGGAAGTCCCTTCCCATACTTACCCTGGACTTCGCCATAGTGTTTGCTTTGCTCAATGGTATAATAGCAAACACGACACATGTAGAGACTTGTAAAGAGATACCTTGTGACCATCACCATGTGAACAAACCTAGACTAACCTGAATGGCGTACATACCTCCTTTGCCCTGCCAACAGAAAGACAGTCAGCCAAGTAAGAGACATGTGAGTGAAGCCACGGACCATCAGCTAACCACAAACTCAGGCGTGAACCCAGACAACACTACATGGTGCAGAGATGTGCCATCCCAACTGAAACCACACACTCATGGATAAACGGCTGTTGTTTTGAGCTACTAAATTTGGGCATGGTTTGTTACATAACATAAATCTTAACTATATAACCCTTCTACCTACTGCTTTCATTATTTCCTTCCATTTATTTCCAAATCTTTTATTTCCTACCAAATATTCACTCATATACCACATAATTATAGAAGCATACCATATGACAGAGACTCTGCTAACGAATAATGCATAGACTAGTAAGCAATAACAGACATGGGAACTATCTTTATAAAAATATGGAACAAAGAAAATGATGATAGCTAAAATTTATTGTGTGTTTTCTATGTGCCATCTACCACGTTAATCTTTTAGCATACGTTAGTTCATACACCAACCCTACTATTGACCCCATTTTATAGTTGCAGAAATGGAGGTTCAGGCAGTGTTAAGATATTTGCTTTAAGTCACAGTAAGTGGTGGAATTCAGATCTTTCCCCAGCGCCTGTGCTCTGGACCATTATCCTTTAGTTTACGAACCGTTATACAGAAACCTAGGAATTCAGTCTTAGGTCTGACAGTAACTTCTGCGTCAGTGAAGAGAATGTAACTCTGCTTTCTGTATCTTTAAGGGTCTGTCTAGCTGCCCTTTTACTATCATTCAGAATAAAAAGTCTTTTCCTGACTCCATTTGCTTGCCACTTAGACTTTGCTTAATATCTTGTCCATTAGTATCTGTCCTCTTTTATGAGGATACTAATTTCTTTTCTTTTTTATTATACTATAGATGAAGGTATACAGAGCAAACTAGTTTCTTATTAAACAATACACATACTGTTTGTGACAAGGGTTGCTAGCCCTATGACATGTCAACACTCACCCCTTCTCAGCCTTAGGTTCCCTGTTACAAACTTTCTTGTCCGCAGCTGCCTTCCCGTCCTCGCCCATGCTCTCACGTGCCCATTTAGACTCATTTTTTTTAATGGGCCTGCCTAATCTTTGGCTGAAGGGTGAACTTCAGCAGTAATGACAGTACTGAGCTATAAGGGTGTCTGGGGGCCATACTCTTGGGGTTCTCCAGGCTCTCTGAGACACTAAGTCTGTTTTTTGTGTTTGTGTGTGAGTTAGAATTTTATTCTACATTTTTCCCCTGCTCTGTCCAGGACTCTCTATTGTTGATGCCCCTCAGAGCAGTCAGTGGTGGTAGCCGGGCACCATCTGGTTGTGCTGGACTGACTCTGGTGGAGACCGTGGTAGTTGTGGTCCATTAGTCCTTTGGTCTAATCTTGTACTCGTATCCTTAGCTTTCTTCATTCTTTCTTCCTCCCAAAGGAGTGTGACCAGTAGAGTATCTTAGATGGCGGCTCACAGGCTTTATGATCCCAGACGCTACTCCTCAATGAAAGAATATAGGACATTTTTGCTATAAACTATGTTATTGCAATTGAACTAGATATTCCCTGAGACCTTGGACCCTACAGCCCTGAGCCTGTAACATGGCCCCTTAGGGAGTTTGGATGTGTCTATGGGGCGTCCGCGGACTTGCCTTGAATTAATTGTGCTGGCTTCCCCAGTATTCTGTACAGTGTTCCCCGTCAGCAAAGTTACCACTAGGACACAAACACTCTTAACAGTAGTTGTCTTTGGGGAAGAGGACATTCTTTCCATTTAAAGAATCTTTTACTATTTGAATTTTTGTGCCATGTGCACGTGGCACTTTTCCAACAAAATTTTAAAACTAATTTGAAAGTAATATCTTTTGAAATTCAACAAAATTAAAAAAAAAGATAATATTAAAACAACTTTTTTGTAATAACTTTCCTTTTAAAAATGATAACTGGAAAAAGGTAATTGGATCTAAGGCTAGCTCTACATGGCGTCAACCCAAGGAGCACTTTATTCATTGGGGGAAATATTTTGGTGGCTTGAGTCAAGCCAGAGATGCCTCAGAAGAAAGGCCTGGCAATCTATTTCCAAAAAAATCACACATTGAAAACCCTATGGAGCAAACACAGTTGTGCCCTGACACACAGGGAGTTGCCTTGAGCTGTAATAAACTTGACAGAAAGAGGTTTGGTTTGGTTTTGGATAGACCACAGAGTCAAACTGAGATGATCTAGAATTTGTAGAGAATCAGCAAGAAGTCTTACTGAAAAAGTACCTCTTCTAGTGCCTGTTATGTTTAATGTACTTTAAAATGGCTTCGTGGCGTGGAGTCTTCTAAAATAATACAAACACGAAGGAGATGTTTGCATCTCTGGTGGAATGCAACCTAGGATAGATGTCTTAGGGAGCATGCAAAAGAATTGACAGAAGCTAAAAGGAAACTAGCAAGATGAGCAAGACATCAGAGTTCACTTAATAAGGGGTCTTGTTGTGAACTGGGAGTCCTTGGGTGATGCAAATGGTTAACACTTTACAGTCGTCTACTAAGTAAAAGGTTGGAGGTTCTGGTTCAACCAGAGGCACTGCGGAAGAAAGGCCTGGCAATCCACATCTGAAAAATCAGCCATTGAAAACCCTATGATGCATTATTGTTCTCTGACACACATGATGTCTCCATGAATTGGAATCAATTTAACAGTAAATTCAGATGAAATAATTTGAAAAAAACGAAGAAACCCTAAGAACCATGTGGGGCTCTATCAAGAGAAATAACCTATGAGTGATTGCAGTACCATAACAGGGAGGAATAACAGAAAATACATAAAGAATTATTGAAGATTTGTTGGCAGAAAACTTCCCTGATATCTTGAAAGATGATAATATATCTATCCAAGATGCTCATCGATCTCTGCATAAGGTAGATGTTAAAAGAAAGCCAACAAGACATATTATAATTAAACTTGCCAAAACCAAAGATAAACAGAGCATTTTCATGCAGCTAGGGATAAATGAAAGCTCACCTACAAAGGAGAGTCAATAAGAATAAACTCAGACTACTTGGCAGAAACCATGCAAGCAAGAAGGCAATGGGATGACTTATATAAACCATTGGAGGAAAAAAATTGCCAGCCAAGAACCATATATCCAGCGAAAGTGTCTCTCAAATATGAAGGTGAAATTAGGACATTTCCAGATAAACAGAAGTTTAGGGAATTCGTAAAAACCAAACGAAACTACAAGAAATACTAAAGGGAGTTCTTTGGTTAGAAAACCAATAATATCAGGTATCAGCCCAAGACGAGAACACTGGACGAAGCAATCAGATGTCAACCCAGATAGGAAAATCAAAAAAACAAATCAAGATTTAAAAAAAAATACTCAGAAGAGGACACAGCGATGTTATTATATAAACGAAGACAACATTAAAATAATAAAGAGGGACTAAGAAATGTAGTTATAGATCTTTCATTTGGAGAGGAAAACAAGGCGATATAAAGAAATAAACATTAGGTTTAAACTTTAAAAATAGTGGTAAATATTAAGGTAACCACAAAGGAGACTAACAATCCTACTCATCAAAATGAAATACAGGATAAACATAGCTACTCAGCAGAAACAAAACCAACAACAACAAATAAGAGGAAAAGACAATATATAAACCGCTCAGCACAAAAAATTAAGTGGAAAAAGAAACTCAACAACAAACAAAAAAAGACATCAAAATGACAGCCCTAAACTCATACCTATCCATAATTACGTTGAATGTAAATGGACTAAATGCACCAATAAAGAGACAGAGAGTGGCAGAATGGATAAAAAAAACACGATCCGTCTATATGCTGCCTACAAGAGACACACCTTAGACTTAGAGACACAAACTAAAACTCAAAGAATGGAAAAAATACATCAAACAAACAACAATCAAAAAAGAGCAGGAGTGGCAATATTAATTTCTGACAAAATAGACTTTCAAGTTAAATCCATCAGAAAGGATAAGAAAGGACACTATATAATGATTAAATGGATAATATACCAGGAGGATATAACCATTTTAAATATTTATGCACCCAATGACAGGGCCACAAGATACGTAAAACAAATGCTATCAGCACTGAAAAGTGAGATAGACAGTTTCACATTAATAGTAGGAGACTTCAACACACCACTTTCAGTGAAGGACAGGGCATCCAAAAAGAAGCTCCATAAAGACACGGAAGATCTAAACGCCACAATCAACCAACCTGACCTCATAGACATATACGGAACACTCCACCCGACAGCAGCCAAGTATACTTTCTTTTCTAAGGTACATGGATCATAGTAAAAGGGTGGCCAGAGACAGACCCTTAAAGATAAAGAAAGGAGATTTGCATTCTCTTTACTGCCTCAGTAAAGGTGGTATCAGAATAGGGATGTTCTTGGAAATATTAAAGACATCCGCAACAATTAGTTGGGATCACAAGATAGAGGTGGATAGACATAAATGTTGGTCAGTTCTTGGTTTCCTTTATTCCATTCAGTAAAAGTAAAATATACATGTGTCTGGATTTGTTTAGCTTATTCAAGGCTGTTGTAGAAAATAAATAGTGATGATTTGATCTCTTGTTCCCTGGCTCTTATTTTCCCCAGAGTAACTGAGCATCTGCCCTTTGGGAGGCTTCATGCTAGTACAGGGCCCTTTAGGCAAAGGTGTCGAAGCCCCTGTGTATAGATTTCAGACTCTAATAGCTATGAAATAAGGAGGTTGAGATACTTTCCAAGACCTCAGGACTAGTAGAAAAGGAGTGAGCACTTCAGGATTCCCTCTAGTATAAACGTCCTGAGGGAGGGCATTTTGGGGCCTTGGGAAACTTTGATCTCTTAGTGTGTACTAGGGGAATTTTAAGTTAGGAAATACAGGGTAGGGGGTGAGAAGAGCAGGTAGGGGTGAGGCTGGGTGCGGGGCAAGTCTAGACGAGGCTATGGGAGTGGTGCGCAGGGTCAGACACTCCTATCATGTGTCTTAGCATGGAAGGGCTGCACCTGGAATGGAAACCAGCTCTTCACACCGCCTCTGGGGTTGGGGGTAAACCAGAGAGAAATCCCCCCTGGGGCAGGACTGGAAGGTGTCCGGAGTTCTTGTCCCAGTGCTCTTGAACACAAGCACCAACTGTGTGGGTTATGCACATTATTCCCAGGGTTCCTGAGAAGTAGGGAGATACTCTGTGTGAGGAAGCCAGTGTTAGTAGCTTTTTGTCTTTGGCTGGGGGAGCCAGACGCCATGTCATTGAAAGCACGGTAGAATGAGGTTGTCATGAGTGTCATTTGGCAAACACCAAGTGAAGACTGGACTTTTGGCCTTGGTGATGAAAACTGGGGTAACATAGATGGAAGGAAAGTTGGGAGTGGAAACTGTCCTTGACAGCACTTCTAGGACCTTTGTGTTACATTCAACTGGGACAGTCTACCCACACGCACATTAAAAAATGTACGCCCTAATATGGGTTGAATTTAACCACCATGTCCCCCCAAAACAAGTGTTGTAAATAACGACCGATAACCATGGTTATAATGCCATTTGGAAATGTGTGTTGTTATATTAAAGAGATGGGATTGTAAGGTGTGTCTTGAGTCAACCCACCAGCTGCTCCAAGGGAGAAAAATGTGGCAGTCAGCTTCTGTGAGATTTACAGCCTTGGAAAGCCTATGGGGCAGTTCTACTCCGTCCTGTTGCATCCCTGTAAGTCAGAACCTTCTGGACAGCAGTGTTTTTTTTCTTTCCCCCGGGGAGGTATCTTAAGTCCAGTCTCTTCTGAGATATAAAGGAGGTGATTCAGCAAGCAAGTAATCAGAAGTGGGGAATGATAGTTGCTATGTCACATGTGATCTCCAAGGAATGAGGAAACAGAAGCTTAAGAAAGACAAGGACCTTCTCCAACAACAAACAAAGAGATAAAGCTTTGCCCTAGAGCCAGCACCTGAATTCAGATTTCTGGGCTCCTGAAGTGTGAGAAAACAAATTTCTATTTGTTAAAGCCATCCACTTGTGGTATTTCTGTTGTAACAGCACTAGATGACTATGAGACTCTCTAATGAGTGATAAAATGCTTTGACCTTGACTACTAATGTATATGTTGGCAGTGCAAACTCATCCAGTGGTACCACAGAAGAAAGACCTGGCAATCTGTTTCTTTAAAGTTTATAGCCAAGGAAACACTATAGGGCAGTTCTACACGGTGTTGCATTTAGTTGGAATTGAATCAACGGCAAGGAGTTAATGTAAAATATTACTTCGTTTTTCTTCCGAATCAGCACTTTTTTCTGATTTTGTTTTCTTTGTCCTAGAGTGCTGCATATTCTGACACATGGTGGAGTAAACAAAACCAAAAATCCTCTAGAACAGGGTGGTATTGTGCAGTGTGAAAATAATCATTGTTACAAGTGCCATTCTTTAAAGACCCGATATGTGCAGCCATGTTGCCAGGTGCTTCTCATGCCTTGCACACAATGCCCCTGCCCTAGAAGACAGGGCTTATCAATCCCACTTCACAGAAGAAGAACCTGGAGCTCAGAGTATTTGGTAATGTATTTGAGTTTGCAAGTCTAGTACATGAGCAAGCTAGATTAGACCCCTGGTCTGAATCCGTCTGGACCCCACACTGTTTGACCATTCCTCCCAGCCAGAGGCTTACCGTTTGTCTCTTAATTCACTGCTCTCCTCTCCACTACAAAATGTTTCTCAGGTAAGAAAATGAATAACGCTGTGCCCAGAGCATTGAGTTGGACTATATAGCCAGAGCTACGTGAATACTAAAATAAATGAGACATATGAATAAGGAAAAGATAATATTCAATGACAATACAATCATTGAAATATACAAGGCCAGATAACCTGAAAAGATTTGGGGCTCATAAATTTATCCTGGAGAGCCCCCGCATATAGAAAGTAGATCTATCAGAATCAATGTTACATGAGCCCCTGTGTGTGGCTGAAGGAGAGAAGCATGAGATCAGCCTGTTTTCCTCACAGCCCACCACCTGTGCTGGGCTTCCTGTCTTTGGCTGCAGCTTCCCCACCTCATGCCACTTCTCACTCTGGGATAGGGACCCAATCTCTACAAGATTTGCAATAGCAAAACTGCTCAAGTTTGCAAGGATGTTGCATTTCTCAGGAAGCCTTTCATCAAAAAGGGGGCAAGAAAAAGAGCCCAGTGAATGAAAACAGAGAAGAAAAACACACCAGAATTTAGGGATCACACAAAGAACGGCAGGGCCAGCTCTCAGACCTAGACAGCCCCAGGTAGTGCCCTCACTTATTCTTCAGGTTTCTCAGGGACCTGAGACGTCGGCCTACGGATACACTCCAAGCCAGTAAAGCACGGACACTCAACCTCTGATAGATATCTAAGAGATGACCCTGAATGAAGACATTTGGAGGGCCCCTGAAGAACAGTGTGGTCCCCAAGTGTCCTGGCCTTGCAATTGCCCCTGAGAGATCTTGTACAGTCCTGGCTGGATATATAGCTCATCCTGACTTCCAAAAAGAGGTCCCATGTCAGCGAAGGCCTTGATCTGAGGGGACCAGCCTTGGATTCAGCAGGGAGTGGATTTCCAGGACTGGTCATTTTCAAGATAAAGACTCTGAATTAGGGAGGAGGGAACCACCCACCCCAGACAGAGGAGGCCACACAAAATGCTCCCTGCTGTGGGCCCTGGGAGGCCCAGGGCAGAGTTGTTAGGATGAGGCGTCCCCTCAGTTCTGCCTGGAGGGTATTAGGTCTTGTGGACATCCCCCAGGTCCATAGAGGGAGGAGACTCAGACCCTCAAAGGCAGCAAAGTGAAGACCCCGAGTGTTATGAGTGGGAACCCCATCAACAGAAGGAGCAGAAGAGAGCATTACCTCTGTTCTTAGTCTTGGGAAGCCACTGGGAGAGCTCTCTGACAGAGGTACCCATAGTTTCTTCCTGAGTGGTCTCAGGCAGGAAGGGTCTGGTCTAAAGGGGCAGCCCCCATTTCTACGGAGGGAGGAGTCTTGCCCCTAAATGGAGTTAGGTGTGGACCTTGAGTGTTTATGGGGTGACCTACCGCCTAAAAAGGATCTGCCAGGCGCAGTGAAACAGCTTGCAATCCTGTGAGGCCCCAGGCAAGTGTATGGTGCGGCACGCCCTGACCTGTCCATCTAGGTATTGGCGTGGTGAGAATCTTGTTCTGAGCCTGTGAGTCAGGTTTTCATACGCGGGACTCCCAGGCTCTGATAGGTATCAATATGAGGACCCTGCGTGGGCACTAAGGGACCACTCACTCCAGAACACTGGAGTCCCAACAAGGATCCTGCCCTTGCTGTCGGCCCTCGGAGGCCCCCCTGCCCCTGTATTAGGGCCTTGATTCTTGGAAGCTCTCGGTACAACCCCGTACGGATGTGACGTGTCCTGGCTTCCATCTAGGAAGTGCTGGGAATGTGCAGCTTCTGGTTTGGGTGGCTGGGAGCTCTCCTCAGCAGAGGAGGGGGGAGTCTGAGGACTGATCAGAACTCAAGGTGACACCCTGAATGTGGACTATGGTGACCAATTAACCCCAGAAAAGCAGGGTCCTAAGAGCGCCGCCCTACTGTTGGCCCTCGGAGGCCCCCCCATAGCCTTGGCCGGAAGTGACGGCCGGGCATGCGCTGACTTCCATCTAGGAAGTGCCTGGAAGGCGAGGCCTCTGGTCTGACCGGGTTGAGACTTTCATGGTCGGAGGACGGTGGAGTCTCGGGACTGTTTAGGAGTCCAGGTGAGGACCCTGAATGTGGACTGTGGTGACCAGTTAACCCCAGAAAAGTGGGGTACTAAGATCGCTGCCCTTACTGTTGGCCCTCAGAGACCCCCCCACGAACGACCTTGGCCCTCGGAGCCCACACCCCAAACCCTTGGGCGGAAGTGAGGGGCGGGCATGTGCCGACTTCCATCTAGGAAGTGCCAGGAAGGCGAGCCCTCTGGTCTGACCCGGCTGAGACTTTCGTCATAGGAGGAGGATGGAGTCTTGGGACTGGTCAGGAGTCCAGGTGAGGACCCTGAATGTGGACTAAGGAGATACCTAATGCAGAACAGAGGAGGTCCCACAATGTCCCGCCCCTACCGCCACTCTCAAGGCCAGCAGGCTTGACTTCTACCTGTAAAGTCTACGGATGGGCGGGCTTTGGTCCATGAAAGCACCCGAGTTCCGAAGAGGGAGGAGACCTAGACCCTAAATGCAGATGAGGCGAAGACCCTTAGTGCTAATGAAGAGGGTTCCCCTTAAAAGAGGGGCCACCCACAGCCCAATCTTGCTGTCAGCTCTGGGAGCCCCCGGGCAGGGGTAGCCAGATGTGCAGCACCCCGACTTCCCTCTGTGGAGGTGAGGGCATTAGTCTGAGCCATCAATCCTGCCGCTGCTTTTGGGCGGACTCAAGTTAGTAGACGGAGGAATTCCTACACAGGAATAAGTTTAGAAGCCTGAGTGAGGAATGAAGGGGTCACCAATTGAGAACTCTGTGGTCCCGTAACCCCTGCCGCCCTGGCCAGTCCTAGGATTGCGAAAAAAGTGTGCAGAAGAAGTGGCTCACTATGACTTTCAATTCTGAGTCTCAGGAAGATGTGATCTTTGAGGGATGTGGCCTCATGACAGTAGAGGGTGGAGGCCCAGGAATGGTGCAGAGTGAAGGCAAGATAAGGTTGAGATACTAGGACCACTCAACCCAAAATGGGGAGGATTGCAGTGGGCTCTGCTAATGCTATTAGCCCTGGAAGCCCAGGACAAATATGGCAAGTTCCAGGGACTCTGGAATCCTGCCTGGAGTGTCTGAGGGAGAGAAGCACCTTTGTTTAAGCCCCAATTCAGGAGATAGAGGGATCCTAAATACTGGTGAGAGTCAAAGTAAAAATTCCTTAGAAGGCAATAGGAAATTAACTTCTCTTCTTCCCTCACCCAAGAAGAGATGAGGATTCAGAAAAGCCTCCTACTGCTATTGGCCCAAGGGAGCCACGGTCAGAGGTGTCAGGCTGAGGTGCCTCTGGTTTGTTCCTAGGGACAGATGGTCTCAGAGACATGAAGTTCTTGGACTAACGGAGAGACTTATTCAGGAGAGGAAACCCTGGTAGCGTAATGGTTAAGTACTATGGCTGCTAACGGAAAGATCAGCAGTTCAAATGCACCAGGCGCTTCTTGGAAACTCCATGGAGCAGTTCTACTCTGTCCGATAGAGTTGCTATGAGTCGGAATCGACTCTACGGTAACAGGTACCAATGGGGTATTCTGCAGAGGCAGGAGACATGGTCTCTATTAGGAATCAAGGTGAGGATACTGAGTTCTGACGAGGTGACTCCTCCCAGAAGAAATGGGGAAACATAAGGCCCCAACACTGCGTTCGGACCTGGAGGACCTGTGGATGGTAACTTAGTGAGTTGCACTCACTACCTCCCAGGGCATTTCGGGAAGGTGTGGGACGTGGTACAAGGGGACAGCCATGGTGAAGACGCTGGTGGAGGTCTGAGGCCTCCAGGGAACCCCAGACAGAATAGGCCCTGATGCGCTTTCATCACTGAGATACCCTGCCAGGAGTGGTGGCTGAGCTGCTCCTTACGTTTCTGCTTGTGGGGCCCAGAGGGAGTTGAGATTTCAGAGTCAGAGTAGTAGAGGGGAGGTGCTATAGCTCTGCCAGCAGTTGATATCATGGCCCGAGGAGTGAAATTAGAAGAATCCCCAATAACCCAGTACAGAGAGTCCCTAGTGTCAGCTCCTGCTGTCACCACAGTAAGCCCCAAGCAGGGCTGACAATCTACAACTTAATCCTTCCTCTAATTTCCTCTACAGGGTCCTGACCAGGACAACAGAAGCCTTGTGAGGTTCTAGAGCAGTGTCCTCAAGAATCCTGCAGAGGCGTCAGTTGTGAAAGCCAAGGAGGCATCTCCCCACTACAGGGGCACACATTCTCTCAGCCTCCCTCCTCTTGTGGGTTCGCATCACCTCCCCTCTTTCTGCACTCCTGCCTGCTATCCTTGAGCAGAGTCATCATGCCTCGTGGTCATAAGAGTAAGCTTCGTGCCCGTGAGAAACGTCACCAGGCCCATGGTGACACCCACAGTGTCCAGGGTGCTCAGGCCACTGCAGCAGAAGAGGAAGGGTGCCCCTCCTCTTCCTCTCCTCCTTTTGGGGGGCCTCCCCAGAGCTCCCCTGCTGCTTGCACTCCCCAGGGGTCTCAGGGAGCCCCATCCACCACCACTGCTGCAGGTGCTTCGGGCAGAAGAGCTCCTAGAGGGGCCAATGGCCAAGGTGAGGGAGGTCCAAGTTCCTCTTCTGCCCGAGCCCCCAGTGAAAGGTCACATAGTGACCCTCTAACCAGGAGGGTGACCATGTTGTTGCAGTTCCTGCTGTCCAAGTATGAAATGCAAGAGTGCATTACCAAGGGAAAAATGATCAAGATCATCAACAAAAGGTACAAGGAGCACTTCCCTGAGATCCTGAGGGGAGCCTCTGAGCGCATAGAGGTGTTCTTTGGCCTTGACGTGAAGGAAATCGATTCCAAAGGTCAATCCTATACCCTTGTCAGCAAATTGGAGATCACCGAGGAAGAGAATCTGAGTGGTGGCAAGGGGTTTCCCAAGACCGGGCTTCTGATGCCTCTCCTGGCCATGATCTCCATGAATGGCAACCGGGCCACCGAGGAGGAGATGTGGGAATTCTTGAATGTGTTTGGGATGTACGATGGGAAGACGCACTTCATCTTTGGGGAGCCCCGGAAGCTCATCACCAAAGATTTGGTGCAGGCAAAGTACCTGGAGTACCGGCAGGTGCCCAACAGTGATCCTCCACGCTACGAATTCCTGTGGGGTCCCAGAGCCCAAGCTGAAGGCAGCAAGACAAAAGTCCTGGAGTTTTTGGCCAAGGTCAAGGATATCAACTCCGGTGTCTTCCAAGCCTTGTATAAAGAAACTTGTAGAGATGAGGAAGAGAGAGCCACAGGCAGAGAATGGGCCGGGGCTTGTCCTCATGCCAGGGCCAGGGCTAGTGTCAGGGCGAGTCCAGCTGGTTCTCCCATCCCTGGTGACGTCTGATGCAGATTCTTCACTTTGTTGTTGAAAATGGCTGGTTAACTTTCTAAGTAGTGGAGGCAACATGGGGCTGGAGGGAGCACATGTATGTCATCTTGTATTCCCGTTACACTTGAGTGACTTGTAGATTTAGCTCGTTTTTTATATTTTTCAAATGTTCTTTTTAACTGAAGGATCGTTAAGATTTAGAATCTAAATTCACCCTCATGCGTTTATTGTTGTTTTTCAGATTTAGGGGTAATAGTTTTGTATTATGTAAAACAAATTGAAAATCTTGAATCATTTCTTATGAATCCAGAACTAGTTAACGTGGTATCGGAATAAGGATGTTCTTGGAAATATTAAAGATATCCACAAGAGTTAGTTGGGATCAAAAGGTAGAGGTGGAAAACCACAAAATTTGGTCAGTTCTTTGTTTCCCCATTTGGTAAAAGTAGAATATTCATGTGCCTGGATTTGTTTGGCTTATTTAAGGATGTGGGAGAAAATAAATTGTGATGATTTGAGCTCCAGTTCCCTGCCTCTTATTTTCCCCAAGCAGTAACTGAGCATCTGCCCTTTGGAAGGCTCCATGCTAGTACTGGGGCCCTTTAAGCAAAGGTGTCGAAGCCCGTGTATAGATTTTAGAGTCTTAACAGCAGCTATGAATAAGGAGGAAGTTGAGATACTCTCCAAGGACCTCAGGACTAGTAGAAAAGGAGTGAGTACTTCAAGGTTCCCTCTAGTGTAAATGCCCTGAGGGAGGGCATTTGGGGATATTGGGAAACTTTGATCTCTCAGTGGGAGTGGGGGAAATTTTAAGTTAGAAAGCATAGACTAGGGAAGGGTAGGGGGTGAGAAGAGCAGGTAGGGGTGAGGCTGGGAGTGGGGGCGAGTCCAGATGAGGCTGAGGGAGGGGTGTGCAGAGTCAGACATTCCCATCATGTGTCTCAGTGTGGAATGGCTGCGCCTGGAATGGCAACCAGCTCTTCACACTGCCTCTGGAACTGGGGGTAAACCAGAGAGAAATGCCCCCTGGGGCACTCCGGAAGGTGTCTTGTGTTCTTGTCCCAGTGCTCTTGAACACAAGTGCTGACTGTGTGTGTCATGTACATCATTTCCAATGTTTCTGAGAAATAGGGAGATACTCCATGTAAGGAAGCCAGTGTTAGTAGCTTTTTGCCTTTGGCTGGGGGAGCCAGAGGCCATGTCATTGAAAGGACGGTAGAATGAGGTTGTCAAGAGTGTCATTTGGCAAATACCAAGTGAAGACTGGACTTTTGGCCATGGTGATGAAAATTGGAGTGACATAGATGGAAGGACAGTTGGGAGGGGAAATTGTTTGTCCTTGACAGCACTTCTAAGAGCTTTGTGTTCATTAAACGGGAACAGTCTACCCACATGCACGTTAAAAAATTTACTCCCTACTATGGATTGAATTTAACCACCATGTGCCCCCAAAACAGGTGATGTAAATAATGACCCAATAACCATTGTTATAATGCCATTTGGGAATATGTTGTTATGTTAAAGAGGATTGTAAGGTGTGTCTTTAGTCAACCAACACTTTCTCCAAAGGAGAAAGATGTGGCAGTCAGCTTCTATAAAGATTTACAGCCTCGGAAACCCTATGGGGCAATTCTGCTGTGTCCTGTTGCGTCCCTGTGAGTCAGAATCTTCAGGACAGCAGTGTTTTGTTTTTTTCCGGGTGGTGTCTTAAGTCCAGTATAGTTTGAGATATAAAGGAGGTGATTTGGCAAGCAAGTAATTGCAAGTGGGAAATGATAGTTGCCAGGCCCCATGAGATCTCCAAGGAAAGAAGAAACAGAGCTTAAGAAAGACAAGGACCTTCCCCCACAGCAAACAAAGCTTTCCCGCACCTGAATTCAGATTTCTAGGCTCCTAAACTGTAAGAAAATAAATTTCTATTTGCTGAAGCCTTCAACTTGTTGTATGTCTGTTATAACAGCACTAGATAACTATGATACTCTCTAATAACTGATAAAATGCTTTGACCTGGACTACTAACATGGATGTTGGCAGTGAAGACCCATCCAGTGGCACCGCAGAAGAAAGACCTGGCAATCTTTTTGAAAATTTATAGCCAAGGAAACCCTATAGGGCAGTTCTACATGGGGTTGCATTTAGTTGGAATTGACTCGACATTAGGAAGTTATTGTAAAATATTACTTAGTTTTTCTTTCTAAGTAGTATTCTCATTTGGTTTTCTTTGTCCTAGAGCGTTGCATATTCTTACAAAACCTGGAGAAAACAAAAAAAAATTCTCAGATGGGCAGGTGGTATTGTGTGGTGTCAAAATAATCGTAGTAACAAGTGCCATTCTTTAAAGACCTGATGTGCACAGTCACGTCGCCAGGTGGTTCTCATGCCTTGCACACAGTGCCCCTGCCCTAGAAGACAGGGCTTATCAATCCCACTTCACAGAAGAAGAACCTGGAGCTCAGAGTATTTGGTAATGTATTTGAGTTTGCAAGTCTAGTACATGAGCAAGCTAGATTAGACCCCTGGTCTGAATCCGTCCGGAGCCCACACTGTTTGACCATTCCTCCCAGCCAGAGGCTTACCATTTGTCTCTTAATTTACTGTTCTTCTCTCCACTGCAAAATGTTTCTCAGGTAAGAAAATGAATAACCCTGTGCCCAGAGCATTGAGTTGGACTGTATAGACAGAGCTATGTGAATACTAGAATAAGTGAGACATACGAGTAAGGGAAAGGAAAAGATAATACTCAGTGACAATACAAACACTTATATATACAAGGCCAGATAACCTGAAGAGATTTGGGGCTCATAAAATCATCCTGGAGAGGCCCTGCATGTAGAAACTAGATCTATCAGAACAAACATTACAAGAGCCTGTGTGTGTCGCCGAAGGAAAGCATGAGATCAGCCTGGTTTTCTGACAGCCCACTGCCTGCGTTGGGCTTCTTGTCTTTGGCTGCAGCTTCCCCACATCATGGCTCTCCTCACCCTTGGGCAGGGAACCAATCTCTGCAAGATTTCCAATAGCAAATTTCCTTGAGTTTGCAAGGATGTTGCATTTCTCAGGAAGCCTTTAATCAAAGCGGAGCCAAGAAGAGGACCCCAGTGAATGAAAACAGAGGAAAAACACACCAGAATTTAGGGATTACGCAAAGAACTGCAGGGCTTGCACTCAGACCTCCTAGAGAGCCCCAGGTAGTGCCCTCACTTATTTTCCAGGTTTCTCAGGGACCTGAGATGGTGGCCTAAGGACATCCACCAAGTCGGCAAAGCAAGGACACTCAGCCTCTGATAGATATGTACGTGATGACCCTAAATGAAGATGAAGATGATGGGCGGCTCCTCGAGAAGAGTGACGTCCCCTATTGTCCTGGCGTTGCAGTTGGCCCTGAGAGATCTTGAACATTCCTGGCTAGATATGACTCATCCTGACGTCCAAATCCGAGGTCCCAGGTCAGTGAAGACCTTGATATGAGGGGAGCAGCCTGGGATTCAGCAGGGAGTGGATTTTCAGGACTGGTCAGGTTTAAGATGAAGACTGAATGAGGAAGGAGGGAACCACCCAACCCAGATGGAGGAGTTCACACAAAATGCCCCCTCTGTCAGCCCAGGGAGGCCCAGGACAGAGTTGTCAGGATGAGGAGTCTCCTCAATTCTGCCTGGAGGGTATCAGGTCTTGTGGGCATACCCCAGGTCCAGAGAGGGAAGAGACTCAGGCCGTCAAAGGAGGCAAGGTGAGGATCCTGAGTGTTATGAGTGGGAACCCCATCAACAGAAGGAGCAGAAGAGAGCACTGCCTCTGTTCTTAATCCTGGGAAGCCTCTGAGAGAGTTCTCTCAAAGAGGTGCCCATCATTTCTTCCTAAATGGTCTCAGGGTAGAAGGGTGTGGTCTAAAGGGGCACCCACAGTTCTGCAGAGGGAGGAGTCTTGTCCCTAACTGGAGTTAGATGTGGACCCTGAGTGTTTATGGGGTGACCTACCGCCTAAAAAGATCTCCCAGGAGCAGTGAAACAGCCTGCAATCCTGTGAGGTCCCAGGCAAGTGTACGGTGCAGCACATCATGACCTGTCCCTCTAGGGTCTCGTCATGGAGAGAATCCTTTTCCAAGCCTTTGAGTCAGGTCTTCATAAGCGGGTCTCCCAGGCTGTGATAGGTATCAAGGTGAGAACCCTGCGTGAGCACTAAAGGGACCACTCACTCCAGAAAACTGGAGTCCCAAGAGTCCTGCCCTTGTTGTCGGCCCTCAGGGTCCCTGGCCCCTACCACAAATGTCTTAAATCTTGGAGGCCGTCCCTACAGCCTTGTACAGATGTGACATGTCCTAGCTTCCATCTAGGAAGTACTGGGAAGGTGTAGCTTCTGGTTTGGGGTGCTGTGAGATCTCCTCAGCAGAGGAGGGGGGAGTCTCAGGACTAATCAGGAGTCAAGGTGAGGACCCTGAATGTGGACTGTAGTGACCAATTAACCCCAGAAAAGCAGGGTCCTAAGAGCGCTGCCTCTGCTATTGGCCCTCAGAAACTCCCCCCTATGGCCTTGGTCCTCGGAGGCCCCCCTATAGCCTTGGCCAGATGCGACGGGTGGGCACTGACTTCCATCTAGAAAGTGCCAGGAAGGCGAGGCCTCTGGTCTGACGGGGTTGAGACTTTCATCATCGGAGGATGGTGGAGTCTCAGGACTGGTCAGGAGTCCAGGTGAGTACCCTTAATGTGGACTAAGGGGACACCTAACCCAGAACAGAAGAGATCCCACAAAGTCCCGCCCCTACCGCCAGCCTCAAGACCACCAGGCTGACTTCGGCCTGTAAAGTCTCAGGATGAGAGGACGTTGGTCCAAGAAAGCACCTGAGTTCTGAAGAGGGGGGAGACTGAGACCGTAACTGCAAGTGAGGGGAGGACCCTTAGTGCTAAAGAGGAGGGTTCCCTTTAAAAGAGGGGCTTTCCACAGGCGAAGCTTGCTGTCATCTCTGGGAGCCCCCACGGAGGGGTAGCTAGATGTGCAGCACCCCGACTACCCTCTGTGGAGGTGAGGGCCTTAGTTTGAGCCATCAACCCTATCGCTGTCTCCGGGCGGACTTAAGTTAGTAGAGGGAGGAATCCCTTCCCGGAAGCAAGGTCAGAAGCCTGAGTGAGGATTGAAGGGGTCACCAATTCAGAACTCGGGGTCAGCTGACTCCCTGCCATGCTGGCCAGCCCTAGGATTCCCGAAACAGCCTGCAAAGGATATGGGTCACTCTGACTTCCAACTCTGAGGTCTCAGGAAGGTGTGGTCTTTGGTCTGAGAGGTATGGCCTCAGGTCAGCAGAGGGTAGGGGTCCCAAGAATGGTGCAAAGTCAAGGGGAAGACATGTTGAGGTACTAGGGACCACTCGACCCAAGATAGGGAGGGCTACACTGAGCCCTGCTAATGCCATGACCCTCCGGAGCCCAGGAGAAATCTGACAAGCTCAGGTGACCCTTGACTCCCGCCTGGAGGGTCTCAGGGAAATGAGGGACTAAGATTAAGCCCCAATTCAGCAGAGAGAGAAATCCCAGGACCTGGTGGAAGTCAAGGTAAAAATTCTTCAAGAGGAAAGATGGAATTAACCCCGCAGCAAACAAGAAGAGAGGAGGCTGTACAACGTCCCCCCTCTACTATTGGACCTGTAAAGCCAAGGTCAGAGATATCACACTGAGGTGCCCCCTCATTTTCTCCTGAGGGTGGGTCATCTCAATGCCATGAAGTCCTTGGGCTAATGGGGAGGCCTACTCAGCAGAGGCAGGAGACTTGTTCCCTAAGAGGAATCAAGGTAAGGACACCGAGTTATGACGAGGTGACTCCTCCCAGAAGTAAGGGGGAACCATAAAGCCCCACCCCTACTCTCAAACCTGGGGACCCGGCATGCTGACTTAGTGAGTTGCAGTTACTTCTTCCAGGGCATCTCAGGGAGGTGAGAGATCTGGTCAAAGTGGGCACCCAAGATGAGGACCCTTGTGGAAGACTGAGGCCTCCAAGGAAACCCAGACAAAACGGGCCCCATTGTGCTGTCAACACTGAGACACCCTGCCGGGAGTGGTGGCTGAGCTACTCCTTCAGTTCCTCCTTCTGGATCCCAGAAGGATTTGAGGTGTCAAGTTCAGAGTAGCAGAGGGGAGTGGCTGTGGCCCTACCTGCAGTTGATATGATGGCCCTGAAGGTGCACTGAGAAGAAGCCCCAACTAACCCAGTACAGAGAGTCCCTAGTGCCAGCCCCTGCTGTCACCCCAGTAAGCCCCAAGCAGGGCTAGCAATCTGCAACCTAATCCTCCCTCTAATTTCCTCTACAGGGTCCTCACCAGGAAAAGAGGAGCCTTGTGGGGTCCTAGAGCAGTGCCATCAAAGAATCCTGCAAAGGCAGCCTTCGTTAAAGCCAAGGAGGAATCTCTCTGCTGCAAGGCCATGCACCCTCTCCACCACTTCTGAAAAATCAGCCATTGGAAACGCTATGGAGCACAGTTGTTCTCTGGCACACATGGGGAAACCATGAGTTAGAATCAACTCAACAGTAACTGGTAAGGTTGTGAACTGCCTTAGTTTCTTTTAGCAGCCACATCCCTCTCTTATACCCATCACTTCACCTCTCCTTTGAGTTTCAGAGGAAGAGATGTCCAGGAACCCTTCTGGCTCCTGAAAATTCTTGGTCTTATGAACTCGTCTTGCCTTTCAGAAGTTTATCTTGCTTTCTTCATCAGCAACTTTCCCTTTTCAGTAAATATGCTAAAATATCATGAGATCTATCTGGTGCATTTTTTTCACCTGTGCATAAATGGCCACACTGATTACCCTCCCTGTTGTCCAAGCCATGGGAAGTCCCTTCCAATACTGACCCTGGGCTTGGCCATAGTGCTTGCTTTGTTCAATGGGATAATAACAAATGTGACACAAGTTGAGACTTGAAAAGGGATACCTTGTGACCACCACCGTGTGAAAAAATGCAGGTTAGCCTCCTGGATGGTGAGAGCTAAATGGCCTAGATACCTCCTTTGCCAACAAGAGACATGTGGGTGAGGCCACGGGTCATCATCTGGCCACAAACTCAGGAGTGAACCCAGACAACACTACATGGTGCAGAGATGTGCCATCCCAACTGAAACAACAGACTCATGAACAAGTTAATGGCTGTTGTTTGGAGCCACTAAATTTTGGCATGGTTTGTTATATGACATAAATCTTTACTTAACTATATAACCTTTCCAGCTACGGCTTTAATTATTTTCTTTCATTCATTGCCAAATTGTTTATTTCCTACCAAAT
Organism: Elephas maximus indicus; assembly: GCF_024166365.1. NCBI lineage: Eukaryota > Metazoa > Chordata > Mammalia > Proboscidea > Elephantidae > Elephas > Elephas maximus. The sequence goes on from NC_064846.1 coordinate 139,607,405, forward strand.
ACTCACTTATCTAACATATAATTATACAAGCATACTACGTGTTAGGGACTGTGTTAACCAATAATGTATAGAATAGGAAGCAATAACTGACAGGGAACTATCTTCATGGAACAAAGAAAATGATGAGAGCTAAAATTGACTATTTTCTGTGTATCATCTATCATGTTAATCTTTTAGCATACATTAGTTCATGCACGAATTTTATTATTGACCTCATTTTACAGCTGCCGAAATGGAGGTTCAGAGAATGTTAAGATATTTGCTTTAAGACACAGTAAGCGATGGAATTCAGATCTTTCTTGGGCAGTTGTACTCTGAACCATTATGCTTTAAGAACAGATATAAAGAAACCTAGGAATTGGGTCTTAGCTCAACTAGACAGTAACTTCTGAGTGAAGAAAGAGGATGCAAATCTTTTGTTATCTTTAAGTGTCTGTCTTGCTACCCTTTTACTATGATCCAAATCAAAGAGTCTTTAACCTGAGCCCAGTTCCTCACCACTTACACTTTGCTTACTATCTTGTTCATTAGTATCTGTCCTCCTCTATGGGGAAACTAAGTTCTTTTTTTTTTTAATTGTACTTTTATATATATATAATTTTTATTGTGCTTTAAGCGAAAGTTTACAAATCAAGTCAGTCTCTCACATAAAAACTTATATACACCTTGATACATACTCCCAATTACTCTCCCCCTAATGAGACAGCCCACTTTCTCCCTCCACTCTCTCTTTTCATGTTCATTTCGCCAGCTTCTAACCCCCTCTACCCTCTCGTCTCCCCTTCAGGCAGGAGATGCCAACATAGTCTCAAGTGTCTACCTGATCCAAGAAGCTCACTCCTCACCAGCATCCCTCTCCAACCCATTGTCCAGTCCAATCCATGTGTGAAGAGTTGGCTTCGGGAATGGTTCCTGTCCTGGGCCAACAGAAGGTCTGGGGGACATGACCACCGGGGTCCTTCCAGTCTCAGTCAGACCATTAAGTCTGGTCTTTTTATGAGAATTTGGGGTCTGCATCCCACTGCTCTCCTGCTCCCTCAGGGGTTCTCTGTTGTGTTCCCTGTCAGGACAATCATTGGTTGTAGCTGGGCACCATCTAGTTCTTCTGGTCTCAGGATGATGTAGTCGCTGGTTCATGTGTCCCTTTCTGTCTGTTGGGCTCGTGATTACCTTGTGTCCTTGGTGTTCTTTATTCTCCTTTGATCCAGGTGGGTTGAGACCAATTGATGCATCTTAGATGGCTGCTTGCTAGCGTTTAAGACCCCAGATGCCACTCTTCAAAGCGGGATGCAGAATGTTTTCTTAGTAGATTTTATTATGCCAATTGACATAGATGTCCCCTGAAATCATGGTCCCCAAACTCCTGCCTCTGCTACACTGGCTTTCGAAGCATTCAGTTTATTCAGGAAACTTCTTTGCTTTTGGTTTAGTCCAGTTGTGCTGACCTCCCCCGTATTGTGTGTTGTCTTTCCCTTCACTTAAAGTAGTTCTTCTCTACCAACTAATTAGTGAATACCCCATTCCCACCCTCCCTCCTCTCGCAACCACAAAAGAATGTTTTCTTCTCAGTTTAAACTATTTCTCAAGTTCTTATAATAGTGGTCTTACACAATTTTTGTCCTTTTGCAACTGACTAATTTCACTCAGCGTAATGCCTTCCAGGTTCCTCCATGTTATGAAATTTTTCACAGATTCCTCACTGCTCTTTATCAATGCATAGTATTCCATTGTGTGAATATACCCTAATTTATTTATCCATTCCTCCCGTTGATGGGCACCTTGGTTGCTTCCATCTTTTTGCTATCGTAAACAGTGCTGCAATGAACTTGGGTGTGCATATATCTGTTCGTGTAAAGGCTCTTATTTCTTTAGGATATATTCCGAAGAGTGGGATTGCTGGTTCGTATGGTAGTTCTTTTTCTAGCCTTTTTAAGGAAGCACCAAACAGATTTCCAAAGTGGTTGTTAATTGTACTTTAGATGAAGGTTTTCAGAGCAAACAAGTTTCTTATTAAACAATACAGATATAGTTTTGTGACATTGGTTGCCAACCCCACGATATGTTAACACTTTCCCCTTCTCGACCTTGGTTTCCCTATTACCAGCTTTCCTGTCCTCTCCTGACTTCTCATCCTCACCACTGGGCTGGTGTGCCCATTTAGACTTGTTTCGTTTTATGGGCCTGCCTAATCTTTTGGCTGAACCTCAGCAGTGACTTCAGCATTGAGCCGTAAGGGTGTCCAGGGGCCATATTCTCGGGGTTTCTGCAGTCTCTGTCAGATACTAAGTCTGCTCCTTTTTTTTTATTGTGAGTTAGAATTTTGTTCTACGTTTTTATCCATCTCTGTCCAGGATCCTCTATTGTGATCCCTATCAGAGCAGTCAGTGGTGGTAGCCATGTTCCATTTAGTTGTGCTGGATTCAGTCTGATAGAGGCTGTGGTACTTATGGTCGATTAGTCCTTTGGACTAATCTCTCCCTTGTGCCTTTGGTTTTCTTCATTTTCCCTTGCTCCAGATGAGTTGGGAGCAGTGGAGGATCTTAGATGGCCACTCACAATTTTTAAGACCCCAGATGCTACTCACTGTTGTAGAATGTAGAACGTTTTCTTTATAAAGTATGTTATGCCAATTGAGCTAAATGTACCCCAATACCATGGCCCCATAGCCCTCAGCTCAGTAATTTGGTCCCTCATGGACTTTGGATGTATCTATGGAGCTTTCATGACCTTTTAACTGAACGAGTGTTCTTGTCCACTCCTATTAGCCGAACGAAATAGGATGGACGCCACACCACCAGTTGCAAGGGAAACAGAAAGTAGAAATTTTTGTCTGCACAGACAAGAAGCAAAGTGGGGTATAGCAACCATAAGGCCAGGTGCTTCCTGTCTCAGGGAGTTGGGGAGCTTTTTATTTCTAATGGCGTCTGCGGGTTGGATTTGGTGCCCTGAACTCTCTGCCCTTAGCCCTCCCATGTCCACATTTGGAGGTCCGGATGTTGAATCATGTCAGTGATGTTCAGGTCCAAGGACAGACTGAGGACACAGCTCTTCAGGTCCTGCGCATGCGCCAAAATCTTGGTTCGCGCATGCACAGGATTCTGACGCCAAATTCAAACTGTTGTTAGGGCCGCAGCCTGGTCCGGCAAACTGCAGTTAGAAGCTGTGGCTTGGCGGGCTGCGAGGGGGGCGGGGAACTGCGGCGGAGTGGGGGAATGTCTCTGCAGAGGTTTCAATCCCCCCCTCTAACAGATTCCTTTAAATCTTATAAGGGGTTTAGGGCTGAAGGTCTCATCTTCTGTAGCTTCTTCCTGCTGGCTAGGGGCGCTGGCATAGAACAGGGCTCTAGCTGGAACCTGCTCGGGGAAGATGGTGTGGAACTTTTGAAGCCTGGAAGACACAAGCTTTACTAAAAGGTTAAACAAACAAGGCCTGAATACAAGCAGCAGGACCACCATGGCCAAGGATCTTAGAAGGGGAAGACACCATGTAAAGTTCGGGATTGCCGCCTTTACTATATCTCAGATAGTTTGTGAAGTTGGGCCCTGGATGAACTTGTGTAGCCATTTATTTTGGAGGGGCTCGAGTCCTCAACAGGGGGCCAGAAGCCCTATTACTGCACCGGCCCCAGTTAGGATTAAACCCAGCGCCCTCTTTAGTCTACAACCTGAGGCTCGCCTGGAGGCCCAGTACATGCAGACACTGGTGCCTGAGAGAAACAAAAGTCCTAGGGAACACTGACCGGTGGTTGTGACAGGGCCGATGTAAGAAGCTGTCCATCCACAGCCAGGACAACAACAAGTCGGCCTGCGGTCACCCAGGCAACAGCCAGACCCACACACACAGACACATTCACCAGGGGCACACAAAGATTCAGTGATGGCACAGCCGCCGAGGGTGGCACCAGCTCATTCCAGCCAACTGCACCTCCACAAGCTCTGAGCCAGGGGACCATGAAGCCCTGGTCGGTACACTTGGCATTCGGGGCTTTGGTATTTTTCTCTTGTGGCGTTGTAAATGTGTTTCGGAGGTAAATGAGTGTGTCCGGGGCTGTAGGCCCCATGTGCTTGGGCAAGCAGTAGTCAAGGAGCAAATAAAAAGTTCTTGGGAAATTCTGGGTTCTCTTCTCTCACTAGGTATCTCCATGTAATACACTTGGTTGGTCAGATTAGTCTGGAGAGAAGTTGTCTCATTCCAATTGCCTGGGTTTCAGCAGTGGAGTCAGTGAGACCCTGCACAGTCTGTTGGACAAAGTCCCTATTGTAATTAATGGAAGAAGGGCCCCGGGGAAGATCCATCGCATGAGGAATCTAGTGGTGTTTTTAGTAGGTGGGGGCACCTGCACCGGGACTGCCTCTACATTGTCTTTAGTTCTGGTGGAGGGGTGAAGCGAACCCAGTGATCTTTTAAGTGGAGAGCATTTGAGGTGTTAATGAGATAATTATCCTGCCCTTCTGGGGACCCCATTTTTCTTCTAAGGAGACACAGGAAATAAACAAGCAGGATATAAGGCTGCATACCGGTGGCAAACTTGAACAGAGTCATGAATAACAACCTGCACAATTGCCAGGAGACGACAGTCAGCTGGCACAATTGTCTATCACTTTACATCCTCTGAAGCCTGAGGTTTTCAGTTATTACTGTCTTGTCAACTCTTACTGTTCTGCAGGTCTTGTTGGTCAGTATCGTGAGTAGCAGGCAGCTAGAGGCGAGAGTTGTGGATCTACTCTCCCTTTTTGGCGATCTTGATTGTAGTGCCGGGGGTTTGTCCTCCTGCCGAGTCTGTAGTGCTCCAAGAAGATCTTGTCTTTTCTTTTTTTGTAAGTAGTGGTCTTTAATATTGAGAGTGACCATACAGAGTGACAAGTGGTGCAGAGCCAGCTGCTCACAAAACTCTAAAACCTGATCCAGTAGCAGAATAAACCAATATATTTACATTTAGGTTTTTCCTAGAAACCCAGGACAGTCCAGTCTGGAGCCATCCCTCCCTTTCTTCTCTACCTTTCTACTTCCTTCTCACCTTTTTGTTTTCTCTTTGTTCTTCTTGCTCTCTACCTTTTTACTCCTCCAAGCTTCATCAGTTGTTTTTTCCCTGTCTGGCCCCTATTTTTGCAACTATAAAGGTCTTCTGTAGCTCCTGGCAAGCTAGAATCAGTCACTACTACTGCGGTCACCATTCTCGCTGCTTGCTTGGCCTATAAGTCGGCCCTTTGGTGGCCTTGGGCCACTACTCTATCTTCCTGTTGATGTCCTTTGCAGTGTACCACAGCCAGAGTGGCGGGGAGTGACACCACCTCAAGGAGTTGTAAAATCTGTTGGGTGTGTTTGATTTCTTTACTGACCCAATTTAAAAGCTCTCTTTGCTTCCACAAAATCCCATATACCCGTAAAACTGACAACACATACTCTAGATCTATACAAACGGTCACTGTTTTTGACCTGGCCAGCCGGGAGGCCTGGAACACTGCAACCAGCTTAGCTTTTTGGGCTGAGGTTCCATTTGGGAGAGCGTTTGCATCCAGGGCCTCGGTGTGGCTGACAACTGCATGGCCCACTCTCCTTTGGCCACCCTCAATGAAGCTACTCCCACCTATGAAGATCTCTAAACTGGCATCTCTTAGAGGTTGATTTTGTGGGTCACGGTGGACAGAGTCTCTCAGGAACAGAGTGGGAAGAGGGGTGGCTGAATCTGGAGCCACAAGGGATTGGACTGATGCACAGGGATTACTGACTAGAGAGGCCTGGTATTGAGTTACTTGGTACTCACTCTCAGGACACTGTCCCTGTCAGTGGCCATCCTGCTCACAATATGCACACTGGTTCTCTCCAGCGGGGGTCAGGGTCAGGGCTTGCTAAGGTGTTTTTCTTCTAGGGGGTCTATACCGTTTCTGTAATGTTGCTGCTGTTGCCAGTTGGGCAACCCGGCACTTCCTGCCTTTGTCTTCTTCTCTGTTGTTATAGACCTTGAAAGCCAACTCGAGTAGGTGTTCGATACTCATAGTTACTCTTTCCTCTATTTTGTGAAGTTGGTTCCCAACATCCGGGGCACACTGTCTTATAAAAATATTATTGACAATGTGAGCATTTGTTGGGTCCTTTGGATCTCGATCAGTATATTGTCTAAAGGCTCTATAACTCTTTCAAGGAAGGCTGCAGGGTCCTCATCATTACACTGGTTAATTTCATGTACTTTGTTCCAATCTAAGAGCTTAGGCACTTCACATATAAGGCTCAATAAAAGACAGTCCTGACATGGGGGGAGCCTACCATATTCTACTGTGTGATTGTGGTCCCAGTGGGGTCTTGAAGGGGGAATATGTCATCAACTGCATCTCTGGTCCATCAAGCATCATGTCACCTCTGGGCTTTCTCTCCAGCCTTGTCTAGGATCATCTTCTTCTCTTCCGGGAGGAGGAAGGTACTTAAGAGAGATTGATAGCCTGCCCAGGTGGAATCAAAAGAGTTCAAGATAGCAGTAAACAGTTCATACAATTTCTTTGGTTTCTCTCGACATCCTGAGGTGTTATTCTTCCAGTTAATCAGGCCTGCTGTACTAAAGGGAACCTGGCCCCTATTCACCACCAGAGTTGTTTGGTGGAGGGGATACCGGCCGGGGGCTAGCCCTCCCTGTTGGCTCTGTACTGGCTTTGCGGCACCCAGGGCCACATTTGTCCCTCGGTAGGGTACCCTCCACATCGTATGGGGCGATGGCAAGGGAAAATTCCCAGGACACCTGAACTGCCTTCCCTGGTTAATTGTCTACCCCTTCCTCCATCCCCACACAGGTCCGGGAGGTGAGCCGCACACACTGCTGCAGCTGTAAGGCCTATTCATCGCCAACCCTGGCCATGGCATGCAGGACTTTCTCTTTTCCCCATGATCACAACCAAATTTATCTCAGTTCTCTGAAGTACACCTTAAGGGTGGACGCTTTGGAAAGTTTTTAGGATTATCCTGTTCCTACACCTACACACTCGCACAAAGACACAGGCAAAGAACACCAGTTTTAAATGCATTCAGACAGAAGGACGCCGCCCCCCCACCTAGAGGAGTGCCAACCAGACAAACAGACAAAGAATAACAATGCAAAAGAACGTCCTCTAACCCAAAATCCCAAAACAAAAATCTGAACCAGGACTTGACTAAAATCAATGACCATAAATTAAATTACCAGTGGTCTGCTGTCAGAGAGCAGAGATAGAGGAAGAAAGGGAAAGAGGAAAAGAGTTTCTGAAAGAAAGATTGTAGCGATGGCAGGGCAACCTCGGAGGGACTTAAATACCCTCTATCGACTACCGATTAACCTTGGGTGATCACAGATGGACAAAGATAATCGCCAATGGCAGAGCGACCTGATACCCTTGGTTTCAGATGGGGTGCAGGACCCCAGCTAGGCTGAGGATGGGTCCCAGGGGCCCCGACCCCAACTTCCCTCGTTTTACAGCCCTTGGGGTCGGTTCTTAGGACTGCGCTGTTACTACCATCTTCTTTGCCTAGCTCCCCGGGAGGACTGTAACCCCCCTCAGGGGACACTTTACCCCCGCCCCCCAGATGACCAGTATATAGCTTGGTCCTGCGTGTGCTTACCTTAATTCAGAGTCCCTTCCCATCCAGTTTCCAGTTTCTGTTTCCAAAGCTGAGGTGGGGACCTGGCAGACCTTGTCCTGTGACAAGAATCGCGGTGGCCACCCGAAACTCCTTATTGACCAAACGGGGTCAGAGCACATCTTAAGGGGTTGCAGGGGTCCCGATACTCACCGCCCAGGTTTTGGAGTCCACAAGTCCCAGCCAGAGTCACCAAAATCTGTAACTGAAGGACGGCTCTCTTCCAGTCCTATTAGCCGATCAAAATAAGACAGACGCCACACCACCAGCTGCAAGGGAAACAGAAAAGGGAAATTTATTGTCTGCACAGATAAGGAGCAAGGCTGGGTCTAGCGACCATAAGACCATGTGCTCACTGACTGAGGGGGTTAGAGAACTTTTTATTTCCAGTGGCGTCTGGGGGTGGGGTTTGGAGCCCTGAAATCTCTGCCCTTCACCTTCCCATGTCCACATTTGGAGGTCCGGATGTTGAATCATGTTGGTGATGTTCACATCCAAGGACAGATTAAGGACACAGCTCTTCAGGTCCTGCTAATGCGCCAAAATCTTGGTTGGTGCGCACAGGGTTCAGGCACCAAATTTCCAACTGTGGTTAGGGCCACAACGTGGTCCGGCCAAACCGTGGTTAGAAGCTGTGTCTTGGCGGGCTGTGAGGGGGATGGGGAACTGCGGCGGAGCAGGGGGAAGTCTCGATTGAACCTTCAACCTTACCTTGGATAAGTTGTGCCGGCTTCCCCAGTATTGTGTACTGTCTTACCCTTCACCAAAGTTGCCACTAAAAAAAACAAAAACCAATCCCATTGCCATTGAGTTGATGGTGACTCATAGCGACCGTACAGGGCACAGTAGAACTGCCCCATAGAGTTTCTAATTAATGCTAGGTGGATTTGAAGTGCTAACCTTTGGGTCAGCAGCCATAGCCCTTAACCACTACAGCACCACGGTTTCCAGGTTACCACTACCAAAAAAACCCCAAAGCCAGTGCTGTCCAGTAGATTCCAACTCATAGCGACCTATAGGACAGAGTAGAACTGCCCCATAGAGTTTCCAATTCACGCTAGGTGGATTCGAACTGCTAACCTTTGGGTCAGCAGCCATAGCCCTTAACCACTGCAGCACCACGGTTTCCAGGTTACCACTAGGATACAAAAACTCTTAACAGTAGTTGTCTTTGGGGGAAAAAAAAGGGGGGGGGAAGAGGACATTATTTCCATTTAAATAATTTTTTACAATTTGAATTTTTGTACCATGTGCACATATTACTTTTTCAGCAAAATTTTAAACCAAATTTGAAAGTAATATCTTTTGAAATTCAACAATATTTTAAAAGATAATATTAAAATTAATGATTTTGTTATAGTAACTATACTTTTAAAAATGAACACTGGGAAAAGGTAATTGGATCTAAGGCTATTTCTACCTGATGTCAACCCAACGAGCAGTTTGTTCACTGGGGGAAAATTTCTGGCGGTTCAAGTCAATCCAGAGGTGCCTCAGAAGAAAGGCCTGGCAATCTATTTCCAAAAAATCACACATTGAAAACCGTATGGAGCACAGTTGTGCCCTGACACACATGGGGTTGCCATCGGCTTGACAGAAATAGGTTTGGTTTGCTTTTGCATAGCCCACAAATCAAACTGAGATGACCTAGAATTTGTGGAGAATCAGCAAGAAGGCCTACTCAAAAGATACCTCTTCTAGTGCCTGTTATGTTGAATGTACTTTAAAATGCTTTCCAGGCTGGGAGTCTTCTCAAATAACACAAACCTGAAAGAGATGTTTGCATCTCTAGTGAAATGTGTCCTAGGATAGATGTCTTAAAACCAAACCAAAACTAAACCCAGTGCCGTCGAGTTGATTCCGACTCATAGCGACCCTATAGGACAGAGTAGAACTGTCCCATAGAGTTTCCAAGGAGCGCCTGGTGGATTCGAACTGCTGAAGCTTTGGTGAGCAGCCATAGCACTTAACCACTATGCCACCAGGGTTTCCATAGATGTCTTAGGGAGCACAAAAAAGAATAGACAGAAGCTAAAAGGAAACTAGCAAGATGACCAAGACATCAGTCTTCAGTTAATAGGGAACGTTGTTGTGAACTGGGAGTCCCTGGGGTGCAAATGGTTAACACTTTACATTGGGCTGCTAACCAAAAGGTTGTAGGTTCCAGTCCAACCAGAGGCACCTCGGAAGAAAGGCCTGTAGGTCCAATTCTTAAGAATCAGCGATTGGAAACCCCACAGAGTATAGTTGTTCTCTGGCACACATGGGGTCGCCATGAGTTGGAATCAACTCAACAGTAACTGGTAAGGTCGTGAAGTGCCTTAGTTTCTGTTAAGGGCCACATCCCCCTCTTATACCCATCACTTCCGCTCTCCTTTTAGTTTCAGAGGAAGAGACGCCCAGGAACCCTCCTGGATCCTGGAAATTCTTGGTCTTATGAACTCGTCTTTCCTTTCAGAAGTTTATCTTGGCTTTCTTCATCGGCAACTTGCAGTAAACATGCTAAAATATCATGAGATCTATCTGGTGCATTTTTTCCGCTTGCGCATAAATTGCCACACTGATTACCCTCCCATTTGTCCAAGCCTTGGGAAATCCTTTCCCATACTGACCCTGGGCTTGGCCATAGTGCTTGCTTTCTCAGTGGGATAATATCAAACATGATACAAGTAGGACTTGAAAAGAGATACCTTGTGGCCACCACCCCATGTGAACAAATGCAGGCTAGCCTGCTGGATGGTGAGAGCTCGATGGCCTGGATACCTCCTTTGCCCCTGCCAACAGAAAGACAGACAGCCAAGCAAGAGATATGTGAGTGAGGCCTTGGACCATCAGCTGACCAGAAACTCAGGAGTGAACCCAGACAACACTACATGCTGCAGAGATGTGTCATCCCAACTGAAACCAGAGACTCATGAACAAATTAATGGCTGTTCTTTTGAGCCACTAAATTTTCACATGGTTTGTTCTATGAGATAAATCTTTACTTAACTAATAACCCCTCTATATTCTGCTTTAATTATTTTCTTCCATTCATTGCCAAATATTTTATTATACTACGAAATATTCACTTATCTATGGGGCAGTTCTACTCTGGCAGTGGGTTTTTTTTTTTATTTGCTTACCTAACACTTAATTATATAAGCATACTATGTGATAGGGACTGTGCTAACCAATAATGCGTAGAGTAGTAAGCAATAACACACATGGGAACTATCTTTACGGAACAAAAAAAATGATGATAGCTAAAATTTATTGTGTGTTTTCTATGTACTGTCTACCCTCTTAATCATTTAGCATACATTTGTTCATGCACCAACTCTATTACTTCTTCATTTTACAGATGCAGATATGGAGGTTCAGAGAACGTTAAGATATTTGCTTTAAGTCACAATAAGTAGTGGAATGAATTCACATCTTTATCCGTCCCTTGTGCTCTGGACCATTATGCTTTAGTTTAAGAACAGGTATAAAGAAACCTAGAACTAATTTTTATTATTTGTTTTCTTCTGGTGCCTGAGGATTTCTTTTGTTGCTCTCTTTGTATTTGTTCAGGTTGTAAGGAAAATTCTTTGATTTTGGCCCTTTCTTCTTATTAGATGTATATATTTATTGATATAAATTGACCTCTAAGCACTGCTTTTGCTGTGTCCCAAAGGTTCTGATAGGAAGTGTTTTCATACTCACTGGATTCTGTGAATTTCTTTATTCCATCCTTAATGTCTTCTATAATCCAGTCTTTTCTGAGCAGGGTATTGTTCAGTTTCAAGGTGTTTGATTTCTTTTCCCTGCTTTTTTCTGTTCTTGATTTCCACTTGTATGGCCTTATGGTCAGAGAAGATGCTTTGTAATAGTTCAGTGTTTTAGATTCTGCTAAGGCTTGCTTTATGCCCTAATATGTGGTCTCTTCTAGAGAATGTTCCATGTGCACTAGAAAAGAAAGTATAGTTGGTTGCTGTGGGATGGAGTGTTCTGTATGTGTCTATGAGGTCAAGTTGGTTGATTGTGGCATTTAGATCTTCTGTGTCTTTATTGAGCTTCTTTCTGGATGTCCTGTCCTTCACCGAAAGTGGTGTACTGAAGTCTCCCACATTATTGTGGAGCTATCTATCTCACTTTTCAGTTCTGATAGAGTTTATTTTATGTATCTTGCAGCCCTGTCATTGGGTGCATGAATGTTTAATATGGTTATTTCTTCTTGGTATATTGTCCCTTTAATCATTATACAGTGTCCTTCCTTATCCTTTACAATGGATTTAACTTTAAAGTCTATTTTGTCAGAAATTAATATTGCCAATCCTGCTCTTTTTTGATTGTTGCTTGCTTGATATATTTTTTTCCATCCTTTGGTTTTTTTTTTTTTTTGGTTTTAGTTTGTGTCTCCAAGTCTAAGGTGTGTCTCTTGTAGGCAGCATATAGATGGATCGTGTTTTTTAATCCATTCTGCCACTCTCGGTCTCCTTATTCGTGCATTTAGTCCATTTGCATTCAGTGTAATTATGGATAGGTACGAATTTAGTGCTATCATTTTGATGTCTTTTTTGTGTGTTGTTCACAGTTTCTTTTTCCCACTTAATTTTCTGTGCTGAATAGATTATCTTTATATATCGTCCTTTCCTCGTATTCATTGTTGCTGATTTTGTTTCTGCTGAGTTTCTATTTTTTCTTGTATTTTATTTTGATGTATAGGATAGGTTGTTTCCTTTGTGGTTGCCTTAATGTTTACCCCTATTTTTCTAAATCTAAACCTAACTTTTGTTTCTTTCTATCGCCTTTTCTTCCTCTCCATATGCAAGATGTATGACTACCTTTCTTACTTTCCTAGTCCCTCTTTATTGTTTTAATGTTGTCTTCTTTTACATAATAACATCGCTGTTTCCTCCTTTTGAGCGTTTTTTTTGTTTGATTTATTTTTGTGATTTCCCTGTCTGGGGTGACATCTGATTGCTCTGTCCATTGTTCTAGTCTTGTGGTGATACCTGATATTATTGATTTTCTAAACAAAGAACTCCCTTCAGTATTTCTTGTAGTTTTGGTTTAGTTTTTATGAATTCCCTAAAATTCTGTTTATCTGGAAATGTCCTAATTTCACCTTCATGTTTGAGAGACAGTTTTCCTGGGCACATGATTCTTGGTTGGCAACATTTTTCCATCAATTCTTTATATAAGTCATCCCATTGCCTTCTTTCTGCCAAGTAGTCCGAGCTTATTCTTATTGACTCTCCTTTGTAGGTGACTTTTCGTTTATGCCTATCTGCTCTTCAAATTCTGTCTTTATCTTTGGTTTTGGCCAGTTTGATTATAATATGTCTTGCTGACTTTCTTTTAAAATCTACTTTATGTGGAGTTCGATGAGCATCTTGGATAGATATCATCTCAGCTTTCACGATATCAGGGAGGTTTTCTGCCAACAAATCTGTGTGTATTTTCTGTCTTCCCTCACAGTCCTGGTACTCCAATCACTGGTAGGTTATTTCTCTTGATAGTGTCCCACATGATTCTTAGGGTTTTTTAAATTTTTTAAGTTCTTTTATCTGACTTTTGTTCGAATATACTGGTGCCACGTGTTTTATCTTCAGGCTCACCATTTCTGCCTTCCACTTTCTCAGTTCTGCTCCTCTGACTTTCTATTGAGTTGTTTAATTCTTTAATTTTATTGTTAATCTTCTGAATTTCTGATTGCTGTCTCTCTATGGATTCTTGCAGCTTATTCCATTTTCCATTACGTTCTTCAATAACCTTTTGAATTTCTTGAACTGCTTCATCTGTGTGCTCCTTGGCATGTTCTGTATATTGCCTGATCTCCTTCTTGATGTTCTGAAGAGTTCTGTATATTAATCTTTTGTATTCTGCATCTGGTGATTCTAGGAAGGCAATTTCATCCAGAAGATCCTTTGATTCTTTGCATTGAGAGCTTCTTGAAGTGATCATGGTCTGCTTTTTTATGTGATTTGATATTGACTGTTGTCTCCGAGCCATCTATAAGTTATTGTGTTAGTTTATTTTATGCTTCCTTACTGTATCCTAGTTTCTTGCTTTGTTTTGTTTTGATATACCCAAATGGGTTGCTGGAGTGAGCTAGCTTGATTATTTTTGCCTTTGAAACTCTGACGTCCTGTCACCAGATGGCTAGAGCTGTTGTCAGGTATATCAGTCTAGGAGTCCATTCACTTTTCTTGTATGAATTCAGCTCAGGTGTCCAGGTAGTAGATCATTAAATTTATGGTACAGGCTCTGTCCTACAGTCTTAGAGGGGCTGGAGTGATTGGTGTAGGTACTGGTATCTGGTTGCAGCAGGGGGTCACACTCTGAACAAGCCAGGGGGCTGAGAATCATCCCTCATGTGTCTCTGAGGAAAGCATGTCCCTGTTCCCTAGAGCACACAGGTGGGTGGGTTCTGCAGATGGACATTGGGCACCCAATGCTTTTGGTTGTAAGGACTGGGAGTTACCAGTTATCATTGGATCCCTATCACGGGTGGCTAGGTGACATAGGTGGAGCCACCAGTCCTTAGGCCCCTGATGTGTGTAGGTGAAAAAAAAAGACCCTGTTTAATAGGCAAAGTGGTGTTAAATATCAAACACCCACCTCTCTATCGCAGAGCTGAAACAGTTGAAGTCTGCTAAGAAGGGCCTATTCTCCAGAAATAGGCCCACACATGTCCATGCAGGGGGGAAACATATTCATAGTCCATAGACTTTTTATGCCTGGACAGAGCTGATTCTCTCCTAAGCTCCCTAGCTTAGCGAAGGTGGCAGATTATCTTTTTCCCCCAATTCTGAATTTATTCCTTCTCCAAGGCAGGGAGAACAGCTCAGAGTGCTCAGCAGGGCCTGTCTCAAGCCCAGGGAAACTGACAGCCACTGAATCCAGCTTGGCAGCTTGTGGGGGGTGGGGTTAAAATGTACGGAAGTATTTAGCTTTTGCCAAGAGCACCATTTTTCTGTGGTTCTGGAGGTGTGCGTAGCCTGTGTGGCTGGCTGTCTCTCCCTGAGGAAACTGTGTCCAGATTGCTATCTCCAGCCCTGCTTCAGTAGCTCCAGAGAATGGTGCCTGAGGGTTCCCGGCGATTCAGCTCTGGCAACTCCTTTTTGCTTCTGATCTGTCTGTCCCTTTCCCTGCTGCTCAGTCCATTTTCTAACTTTGCGTTCGATGTTCAGGGCTCCTAACTTGTCATAAATATAATTGTTTCACTTGTTTTTTGGGTCTGTTTTTGCAAGAGGGATCACCAGAAGCGTCTGACTACTCCTCCATCTTGGCCCGCCTCTCTTTACTGTGATCCAAAATAAAGTCTTTAACCTGACTCCACTTCCTTGCCACTTACATCTTGCTTAATATCTTGTCCATTAGTATCTGTCTTACTGTATCAGGAAACTAATTTTATTTTTTTATTGTATGTTAAATGAAGATTCACAGAGCAAACTAGTTTCTTATTAAACAATGAATACACATATTGTTTTGCGACATTGGTTGCCTACCCCACAACATGTCAACACTCTTCCCCTTCTCGACCTTAGTTTCCCTCTTACAAGATTTCTTGTCCTCTCCTGCCTTCTCGTCCTTGCCCCTGGAATGGTGTGTCCATTTAAACTCCTTTTGTTTTGTGGGCCTGCCTAATCTTTGACTGAAGGGTGAACTTCAACAGTGATGTCAGTGCTGAGCTATAATGGTGTTCAGGGGCCATACTCTTGGGGTTTCTCCAGTCTCTGTCAGATACTGAGTCTGGTCTTTTTTGTGTGTTTATTAGTTACAATTTTGTTCTACTTTCTTCTCCAGCTTTGTCCGGGACTCTCTACTGTTGATCCCCATCAGAGCAGTTAGGGTGGTAGCCTGGCACTATCTGGTTGTACTGCAGTGACTCTGGTGGAGGCCATGGTAGTTTTGGTCCATTAGTCCTTTGGACTAATCTTGCCCTCCAGTCTTTAGTTTTCTTCATTCTGCCTTGCTCCCAAAGGAGTGAGACCAGTAGAGTATCTTAGATGGCTGCTCACAGTCTTTTCAGATCCTAGATACTACTCAGCAAAGTAAGAATGTAGGACATTTTCTTTATAAACTATGTTATGGCAATTGAACTAGATGTTCCCCGAGACCATGGTCCCCAGCCCCCAGCCCAGCAATCTAATCCCTTAGGGAATTTGTATGTATCTATGTAGCTTCCATGACCTTGCCTTGAATAAGTTGTACTGGCTTCCCCAGTATTGTGTACTGTCTTACCCTTCACCAAAGTTACCATTAGGATACAAAAATTCTTAACAGTAATTGTCTTTGGGGAAGAGGACGTTCTTTCCATTTAAACGATTTTTCACTATTTGAGTTTTTGTTCCCTATACATGTATTGGAAACCCTGGTGGCATAGTGGTTAAGTGCTACAGCTGCTAACCAAAGGGTCAGCAGTTCGAATCTGCCAGGTGCTTCTTGGAAACTCTCTGGGGCATTACTTTTTAAACAAAATTTTAAACCTAATTTGAAAGTAATATATTTTAAAATTCAACAGGCTTTTAAAAGATATTAAAATAAATGATTTTTTCTCATAACTATCTTTTATAAATGAACACTGGGAAAAGGTAATTGGATCGAAGCCTATCTCTGCATGACGACAACCCAGTGAGCAGTTTTTTCATTGGGTAAAATGTTTTGATGGTTCGAGTGTGTCCAGATGTGCCTCAAAAGAAAGGCCTAGTGATCTATTGCCAAAAAATCACTTATTGAAAATCCTATGAAGCACAGTTCTACCCTGACACACATAGGGTTACTACGAGTTGTTATCAACTTGACAGAAAGAGATTTGGTTTGGTTTTAGATAGACCACAGAGTCAATCTGAGATGATCTAGAACAAGAAGGCTTAATCAAAAAGTACCTCTTCTAGTACTATTATGTTTAATGTATTTTAAAATGCTTTCCAGGCTTGAAGTCTTCTAAAATAATACAAACATGAAGGAGATGTTTGCATCTCTGGTGGCATGTGTCCTAGGATAGATGTCTTAGGGAGCACCCAAAAGAACAGACAGAAGCTAAAAGGAAACTAGCAAGTTAATAAGGGATGTTGTTTTGAACTGGGAGTCCCTGGGTGGTACAAATGGCTAACCATTTACATTGGGCTGCTCATCAAAAGGTTGGAGGTTCCAGTCCAACCAGAGTCACATCGAAAGAACGGCCTGGCAATCCACTTCTGAAAAATCAGCCATAGGAATCCCTATGGAGCACAGTTGTTCTCTGGCACACATGGGGTCACTATGAATTGGAAATCAATTCAACAGTAACTGGTAAGGTTGTGAACTGCCTTAGTTTCTCTTAGCAGCCGCATCTCCCCTTTACACCCACCACTTCATCTCTCCTTTTAATTTCAGAAGAAGAGTCGTCCAGGAACCCTTCTGGCTCCTGAAAATTCTTGGTCCCATATACTCAACATTCCTTTCAGAAGTTTATCTTGCCTTATTTGCAACTTTCCCTTTTCAGTAAATATGCTAAAATATTATGAGGTCTATTTAGTACGTTTTTTGTTTCACCTGTGCATAAATGGCTACAGTGATTACCCTCCCTGTTGTCCAAGCCTTGCGAAGTTCGTTCCCATAGTGACCCTGGGCTTGGCCATAGTGCTTACTTTGTTCAGTGGGATAGCAACAAACATGACACAAGTAGAGACTTGAAAAGAGATACCTTGTGACCACTACCCCATGTGAACTAATGCAGATTAGCCTGTTGGATGGTGAGAGCTAAATGGCCTAGATACCTCCTTTGCCCCTGCCAAGAGAACGACAGTCACCCAAGCAAGAGATATGTGAGTGAGGCCATGGACCATCAGCTGACCAATAAACTCAGGGGTGAACCCAGACAACACTACATGGTGCATAGATGTGCCATACTAACTGAAACCACACACTCATGAACAAATAAATGGTTCCTTTGAGTCACTAAATTTTGGCATGGTTCGTTACACAACATAAATCTGTAATTAACTATATAACCCTTCTAGCTACTGTTGTAATTATTTTCTTCCATTCAATGACAAATATTTTATTTCCTACCAAATAATCACTTATCTGACACATAATTAGATAAGTGTACTATGTGATAGGGACTGTGCTAAGCAATAATACATAGAATAGTAAGCAATAACAGACATAGGAACTGTCTTTATGGAACAAATAAAATGATAATAGCTAAAATGTATTGAGTGTTTTCTATGTACCATCTTCCATGTTAATCTTTTAGCATACGTTAGTTCATACACCCACTCTGTTTTTGACCCCGCTTTACAGATGCAGAGGACATTAAGATACTTGCTTTAAGTCACAATAAGTGGTGAAATTCAGATCTTATTCCACCACTTGTGCTCTGGACCATTATACTTTAGTTTAAGAACAGATATAAACAAACTTAGGAATTTAGTCGTAGCTCTGACAGTAACTTATGCGTCAATGAAGAGAATGCAATTCTCCTTTCTTTATCTTTAAGGGTCTGCCCAGCTACACTTTTACTATGATCCAAAATAAAAAGTCTTTAAGCTGACTCCAGTTCCATGCCACTTAAACTTTGCTTCATATCTTGTTCATTAGTATCTGTCCTCCTCTATGGGGAAACTAAATTCTTTTTTTTTTTTAATTATACTTTAGATGAAGGTTTACAGAGCAAACTCGTTTCTTTTTTTTTCCTTTTTTAAATTTTTATTGTGCTTTAATGAAAGTTTATAAATCAACTCCGTCTCTCATACAAAAATATAATGCGGAGGCGGAGCCAAGATGGCGGACTAGGCAGACGCTACCTCGGATCCCTCTTACAACAAAGACACGGAAAAACAAGTGAATCGATCACATACATAACAATCTACGAACCCTGAACAACAAACACAGATTTAGAGACGGAGAACGAACTAATACGGGGAAGCAGCGATTGTTTCCAGAGCCTGGAGCCAGCATACCAGTCAGGTACGGCACAAGCACAGAGACCTGCTCCACCCCCCTGAACTAACCCCGGGAGGGGGACTAGCCGGTTCCACGGGCGGCGTGGGACGCAGCCGTTAGGAGAAGTCCCCGGGAGGCAGTGACTGATCTTGGAGCAGAAAGAGTAGCATCCGAGCCGGGGAACCGTCCCACAGAGATTTGGACTGCACGCAGGTACGCCATAAACACGGAGAGTTGCTCCACCCCCTGAACTAACCCCGGGAAGGTGACCATCCGGGTCGCGCGGGCGGCGTGGGACGCAGCCGGTAGGAGAAGTCCCCGGGAGGCAGCGACTGGTATTGGAGCGGGGAGAACAGCGTTCCAGCCGGGACACTCGGTCGCGGCACAAGCACGGGGAGCTACTCCACCCATCTGAACTAACCCCGGGAGGGGGCCCACCTGGTTCACGGGGGCGGCACGGCCACGCGGCTGGAGGGACGAGAAGTCCCCGGGAGGCAGCGACTGATTTTGGAGTCGAGAGTGCACCGTCCCAGTAGGGGAGCCTTGACGCTGGGCGTGGGGCTGGAAGCGGAGGATCTGACCGTGACTCCAGCGGGCCAGACCCCCCGGGGGCAATCTCCACACAGACAGCACACATAGGCGACGCGCCTGCGGGAATCTCAGATATAAGAGTCATTCCAAGCAAGACAAGCAACTCTGGCTATATTCTGAGGTGCTACTCTCCTATCTCTCTGTTCCCTCCCCCACCCTCCCCAGGCGGCTTCATTAACATCTGAATAGCCTGAGCCAGAGGGAGAACTCTGATAGGGATCTGACTGCAGTTTTTTTTTAGCGGATTTTCTGGAAAAACTAGTTTCCCAGTGATGGCTCGGAGACAACAATCCATATCAAACCACTTAAAGAAGCAGACCGTGACAGCTTCTCCAACTCCCCAAACAAAAGAATCAAAATCTTTCCCAAATGAAGATACAATTTTGGAATTATCAGATACAGAATATAAAAAACTAATTTACAGAATGCTTAATGATATCACAAATGAAATTAGGATATCTGCAGAAAAAGCCAAGGAACACACTGATAAAACTGTTGAAGAACTCAAAAAGATTATTCAAGAACATACTGGAAAAATTAATAAGTTGCAAGAATCCATAGAGAGACAACATGTAGAAATCCAAAAGATTAACAATAAAATAACAGAATTAGACAACACACTAGGAAGTCAGAGGAGCAGACTCGAGCAATTAGAATGCAGACTGGGACATCTGGAGGACCAGGGAATCAACACCAACATAGCTGAAAAAAAATCAGATAAAAGAATTAAAAAAAATGAAGAAACCCTAAGAATTATGTGGGACTCTATCAAGAAGGATAACCTGCGGGTGATTGGAGTCCCAGAACAGGGAGGGGGGACAGAAAACACAGAGAAAATAGTTGAAGAACTTCTGACAGAAAACTTCCCTGACATCATGAAAGACGAAAGGATATCTATCCAAGATGCTCATCGAACCCCATTTAAGATTGATCCAAAAAGAAAAACACCAAGACATATTATCATCAAACTCACCAAAACCAAAGATAAACAGAAAATTTTAAAAGCAGCCAGGGAGAAAAGAAAGGTTTCCTTCAAGGGAGAATCAATAAGAATATGTTCTGACTACTCAGCAGAAACCATGCAGGCAAGAAGGGAATGGGACGACATATACAGAACACTGAAGGAGAAGAACTGCCAACCAAGGATCATATATCCAGCAAAACTCTCTCTGAAATATGAAGGCGAAATTAAGATATTTACAGACAAACACAAGTTTAGAGAATTTGCAAAAACCAAACCAAAGCTACAAGAAATACTAAAGGATATTGTTTGGTCAGAGAACCAATAATATCAGATATCAGCACAACACAAGGTCACAAAACAGAACGTCCTGATATCAACTCAAATAGGGAAATCACAAAAACAAACAAATTAAGATTAATTAAAAAAAAAATACACATAACAGGGAATCATGGAAGTCAATAGGTAAAAGATCACAATAATCAAAAAGAGGGACTAAATACAGGAGGCATTGAACTGCCATATGGAGAGTGATACAAGGCGATATAGAACAATACAAGTTAGGTTTTTACTTAGAAAAATAGGGGTATATAATGAGGTAACCACAAAAAGGTATAACAACTCTATAACTCAAGACAAAAACCAAGAAAAACGTAACGACTCAACTAACATAAAGTCAAACACTATGAAAGTGAGGATCTCACAATTTACTAAGAAAAACGCCTCAGCACAAAAAAGTATGTGGAAAAATGAAATTGTCAACAACACACATAAAAAAGCATCAAAATGACAGCACTAAAAACTTATTTATCTATAATTACCCTGAATGTAAATGGACTAAATGCACCAATAAAGAGACAGAGAGTCACAGACTGGATAAAGAAACACGATCCATCTATATGCTGCCTACAAGAGACACACCTTAGACTTAGAGACACAAACAAACTAAAACTCAAAGGATGGAAAAAAGTATATCAAGCAAACAATAAGGAAAAAAGAAGAGGAGTAGCAATATTAATTTCTGACAAAATAGACTTTAGACTTAAATCCACCACAAAGGATAAAGAAGGACACTATATAATGATAAAAGGGACAATTGATCAGGAAGACATAACCATATTAAATATTTACGCACCCAATGACAGGGCTGCAAGATATATAAATCAAATTTTAACAGAACTGAAAAGCGAGATAGATACCTCCACAATTATAGTAGGAGACTTCAACACACCCCTTTCGGAGAAGGACAGGACATCCAGTAAGAAGCTCAACAGAGACACGGAAGATCTAATTACAACAATCAACCAACTTGACCTCATTGACTTATACAGAACTCTCCACCCAACTGCTGCAAAATATACTTTTTTTTCTAGCGCACATGGAACATTCTCTAGAATAGACCACATATTAGGTCATAAAACAAACCTTTGCAGAGTCCAAAACATCGAAATATTACAAAGCATCTTCTCAGACCACAAGGCAATAAAACTAGAGATCAATAACAGAAGAACGAGGGAAAAGAAATCAAATACTTGGAAAATGAACAATACCCTCCTGAAAAAAGACTGGGTTATAGAAGACATCAAGGAGGGAATAAGGAAATTCATAGAAAGCAACGAGAATGAAAATACTTCCTATCAAAACCTCTGGGACACAGCAAAAGCAGTGCTCAGAGGCCAATTTATATCAATAAATGCACACATACAAAAAGAAGAAAGAGCCAAAATCAGAGAACTGTCCCTACAACTTGAACAAATAGAAAGTGAGCAACAAAAGAATCCATCAGGCACCAGAAGAAAACAAATAATAAAAATTAGAGCTGAACTAAATGAATTAGAGAACAGAAAAACAATTGAAAGAATTAACAAAGCCAAAAGCTGGTTCTTTGAAAAAATTAACAAAATTGATAAACCATTGGCTAGACTGACTAAAGAAATACAGGAAAGGAAACAAATAACCCAAATAAGAAATGAGAAGGACCACATCACAACAGAACCAAATGAAATTAAAAGAATCATTTCAGATTATTATGAAAAATTGTACTCTAACAAATTTGAAAACCTAGAAGAAATGGATGAATTCCTTGAAAAACACTACCTACCTAAACTAACACATTCAGAAGCAGAACAACTAAATAGACCCATAACAAAAAAAGAGATTGAAACGGTAATCAAAAAACTCCCAACAAAAAAAAGTCCTGGCCCGGATGGCTTCACTGCAGAGTTCTACCAAATTTTCAGAGAAGAGTTAACACCACTACTACTAAAGGTATTCCAAAGCATAGAAAATGACGGAATACTACCCAACTCATTCTATGAAGCCACCATCTCCCTGATACCAAAACCAGGTAAAGACATTACAAAAAAAGAAAATTATAGACCTATATCCCTCATGAACATTGATGCAAAAATCCTCAACAAAATTCTAGCCAATAGAATCCAACAACACATAAAAAAAATAATTCACCCTGATCAAGTGGGATTTATACCAGGTATGCAAGGCTGGTTTAATATCAGAAAAACCATTAATGTAATCCATCACATAAATAAAACAAAGGACAAAAACCACATGATCTTATCAATTGATGCAGAAAAGGCATTTGACAAAGTCCAACACCCATTTATGATAAAAACTCTTACCAAAATAGGAATTGAAGGAAAATTCCTCAACATAATAAAGGGCATCTATGCAAAGCCAACAGCCAATATCACTCTAAATGGAGAGAACCTGAAAGCATTTCCCTTGAGAACGGGAACCAGACAAGGATGCCCTTTATCACCGCTCTTATTCAACATCGTGTTGGAAGTCTTAGCCAGGGCAATCAGGCTAGACAAAGAAATAAAAGGTATCCGGATTGGCAAGGAAGAAGTAAAGTTATCACTATTTGCAGATGACATGATTATATACACAGAAAACCCTAAGGAATCCTCCAGAAAACTACTGAAACTAATAGAAGAGTTTGGCAGAGTCTCAGGTTATAAAATAAACATACAAAAATCACTTGGATTCCTCTACATCAACAAAAAGAACACCGAAGAGGAAATAACCAAATCAATACCATTCACGGTAGCCCCCAAGAAGATAAGATACTTAGGAATAAATCTTACCAAGGATGTAAAAGACCTATACAAAGAAAACTACAAAGCTCTACTACAAGAAATTCAAAAGGACATACTTAAGTGGAAAAACATACCTTGCTCATGGATAGGAAGACTTAACATAGTAAAAATGTCTATTCTACCAAAAGCCATCTATACATTTAACGCACTTCCGATCCAAATTCCAATGTCATATTTTAAGGGGATAGAGAAACAAATCACCAATTTCATATGGAAGGGAAAGAAGCCCCGGATAAGCAAAGCACTACTGAAAAAGAAGAAGAAAGTGGGAGGCCTCACCTTACCTGACTTCAGAACCTATTATACAGCCACAGTAGTCAAAACAGCCTGGTATTGGTACAACAACAGACACATAGACCAATGGAACAGAATTGAGAACCCAGACATAGATCCATCCACGTATGAGCAGCTGATATTTGACAAAGGACCAGTGTCAATTAACTGGGGAAAAGACAGCCTTTTTAACAAATGGTGCTGGCATAACTGGATATCCATTTGCAAAAAAATGAAACAGGACCCATACCTCACACCATGCACAAAAACTAACTCCAAGTGGATCAAAGACCTAAACATAAAGACTAAAACGATAAAGATCATGGAAGAAAAAATTGGGACAACCCTAGGAGCCCTAATACAAGGTATAAACAGAATACAAAACATTACCAAAAATGATGAAGAGAAACCCGATAACTGGGAGCTCCTAAAAATCAAACACCTATGCTCATCTAAAGACTTCACCAAAAGAGTAAAAAGACCACCTACAGATTGGGAAAGAATTTTCAGCTATGACATATCCGACCAGCGCCTGATCTCTAAAATCTACATGATTCTGTCAAAACTCAACCACAAAAAGACAAACAACCCAATCAAGAAGTGGGCAAAGGATATGAACACACATTTCTCTAAAGAAGATATTCAGGCAGCCAACAGATACATGAGAAAATGCTCTCGATCATTAGCCATTAGAGAAATGCAAATTAAAACTACGATGAGATTCCATCTCACACCAGCAAGGCTGGCATTAATCCAAAAAACACAAAATAATAAATGTTGGAGAGGCTGCGGACAGATTGGAACTCTCATACACTGCTGGTGGGAATGTAAAATGGTACAACCACTTTGGAAATCTATCTGGCGTTATCTTAAACAGTTAGAAATAGAACTACCATACAACCCAGAAATCCCACTCCTCGGAATATACCCTAGAGATACAAGAGCCTTCATACAAACAGATATATGCACACCCATGTTTATTGCAGCTCTGTTTACAATAGCAAAAAGTTGGAAGCAACCAAGGTGTCCATCAACGGATGAATGGGTAAATAAATTGTGGTATATTCACACAATGGAATACTACGCATCGATAAAGAACAGTGACGAATCTCTGAAACATTTCATAACATGGAGGAACCTGGAAGGCATTATGCTGAGCAAAATGAGTCAGAGGCAAAAGGACAAATACTGTATAAGACCACTATTATAAGATCTTGAGAAATAGTAAACCTGAGAAGAACACATACTTTTGTGGTTACGAGGGGGGGAGGGAGGGAGGGTGGGAGAGGGTTTTTTTATTGATTAATCAGTAGATAAGAACTGCTTTAGGAGAAGGGAAAGACAACACTCAATACATGGAAGGTCAGCTCAATTGGACTGGACCAAAAGCAAAGAAGTTTCCGGGATAAAATGAATGCTTCAAAGCTCAGCGGAGCAAGCGCGGGGGTCTGGGGAACATGGTTTGCGGGGACTTCTAAGTCAATTGGCAAAATAATTCTATTATGAAATCATTCTGCATCCCACTTTGAAATGTGGCGTCTGGGGTCTTAAATGCTAACAAGCAGCCATCTAAGATGCAGCAATTGGTCTCAACCCACCTGGAGCAAAGGAAAATGAAGAACACCAAGCCCACATGACAACTAAGAGCCCAAGAGACAGAAAGGGCCACATGAACAAGAGACCTACATCATCCTGAGACCAGAAGAACTAGTTGGTGCCCGGCCACAATCGATGACTGCCCTGACAGGGAGCTCAGCAGAGGACCCCTGAGGGAGCAGGAGAGCAGTGGGATGCAGACCCCAAATTCTCATAAGAAGACCAAACTTAATGGTCTGACTGAGACTGGAGGAATCCCGGCGGCCATGCTCTCCAGACCTTCTGTTGACACAGGACAGGAACCATCCCTGAAGACAACTCATCAGACATGAAAGGGACTGGTCAGCGGGTGGGAGAGAGACGCTGATGAAGAGTGAGCTAATTATATCAGGTGTACACTTGAGATTGTGTTGGCAACTCTTGTCTGGAGGGGGGATGGGAGGATAGAGAGAGAGGGAAGCCGGCAAAATTGTCAAGAAAGGAGAGACTGAAAGGGCTGACTCAAGACGGGGAGAGTAAGTGGGAGTAGGGAGTGAGATGTATGTAAACTTATATGTGACAGACTGATTGGATTTGTAAACGTTCACTTGAAGCTTAATAAAAGTTATTATAAAAAAAAAAAAAAAAAATATAATGCTAGCTGCTCTCCCTTAATGAGACAGCACAATCCAGCATCTGTCCCCCCTGTGCCTTCTCATTTCCCCTCCAGACAGGAGCTGCCCACATAGTCTCATGTGTCTACTTGATCCGAGAAGCTCACTCCTCACCAGTATCATTTTCTAACCTATGTTGTTGTTAGGTGCCGTCGAGTCGGTTCCGACTCACAGCGACCCTATGCACAACAGAACGAAATACTGCCCAGTCCTGCGCCATCCTCAAAATCTTTGTTATGCTTGAGCTCATTGTTGCAGCCACTGTGTCAATCCACCTCATTGAGGGTCTTCCTCTTTTCCGCTGACCCTGTATTCTGCCAAGCATGATGCCCTTCTCCAGGGACTGATCCCTCCTGACAACATGTCCAAATTATGTAAGACGCAGTCTCACCATCCTTGCTTCTAAGGAGCATTCTGGCCGCACTTCTTCCAAGACAGATTTGTTCGTTCTTTTGGCAGTCCATGGTATATTCAATATTCTTCGCCAACACCACAACTCAAAGGCGTCAACTCTTCTTCGGTCTTCCTTATTCATTGTCCAGCTTTCACATGCATATGATGTGATTGAAAATATCATGGCTTGGGTCAAGCGCACCTTAGTCTTCAGGGTGACATCTTTGCTCTTCAACACTTTGAAGAGGTCCGTTGCAGCAGATTTGCCCAATGCAATGCGTCTTTTGATTTCTTGACTGCTGCTTCCATGGCTGTTGATTGTGGATCCAAGTAAAATGAAATCCTTGACAACTTCAATCTTTTCTCCATTTATCATGATGTTGCTCATTGGTCCACTTGTGAGGATTTTTGTTTTCTTTCTGTTGAGGTGTAATCCATACTGAAGGCTGTGGTCTTTGATCTTCATTAGTAAGTGCTTCAAGTCCTCTTCACTTTCAGCAAGCAAGGTTGTTTCATCTATATAACACAGGTTGTTAATGAGTCTTCCTCCAATCCTGATGCCCCGTTCTCCTTCATATAGTCCAGTTTTGGGATTATTTGCTCAGCATACAGGTTGAGTAGGTATGGTGAAAGAATACAGCCCTGACACACGCCTTTCCCGACTTTAAACCAATCAGTATCCCCTTGTTCTGTCCAAACAACTGCCTCTTGATCTATGTAAAGTTTCCTCATGAGCACAATTAAGTGTTCTGGAATTCCCGTTCTTCGCAGTGTCATCCATAGTTTGTTATGATCCACACAGGTGAATGCCTTTGCATAGTCAATAAAACACAGGTAAACATCCTTCTGGTAATCTCTGCTTTCAGCCAGGATCCATCTGACATCAGCACTGATATCCCTGGTTCCATGTCCTCTTCTGAAACCGGCCTGAACTTCTGGCAGTTCCTTGTTCATATTCTGCTGCAGCCGTTTTTGAATGATCTTCAGCAAAATTTTGCTTGGGTATGATATTAATGATATTGTTCTATAATTTCCATACTCGGTTGGATCGCTTTTCTTGGGAATAGGCATAAATATGGATCTCTTCCAGTCAGTTGGCCAGGAAGCTGTCTTCCATATTTCTTGCCATAGACGAGTGAGCACCTCCAGCGCTGCATCTATTTGTTGAAACATCTCAACTGATACTCCATCAATTCCGGGAGCCCTGTTTGTCGCCAGTGCCTTCAGAGCAGCCTGGACTTCTTCCTTCAGTACCATTGGTTCCTGATCATATGCCACCTCTTGAAATGGTTGAATATCAACTAATTCTTTTTGGTATAATGACTCTGTGTTTTCCTTCCATTTTCTTTTGATGCTTCCTGCGTCGTTTAATATTTTCCCCATAGAATCCTTCACTACTGCAACTCGAGGCTTGAATTTTTTCTTCAGTTCTTTCAGCTTGAGAAATGCCGAGCGTGTTCTTCCCTTTTGGTTTGCCATCTCCAGCTCTTTGCACATGTCATTATAATACTTTACTTTGTCTTCTCGAGAGGCCCTTTGAAATCTTCTCTTCAGTTCTTTTACTTCATCAATTCTTCCTTTTGCTTAAGCTGCTCAACGCTTAAGAGCAAGTTTCAGAGTCTCCTCTGACATCCATCTTGTTCTTTTCTTTCTTTCCTGTTTTTTCAGTGACCTCTTGGTTTCTTCATGGATGATGTCCTTGATGTCATTCCACAACTCGTCTGGTCTTCGGTCACTAGTGTTCAATGCGTCAAAATCTGTTCTTCAGATGGTCTCTAAATTCAGGTGGGATATACTCAGGGTCACATTTTGGCTCTTGTGGACTTGCTCTGATTTTCTTTAGTTTCAGCTTGAACTTGCATACAAGCAGTTGATGGTGTGTTCCACAGTCAGCCCCTGGCCTTGTTCTGACTGATGATATTGAGCTTTTCCATGAACTCTTTCCACAGATGTAGTCAATTTGATTTCTGTGTGTTCCATCTGGCAAGGTCCATGTGTATAGTCACCATTTATGTTGGTGAAAGAAAGTATTTGCAGTGAAGTTGTTGGTCTTGCAAAATTCTATCATTCACTCTCCAGCATCATTTCTGTCACAAAGGCCATATTTTCCAACTACTGATCCTTCTTCTTTGTTTCCAACTTTCTCATTCCAATCACCAGTAATTATCAATGCATCTTGATTGCATGTTCGATCAATTTCAGACTGCAGCAGCTGATAAAAATCTTCTATTTCTTCATCTTTTGCCCTAGTGGTTGGTGCGTAAATTTGAATAACAGTCGTATTAACTGGTCTTCCTTGTAGGCATATGGATGTTTTCACTGACACATTGTATTTCAGGATAGATCTTGAAACGTTCTTTTTGACGATGAATGCAACACCATTCCTCTTCAAGTTGTCATTCCCAGCATAGTAGAATATTTGATTGTCTGATTCAGAATGGCCAATACCAGTCCATTTCAGCTCACTAATGCCTAGGATGTCAATGTTTTTGCATTCCATTTCATTTTTGACGATTTCCAATTTTCCTAGATTCATACTTCGTACATTCCAGGTTCCAATTATTAATGAATGTTTGGAGCTGTTTCTTCTCATTTTGAGTCATGCCACATCAGCAAATGAAGGTCCTGAAAGCTGTACTCCATCCGCATCATTAACGTCGAATCTACTTTGAGGAGGCAGCTGTTCCCCAGTCATCTTTTGAGTGCCTTCCAACCTGGGAGGCTCGTCTTTCAGCACTATATAAGACAATGTTTCGCAGCTATTCGTAAGGTTTTCACTGGTTAATGCTTTTCAGAAGTAGACTGCCAGGTCCTTCTTCCTAGTCTGTCTTAGTCTGGACGCTCAGCTGAAACCTGTCCTCCACGGGTGACCCTTCTAACCTATAGTACATTACAATCCCTTTCTTAAGAGTTGGCTTTGGGATTGGTTCCTGTCTTGGGCTAACAGAAGGTCTGGGGACCATGTCCTCCTGGGTCCTTCTAGTCTCAGTCAGACCATTAAGTCTGGTCTTTTCACGAGAATTTGAGGTCTGCATCCCACTGCTCTCCTGCTCTCTCAGGGGTTTTCTTTTGTGTTCCCTGTCAGGGCAGTCATCGGTTGTAGCCAGGGACCATCTAGTTCTTCTAGTCTCAGGCTGATGGAGTCTCTGATTTATGTGGCCGTTTCTGTCTCTTGGTCTCATAATTACCTTGTGTCTTTGGTGTTCTTCATTCTCCTTTGCTTCAGGTGGGTTAAGACCAATTCATGCATCTTAGATGGCCGCTTGCTAGCGTTTAAGACCCCAGATGCCACTCTCCAAAGTGGGATGCGGAATGTTTTCTTAATAGATTTTATCATGCCACTTTACTTAGATGTCCCCTGAAACCATGGTCCCCAAACTGCCACCTCTGCTACGCTGGCCTTTGAAGCATTTGGTTTATTCAGGAAGCTTCTCTGCTTTTGGTTTAGTCCAGTTGTACTGACCTCACCTGTATTGTGTGTTGTCTTTCCTTTCACCTGAAGTCGTTCTTATCTACTATCTAATTAGTGAATTCCCCTCTCTCTCCCTCCCTCCCCACACTGATAACCATCAAAGAATATTATCTTCTCTGTTTAAAGTATTTCTTGATTTCTTATAATAGTGGTCTCATACAATATTTGTCCTTTTGCAATTGATTAATTTCACTCAGCATATTGCCTTCCAGATTCCTCCATGTTATGAAATGTTTCACAGATTCATTGTTGTTCTTTATGGATGCATAGTATTCCATTGTGTAAATATACAATAATTTATTTATCCATTCATCCGCTGATGGGCACCTTGATTGCTTCCATCTTTTTGCTATTGTAAACAGTGCTGCAGTGAATATGGGTGTGCACATATCTGTTCATGTAAAGGCTCTTATTTCTCTAGAATATATTCCAGGGAGTGGGATTGCTGGATCATTAGGTAGTTCTATTTCTCAATTTTTAAGGAAACGCAAAATCAATTTCCAAAGTGGTCGTACCATTTTACATTCCCACCAGCAGTGTCTAAGTGATCCAGTCTCTCCACAACCTTCCCAATATTTATTATTTTATGTTTTTTTGATTGATGCCAGTCTTGTTGATGTGAGATGGAATCTCATTGTAGTTATGATTTGCGTTTCTCTAAAACACTATTGGCGTAGTGGTTAAGTGCTACCACTGCTAACCAAAGGGTCGGCAGTTCGCGTCTGCCAGGTGCTCTTTGGAAACTCTATGGGGGAGTTGTACTCTGTCCTATAGGTTCACTATGAGTCGGAATCGACTCGACGGCACTGGATAACGGCTAATGATTGGGAGAGTCTCCTCTTGTGTCTGTTAGCTACCTGAATGTCTTCTTTAGTGAAGTGTCTGTGCATATATTTTGCCCATTTTTTAATCGGGTTACTTGTCTTCCTGTAGTTGAGTTTTTGCAGTATCATATGGATGTTAGAGATGAGACACTGATCGGAAATGTCATAGCTAAAACCTTTTTCCCAATCTGTAGGTAATCTTTTTACTTTTTTGGTGAAGTCTGTGGATCAGCATAAGTGTTTGAATTTTGGAAGCTCTGAGTTACCTAGTTTCTCTTCTGCATTGTTAGTAATGTTTCATATACTGTTTATGCCATGTATTAGGGCACCTAGCATTGTCCCCATTTTTTCTTCCATGATCTTTATCATTTTAGATTTTATATTTAGGTCTTTCATCAATTTAGAGTTAGTTTTTCTGCATGGTGTGAGCTATGGGTCTTCTTTCATTTTTTTTATAGATAGATATCCAGTTATGCCAGCACCAGTTCTTAAAGAGGCTGTTTTTTCTACATTTGGCTGACTTTGTGCCTTTGTCAAATATCAGCTGCTTATATGTGGATGGATTTATGTCTGGATTCTCAATTCTCTTCCATTGGTCTATGTATCTGTTGTTGTACCAGTACCAGACTGTTCTGACTACTGTTGCAGTATAATAGGTCCTAAGAGCAGGTAGTGTGAGGCCTCCCACTTTGTTCTTCTTTTTCGGTAATGCTTTACTTATCTGGGGCCTCTTTCCCTTCCTTATGAAGTTGGTGATTTGTTTCTCCATCTGATTAAAAAATGCCATTGGAATTTGGAACTTTTCCAGCCTGTTTTAGGAAATAAACCAATACCAAAGAAGATGCAGGCAAACTGACATTACGAATATAAAACACTAGCTCTAACACTCACACTTTATTTTCTAAGCCTAAAAAATGTCCCTATACTGGAGTTGCATTCTTGGTCATCCAGGTAAATAGAGTCAGTGACTAAAGTTTTATAAGATTAAAAAAAAAAAGCAAACATACCTTTCTAAATTACAGGGAGGTTTGAACAAGTTTTATGGATCTTAACAGAAAACAGCATTCGTCTTATAATAATTATACTTTGAGAAACACGATGAAATGGATGAAATAAATAATATGTACTTTCAAAGGTGGCAAAAGTTGTAAAATGGTAGACACTTATTCATAGGCCCAAAGGAGGTTGTGGGGGGGAACAGAAGAGAAGAAGGAAAGACAAAGAAGCAGGGACTTATTTTTTACATACTTTCTCTGCACCTTCTGAATACCCCGGTGCTGGATGGATAAGACAAGGATTTAAGGGTCTTCTGAGCAGATTAGTCAAAACAGAACGTACAGTCTCTGGAAGGATGGCCTGAGGCTAAAACAAACAGCTTTTCTGAGGTCCTTTCCCCAAACACAAAATTGTGTTCTTTCCAGAACCCTGCAAGAAACCAATGTGTAAATGTTTCAAAGCTGTCTATGTTGCAATGAGTTTTTACTAAATTAGTAGCAACAGGCTTCTGGCCTTGAGGAAGTTACTGGTAACAGACTTGCGCTCCTGCTATAAACAACTAGAAAACTGGACAAGATCTATTAAACACCAGCTTTTGGATATTGGATGACAGAGTAGTGCATTATGGAGATTGCCCAAGAGGAGAAGCCCTGGTAGTGGTTAAGAGCTTGGCTGCTAACCAAAAGGTTGGCAGTTCGACTCCACCAGCCACTCCTTGGAAACCCTATGGGGCAGTTCTATTCTGTTCTACAGGGTCGCTATGAGTCAGAATCAACTCGACAGCAATCGGTTTGGTTTTTGGTAGAGCGCTATCCTGGACCATTTGTCTTGTGCTGCAACGTCCCCATCTCACATCCATTCTCTACAAGGTTTCCAGGAGGCAAATGACTCAAGACTTGGAGGGATGTGACATTTCCCGGGAAGCCTTTAGTCCAAGAGATAGGAACCAAGATTAGGACATCCATGAGTGAGGACTGGGAAGATGAACACCCCAGAATATAGGGCTCGCCCAGAGACCAACTAGCACCTGCTCTCAAACCTAGAAAGCCCAAGGCAGGGCTATCAGGCTGAGCATCCCCTCACTTATCCTTTGGAGTTCTCAGGGACTTGAGAGCCTGGGCCTAAGAAGGGCACCTCAAGTCAGTAGATGCAGGAGTCTCAGTCTCTGATAGATATCAAGCTGATGATCCTGAATAAGGATGATGGAAGGACCCAGGCAAAAAAGTGGTGTCCTATAGAGACTCATCTCTGCTGTCACTCCTTCGAGGTTCTGAAGAGCTGTGGACAGATATGCATCAACATGATTCGAAATAATGGTGCCAGGAAGGTGTGGACCTTGATCAGAGAGGATCTTCAGGTAAGTAGTGGGTAGATTCTTGGAACTGATCGGGTATCAAAGAGAGGACCCTAACTGAGGAATGAGGGAACCATCCACCCCAGGATAGAGAAGGCCCCACAAAGTCCCTTCCCCTGCTGTTGAGTTGTGTTACAAAGCTCAGAGCTGCCAGACTAAGCAGTACCCTCATTTCCATCCCAGAAATGGCTATGCAGAGACTGTCTCAGGTCCTTGGGATACTGCAGTTGGCCCTAGTTCTGCAGAGGGAGGACACCTAGGCCCTAGTAGGAGGCAGGAAAAAGATCCTTCCTGTTATGAAGGCATCCACAAAACAAAGGGCTCCTCACAGAGTCTCACTCCTGTTCACTGCTCCAAGGGCCCGGCAAAGCTGTCGGTCTGAGGCGCCCCTTAATTTTCTCCTGTATGTATTCTGTGTGGCAAGGGCTTTGGTCTTATGTGAGGTGGAAGGGAGAGCACTCCTGGTTCTTGAGCAGGTATAGACCTAGGACCTAACAGGAGTTAAAGTGAAGACCTGTGTGTTTTGAGGGGACCCTCCACAACAGAAAGACCCCTACCGAGCTTAGCCCCTGTTTTAATCCTGGAAAGCACCAGGCAGAGTTACTGGCCTGAAGTGCCCCCTCATTTCAACACTCATGGTGTCAGGAAGAAGGGTCTGGGTCCAAAGGGGCAGTCCCCATTGGCCAGAGGACAGAGTCTTGTGCCTAACTGGTTCAAGGTGTGGACCCTGAGCGCCAAAGGCATGAACTACCCCGAAAACAGGGTCTTCTCAGAGCACTGACCCAGCCAGCACTCCTGTGAGGTCCCAGGCAGCGGTAGCATGAGGCACGCCCTAACTGCCCCCTCTAGGGTCTCTGCGAGGTGAGGGACTTGTTCTGAGCTGGTGACTCAGGTCTGTATAGGCAGAATCCCCAGGCTTTGATAGGTATCAAGGTGAGGACCCTGAGTGAGCACAAAGGGACCACTGAAGTCTGCACAGTGAGGTCTCAGGGATCCTGTTCTTGCCCTGGGCCCTCGGAAGCCCCCACCCACAGCTTAGGCCCTCAGAGGGCCCCCTCTACCCTTGGCCAGATGTGAGGTTTCCTGACGTCCTGTCTTCTGTGACGTCCTGTCTTCTGCACAGGAAGTGCCAGAAAGTTGCCACCCCTGATCTGAGGGGCGCAGCTGATCAGCAGAGGGGGATGGAGTCTGAGGACTGGTCTGGAGTCCAGGTGAGGGCCCTGAATGTGAGCTAAGGGGACCAACTAACCTAGAACAGAGGAGGTACCATCAAGTCTCGCCTCCAGCCATCAGCCTCAAGGCCACCAGGATGACTTCAGCCTGGAGGGTCTTGGGCATGAGCGGGACCTGGTTCAAGGAAGCACCCCAGTTCTCAAGAGGGAGAAGACCTAGATCCTAACTGGAGGTGAGGAGAGGACCCTTAGGGCTAATGAGCATGCCTTCCCTCAAATGAGGGGCTGTCCACAACCCACCTGTGCTCTCAGCTCTCGGAGCCCCAGGCAGGGGGTAGACAGATATGCAGCACCCTGACTTCCGTCTAGGGAGGTGAGGGCCTTAGTCCGAGCCATCAATCCTACCCCTGCTTTCGGGGAGACTCAAGTTAGTGGAGGGAGGAATCCCAAGTCCTACCCGGGCAAAAGATCAGAAGCCTGAGTGAGGAATGATGGGGTCACCAATTGAGAACTCTGGGGTCAGGAACCCTTGCCGACCGGGCCAGACCTAGGATTCCCAAAACAGCCTGCAAAGGATTTGGCTCACTCTGATTTTCAACTCTGAGGTCTCAGGAAGGTGTGGTCTTTGGTGTGAGGGATGTGGCCTCATGACAGCAGAGGGTGGGGTTCCAGGAATGGTTCAGACTGAAGGGAAGACATGATTGAGGTACTAAGACCACTCAACCCAAACTGGGGAGGATTGCAGTGGGCTCTGCTAATGCCAGTAGCCCTGGAAGCCCAGGAAAAATCTGGCAAGTTGCGGGGACTGTGGACTTCTGCCTGGAGTGTCTGAGGGAGATTAGCGCCTTCGTTTAAGCCCCAATTCAGGAGATAGAGGGATCCCAGAAACTGGTGGGAGTTAAGGTAAAGATCCTTTAGAAGGCAATAGGGAATTAACTCTTTTTCTCCCCTCCCCAAAGAAGAGAGGAGGATGCAGAAATAGCTCCCACTGCTATTGGCCTTGGGGAGCCACGCTCAGAGGTGTTAGGCTGAGGTGCCCCTGGATTGTTCTTAAGGACAGATGGTGTCAGGGACATAAAGTCCTTGGACTAATGGAGAGGCTTATTCAGCAGAGGCAGGAGACTTGGTCCCTAATAGGAGTCAAGGTGAGGATACATAGTTATGATGAGGTGACTACTCCCAGAAATAAGGGGGAACCATAGAGCCCCAGCACTGCTTTCAGACCTGGAGGACCTGAGTATGGTGATGTAGTGAGTTGCACTCACTAACTCCCAGGGCATCTCAGGGAGGTGAGGGACCTGGTGAAAAGGCGCCGCCATGGTGAGGACCCTGGTGGAGGACTGAGGCCTCTAAGGAACCCCAGACAGAACGGGCCCCACTGTGCTGTCATCACTGAGACACCCTGCCAGGAGTGCTGGCTGAGCTGCTCCTTAAGTTTCTGCATGTTAGTCCCAGAGGGATTTCAGGTGTCAGTTTAGAGTAGCGTAGGGGAAGTGCCCTGGCCCTGCCAGCAGGTGAAATGATAGCCCTAAGAGTGAACTTAGAAGAACCCCAAATATCCCAGTACAGAGTCCCTAGCGTCAGCCCCTGCTGTCACTCCTATAAGCCCCAAGCAGGGCTTGCAATCTACAACCTAATCATTCCTCTAGTTTCCTCTATAGGGTCCTGACAGGACAATAGGAGCCTTGAGGGATCTTAGAGCAATGTCCTCAAGAATCCGGCAGAGGCAGTGGTTGTGAAAGCCAAGGTGGCATCTGTCTACTGCAGGGGTGCACACCCTCTCAGCCTCCCTCCTCCACCGTGCCCTCATCACCTGCTCTCCTTCCACACTCCTGCCTGCTGTCCTTGAGCAGAATCATCATGCCTTGCGGTCAGAAGAGTAAACTCCGTGCCCGTGAGAAACGTCGCCAGGCTCGAAGTGATACCCACAGTGTCAAGGGTGCTCAGGCCACTACAGCAGAGGAGGAAGGGTCCCCTTCCTCTTCCTCTCCTCCTTCTAGGGATTCTCCAGAGAGCTCCCCTGCTGCTGCTGGCATTCCCCAGGAGCCTCCGAGAGTCCAGCCCATCACCACTGCTACTGTTGGTGATGCTTCGGGCACAGGAGCTTCTGGAGGGGCCGAGGGCCAAGATGAGGGAGGGCCAAGTTCCTCTGCGGCCCCAGCCTCCACTGAGAGGTCTCAAAGAGACCCTGTAACCAGGAGGGTGAGCACGTTGTTGCAGTTCCTGCTGCACAAGTATAAAATGAAAGAGCCCATTACGAAGGCAGAAATGTTGAAGATCGTCAACAAAAGGTACAAGGAGCATTTCTCTGACATCCTGAGGAGAGCCACTGAGCACATGGAGCTGGTCTTTGGTCTTGACCTGAAGGAAGTCGATTCCACAGGTCAATCCTATACCATTGTCAGCAAATTGGAGATCACCAAGGAAGAGAATCTGAGTGGTGGCAGGGGCTTTCCCAAGACCGGGCTCCTGATGCCTCTCCTGGGCATCATCATCTTGAATGGCAACCGGGCCACTGAGGACGAGATCTGGGAATTCCTGAGTTTCCTGGGGATCTACGATGGGAAGAGGCACTTCATGCTTGGGGATCCTAGGAGGCTCATCACCAGAGATATCGTGAAGGAAACGTACCTGGAGTACCAGGAGGTACCCAACAGTTATCCTCCACGTTACGAATTCCTGTGGGGTCCCAGAGCCCATGCTGAAGCAAACGAGGAAAAAGTCCTGGAGTTTTTGGTCAAGATCAATGATACCGACCCTCGTGCTTTCCAAGCCCTGTATGAAGAAACCTGGGTAGATGAGGCAAAGAGAGCAGCAGCCGGAGAATGGGCCGGGGCTGGTCCTAATGCCAGGGCCTGGGCCCGTGTCCGGGCAAAGTCCACCAGGTCCTTCCACCCCTAGTGAAGTCTGAGGTAGGTTCTTCAATTTGTGTTCCAAGAGAGCTGTCAGCTTTCTAAGTTGTGGAGGAAATTTCGGGCGGTGGGAACACATGTATCTCTTCTTTTTGTTCTTCATCTACATGGATAACATTCAGTTTTTTTTGGGGGGGGGGTTGGGTGTTACTTCGAAAATTCTTTTCCTTATAGTAGAAAGTTTGTTTAGATTCGTAATCTAAGCTTATGAATAACATGGATCACTTGTTGATTCCTGTTTTCGTGTATTAGTGTAACAGTTTTGGTGTTTTTAAAAACAAATAGAACACCCTGGAATCTCTTTTGTGGTCTAGAATAAGGTAACATGCATCGGAACAGAGATTTTCTTATAAATGTGAATGATTCCCATAGTAGAACAGTTGGGCTCAAGAAATAAAGAAAAAAGTTTTACTGTTTCCTCTCAAACCTTGTAATACTTCTTTTTTTTATTAACTTTTATTGAGCTTCAAGTGAACGTTTACAAATCAAGTCAGTCTGTCACATATAAGTTTATATACACCTTACTCCATACTCCCACTTGCTCTCCCCCTAATGAGTCAGCCCTTCCAGTCTCTCCTTTTGTGACAATTTTGCCAGCTTCCAACCCTCTCTACGCTCCCATCCCCCCTCCAGACAGGAGATGCCAACACAGTCTCAAGTGTCCACCTGATACAAATAGCTTACTCTTCATCAGCATCACTCTCGTACCCACTGTCCAGTCCCTTCCGTGTCTGATGAGTTGTCTTCGGGAATGGTTCCTGTCCTGGGCCAACAGAAGGTTTGGGGACCATGACCGCCGGGATTCCTCTAGTCTCAGTCAGACCATTAAGCATGGTCTTTTTGTGAGAATTTGGGGTCTGCATCCCACTGATCTCCTGCTCCCTCAGGGGTTCTCTGTTGTGCTCCCTGTCAGGGCAGTCATCGGTTGTGGCCAGGCATCAACTAGTTCTTCTGGTCTCAGGATAATGTAGGTCTCTGGTTCATGTGGCCCTTTCTGTCTCTTGGGCTCATAGTTATCGTGTGACCTTGGTGTTCTTCATTCTCCTTTGATCCAGGTGGGTTGAGACCAATTGATGCATCTTAGACGGCCACTTGTTAGCATTTAAGACCCCAGACGCCACATTTCAAAGTGGGATGCAGAATGTTTTCATAATAGAATTATTTTGCCAATTGACTTAGAAGTCCCCTTAAACCATGGTCCCCAAACCCCCGCCCTTGCTCTGCTGACCTTTGAAGCCTTCAGTTTATCCCGGAAACTTCTTTGCTTTTGGTCCAGCCCCTTCACCTAAAGTAGTTCTTATCTACTAACTAATCAGTAAAAAACCCTCTCCCACCCTCCCTCCCTCCCCCCCTCATAACCACAAAAGTATGTGTTCTTCTCAGTTTATACTATTTCTCAAGATCTTATAATAGTGGTCTTATACAGTATTTGTCCTTTTGCCTCTGACTAATTTCGCTCAGCATAATGCCTTCCAGGTTCCTCCATGTTATGAAATGTTTCACAGATTCGTCACTGTTCTTTATCGATGCGTAGTATTCCATTGTGTGAATATACCACAATTTATTTAACCATTCATCCGTTGATGGACACCTTGGTTGCTTCCAGCTTTTTGCTATTGTAAACAGAGCTGCAATAAACATGGGTGTGCATATATCTGTTTGTGTGAAGGCTCTTATTTCTCTAGGGTATATTCTGAGGAGTGGGATTTCTGGGTTGTATGGTAGTTCTATTTCTAACTGTTGAAGATAACGCCAGATAGATTTCCAAAGTGGTTGTACCATTTTACATTCCCACCAGCAGTGTGTAAGAGTTCGAATTTCTCCGCAGCCTCTCCAACATTTATTATTTTGTGTTTTTTGGATTAATGCCAGCCTTGTTGGTGTGAGATGGAATCTCGTCGTGGTTTTAATTTGCATTTCTCTAATGGCTAATGATCGAGAGCATTTTCCCATGTGTCTGTTAGCTACCTGAATAGCTTCTTTAGTGAAGTGTGTGTTCATATCCTTTGCCCACTTTTTGATTGGGTTGTTTGTCTTTTTGTGGTTGAGTTTTGACAGAATCATATAGATTTTAGAGATCAGGCGCTGGTCGGAGCTGTGGTAGCTGAAAATTCTTTCCCAGTCTGTAGGTGGTCTTTTTACTCTTTTGGTGAAGTCTTTAGATGAGCATAGGTGTTTGATTTTTAGGAGCTCGCAGTTATCTGGTTTCTCTTTGTCATTTTTGGTAATGTTTTGTATTCTGTTTATGCCTTGTATTAGGGCTCCTAAGGTTGTCCCTATTTTTTCTTCCATGATCTTTATCGTTTTAGTCTTTATGTTTAGGTCTTTGATCCACTTGGAGTGAGTTTTTGTGCATGGTGTGAGGTATGGGTCCTGTTTCATTTTTTTGCAAATGGATATCCAGTTATGCCAGCACCATTTGTTAAAAAGACTATCTTTTCCCCAATTAACTGACACTGGGCCTTTGTCAAATATCAGCTGCTCATATGTGGATGGATTTATATCTGGCTTCTCAATTCTGTTCCACTGGTCTATGTGTCTGTTGTTGTACCAGTACCAGGCTGTTTTGACTACTGTGGCTGTATAATAGGTTCTGAAATCAGGTAGAGTGAGGCCTCCCACTTTCTTCTTCTTTTTCAGTAATGCTTTGCTTATCCGAGGCTTCTTTCCCTTCCATATGAAGTTGGTGATTTGTTTCTCTATCACCTTAAAATATGACATTGGAATTTGGATCGGAAGTGCATTGTATGTATAGATGGCTTTTGGTAGAATAGACATTTTTACTATGTTAAGTCTTCCTATCCATGAGCAAGGTATGTTTTTCCACTTAAGTAGGTCCTTTTTAGTTTCTTGTAGTAGTACTTTGTAGTTTTCTTTGTATAGGTCTTTTACATCCTTGGTAAGATTTATTCCTAAGTATTTTATCTTCTTGGGGGCTACTGTGAATGGTATTGATTTGGTGATTTCCTCTTCGATGTTCTTTTTGTTGATGTAGAGGAATCCAAGTGATTTTTGTATGTTTATCTTATAACCTGAGACTCTGCCAAACTCTTCTATTAGTTTCAGTAGTTTTCTGGAGGATTCCTTGGGGTTTTCTGTGTATAAGATCATGTGATCTGCAAACAGAGATAATTTTACTTCCTCCTTGCCAATCTGGATGCCCTTTATTTCTTTGTCTATCCTAATTGCTCTGGCTAGGACCTCTAGCACAATGTTGAATAAGAGCGGTGATAAAGGGCATCCTTGTCTGGTTCCCGTTCTTAAGGGAAATGCTTTCAGGCTCTCTCCATTTAGAGTGATGAATACTTCTTTTTTGTAAAATTAAAAGATATATGCCTAAACTTGCTTACCTTATTCCAGAATGTAGTAACTAAACTGTGTGCATTAGGAGTTTTATTCACTGTCTGATTTACACCCCAAATGTTAACCGAGCATCTGGTGTGTGGTGGGTTTTAAGCTAGGACTGGAAGTGCTTAAAAAAAAAAGGAGAAAAACTCCGTTCTTCTGGCTATAGAATTTTAGAGTTTAGGAGCAGCCATCAGATAAGGAAGACAGTGGGATACTCTCTAAGACCTAGATAACTAGTAAAAAGGAGTGACAATGGGGGAGGCTGGAGATGAGAGTAGTGTCCCCTGAGGCAGGACAGAGGGTTTGGGGAACTCCACGTGCCTGAGTGGGGGGTCATTTTAAGTTAGGCTGCATGGGGGGTTCTATGAGGCTGTGGGAAGGG
The DNA here is from genome assembly GCF_024166365.1 of Elephas maximus indicus. Classification (NCBI taxonomy): domain Eukaryota; kingdom Metazoa; phylum Chordata; class Mammalia; order Proboscidea; family Elephantidae; genus Elephas; species Elephas maximus. The sequence continues at coordinate 139,647,955 of NC_064846.1, forward strand.
TGTTCAGGGCCAGATACTGCTACGATGTATTTCAGCCTCAAGAGGCTGAGCCTAAAATGGAAACCTGCTCTTCACAGTTACCCTGGGATTGTGGACAAACCAGAGAGAAATCCCCACCTGGGTCAGGACTGGAAGGTGCCCTGTGCTCTTGTCCAGGTGCACTTGAACACATGGTCTGACTGGGTGTGTTATTCACGTGATTTCCAGGAAGATTCTGAGAGATGGGGAAACACTCCCTTGAGGTGAGGTGTCAGGAAGCCACTGTTAGTAGCCTTTTGCGTTGGGCTGGGGGAGCCAGAGCCACTCCATTGAAGGGACTTTAGAATTAGGTTATCCTTTGGCAAACTCCAAGTGAGTACTAGCCTTTTGGCTGTGGTGATGTGAATGAAAATTGGGGGACTTAGATGAAAGTGCAGCTGGGAGGGTGAATTGTTGGTCCTTGCCATTAATTCTAGGAGTTTTGTGTTTCATTAAACTGGGGCCGTTTACCTCACAATCATATTAAATAGCATAATCCCCATTGTGCCCACTCTCCCAAAACTGTTGTTGTAAAACCTAACCACATTCCTATGGTTATAATCCCATTTGGGAATTACGTCAAAGGTACAGTATTAGTGTACGGTGTGTTATAAATCAACCCTCCAGTGGCTCCACTGGAGAAAGATGTGGCAGTCTTCCTCCACAAAGGCTACAGCCTTGGAATCCTGTGGGGCAGTTCTACTGTGTCCTATAGCATTGCTGTGAGTCAGAATTGAACCAATGGCACCGGTTTAGTGTTTTTTGTTTTTGGTTTTCTTGGACTTTTTTTGGTGGGGTGTCTTAAATTAATCTCGATTGAGATATAAAAGAGTAGATTGAGCAAGCAAGTAAGCACAGATGAGGGAAGATTGGGACCACACCACATAAGATCTCCAAGGAACCAAGAAACAGAAAAAAAATTCAAAGACCTTCCCCAGGACCCAAAAGACAGAAAGCCTTCCCCTAGAGCTGAACCCTGAATTCAGACTTCTTACCTGCTAAACTGTGAGAAAATGAATTTCTGTGTGTTCAAGCTATCCACTTGTATTTCTGTTATAACAGCAGTACATAACTATGACATTCCCTAATGGGTAACAAAAACCTTTGCCCTTGACTATTACCTTTAAGGTTGCTGGTGCGAATCCACCCAGTGGCACTGCTGAAGAAAGGCCTGGCAGTCTCTATCTGTAAAGATTATACCAAGAAGACCCTATGGGGCATTTCTCTTCTGTAACACGTGGGGTCACACTGAGTTGGAATCAACTTGACAGCAACTGGTTAATGCTGTCAGCCTTCGGAGGCCCCCCAAGTAGCCTTGGCACTTAGAGCGCCCCCCACAGCCTTGGCCAGATGTGCCCTGTCCTGATTTCCATCTTGGAAGTGGAGTGTAAGCAAGGTGCAGCTTCTGACATGGAGGGCAGTGATCTGTCATCATCGGAGGAGGGTGGAGCCCCAGGACTGGTCAGGAATCCAGACGAGGACCCTGAATGTGGACTGAGGAGACACTTAACACCAGAACAACTGTTTCCCATGATCCCTGCCCTTAACATTCACCGTCCCAGGCCCTACCAATACTCTTGGCCCTGGGAGGCCCATCTATAACCTTGGGCTGGATATGACATGCCCTGGCTTCAATCTAGGAAGTGCCGGGAAGGCGTGGCTTCTGGTCTGAGGGGCTGCAGTCCTTCTTCATCAGAGGAGTGTGGAGTCTCAGGACTAGTCAGGAGTCTAGATGAGGACCCTGAATGTAGACTAAGGGGACCACCTAACCCAGACCAGAGGAGGTCCCGCAAAGTCCCGCCCCCACTGCCGGCCTCAAAGGCACCAGACCGACTTTGCCCAGAAGGTCTCCTTACCGGAAGACCTTGGTTCAAGGAAGCACCCCAGTTCTGAAGAGGGAGGACGCCTGGACTCTAACTACAAGCCAGGCGAGGGCCTTAGTACTAATGAGGGGGCTCCCCGGAAAAGAGACACCACTCACAGACCAACCTTGCTCTTAGCTCTGGGAGCCTGCAGACAGGGGTAGCCAGATGTGTAGCACCCTGACTCCCCTCTAGGGAGGTGAGGCCCTTGGTCTGAGCCCTCTCCCACTCCTGCTTTCAGATGGACTCAAGTTAGTAGAGGGAGAACTACCAAGTCCTACCTGGAAGCAAGGTCAGGGTAGGGGAAGTGCCCTGGCCCTGCCAGCAGGTGAAATGATGGCCCTAAGAGTGAACTTAGCAAAACCCCAAATAACCCAGTACAGAGTCCTTAGTGCCAGGCCCTGCTGTCACCCCAGTAAGCCCCAAGCAGGGCTGGCAATCTACAACCTAATCCTTCCTCTACTTTATTCTATAGGGTCCAGACCAGGACAACAGGAGCCTTGTGGGGTTCTAGAGCAGGGCCCTCCAAGAATCCTGTAAAGGCGGCATTTGTTAAAGCCAAGGAGGCATCTCTCTGCTGCAGGGGTGCACGCCCTCTCAGCCTCCCTCCTCCACCGTGCCCTCATAACTTGCCCTCCTTCCACACTCCTGCCTTTTGTCCTTGAGCAGAGTCATCATGCCTTGGGGACAGAAGAGTAAGCTCCGCGCCCACGAGAAACGTCGCCAGGCCCAAGGTGAAACCCACAGTGTCAAGGGTACTCAGGCCACTGCAGCAGAGAAGGGTCCCCCTCCTCTTCCTCTCCTCCTTTTGCGGGGCCTCACCAAAGCTCCCCTGCGGCTCACACTCCCCAGGGGTCTTAGAGAGCCCCATCCACCACCACTGCTGCTGTAGGTGCTTCGGGCAGAAGAGCTCCTAGAGGGGCCAAGGGCCAAGATGAGGGACATCCAAGTTCCTCTTCTGCCCGAGCCCCCAGTGAGAGGTCACGTACAGACTCTCTAACCAGGAGGGTCATCACGTTGTCACAGTTCCTGCTGTCCAAGTATGAAATGCAAGAGCGCATTAAAAAAAATTTTTTTTTACCAAGGGAAAAATGTTGAAAATCATCAACAAAAGGTACAAGGAGCACTTCCCTGAGATCCTGAGGGGAGCCTCTGAGCACATAGAGATGGTCTTTGGCCTTGACATGAAGGAAGTCGATTCCAAAGGTTAAGCCTATACCCTTGTCAGCAAATTGGAGATCACCGAGGAAGAGAATCTGAGTGGTGGCAGGGGATTTCCCAAGAAGGGGCTAGTGATGCCTCCCCTGGCCATGACCTCCGTGAATGGAAACTGTACCACCAAGGAGGAGATGTGGGAATTCCTGAATTTGTTTGGGATGTACAATGGGAAGACGCACTTCATCTTTGGGGAGCCCAGGAAGCTCATCACCAAAGCTTTGGCCCAGGAAAAGTTCCTGGAATACTGGCAGGTGCCCAACAGTGATCCTCCACGCTACGAATTCCTGTGGGATCCCAGAGCCCAAGCTGAAGCCAGCAAGACAAAAGTCTTGTAGTTTTTGGCCAAGGTCAAGGATACCAACTCCACCCTGCCTTCCAAGCCGTGTATGAAGAAACTTGTAGAGATGAGGAAGAGAGAGCCGCAGGCAGAGAATGGGCCGGGGCAAGTCCTAAGGCCAGGGCCAGGGCTAGTGTCAGGGCAAGTCCAGCCAGTCTTCCCATCCCTAGTGAGTTCTGATGCAGATTCTTCGCTTTGTTGTTGAAAATGGCTATTAACCTTCTAAGTTGTAGAGGCAACATGGGGCTGGAGGGAGCACGTGTATGTCTTCTTGTGTTTCTGTTCTACTTGAGTGACTTGTAGATTTAGCTCGTTTTTTGTATTTTTGAAATGTTAGTTTTCATTGAAGGTTTATTAAGATTCAGAATCTCAATTCACCCTCATGCGTTTATTGCTGTTTTTCAGATTTAGGAGTAAGAGTTTTGTATTGTGTAAAACAAATTGAAAATCCTTCCATCTTTTTTTTCTGAATCCAGAACTAGTTAACATGGTTTCAGAATACGGATGTTCTTGGAAATATTAAAGACATCCACAACAGTTAGTTGGGATCACCAAATAGAGGCAGGAAAACATAAAAGTTGGTCAACTCTTGGTTTCCCTTATTCCGTTTCATAAAACTAAAACATGCATTTCCTGAATTTGTTTAGCTTTTTTCAGAATGTGGGAGAAAACAAATTGTGATGATTTGACCTCTTGTTCATGGGCTCTTACTTTCCCCAAAGAGTAATTGAGCATCTGCTCTTTGGAAGGCTTCATGCTAGTACTCAGGCCCTTTAGGCAAAGGCGTCACAACCCATGTACAGATTTTAGAGTCTAACAGCAGCTATGAAATAAGGAGGAGGCTGAGATATTGTCTGAGACCTCAGGCCTAGTAGAAAAGGAGTGAGAACTTCAGGGTTCCCTCTAGTGTAAATGCCCCGAGGGAGGGCAGTTTGGGGCCTTGGGAAGCTTTGATCTCTCAGTGGGGGTGGGGAGAATTTTAAGTTAGGAAGCATAGGGTAGGGAAGGGTAGGGGGTGAGAAGAGCAGGTAGGGGTAAGGCTGTGGGGAGGAGTCCAGATGAGGCTGTGGGATGGGTGTGCAGGGCCAGATACTCCCATCATGTGTTACATCATGGAAGGTCTGAGCCTGGAATGGAAACCAGCTCTTCACACTGACTGGGATTGGGGGTAAACCACAGAGATACCCCCACATGGGCAAGACTGAATGGTGTCCTGTGCTCTTGTCCCAGTGCTCCTGAACACAAGTGCTGACTGCGTGTGTTATGCACATCATTTCCAGGGTTTCTGAGAAATAGGGAGATACTCCTTCATGTCAGGAGCCAGAGCCCATGCCATTGAAAGGACGTTAGAATGAAGCCGTCTTGAGTGTCAGTTGGCAAACTCCATGTGAAGACTAGACTTTTGGCCGTGGTGATGTGAATGAAAATCAGGGTGACATACATGGAAGAGCAGCTGGGAGGGGAAATCATTGGTCCTAGACAGCACTTCTAGGAGCTTCCTGCTGCATTAAACTGGGACAGTCTACCCACACCCACAGCAAAGAATATACTTCCTAATATGGATTGAATTTAACCACCATGCCCCCTAAAAACAGGTGTTATAAATCCTAACCCTACACCTATGGTTATAATGCCATTTGGGAATGTGTGTCATTGTGTTAAAGAGACTGGATTGTAAGGTGTGTCTTGAGTCAACCCACCAGGTGCTCCAAAGGAGAAAGATTGTGGTGGTCAGCTTCTGTAAAGATTTACAGCCTTGGAATCCCTATGGGGCAGTTCTACTCTATGCTGTTGCATCCCTGTGAGTCAGAATCTTCTATATGGGAGTGTTCCCCCCGCCCCACGGATGTCTTAAGTCCAATCTCTTTCGAGATATAAAGGAGGTGTTTCAGCAAACAAGTAATACAAGTGGGGAATGATAGTTGCCACGCCACATGAGTCCTCCAAGGGAAGAAGAAACGGAAGCTTAAGAAAGACAAGGACCTTCCCCCAGAACAAAGAGTTAAAGTTTTCCCCTAGAACCAGCACCTGAATTCAGATTTCTAGCCTCCTAAACTCTGAGAAAATAAATTTCTATTTGTTAAAGCCATCCACTTGTGGTATTTCTCTTATAATAGCACTGTATAACTAGGACACTCTCTAATGAGTGACAAAATGCTTTGGCCTTGACTACTAACATATATGTGGCAGTGCAAAGTCATCCAGTGGTACTGCAGAAGAAAGACCTGGCAATCTGTTTCTTTAAAGTTACATCCAGGGAAACCCTATAGGGCAGTTCTACATGGGGCTGCATTTAGTTGGAATTGACTCGACGGCAACAAGTTAATGTAAAATATTACTTCATTTTTCTTCCGAATCAGCATTTTTTCTGATTTTGTCTTCTCTGTCTTAGAGTGCTCCATATTCTCTCATATCGTGGAGTAAACAAAACCAAAAATCCTCAAGAGGAGGGTGGTATTCTGTAGTGTGAAAATAATCATAGTAACAAGTGCCATTCTTTAAAGACCAGATATGTGTAGTCACTTTGCCAGGTGCTTCTCATGCCTTGCACTAAAAGCACCTGCCCTATAAGACAGGGCTTATCGATCCCACTTCACAGAAGAAGAACCGAAAGCTCAGGGAGTTTGGTAATGTGTTTAGAACTCTAGTACATGACCCAGCTAGATTAAACCCCTGATCTGAATCTGTGTGGAGCCTAGCTTGTTCCACTCCTCCCATTCAGAGGCTTACTGTGTGTCTCTTAATTCACTGTTCTTCTCTCCACTACAAAATGTTTCTCAGGTAAGAATGTGAATAACACTGTGCCCAGAGCATTGAGTTGGACTGTATAGTCAGAGCTATGTGAATACTAGAATAAGTGAGAGGTATGAATAAGGAAAAGAAAAGAAAATATTCAGTGACAATATAATCATCGACAAATGCAAGGCCAGATAACCTGAAAAGATCTGGGGCTCATAAAATCATCCCAGAGAGCCCCTGCCTGTAGAAATTAGATCTGTTAGAACCAAGGATACATGCACCTCCAACTGTGGTTGAAGGAGAGAAGGATTAGATCAGCCTCTTTTCCTGACAGCCCACCACCTGTGCTGGGCTTCCTGTCTTTGGCTGCAGCTTCCCCACCTCATGCCACTTCTCACTCCGGGATAGGGACCCAATCTCTACAAGATTTGCAATAACAAAACTGCTCAAGTTTGCAAGGATGTTGCATTTCTCAGGAAGCCTTTCATCAAAAAGCAGGCAAGAAGAAGAGCCCAGTGAATGAAAACAGAGAAGAAAAACACACTATAATTTAGAGATCACACAAAGAACGGCAGGGCTTGCCTGGACACAGACAGCCCTAGATAGTGCCCTCACTTATTCTTCAGGTTTCTCAGGGACCTGAGACGTCGGCCTACGGATACACTCCAAGCCAGTAAAGCATGGACACTCAACCTCTGATAGATATCTAAGAGATAACCCTGAATGAAGACATTTGGAGGGCCCCTCAAGAAGAGTGTGGTCCCCAAGTGTCCTGGCCTTGCAATTGCCCCTGAGAGATCTTGTACAGTCCTGGCTGGATATATAGCTCATCCTGACTTCCAAAAAGAGGTCCCATGTCAGCGAAGACCTTGATCTGAGGGGACCAGCCTTGGATTCAGCAGGGAGTGGATTTCCAGGACTGGTCATTTTCAAGATAAAGACTCTGAATTAGGGAGGAGGGAACCACCCACCCCAGACAGAGGAGGCCACACAAAATGCTCCCTGCTGTGGGCCCTGGGAGGCCCAGGGCAGAGTTGTTAGGATGAGGAGTCCCCTCAGTTCTGCCTGGAGGGTATTAGGTCTTGTGGGCATCCCCCAGGTCCATAGAGGGAGGAGACTCAGACCCTCAAAGGTGGCAAAGTGAAGACCCCGAGTGTTATGAGTGGGAACCCCATCAACAGAAGGAGCAGAAGAGAGTATTGCCTCTGTTCTTAGTCTTGGGAAGCCACTGGGAGAGCTCTCTGACAGAGGTACCCATAGTTTCTTCCTGAGTGGTCTCAGGCAGGAAGGGTCTGGTCTAAAGGGGCAGCCCCCATTTCTACGGAGGGAGGAGTCTTGTCCCTAAATGGAGTTAGGTGTGGACCTTGAGTGTTTATGGGGTGACCTATCGCCTAAAAAGGATCTGCCAGGCGCAGTGAAATAGCTTGCAATCCTGTGAGGCCCCAGGCAAGTGTATGGTGCGGCACGCCCTGACCTGTCCATCTAGGGTATTGGCGTGGTGAGAATCTTGTTCTGAGCCTGTGAGTCAGGTTTTCATACGCGGGACTCCCAGGCTCTGATAGGTATCAATATGAGGACCCTGCGTGGGCACTAAGGGACCACTCACTTCAGAGCACTGGAGTCCCAACAAGGATCCTGTCCTTGTTGTTGGCCCTCAGAGGCCCCCCTGCCCCTGTGTTAGGGCCTTGATCCTTGGAAGCCCTCGGTACAACCCTGTACGGATGTGACGTGTCCTGGCTTCCATCTAGGAAGTGCTGGGAATGTGCAGCTTCTGGTTTGGGTGGCTGGGAGCTCTCCTCAGCAGAGGAGGGGGGAGTCTGAGGACTGATCAGAAGTCAAGGTGAGGACCCTGAATGTGGACTCTGTTGACCAATTATCCCCAGAAAAGCAGGGTCCTAAGAGCGTCGTTCCTACCGTTGGCCCTCGGAGGCCCCCCTATAGCCTTGGCCGGAAGTGACGGCCGGGCATGCGCTGACTTCCATCTAGGAAGTGCCAGCAAGGCAAGGCCTCTGGTCTGACGGGGTTGCGACTTTCATCATCGGAGGAGGGTGCAGTCTCGGGACCGGTCAGGAGCCCAGGTGAGGACCCTGAATGTGGACTAAGGGGACACCTAACCCAGAACAGAGGAGATCACACAAAGTACTGCCCCTACTGTCACCCGCAAGGCCACCAGGCTGACTTCGGCCTGTAAATTCTCAGGATGGGTGGGCCTTGGTCCAAGAATTGCACCCGAGTTCCGAAGAGGGAGGAGACCCAGACCCTAACTGCAGGCGAGGCGAGGACCGTTAGTGCCAATGAGGAGGCCTTCCCTTAAAAGAGGTGCCATCCACAGCCCAAGTTTGTTCTCAGCTCTGGGAGCCCACGGGCAGGGGTATCCAGATGTGTACAACCCCGACTTCCCCCTAGGGAGGTGAGGGCCTTAGTCTGAGCCATCAATACCACCCCTGTTTCGGGCGGATTCAAGTTAGTAGAAGGAGGAATCCCAAGTCCTACCTTAGAACAAGTTTAGAAGCCTAAGTGAGGAATGAAAAAAAAAAAGTGAGGAATGAAGGGGTCACCAATTGAGAACTCTGGGGTCAGGAATCCCCGCAGCCCTGGCCAGCCCTAGCATTCCCAAAACAGCCTCCAAAGGATATGGCTCACTCTGACTTTCACCTCTGAGTCTCAGGAAGGTGTGGTCTTTGTTGTGAGGGATGTGGCCTCATGGCAGCAAAGGGTGGGGTTCCAGGAATGGTTCAGACTGAAGGGAAGACATGATTGAGGTACTGGGACCACTCAACCCAAAATGGGGAGCATTGCAGTGGGCTCTGCCAGTGCCATTAGCCCTGGAAACCCAGGACAGATCCGGCAAGTTCAGGTGACTCTAGACTTCTGCCTGGAGTGTCTGAGGGAGATGAGTGCCTTCGTTTAAGCCCCAGTTCAGGAGATAGAAGAATCCCAGAAACTGGTGGGAGTCAAGGTAAAAATCCTTTAGAAGGCAATAGGGAATTATCTCCTCTTCTTCTCTCCCCCAGGAGGAGAGGAACAGGCAGAAAAGCCTCCTGTTGGTACTGGCCCAAGGGAGCCACGGTCAGAGGTGTCAGGCTCAGGTACCCCTTGTTTTGTTCCTAGGGATAGATGGTCTCAGGGAAATGAAGTCCTTGGAATAATGGAGAGCCTTATTCAGGAGAGGAAACCCTGGTTGTGTAATGGTTAAGTAGTATGGCTGCTAACCGAAAGGTCGGCAGTTCAAATCCACCAGGTGCTTCTTGGAAACTCCACAGGGCAGTTCTACTCTGTCTTAGAATCGACTTGACAGTAACAGGTACCAAAGGGGTATTTGGCAGAGGCAGGAGACACGGTCTCTAATAGGAGTCAAGGTGAGGACACTGAGTTCTGATGAGGTGACTCCTCCCAGAAGAAAGGGGGAAACATAGAGCCCCAACATTCTGTTCGCACCTGGAGGACCTAGGTATGGTGACTTACTGAGTTGTACTCACTCACTCCCAGGGGATTTCGGGGAGGTGAGGGACCTGGCAAAAAGGAGCCGCCATGGTGAGGACCCTGGTGGAGAACTGAGGCCTCCAAGGAACCCCAGACAGAATGGGCCCCACTGTGCTGTCATCACTGAGACACCCTGCCAGGAGTGGCGGCTGAGCTGCTCCTTCATTTTCTGCTTGTGGGTCCCAGAGGGAGTTGAGGCTTCAGGGTCAGAGTAGTAGAGGCAAGGTGCCTTGGCCCTGCCAGCAGTTGATATGATGGCCCTAAGAGTGAAATTAGAAGAATCCCCGATAACCCAGTACAGAGAGTCCCTAGTGTCAGCCCTTGCTGTCACCCGAGTAAGCCCCAAACAGGGCTGGCAATCTACAATGTAATCCTTTCTCTAATTTCCTCTACAGGGTCCTGACCGGGACAATAGGAGCCTTCTAGAGCAGTGTCCTCAAGAATCCTGCAGAGGTGTTGGTTCTGAAGGCAAAGGAGGCATCTCTCCGCTACAGGGGTGCACATTCTCTCAGCCTCCCTCCTCCTGTGGACCAACATCACCTGCCCTCCTTTAGCACTCCTGCCTGCTGTCCTTGAGCAGAGTCATCATGCCTCGTGGTCATAAGAGTAAGCTCCGTGCCCGTGAGAAATGTCGCCAGACCCAAGGTGACATCCACAGTGTCAAGGGTGCTCAGGCCACTGCAGCAGAGGAGGAAGGGTCCCCCTCCTCTTCCCCTCCTCTTTTTGGGGGGCCTCCCCAGAGCTCCCCTGCTACTCGCACTCCCCAGGGGTGTCAGAGAGCCCCATCCACCACTGCTGCAGGTGCTTCGGGCAGAAGAGCTCCTAGAGGGGCCAATGGCCAAAGTGAGGGAGGTCCAAGTTCCTGTTCAGCCCGAGCCCCCAATGAGAAGTCATGTAGAGACCCTATAACGGGGAGGGTGATCATGTTGTCACAGTTCCTGCTGTCCAAGTATGAAACGCAGGAGCACATTACGAAGGGAAAAATGATGAAGATCATCAACAAAAGGTACAAGGAGCACTTCCCCGAGATTCTGAGGAGAGCCTCTGAGTACATAGAGATGGTCTTTGGCCTTGACGTGAAGGAAGTCAATTCCAAAGGTCAATCCTATACCCTTGTCAGCAAATTGGAGATCACCGAGGAAGAGAATATGAGTGGTGGTAGGGAGTTTCCCAAGAAGGGGCTCCTGATGCCTCTCCTGGCCATGATCTACACAAATGGAAACCGTGCCACCGAGGAGGAGATGTGGGAATTCCTGAATATGGTGGGGATGTACGATGGCAAGACGCACTTCATCTTTGGGGAGCCCCGGAAGCTTGTCACCAAAGATTTGGTGCAGGCAAAGTTCCTGGAGTACCGGCAGGTGCCAAACAGTGATCCGCCACGCTACCAATTCCTGTGGGGTCCCAGAGCCCAAGCCAAAGCCAGCAAGATAAAAGTCCTAGAGTTTTTGGCCAAGGGCAACAATACATGTTCCAGTGCCTTCCAAGCCCTGTATGAAGAAACTTGTAGAGATGAGGAAGAGAGAGCCACAGGCAGAGAATGGGCTGGGGCTAGTCCTAATGCCGGGGCTAGTCCTAATGCCAGGGCCAGGGCTAGTGTCAGGGTGAGTCCAGCCGGTCATCCCATTCCTAGTGAAGTCTGAAGCAGATTCTTCACTTTGTTGTTGAAAATGGCTGTTAACCTTTTAAGTAGTGGAGGCAACATGGGGCTGGAGGGAGCACATGTATGTCTTCTTGTATTCCTGTTATACTTGAGTAACTTATAGATTTAGCCCGTTTTTTTTTTCTTTTTTTGTATTTTTCAAATGTTCCTTTTATTTCAAGGTTTATTAGGATTCAGAATCTCAATTCACTCTCATGCATTACTGCTGTTCTTTTGCTTGATTTAGGTGTAAGAGTTTTGTATTGTGTAAAACAAATTGAAAATCCTTGAATCTATTTTTCTGAATCCAGAACTAGTTAACGTGGTATCGGAATAGAGATGTTCTTTGAAATATTAAAGACATCCACAATAGTTGGGATCACAAGATTGAGGTGGATAAATATAAATGTTGGTTAATTCTTGGTTTTCTGTGTTCCATTCGGTTAAAGTAAAACATGCGTGTGCCTGGATATGTTTAGCTTATTCAAAGCTGTTGTAGAAAATAAATCGTGATGATTTGATCTCTTGTTCCCTGGCTCTTATTTTCCCCAAAGAGCAATTGAGCGTCTGCTCTTTGGAAGGCTTCATGCTAGTACAGGGCCCTTTAGGCAAACGTGTCGAAGTCCGTGTGTATAGATTTTAGAGTTCAACAGCAGCTATGAAATAAGGAGGAGGTTGAGATACACTCCAAGACCTCAGGCCTAGTAGAAAAGGAGTGAGCACTTCAGGGTTCCCTCTAGTGTAAATGCCTTGAGGGAGGGCAGTTTGGGGCCTTGGGAAACTTTGATCTCTCAGTGGGGGTGGGGAGAATTTTAAGTTAGGAAGCATAGGGTAGGGAAGGGTAGGGGGTGAGAAGAGCAGGTAGGGGTGAGGTGGTGGGGAGGGAGTCCAGATAAGCCTGTGTGAGGGGTGAGCAGGGTAAGACCCTCCCATGATGTGTCTGAGCCTGGCTAGGCTGTGCCTGGAATGGAAACCAGTTCTTCACAGTGACTCTGGGTTTGTGGACAAACCAGAGAGGAATCATCTCCTGGGGCAGGATTGGAAGGTGCCCTGTCCCCTTGTCCCAGTGTACTTGAACAGGTTTTCTGACTGGTTGTGTTCTGCATAGCGTGTCCAAGGAGTTCCTGAGAAATAGGGAGCTACTCCTTTGTGTCAGGAATCCACTGTTAGAAGCCTCTTGTGTTGAGCTGGGGGAGCCAGAGCCCATGCCGTTGAAAGGACTTAAGAATTACTTTACACTGAGTGTCACTTGGCAAACTCTAAGTGAAGACTAGTCTTTTGGCAGTGGTGATGTGAATCAAAATTGGGGTGACTTGGAAGTGCAACTAGGAGGGTGAGTTGTTTCTTCACAACAATTCTAGGAGTTTTGTGTTGCATTAAACTGAGGCCGTCTGCTCCACATCCACATTAAATACCATACTGTGTATTGACTCGGCGGCACTGGGTTGGGGGCCTAATATGGATTGAATTGCTCTCCCCCCCACCAAATAGTTGTTGTAATTCCTGACCCTATTCTTGTGTCTGTAATCTCATTTGGGAATTGGTTTTCTTTGTTATGTTAAAGGCACACTATTAGTGTAGGGAGTGTCTTAAGTCAACCCACCAGTGGCTTCACTGGAAAAAGATGTGGCCCTCTTCCTCCATAAAGATTACAGCCTTGGAAATCCTATGTGGCAGTTCTGCTTCATCCTATAGGGTCACTATGACTTGGAATCAAATCAGTGGCAGTGGGTTTAGCGTTTTTGTGGGGCTTTTTTCTTTGGGGAGGAGGGGGTTCTTAAGTCAATCTCTATGGAGATATAAAAGAGCAGATTGAGCAAGCAGTGAAGCAAGTAAGCACAGATAGGGGAAGATTGGTACCGTGCCACATGACATCTCCAGGAACCAAGAAACAGAAGCTGAAAAAAGACAGGAACCTTCCCCCAGAGCCAACAGAGAGAGAAAGCCTTCCCCTACAGCAGGTGCCCTGGAATCGGACTTGAAGCCTCCTAAAGAGTGAGAAAGTAAATTTGTTTGTTAAAACCACCCACTAGTGGTATTTCTCTCATAGCAGCACTAGATAAAGTAGACACTACCTAATGGGTGACAAACATGTTTGTCCTGATTCCTAACCTGAAGGTTGGAGGTGCGAACCCACCCAGTGGCACCTCGGAAGAAAGGCCAGGCAATATGTTTCTGCAAAAATTTCCACCAAGAGAACCCTATGTGTGCAGTTCTACTCTGTAACACGTGGAGTCGCATTAAGCCGAAATCAACTCAACAGCAATGACTTAATATAAAATATAACTTAGTTTTTCTTTCTAAGCAAGTATCTTGTCTGATTTGTTTTTGATTTTCTTTTTCTCCTAGAGCACTGCATATATTTCCTGGAGAAAACAAAACAAAAAATTCTCAGAGAGGAGGGTGGTATTGTGTGGTGTCAAAATAATCATTGTAATAGTTGCAAGTATTTTAAGACCCAATATTTTTCAGGTACTTTGCCAGGTGCTTCACATGCATTTCACAGAATGCACCAGCCCTAGAAGACAGGGCTTATCAAACCCACTTCACAGACGAAGAACCTGGGGCTCTGAGAGTTTGGTAACGTGTACGAGTCCACAACTCTAGTATATGACCAAGCTGGAGTAGACCGCTGGTTTGAATTTGTCTGGAGCCTTCAAGACAAAGACTGACTTGGTATGTCTAAATTCATTTTTCTTCTCACTACTCCTGGTGGAGCAATGGTTAAGCACTCAGCTGCTAACCAAAAGTTTGGCAGTTTAAACCCATCCAGTGGCTCCAAAGGAGAAGGAAGTGGTGATCTGCTCTCATAAAGATTAGAGCCCATGGGGCAGTTCTACTCTGTTGCATGGGGACACTATGAGTAGAAATTGACTGGACAGCACCTAACAAAAACAACACTCATAAGAAAAAGATAGTATTTGGTAACAGCTATATATACAATGCCAGATAACCTGAAAAGATGAGGGGCTCACAAAATCATCCTGGAGAGCCCGTGCCTTGAGAAAATATATCTATTAGAACACAAATCACATGAGACTCTAAGTGTGGCTGATGAAAAGAAGGAATAGGTGAGTCCCCCCCTCCTCCCCAGCAGAATATACCACCTGTCCTGGGCCTCCTGCCTTGGGCTGCAGCTTCCTCATCTCACATCGCTCCTGGGACAGGCACACATTCTTTGTTTAAAAACTGCTCAAGTTTTTAATCAAAGATACAGGAGCCAAAATAGAGACCCCCATGTAGGAAAGCTGGGGAAACCAACACTCTATAGGAATCACCCAGAGACTGGCTGGCACCTGCTCTTTCTTAGTCGTCTAGTGCTGCTATAACAGAAATACTACAAGTATATGGCTTTAACAAAGAGAAATTTCTTTCTTCTTTGTAAACTAGGCGAAAAGTCCAAATTCAGGGCGTCAGCTCCAAGGGTACGCTTTCTCTCTCTGTCGGCCTTCTCATCAGTCTTCCCCAGACTAGGAGCTTCTCCGCGCAGGGACCCCGGAGCAAAGGACACACTCTGCTCCTGGCGTTGCTTTCCTGGTTGTAAGAGGTCTCCCCTCCTCTCTGTTCTCTTCCCTTTCCTTTTGATCTCTTGTGAGATAAAAGGTTGTGCAGGCCACACCCCAGGGAAACTCCCTTTACATTGGATCAGGGATGTAACCTCCTTAAGAGTGTTATAATCCCACCCAAATCCTCTTTAACATAAAATTACAATCCCAAAATGGAGGACAACCACACAATACTGGGAATCATGGCCCAGCCAAATCGATACATACATTTGTGGGGTACATAAGTCAATACATGACATGCCCTCAGACCTAGAAAGCCCCAGGCAGGGCTGTCAGGCTGAGCATCCCCTCACTTATCCTTGAGAGTTCTCAGGGACTTGAGAGCCTTGGCCTAAAAAGGGCACCTCAAGTCAGTAGATACAGGAGTCTCAGTCTTTGATAGACATCAGGGTGATGGTCCTGACTGAGCATGATTGAAGGACCCAGCCAGAACAGTGGGGTCCCATAGATTTCTGCCCTGGCTGTCAGTCCTTGCAGCTCCAGAACACTCCTGACTAGATGTAGCTCAGGGGACCCAAGTCAGCGAGCGCCTTGATCTGAGGGGAGCATCCTCAGATCAACAGAGAATGGAGTCCCATGACAAGTCAGGTTATCAAGCTGAGGACCCTGAATAATGAATGAGGGAACCACCCAGGGCAGAAGAGAGGAGGTCCCACAAATCCCCACCCCACCCTTACACCTTCAGCCCTGAGGGGCAATGACATAATTGTCAGGTTAAGGAGCCCCCTTATTTCCACCTGGAGAGAGGGAAGAGAGGACTTTGGTGTAGGGGAGACTGGCCCCAGGTCCACAGAGGCAGAAGAGCAAGAAAAACACTAAGAGGAGTCAAGGTGAGACCCTGAGTGTTAGGAAGGGATCACCAATAGTAAGTAGAACAGGACCTCACAGAACTCAGCCCCTGTTTTGATGACATGGAGGCACCAGGCAGAGCTTTCAGCCTGAAGTGCCCCCTCATTTCGGCACTAAGAGCGTCAGGGAGGGAGGGCCTTGGTCCAGAGGGGCGGCCCCGTTTGTGCAGAGGGAGGAATCTTCTCCCTAACTGGAATAAGGTTTGGAAGGTTAGTGCTAATGGAGCGACCTATCCCCAAAAGAGGGTCTGCCCAGAGGGCTGACCCAGCCAGCACTCCTGTGAGGCCCCAGGCAGGGGTAGTGTGAGGCACGCTCTGAGTTCCCCCTCTAGGGTATCCAAGAGGTGAGAGTCTTGTTCTCAGCCTGTGACTCAGGTTTCTATAGGCAAGAATCCCAGGCTCTCATACGTATCAAGATGAGGACCCTGAGTAAGCACTAAGGGACCATCCACTCCAGAACAGTGCGATCCCATAGAGCCCTGCATTTGTTGTCGACAGTCGAAGGCCCCCCACAATAGCCTTGTCCCTTGGAGGTTCCCCAACAGCCTTGGCCGGATATGACATATTTTGACAGCCTGCCTCTGTGCCGGAAGTCCAGGAAGGTTAGTTCCTTTCTCTAAGGGGCTAGGCTTCTGACCCCAGAGAGAGTACGTCCAGGATCGGTCAGGAGTCAAGGTGAGGAAGGACTCTGAGTAGGGTCTGAGATGATCACCCACCCCAGAACAAAGCGTCCGCCCCACCCCGTCTCAAGGTCCCGCTTCTGCTGTTGGCCCTGGGAGACGCCGCCAGAGCTAGCTGGCTAAGTTCTGCTTGGAAAGTCACAGGGATTTGAGGGTCAGGTCTTGGGAAGTGGGTTCTAGGTCTGCAGAGGGAGGAGTCTTGGGCTTAGCTAGAATCAAGGTGAAGACCGTGAGGACAAATGAGATGCAAACAATGAGCGCCACAAAGTCCCGGCCCTAGTGTTGGCCCTGGGAGGTTCCATGCAGTTTCAGCCAGACTTCTACCTGAAAGGTCTCAGAGAGATGAGGACCTTAGTCTAATGGGGGCTGCCTGATTCTGCAAAGGGAGTTCACTTGGTCCTTAAGAGGAGTCAGTGAAAAATTCCAGTATGAGGTGGGAGGGAACCAGGTGCCCCATAACTGAGTATGCCCTCTTCTCTCGACCTGGGGTAACTCTAGAATAAGTGTCGCCCTGAGGTGCCCCCCTCATTTCCTCCTGGAGGGGGCTAAGGAGGTGTGGACTGTTGTCTAATGGAGCAGCCCCAATTCTGGAGAGGGAGGAGACCTAACAGGAGTTACAGTGAGGACCCAGTATGAGGACTGATGCTATCACTCACCACAGAAAAGTGGAAGCGGCAGACAGTTCCTGCTTGCGGTCTTTGGAGGTGTGTTTGAACCCTCCTTTCTTTTTGCTGCTGTCAGGTTGGTGAGAGCCTTGATTTGAGGGGAAGGGCCTCAGATCAGCAGAGGAACGTGCCCCAGGCCTTAACTATAGACAGTTAGGGCTCTCAGGCCCTACTTAGAGCCAAGATAAAGACTCTGAATGACTACTGAGGTCTCCAAGGAACCCAAAACAGAAAGGGCCCAATTGAGCAATCAGCATTCAGTGCCCCCTGAGAGGGTGCTACTTCACTTTCTCTTAGGTGGTCCCAGGAAGACAGGGACACTGGTTCAATGCGTCAAATTTAGAGCATCGCTGGGGGGCGGGGGCGAAGGTGAAGGCCCTGCCAACAGTTGACATAACGGTCTTGAGCGTTAAGTGAGCGGGCCACCTATCCCAGTACAGAAGAGACCCCAAAGAGTCTAGACCCGCCAATTCCTGTTTTCAGGTCTAGTAAGACCCAGGCAAGGCTGGCAGGATGCAGCCTCAGGCATACTCTAATTACTTCCACAGGGTTCTCAGGGGACAGGATGACCAGGAGCACAGGAACCCTCTAAATTTTCTAGATTAGTGCCTTCAAGCAAACCTGTAGCAGTGCCTTCTTAAAGCCTAAGTGGTATCTCCCTACTTATGGTGCTAACTCTGTCTCTCCTCTCTCTTCCAGGGAGCATACGTCACCTGTTGTCCTTCTCTCTCTCCTCTTGTCTGTGTCCCTGACCAGTCATGCCTCACACTCAGAAGAGTAATCTCTGTGTACGTGAGAAACGCCAGCAGAAACAAGGTGAGACCAAGGTTCTCAGGGGTGCTCAGGCCATGGCAACAGCAAAAGAAAAGTTTCCCTCCTCTTCAGCTCCTCCTTTTGGGCGTACTACCCAGAGAAAGCCTGGTGCTAAGTCACGTAGCACTTTGCAGGGCCCTGAGAGAGCCCTATCCACCCTCACTACTTCTCCAGGGGCTTCACGAACAAGATCTTATGCAGGTGCCAAGAGCAAAGGTAAGAAAAGGCGATGTTCCTCCCAGGACCAACCATCCACTAAGCGGTCCCGCAGAGACCCTCTAACCGAGAAGGTGGGTACACTGGTGCAGTTCCTGGTGCAAAAGTATAAAATGAAAAAGCTCGTCATGAAGGAAGACATGCTGAAGATTGTCAACAAAAAGTACAAGAAACGCTTCCTCGAGATCCTCAGGAGAGCTTCTTTCAGCATGGAGGTGGTCTTTGGCATCGCCTTAAAGGAAATCGACTCCATCAAGCACTCCTATGCCCTTGTGAGCAAAATGGACCTCCCGAACAATGGGAGGCTGAATCGTGGCAGGGGGTTGCCAAAAACTGGTCTCCTGATGATTCTTCTGGGCGTGATCTTCATGAATGGCAACTGCGCCAGTGAGGAGAAGATCTGGGAATTCCTGAATAAGATGAAAATTTTTGCAGGGAAGAGGCACTTCATGTTTGGGGAGCCTAGGAAACTTATCACCCAAGATTTTGTGAAGCTAAAATACCTGGAGTACCGGCAGGTGCCCAACAGTGATCCTCCAAGCTATGAATTTCTCTGGGGTCCCAGAGCCCATGCTGAAACCAGCAAGATGAAAATCCTGGAGTTTTTGGCCAAGATCAATGATACTGTGCCAAGTGCTCTCCCATCCTTGTATGAAGAGGCCTTGAGAGATGAGGAAGAGAGAGCCAGAGCCACAGTTCCAGACCAGGCTGATCCTACTGCTATGGCCAGTGTAGTGCATGCTCCCGTGCCAGGTCCAGCAGCTCCTCCCAGGCCTAGTGAAGCATGAGGCAGATTCTTCACATTGTGAGGGCAGTCATCGTTCCAAGTAGTGGAGGGCTGGGTGGGACAGGAGGGAACACAGTGTATCATACCTTTCTGTTTCTGCTCTATGTAGGTCACTTAGGGATTTAACTGTATGTTCTTTCTTTATTTTTCAAATGTTAACCCTTTCAAGTGAAGGCTGTTTTTAGCATTATAATCTAAGTTCATTAATGACATGGATAACACATTTATCGATGTTTCTCAAGTTTAAGATAAAGAGCTTTGCTATTTTGGGAAAGAAAAAAAAGGGGGGGAACCTTCCATTTTAGTGATCTGAAGGAAAATAACATGACATTCGAACAGGCATTTCTTAGAAATGTAAAGAACACAGCAGTAAAAAAAGATACAAGAAATAGAGAAAAAAGTAAGATAGTCAATATTTAGCTTTTAACTCAAAGGCAATGGGTTTGGTTTTTTTAGTTAATCTCTACAAGGTCCTATAAGATTGCTATGAGTAGGAATCGATTCAAAAGCAATAAATTTTGTTTGGTTTTTGAATCTCTTTCAGTCTGTTATTAAATAAAATAAAAAGATGCATAACTATATTTGCTTAACTTATTTAATGTAGAAGAAATTAATAAATTAGGAGTCCTCGTTGCACAGGACCGGTAACCAAATCAGCTGGTAACCAATAGGCTGGCAGTTTGAATCCACCAACCACTCCTTGCAAACCCTATGGAGCAGCTCTACTCTGTCCTTAGGGTCACTGTGAGTCGGAATCGACTCGTCGGTAATGGGGTTATTTTTCTGTTCATTTGTTAGTTTATTCACCTACTCACTTATACCTCCAAGATTCATTGAGCATGTGCTCTTTGGAAGATGCAGTGCTAATGCTGGGAATGTTTAAAGAAAAAAGAAAAAACAAGACTAACCATTGCCATAGAAGTTTAGGGTCTAGAAGCCGCCATCATGTAAGGAAGATGGTGACCCAAAGGACAAGTAAAAAGAGTAAGAAGGGGGGAGGTTTGGAATGAGAGCTCTCTAGTGTAAATGCCCTGAGGCATGGCAGTTTGGGACACTTTGATCCCTCAGTGGAGGTAATTAGATTGCATGCAGTGGGGAGGGGGGGGATGAGGAGTGGATTAAATGTGGCTTTCCACAGGGGTGCGCAGGGCCAGACAAAAACCCATGATATTTCTCAGCACCGAAAGGCTGAGCCTGGAATGGAAACCAGCTATTCACAGATACCCTGGGATTGTGGGTAAACCAGGGAGAAATCCCCACCAGGGGCAGGACTGAAAAGTGTCCTGTGTTCTCCTCCTGGTGCAGTTGAACACGTGCACTGACTGGGTGTGTTACGCACATTATTTCTAGGAAGATTCTGAGAAGTAGGGTGATACTCCCTTGAGGTGAGATGTCAAGAAGCCACTGTTCTGGCACTGTGTCTTAGGCTGGGGGAGCCAGAGCCCACTCCATGCAACAGACATTTGAATGAGGTTATCCTGAGTGTCTTTGGCAAACTCCAAGTGAAAACTAGATTTCTGTTGGTGGAGATATCAGTGAAAACAGGTGACTTGGAAGGGCAGCTGGGAGGGTGAATGGTTGTCCTTGACAATAATTCTAGGGCGTTGTGTTCTATCCAGCTGGGGAAGTCTACCCCACACCCACATTAAAAAACATACTCCCTGATGAAAAATATTACCCAGTTTTCCTTCCTAAGGTGCATTTTGGCTGATTTGGTTTTCCTGCATATTCACTGACACATCCTGGATTAAAATAAGAAAAAACCCCAGAGAGGTGGGTGGTTTCATCTGGGGTCCAAATAATCCTAGTAATAACTGCCATTCTTTGAAGACCCAGAACATGCCAGGCACTGTACTAGGTGCTTTACATGCATTACATGTATTACGCACAGGGACTGAGCCCTCCAAGGATCCCAGGAAAGAAAGGGCCGCACTGAACTGTCAGGACCGGGGGTCTTCTCTGCCAGGGATGGTGGCCGGGCTGCCCCTTCCCTTCCTTCTACACTGTCCCAGGGGCTCTGATGTGTCAAGTTCAGAGTAAAAAAGACAAGGGGCCCAAGCCCTGCCAACTGTTGATACGATGTCCATGAAAGTGGACTGAGAGGACCCCTTAACCCCAGTACAGAGGAGCCCACTGCCAGCCCTTGCTGTCACCACAGCAAAGCCTAGGCAGGGCTGCCAGGCTGCAGTTTAAGCCTCACCCCAACTTCCCCCACAAGGTTTCGGGACAGGCTGACCAGGAGATCAGGAGCCTTGTGGGTTCCTAGAGCAGTGCCATCCAGGAAAAACTGCAGAGGCAGTCATTGTTAAAGCCAAGGAGGCATCTCTCTGCTCAAGGGGTGCACACCCTCTCAGCCTCCCTCCTCCAGTGGACACACATCACCTACCCTCCTCCCACACTCCTGCCCACTGTCCTTGACCAGAAACATCAGGCCACGTGGTCAGAAGAGTAAGCTCCGCGCCCCTGACAAGGGTGCTCAGGCCACTGCAGCGGAGGAGGAATGGTCCCTGTCCTCATCCTCTCCTCCTTTTGGGCCCCCCCCAGAGCTCCCCTGCTGCTCACATTCCCAAGGGGCCTCAGAGAGCCCCATCCACGAACACTGCTGCTGCAGGTGCTGCGTGTACAAGAGCTAATGGGAAACGGGCTTTGCTAAGAATGGACTCCTGAGGCCTCTCCTGGGTGTGATCTACAGGAATGGCAACTGGGCCACTGTGGTAGAGATCTGGAAATTGCTGAATGTGCTGGGGATCTACGATAGGTGGGGACATTTCATTGATGGGGAGCCCAGGAAGCTCCTCACCAAAGATTTGGTGCAGGAAAAGTACCTGGAGTACCAGCAGGTACCCAACAGTGATCCTCCATCCTATGAATTCCTGTGGGTCCCAGAGCCCACACTGAAGCCAACAAGAAAAAAGTCCTGCAGTTTGGGGCCAAGGTATATGATACATTCCCCAGTGCTTTCCCATTGCACTATGAAGAGGCTTTGAGAGATAAGGAGACCTCGAGCCAGAGCTGCAGCCAGGGCTGATCCTACTCCAAGGGCCAGTGCACATTCCAGAGCCCCATCCAACAGCTCTTCCCACCCCTAGTCAAGTCTGAGGCAGATCATTCACTTTTCTTTTAGTGAGGCTGTGTGATATATACATGGATTTGCTTAGGAAATTCAATCTATTAAATTTATTATTTGTCCTCTTACCTACTTGTTCTTTTATTCTCCAAACATTAATTGAGCATGTGCTCCTGGAAGTATCTTGATATTGCTGGAATTCTAAGACGATGAAATCTCAGCCTCTGTCCATAGGTTTTACAGCAAGAGCAGTTATATAAGGAAGAGGGCAAGATACTCTCTCTATGAACTAAAGGATAAGTAAAAAGAAGGGTAAGATGGGACTTTCAGATGTGAGCAGTGAGGTGTAAATGCCCTGAGGCCTCAGTGTAAGGTTATTTTAAGTTAGGCTTTAAGGTGGGAGTGGTGCACAGGGCCAGACACTCCCATGATGCGTCATAGCATAGAGAGGCTGAGCCTGGAGTGGAAACCAGCTCTTCACAGTGACTCTGGGATGGTGGGTAAACCAGAGAGAAATCCCCACCTGGGGCAGAACTGGAAGGTGTGCTGTGCTCTTGTACCAGTTCATTTGAACACACACACTGAGTAGGTGTCTTATGTACAACGTGTCCAGGGACTTCCTGAGAAATAAGGGCGACACTCCCTTGAGGTGGGATGCTCAGCAGCTTCTGGACTATCACTTGGCCCTGGTCTGCAGGAGCCAAAGTACTCTCAAATAGAAGGGCATTCAAATTAGGTTATTTTGTGGGCAAGTTGGCAAACTCTAAATGAGGTCTAGATTTTGGGGAAGGAGCTCTGGTGGCTCCACAATTAAGTGGGAGAAAGACTGATGATCTGTTTCTATAAAGGTTACTGCCGAGAAAATTCTTGTGGGTCTGTTCTACTCTGTCCTAGTGGGTCGCTGTGACTTGGAAGCGGCTCAATGACAACTGTCTCTTTGATTGTTTGAGGACAGAAATATAGCTTGGAAGGAAGGAAACGGCTAACCTTAGAAACAACTTCTCAGGGCTTTCAGTTGTATCCAGCTGGGAAAGACATCTTCATACCCCAAATATAAAAGATACTCCAATGGGAAAACCTTAGTTTTCCTTGCTAAGTAGCGTTTTGGCTGATCTGATTTCCTTTGTCCGAGAGCACTACGTATTTTCTGACATCTCCCATTTCTTAAAAAAAAAAATCCTACTGGGCTGGGTGGCCCTCTGGGCTTGTTACTCAACCTAGGGAGGTTGGTCCTTGTGCAGCGTACTCAGACTTGCCAATTATCTGGACACCAGTCTTTGAGAAAAAAAGTAACTTTATTGCAATGCCCAGAGCAAGGAGCCAGAAAGATGTTCCTCAGATTCAACTCCCCGAGCTACAGAGAAGCGGGGCCTACATGTGACTTGTCCAGCAAGATGGCAGCCACGGTGTTTGGGAGGGAAAATTCTAGAAGGTGGCCAGGAAACAGGAGGTGATGCAGTTCTTGTCAGACCTCTTGCTTTGCAATAGGGTCCAGGCGATGATTTCTCCTCTGATTCATTCCACCTGTTGCTGTGTCCCCTCTTATGATCAATTAGGTCATGGCTGGCTCTTCTGCACATGCTGGGTGGGCCAAATCTGACTTAGGCAGGTTTAAGGACTAATGGAAATTTACTGGGACTCATAGAGTCAGGTTACAATCTTCCCTTGATATGTAGCAATTCCTTAACCTTAAGGAACAAGAGTCGGCTACTCATCTGGCTACTTCCTGCTGACATGTGGTGGAGTTTTAGGGACCTAGGAACAGGCAAGGAATGATTATCTCCTGGAGGTAGCAGGCAAAGAAGACATAGAAGGTAGAAAAGGAGAGCTTAAGTCTTCCCCTTACCTTCCCCACCAAACTCACAAAAAGAAATATAAATGTCTAAGTGGTTTTCAGTTTATCTTAGCCACTTGGAAGTGAAATCCCTTGACCCCAAACCAAAAGCTAGCAGAGCCAAGATTTTAACCCAGGGAGATGGTGTCCACGACCCTTCTGCTATACTGCCACCAGAAATGTTATTGGTTTTCTCCTGCTGCCAGGCCCTTTCATACACTCGGAGAGATTTTCTGTTCAATCTAATTAAAACAACCTCCCCATAAACACTGTACACCCGCTGATGGGTTCCAACTTCTGGGCACCACTGCTACTCACCCAACTTCTGCTGCCTTGCTCCACCCCTAAGATTTAGGAGGGCAAAGAGAAAGGCCAATAAATGTTGCTTACGTGCTAGGAGAAGTGAAGGAAATTGCCCTGTATAAGCAGAACACACCCCAGTAACCACTGAAATGCAAGTCGTCCTCACCCCTGGCCCAGAAGACTGAAGTAGAAGCTTTACCTAAGATACCCGGAAACACTAAGTTCCTGGACTACTTAAGGGTCATCTGGAGCACTACATCCCCAGGCTGCCTTAAGGAGAGGTCTCCCATACAACATTTCATAAGGGCTCAGTTGGAGCCAGCTTCTAGGGGCCACCCGGACTCTCAACAGGGCAATGTAGCAGCTTGATCCAGGGCAGACTGGTCTCTTAGGATACAAGTATTCACCCACATTGCCCACACTAGCTTAGGTTTCTAACTAGACCTTTTAAACACCCAGTCATGGCAGTAGTAGTAACAGTAGTGGTCTCCAGGGAGCATGTAGCTCCCACCAAATTCATAAATGTCCTGACTTTGGATACAAAGGCTCCTCTATTATCGCTTTGAATTGAATAAGGTAGGCCAAATCCAGGAATCATTTCACTGAGGACAGCCTTGCTTTCCTCGGATGCCTTTTCCGTTCAGTGGGGAAGGCTTCTACCATTAAGGTAAGGGGGTATCTATAAACACTAAAAGATACTTGAAACCTCCTGGAGCCATTGGCATAACTGTTAAGTCCACTTGCCAGTCTTCTCCGGGTCCAGTCCCGCCAGCATGTACCCAAGGCTTAGGACGTGGTGGGCCTGTTTTGGCTTGTTCTTCATGCAGGTGATGCATTGTTGAGTCTTTTGTAGATTAGGCCCTTTAACCAGTTTGGCTAGCCAGTGAAACATAGCATGTGGACTGTAATGTGTGCTCTCATGAGCTGCCTTTATGATCAGGTGCATCACGTGTTCTGGTATAACACCTGTCCTTGGAAAATCTACAACCACCTGTTTTCTGCTCTGTTCGAGGTCAAAGCCCCATTCACAAGCTCTGTGTGTATCACATTCAGTGCACTGGGGGTTTCCTGGTAGCTGAAGATGAGGAATTAAAGCAAAGCAAGTTTCGGGGGTTTTGTTTAACACCTTGGTTGGCTGCCTGATCATTTAATTATGTGAGACTGTCCCTACTGGTGCTGGAGGCAGTGTATACCTGCCACCTCTGTTGACCAAACATTACTCCAAAAAGGCATCTCTAGTTTTTTAGTAGGCTTTCTTTCCTCCAGTCCCACCACCCGAGACACTTTTTACTGTCACAGCCCTCACAGGGTGTGAGGCGAGTTAAGGAAGATGACCGTCTTGTCAGGCCCTGAAGCTGTGTGGCACCTCTGCCTGTGTTTGGCAGCTCTCCGCCCTGCCAGTGACGCTGGCTGATGGCTGGGACTGCACACTTGTCCCTGCCTGGGGTGGCTGGAGAGTCTTCTGTGTGCTTGGGACAGCAACAGAGGCCATGTTTTCCAGTTCTCTGGTCTGTTGTGTCAGTAAGTTGTCCTCCCACTGTTATTGCAACCTGGGGTTCCCTGTGGGTTGCAGGGGAGCCCCAGGGCCCCATCAGTCCAAGTCACTGGCTGACAGCTGCAGAATCTCTTATGGGATTCCTTCTCGGGCTAGGCTGGCTGCCAGAGGCAATCTCTTTTCCAGTGGACTTACTATTTGCAGTAGACACACTGTCTGGGGCTTAGGTGGCCTTGGGTTGTCCACTGGTCCTTTTGGGGCTGAGGACTTATTCAACATGAGATCTGCCTGGGTGGCAGGTAACCTCCGAGAGCTGCTACCAGGAGCACGGCCTTTTTACTTGTACCTGGTCCCGATTATTGAAGACCTTAAAGGCAATCTCAAGAAGCTGTGAAGTAGTCATTCCTAGACCTCCTTCTAACTTCTGAAGTTTCCACCTGATGTTGGGGGCACTCCTGGGTGATGAAACTCATTATTTAGGAACCGGGCATTCTCTGGGTCTTCAGGGTTTATGTCAGTAAAATGCCGGTATGCTTCCTACACCCGTTCTAGGAAACTGGAGGGATTTTCCTTGGGGCCTTGTAGTACATCCTGAACGTTCCTAAGGCTCTTCTGTGTTGGGGTCCCTTGCTGTCAAACAATTTTTATCATGTTCTAGCTGTCCTGCCCCCAGCCGATATCTGGGGCACGTACAACCAGGGCTGCTGGGAGTCTAACGCCATTTTGTGGGTTGAGGTTATGCAACCTGTCAGTCTCTTGGCGTGCCTTTTCTGAGACCATGTTCCGTTCCTCTGGAGTTAGGTGGAGAACGGTGTATGGACCCAGATAAACCCTCTAGGCTGGCCATTGTGATCCAGTGCGGCAGACACTTATCTCAGTGGAAATTGCCGTGAGGAAATTTGGGCAGGTCCTGGCCAAAATGCATCCCACTATGGGTGTGTGCAGGACTGGAACTCTCTGACTCAGGAGGCCTGGGAGCAATTTTCCGGAGGAGTGGCAGAGGGTTCCGCCAAAGGAGTAACGCTGCCGGGCCTACACCTCCAGGTGGAAGGGGTATGGATAAATGCAAATCTCAGGGCGGCTCAGTGGTCGATCTAAGCCCCCACTCTATAAACAAGAAGCCTGTGTTTCCGCTGGGCAAATCCTAGTTCCCCTCTTAGTATATCCAATTTAGCATTGGCTGAAGGCGGAGTTACATGCTCTGTAATTTCTAATTTCTAATTCTATGTTCATTTCTAGCATACATTTAGGTCTGCTTTACATTAGGTAGGAGAAACATTCACTATCCATAATACATTCAGATAAATGTATAAACCTAACCACAATCCTTTTAACATACTCCAGTTTAGTCTTCTCTACACCTTAACTGGAGCCTGGTGCACAATGGTTAAACCCTATGGCTGGTAACCAAAAGGTCTGCAGTTCAAGTCCACCAGTCGCTCCTTGGAAACCCTATGGGACAGAGTAGAACTGCTCTTTAGGGTCACTATGAGTCCAAAACTTCCTGTTCATGTATTTCCCCTTGGGCCTCTGGCTTGAGGGAACCAGAAGACCTTGGCCCCCTAACACTCATCCCTTTTAACTGCCTGGCTTTGGCCCCACACCTCTCCAGGTGGGCTTTTCTCCCCTTCATTTTCCCCTGTACCATTAGCTTACACTGTTCCTGTAGGTTTTTATTTTGCAAGAAAGACATAAAGATTTGTACTTACAGGATTTCATCCCATTTTCCTCCTGTTTTTCAAAACAGATCTAACTGTAAGATGATAGCATAGTTAAGTGACCCCAAACAGTATTGGAATCCACATGAAAAAACAAAGAGCGCCAGGGGTTTTCCATTTTTCACTCACATTCACAGAACCAGAACTGGAACCTAACAACCACAAACTAGGCCGCCCATTCTCTGCCCTCTGCTAGGTGGAGTGGGGGAGTAACGAGGATGACCTTAGTGGGGCTTCAGTTCCCCCTAATGGGGTTGTCTTGGTTCTACTTCAATCCTGCAGATACCTCCTGATACCTCCAATTCCAAGCACTTACACACTTAACAAGAGAAATTCTGAGGGCACTTACCTAGTGGACTTCCATTCCTGAGTTAGTTTCTAATTCTCAAAGCAAAAGTGCCTGGGCTGGTCGTCGCCTCGGTGGCAGTTAGGAGGCCCACAGGATCCTCCCGAACAAGGGGCTGGATGGTTGCTGAGGGTCGGTGGACATTCTGCTCATGGTCGAGTTGCTGCCGGGCTCCAGACAGGGGGTCTGTGGGACACTTTGGCCCCACATCCGGCTCCAAAATTGTTACTGAACCCAGGAAGGTGGATCCCTGTCCAGCACGTTCAGACTTGCCAATAACCTCGGCACTGGTCTTTGACAAAGAGAAAATATTTTATTGCAATGCGCAGAGCAAGGACCTGGGAGGATGTTTCTCAGATCTGACCCTTAGAGCTACGGTGACTGTGCAGGCACACCGGGGATGGAAAAATTCCAGAAGGTGGCCAGGAAATAAGAGGTAACATGGTTCCTGTCGGACTTCTGGCTTTGGAATAGGGTCTGGGTGATGATTTTTTTTCAATTCATTCCACCTGTTGCTGGGTCCTCTGTTGGGGTCAATTAGCGGTCCCAGCTGGCCCTTCTGCGCATGCGGGGTGGGCCAAATCTGGCTTGGGCCACTTTAAGGACTAATGGAAATTTACTGGCATTCTTAGGGTCAGGTTATAGGGTCAAAATAATCATAGTAATACCTGCCATTCTATAAAGTCTCAAAATGTGCCAGGCACTCTGCCAGGTACTTTACATACATTACATGAATTTCAACAATCCCGGAAAACAGGACTTATCAAATCCACTTCACAAATGAAGAACCTGAGGCTCAGAAAGTTTGCTAATGTGTGCGAGTTGACAAGTCTAGTACATAACAGAGCTGGACTAGAACCCTGGTCTGAATCCCTCTGGAGCGCATACTGTTCCACTCCTCCCAGCCAGAGGCTTACCTTGTGTCTCTTAATTCACTGTTCTTCTCACCACTACAAAATGTCTCTCGGGTGATAAAAAAAATATCTTTGTGCTCAAAGCACTGAGTTGGAATACACAGCCAGAACCATAAGAATACCAAAATAAATGAGTGGTATGAATAAATGAGATAAAGAGATACTTCTCACTGAAATCATGATCATCTACTTATGCTATCTCAGATAACCTCAAAACATAGAGGCTCACAAAATCAACTTGGACAGCCCCTTTCCTGTAGAAGGTAAACCTTTTAGGAAAGAAGTCAAAATAGATGCCAGAACTAAAACCATTCCCGAAGCCTACTGTCCAGACAAAGATTAGACTGAACTATAAAACATAAAACAATACTTGTGAAGAGTGTGCTTTTTAGTTCAAGCAGATACAGGAGACCAAATGGGCGGCTCCTGTCCAGAGGCAGGATGAGAAGGCAGGAATGGACAGGAGCTGGATGAAGGGACATGGGAAACCTGGGGTGGAAAGGGGACGTGTGCTGTCACATTATACGGATTGCAAATAAATGTCACATAACAATATGTGTATATATTTTTGTATCAGAAATTAACTTCAGCTGTAAACTTCCACCTAAAGCACCATAAAAAAAATAAATGGATATATTTGGTTATACACACACATACAAAAAAATAAAAAACACAGATGCCAAGTCTGGCTGATGAAGTGATGTACTAGATCCCCGTGTATTTTCTCTGGCAGCCCACCACCTGTCCTGGGCCCTTTGTCTTGTGCTGCAGCGTCCCTGTCTCACATTGCTTTCGGACAGGGACCCATTCTCTGCAATGTTTCCAGGAGGCAAATGACTCAAGACTTGGAGGGATGGGACATTTCCCAGGAAGCCGTTAGTCCAAGAGACAGGAACCAAGATCAGGACATCCATGAGTGAGGACTGGGAAGATGAACACCCCATAAATATAGGAATTACCCAGAGACCGACTGGCACCTGCTCTCAAACCTCGAAAGCCCCAGGCAGGGCTGTCAGGCTGAGCATCCCCTCTCTTATCCTTTAGAGTTCTCAGGGACTTGAGAGCCTGGGCCTAAGAAGGGCACCTCAAGTCAGTAGATGCAGGAGTCTCAGTCTCTGGTAGATATCAAGCTGATGATCCTGAATGAGGATGATGGAAGGACCCAGGCAGAAAAGTGGTGTCCTATAGAGACTCATCTCTGCTGTCACTCCTTCGAGGTGCTGAAGAGCTGTGGACAGATATGCATCACCTGGATTCCAAATCATGGTTCCATGAAGGTATGGACATTGATCAGAGAGGATCTTCAGGTAAGTAGAGGGTAGATTCTTAGAACTGATTGGGTGTTGTCTTGGTCATCTAGTGCTGCCACAACAGAAATACCACAAGTGGATGGCTTCAACAAAGAGAAATTTATTCACTCATAGTCCAGTAGGCTACAAGTCCAAATTCAGGGTGTCAGTTCCAGCGGAAGGCCTTCTCTCTCCATTACCTCTGGAGGAAGGTCCTTGTCCTCAATCTTACACGGTCGAGGAGCTTCTCAGGTGTAGGGACCCTAGGCCCAAAGGATGTACTCTGCTCTTGGTGCTGTTTTCTTGGTGGTATGAGGTCCTCAAGTCTCTGCTTGCTTCCCTTTCCTTTTATCTTTTGAGAGATAAAAGGTTGTGCAGGCCACAGTCCAGGGAAACTCCCTTTACATTGGATCAGACAGGTGACCTGAGTGAGAATGGTGTTACAATCCCACCCAAATCCTCTCAACATAAAATAGATAACACAAACTAGATAACTGAGAGCTCCTAAAAGTCAAACACCTATGCTCATCCAGAGACTTCACCAAATAAGTAAAAAGATTACCTACAGACTGGGAAGAACTTTTTAAGTATGGCATTTCCGATATCTAAAATCTACATGATATTGCAAAAACTCAACAACAAAAAGACAAATAGCCCAAATAAAAAATGGGCAAAGGAATAGGCACTTCACTAAAGATGACATTCAGGTAGCTAACAGGTACATAAGGAAATGTTCACAATCATTAGCCATTAGAGAAATGCAAATCAAAATTACAATAAGATTCCATCTCACTCTAACAAGTCTGGCATTAATCCAAAAAACACAAAATAATCAATGTTGAAGAGGTTGTGGAGAGACTGGAACACTTATACACTGCTGGTGGGAATGTAAAACGGTGCAACCAATTAGGAAATTGATGTGGCGCTTCCTTAGAAATCTAGAAATAGAACTACCATGGGATCCAGCAATCCCACTTCTTGGGATATATCCTAGCGAAATAAGAGCCTTTACATGAACAGATATACCCACACCCATGTTCACTGCAGCACTGTTTACGATAGCAAAAAGATGGAAGCAACCAAGGTGCCCATTAATGGATGAATGGATAAATTAATTATGGTATGCTCACACAATGGAATACTACGCATGGATGAACAACAACGATGAACCTGTGAAACATTTCATAACACGGAGGAATCTGGAAGGCATTAGGCTGAGTGAAATTAGTCAGTTGCAAAAGGACAAATATTGCATGAGACCACTATTATAAGAACTCAAGAAATACTTTAAACAGAAAAGAAAATATTCTTTGATGGTTACGAGAGGAAGGAGGGACGGAGAGGGGGATTCACTAATTAGATAGTGGACAAGAACTAATTTAGGTGAAGGGAAGGACAACACACAATACGGAAGAGGTCAGCACAACTGGACTAAACCAAAAGCAAAGAAGTTTCCTGAATAAACTGAAGTCTTCGAAGGCCAGTGTAGCCTGGCATCCCATTTTGGAGAATGGCTCCTGGGGTCTTAAACGCTAGCAAGCAGGTATCTAAGATGCATCAATTGGTCTCAACCCACATGGAGCAAAAGAGAAAGAAGTACACCAAAGACACAAGGTAAAATTATAAGCGCAAGAAACAGAAAGGGCCACATAAATCAGAGACTCCATCAGTCTGAGACCAGAAGAACTAGATGCTGCCCAGCTACAATGAATGACTGCCATGACAGGGAACACAACAGAGAATCCCTGATGGAGCAGGAGAACAGTGGGATGCAGACCTCAATTCCTCACAGAAAGACCAGACTTAATGGTCTGAGTGAGACTAGAAGGACCCTAGAGACCATGGTCTCCAGACCTTCTGATAGCCCAAGACAGGAACCATTCCCAAAGCCACTCTTCAGACAGGGATTGGACTGGACTATGGGATAGAAAATGATAATGATGAGGAGTGAGCTTCTTTGATCAAGTAGAGACACGAGACTACATGGGCAGCTCCTGTCTGGAGGGGAGATGAGAGGGCAGAGGGGGCCAGAAGCTGGCCGAATGGGCGCAAAAATAGAGAGTGGAGGGAAGGAGTGTGCTGCCTCATTAGGGGGAGAGCAGCTAGGAGTATATAGCAAGGTGTATGTAAGGTTTTGTATGAGAGACTGACTTGCTTTGTAAACTTTCACTGAAAGCACAATAAAATTTTTTAAAAAATGAACACTGGGAAATAATAATTGGATCTATGTCTGTCTCTATGTAATGTAAACCCAACAAGCAGTTTATTCATTGGGAGAAAAGTTTTGGTGGTTCAAGTCAATCCAGAGGTGCCTCAGAAGAGAGGCCTGGCAATCCATTACCATAATATTCCCTCATTGAAAGCCCTATGGAGCACAGTTCTACCCTGACACACATGGGGTTTCTGTGAAGTGTAATCAACTTGACAGGAACAGGTTTGCTTTGGTTTTGGGTAGACCACACAGTCAAACTGAGATGATCTCGAATTTATGGAGAATCAGCAAGAAGGCTTATTAAAAAAAAAATACCATTCTAGTGCCTGTTATGTTTAATGTATTTTAAAAATGCTTTCCAGGCTTGAAGTCTCTTAAAATCATACAATCCTGAAGATGTTTCCATCTCTGGTGGAATGTGGCCTAGGATAGATGTCTTCAGGAGCTCCAAAAATAATAGACAGAAGCTAAAAGGAAACTAGCCAGGTGAAGAAGACATCAGTCTTCAGTTAATAAGGGACATTGTTGTGAACTGAGAGTCCCTGGGTGGTGCAAATGGTTAACCCTTTACATTGGACTACTAATCAAAAGGTTGGAGGTTCTAGTCCCACCAGAGAACCTCACAAGAAAGCCTTGGAATTCCAAATCTGAAAAATCAGCCCTTGGAAACTCTACAGAGTACAGTTGTTCCCTGGCACACATGGGATCACCAGGAGTTGGAATCAACTCAGCAGTAACTGGAAAGGTTGTAAACTGCACTGGTTTCTCTTAGCAGCCACATCTCCCCTTTAAGCCATCAATTCATCTCTCCTTTTAATTTCAGAGGAAGAGACATCCAGGAACCCTTCTGGCTCCTGAAAATTCTTGGTCCGATAAACTCATCTTTCCTTTAAGAAGTTTATGCTGCTTTCTTCATCAGCAAATTTCCCTTTGCCATAAATATGCTCAAATATCATGAGATCTCTTTGGTACATTTTTTTCACCTGTGCATAAATGGCCACACTGATTACCCTCCCTGTTGTCCAAGCATTGGGAAGTCCCTTCCCATACTGACGCTGGCCATGGCCATAATGCTTATTTTGCTCAATGGGATAATAGGAAGCATGACACAAGTAGAGGCTTGAAAAGAGATACCTAGTGACCACTACCCCATGTGAACAAATGCAGTTTAGCCTGTTGGATGGTGAGAGCACAATAGCCTAGATATCTCCTTTGCCCCCGCCAACAGAAAGATAGGTAGCGAAGCAAGAGACATGGGAGTGAGGCCATGGACCATCAGCTGACCAGAAACTGAGGAGTAAACCCAGGCAACACTACATGGTGCAGAGGTGTGCCATCCCAACTGAAACCACAGACTTATGATCAAATAAATGGCTATTATTTTGAGCCACAAAATTTTGGCATGGTTTGTTATATAACATAAATCTTTACTTAACTATATAACCTTCTGGCTACTGCTTTAATTATTTTCTTCCATTCAATGTCAAATAATTTATTTCCTACCAAGTAGTCACTTAAAAACCCAGTGCCGTTGAGTCGATTCCGACTCATAGCGACCCTATAGGACAGAGTAGAACTGCCACACAGAGTTCCCAAGGAGCGCCTGGTGGATTCGAACTGCCAAACCTTTGGTTAGCAGCCGTAGCACATAACAACTACACCACCAGGGTTTCTGACACATAATTATAAAAGGATTCTATGTGATAGGGACTCTGCTAACCAATAATGCATAGAATACTAAGCAATAACAGACATGGGAACTATCTTTATGGAACAAAGAAAATGATGATAGCTAAAATTTATTGAGTGTTTTCTATGTACCATCTTCCATGTTAATCTTTTGGCATATGTTAGTTCATACATCAACTCTATTATTAACCCCATTTTACAGATGCAGAAATGGAGGTTCAGAGAACCTTGTTTGCTTTAAGTCACAGTAAGTGATGGATTTCAGATCTTTCTCCCGACTTATGCTCTGAACCATTATACTTTAGTTTAAGCACAAATACAAAGAAACCTAGGAATTGAGTCTTAGCTGTGACAGTAACTTCTGCATCAATGAAGAGAATGCAAGTCTCCTTTCTTCATTACTGAGGGTCTGTCTAGCTACCCTTTTACTATGATCCAAAATAAAAAGTCTTTAACCTGAGTCCAGTTCATTGCCACTTACACTTTACTTCATATCTTCCCCTTACTATCTATCCTCCCCTAAGAGGAAACTAAATTTTTTTTCCATTGTACTTTAGATGAAGGTTTACAGAGTAAGCTAGTTCCTATTAAACAATTAATATACATATTGTTTTGTGACATTGCTTGCCAACCCCACCACATGGCAACACTCTCCCCTTCTTGACCTTGGGTTCCCTGTTACCAGCTTTCTGGTCCTCTCCTGCCTTCTGCTCCTTACCCCTGGCTGGTGTGCCCATTTAGACTCCTTTTGTTTTATGGGACTGCCTAATCTTTGGCCTAAGGGCGAACCTCAGGAGTGACTTCAGTACTGAGCTACAAGGGTGTTCGGGGCCATACTCTCGGGGTTTCTCCAGTCTCTGTTAGACAATAAGTCTTTTTTTTATTTTTATGAGTTAGAATCTTGTTCTACATTTTTCTCCAGCTCTGTCCAGGACGCTCTATTGTGATCCCTGTCAGAGCAGAAAGTGTTGGTAGCTGGGGTCCATTTAGTTGGCTGGACTCAGCCTGGTGGAGGCTGTGGTAGTTGTGGTCCATTATTCCTTTGGACTAGTCTTTCCCTTGTGTCTTTGGTTTCCTTCATTCTCCCTTGCTCCAGATGGGGTGGGACCAGTAGAGTATCTTAGATGGCTGCTCATAGGCGTTTAAGACCCCAGATGCCACTCACAAAAGTAGGATGTAGAACATTTTCTTTATAAACTATATTATTCTAATTGAGCTAGATGTTCCCTGAGGGCATAGTCCTCGTAGCCCCCAGCCTAACTCAGGAAGTTTGGATGTGTTTATGGAGCTTCCATGATGTTATCTCGGAAAAGTTGTGCTGCCTTCCCTAGTATTGTGCACTGTCTTACCCTTCACCAAAGTTACCACTTAGTTTGGTTTTGGATTGACCACAGAGTCAAAAAATACCTCTTCGAGTGCATGTTATGTTTAATGCACTTTTAAATGCTTTCCAGGCGTGGAGTCTTCTAAAATAATAGAAACATGAAGGAGATGCTTGCATCTCTGGTGGAATGTGGCCCTAAGATAGATGTCTTAGGGAGCACCCAAAAGAACAGACAGAAGCTAAAAGGAAACTAGCAAGATGACCAAGACATCAAACATCCAGTTTTTGTGAACTGAGAGTCCCTGGGTGGTGCAAATGGTTAACAATTTCCATTGGGCTGCTAATCGAAAGGTTGGAAGTTTGAGTCCAACCAAAGGTAACTCAGAAGAAATGCCTGGCAATCCACTGTCCAGGGGCCATACTCTCATGGATTCTCCAGTCTCTGTCAGACACTAAGTCTGGCCTTCGTTTTGGTGAGCTAGAATTTCGTTCTACATTTTTCTCTAGCTCTGTCTGGGACCCTCTATTGTGATCACTGTCAGG
The DNA here is from genome assembly GCF_024166365.1 of Elephas maximus indicus. Lineage (NCBI taxonomy): Eukaryota > Metazoa > Chordata > Mammalia > Proboscidea > Elephantidae > Elephas > Elephas maximus. The sequence continues at coordinate 139,683,563 of NC_064846.1, forward strand.
GCAGTCAGTGGTGGTAGCCAGGCTCCATCTAGTTGTGCTGGACTCAGCCTGGTGGAGGCTGTGGTAGTTGTGGTCCATTAGTCCTTTCGACTAATTTTTCCCTTGTGTCTTTTGTTTTCTTCATTCTCCCTTGCTCCAGATGTGGTGAGAGCAGTGGAGTATCTTAAATTGGTGCTCACAATCTTTTAAGACCACAGACGCAACTCACTAAAGTAGAAGGTAGAACATTTTCTTTATAAACTATGTTATGCCAATTGAGTTAGATGTTCCCCGAGAGCATGGTCCCCACAGCCCTCAGCCCAGTAATTTGGTACTTCAGGGAGTTTGGATGCATCTACAGAGCTTCCATGACGTTGCCTTGGATAAGTTGTGCTGCCTTCCCCAGAATTGTGTACTGTCTTACCCTTCACCAAAGTTACCACTCAAAAAATGAAAAACCAAACCCATTGCCGTCGAGTAGATTCCGACTCATAGCAACCCTATAGGGCACAGTAGAGCTTCCCCGTAGAGTTTGCAATTAGCGCCTGGCGGATTTGAACTTGGAAACCCTGGTGGTGTAGTGGTTAATTGCTACGGCTGCTAACCAAAGGTCAGCAGTTCAAATCCGCCAGGCGCTCCTTGGAAACTCTATAGGGCAGCTCTACTCTGTCCTACAGGGTCACTATGAGTCAGAATAGACTCGATGGCACTGGGTTTTGTTTGGATCTGAACTGCTAACCTTTGGGTTACCAGCCATAGCACTTAACCACAACAGCACCAGGGTTTCCAGGTTACCACTAGAATACAAAACTCTTAACAATTGTTGTATTTGGGGGAATAGCACATTCTTTCCATTAAAACAATTTTTTAGTATTTGAATTTTTGTACCATGTGCATGTATTACTTTTTCAACAAAATTTGAAACCAAATTTGAAAGTAATATCTTTTGAAATTCAAAATTTTAAAAGATAATATTAAAATAAATGATTTTGTTATAATACCTATATTGTTAAAAATAAACATGGGGAAAAGATAATTGTAGCCAAGGCTCTCTCCAAATGATGTTTAACTCAACCAGCAGTTTATTCATCGGGGGAAAACTTTTGGCTTTTTGAGTCAAAAAAAAAAACTTTTGGTTTTTCGGAAGAAATACCTGGCGATCTGTTTCCAGAAAAATCACTCGCTGAAAAACCTATGGAGCACAGTTCTACCCTGACACACACGGGGTCACCAAGAGTTGTAATCAACTTGACAGAAACAGGTTTGGTTTGCTTTTGGGTAGTCCACAGAGTTAAACTGAGATGTCTAGAATGTGTGGAGAATCAGCAGGAAGGCTTACGCAGAAAAATACCTCTTCTAGTCCCTGTTAAGCTTAATGTATTTTAAAATGCTTTCCAGGCTTGGAGTTTTCTAAAATAATACAAACCTGAAAGAGATGTTTGCATCTCTGGTGGAATGCGGCCTAGGATACATGTCGTAGGGAGCCCCCAAAAGAACAGACAGAAGCTAAAGGAAACTAGCAAGAGGACCAAGACATCAGTCTTCAGTTAATCAGGGAAGTTGTAGTGAACTGGGAGTCCCTGTGTGGTGCAAATGGTTCACCGTTTACATTGCGCTGCTAATCAAATGGTTGGAGGTTCTAGTCCCAACAGAGGCACCTCAGAAGAAAGGCCTGGCAATCCAGTTCTGAAAAAACAGCCATTCGAAATCCTATGGAGCACAGTTGTTCTCTGCCACACATGGGGTCCCACTGATTTGGAATCAACTCAACAGTAACTGGTAAGGTTGTGAAGTGCCACATCTCCCCTTTATACCCAGCACTTCATCTCTCCTTTTAGTCTGAGAGGAAGAGACGTCCAGGAACCCTTCTGGCTCCTGAAAATTCCTGGTCCTATGAACTTTTCTTTCCTTTCAGAAGTTTATCTTCCTTTCTTCGTCAGCAAATTTGCGTTTGTAGTAACTATGCTAAAGTATTATGAGATTTACCTGGTGTATGTTTTTCACCTGTCCATGAAAGGCCACCTTGATTACCCTCCCTGCTGTCCAAGCCTTGGGAAGTCCCTTCCCATACTTAACCTGGACTTCACCATAGTGTTTGCTTTGCTCAGTGGGATAATAGCAAACACGACACAAGTAGCCTTGTGTGACCATCACCATGTGAACAAACCTTGGCTAACCTGGATGGTGAGAGCTGAATGGCATATACACCTCCTTTGCCCTGCCAACAGTAAGACAGACAGCCAAGTAAGAGACATGTGAGTGAGGCCATGGACCACTGGCTGACCACAAACTCAGATGTAAACCCAGACAACACTACATGGTGCGGAGATGTGCCATCCCAACTGGAACCACAGACTCATGGATAAATGGCTGTAGTTTTGAGCCACTAAATTTTGGCATGGTTTGTTACATAACATAAATCTTAACTATATTACCCTTCTACCTACTGCTTTCATTATTTTCTTCCATTTATTGCCAGGTCTTTTATTTCCTACCAAATATTCACTCATATACCACATAATTATACAAGCATACCATGTGACAGGGACTGTGCTAACCAATAATGCATAGACTAGTAAGCAATAACAGCCATGGGAACTATCTTTATAAAAATATGGAACAAAGAAAATGATGATAGCTAAAATTTATTGTGTGTTTTCTATGTGCCATCTACCACGTTAATCTTTTAGCATACATTAGTTCATACACCAACCCTATTATTGACCCCATTTTATAGTTATAGAAATGGAGGTTCAGGCAGTGTTAAGATATTTGCTTTAAGTCACAGTAAGTGGTGGAATTCAGATCTTTCCCCAGCGCCTGTGCTCTGGACCATTATCCTTTAGTTTAGGGACAGTTATACAGAAACCTAGGAATTCAGGCTTAGGTCTGACAGTAACTTCTGCGTCAGTGAAGAGAATGTAACTCTGCTTTCTGTATCTTTAAGGGTCTGTCTAGCTGCCCTTTTACTATCATTCAGAATAAAAAGTCTTTTCCTGACTCCATTTGCTTGCCACTTAGACTTTGCCTCATGTCTTGTCCATTAGTATCTGTCCTCTTTTATGAGGATACTAATTTCTTTTCTTTTTTATTATACTATAGATGAAGGTATACAGAGCAAACTAGTTTCTTATTAAACAATACACATACTGTTTGTGACAAGGGTTGCCAGCCCCACGACACGTCAACACTCTCCACTTCTCAACCTTGGGTTCCCTGTTACCAGCTTTCTTGTCCGCAGCTGCCTTCTCGTCCTCACCCCGGTCTCGTGTGCCCATTTAGACTCATTTTTTTTAATAAAAAAAAATGGGCCTGCCTAATCTTTGGCTGAAGGGTGAACTTCAGCAGTGATGACAGTACCGAGCTATAAGGGTGTCTGGGGGCCATACTCTTGGGTTCTCCAGTCTCTCTGAGACGCTAAGTCTGTTTTGTATGTGTGTGTGTGAGTTAGAATTTTATTCTACATTTTTCCCCTGCTCTGTCCAGGACTCTCTATTGTTGATGCCCCTCAGGGCAGTCAGTGGTGGTAGCCTGGCACCATCTGGTTGTACTGGACTGACTCTGGTGGAGACCGTGGTAGTTGTGGTCCATTAGTCCTTTGGGCTAATCTTGTACTCATATCTTTAGTTTTCCTCATTCTTCCTTTCCCCCAAAGGAGTGAGACCAGCAGAGTATCTTAGATGGCCGCTCACAGGCTATGATCCCAGATGCTACTCATCAAAATAAGAATCTAGAACATTTTCGTTATAAACTATGTTATTGCAATTGAACCAGATCTTCCCTGAGACCATGGACCCCACAGCCCTCAGCCCGTAACTTGGTCCCTCAGGGAGTTTGGATGTGTCTATGGAACGTCCATGGCCTTGCCTTGGATAAGTTGTGCTGGCTTCCCCAGTGTTCTGTACTGTCTTTCCCGTCAACAAATTTACCAGCAGGATACAAAAACTCTTAACAGTAGTTTTCTCTGGGGAAGAGGACATCCTTTCCATTTAAACAATTTTTTACTATTTGAATTTTTGTACCATGTGCATGTAGTAGTTTTTCAACAAAACTTTAAACCTAATTAGAAAGTAATATCTTTTGAAGTTCAACAAAATTTTTTAAAAAGATAATATTAAAATAATTTTTTGTAATAACTTTCCTTTTAAAAATGATAACTGGGAAAAAGTAATTGGATCTAAGGCTATCTCTACATGATGTCAATGCAATGACCAGTTTATTCATTCAGGGGGAAGTTTTGGTAGTTGCAGTTGATCCAGAGGTACCTCAGAAGAAAAGCCTGGCTGTCTATTTCCAAAAAAAAAAAATCACTCCTTGAAAATCCTATGGAGCACAGTTCTACCCTGACACACATGGGGTTGACATGAGTTACAATGGGCTTGACACACACAGGTTTGGTTTGGTTTGGTTTTGGATAGACCACACAGTCAAACCGAGACGATCTAGAATTTGTGGAGAATCACCAAGTAGGCTTACTCAAAAAATACCTCTTCTAGTATCTGTTATGTTTAATGTATTGTAAAATGCTTTCCAGGCTTGGAGTCTTCTAAAATAATATAAACATGAAGGAGATGTTTGCATCTCTAGTGGAATGTGACCTAGGATAGATGTCTTAGGGAGCACCCAAAAGAATAGTCAGAAGATAAAAGGAAACTAGTAAGATGACGAAGACATCTGACTTTACTTAATAAGGGGTGTTGTTGTGAACTGGGAGTCTCTGGGTGGTATAAATGGTTAACACTCTACATTGGGCTGCTAATTCAAAGGGTGGAGGTTCCAGTCCAACCAGAGGTACCTCATAACAAAGGCCTGGCAATCCAGTTCTGAAAAATCAGCCATCGGAAACCGTATGGAGCACAGTTGTTCTCTGGCACACATGGGGTAACCATGAGTTGGAATCAAAGCAACAGTAACTGGTAAGGTTGTGAACTCCCTTAGTTTCTGTTAAGGGCCACATCCCCCTCTTATGCCCATCACTTCATCTCTCCTTTGAGTTTCAGAGGAGGAGACGTCCAGGAACCCTTCTGGCTCCTCATAATTCTTGGTCCTATGAACTTGTCTTTCCTTTCAGAAGTTTATCTTGCTTTGTTCATCAGCAACTTTCTCTTTGCAGTAAATATGGTAAAATATCATAAGAGGTATCTGGTGCATTTTTTTGAACTGTTCATAGATGTCCACACTGATTACCCTCCCTTTTGTCCAAGCCTTGGGAAATCCTTTCCCATACTGACCCTAGGCTTGGCCATAGTTCTTGCTTTGCCCAGAGGGATAAAAGCAAACATGATACAAGCAGGACTTGAAAAGAGTTACTTTGTGTCCACCACTCCATGTAAACAAACCCGGGCTTGCCTGCTGGATGGTGAGAGGTCAATGGCGTAGATACCTCCTTTGCCCCTGCCAAGAGAAAGACAGACAGCCAAGCAAGAGCCATGTGAGTGAGGCCATGGACCATCAGCTGACCACAAACTCAGGACTGAACCCAGACAACACTACATGGTGCAGAGATACGCCATCCCAACTGAAACCAGACTCAGGAACAAATAAATGGCTGCTGTTTTGAGACACGAGATTTTGGCACGGTTTGTTATATAACATAAATCGTTGCTTAACTATATAACTCTTCTAGCTACTGCTTTAATTATTTTTTCCATTCTTTGCCAAATCTTTTATTTCCTACCAAATATTCACTTATCTAACACATAATTATATAAGCATACTATGTGATAGGGACTGTGCTAACCAACAATGCATAGAATAATAACCAGTAACAGACATGGGAACTATCGTTATAGAACAAAGAAAATAATCATAGCTAAAATTTATTAGGTATTTTCTATATAGCAGCTACCATGTTAATCTTTTAGCATACATTAGTTCATACACCAACCCTATTATTGACCCCATTTTACAGATGGAGAAATGGAGGTTGAGAGAACATTATTTGCTTTAAGTCACAGCAAGTGATGGAATTCAGATCTTTCTCCAGCGCTTGTGCTCTGAACCATTGTATGTCAGAACAGAGATAAAGAAACCTAGGAATTTATTCTTATCTCTGACAGATTGCAAGTCTCCTTTCTTTATCTTTAAGGGCCTGTCTAGCTACCCTTTTACTATGATCTTAAATAAAAAGTCTTTAACCTGAGTGCAGTTCCTTGGCACTTACACTTTTCTTCATATATTGTCCATTATTATCTATCCTCCTCTATCAGGAAACTAAATTTTTATTATTTCATTTTTTTATTGTACATTAGATGAAGGTTTACAAAGCATACTAGCTTCTTATTAAAAAATTAGTACACACATTGTGACATTGGTTGCCAACCCCAGGACTTGTCAACACACTCTCCTTCTTGACCTTGGGTTCCTTGTTACCAGCTTTCCTGTTGTCACCTGCCTTCTCGTCCTCACCCCTGGCTGGTGTGCCCATCTAGACTCATTTTGTTTTATGGGCCTGCCTAACCTTTGCCTGAAGGGTCAACCTTAGGAGTGACATCAGTACTGAGGTATAATGGTGTCTGGAAACATTCTCTCGTGCTTTAGCCACTCTCTATCAGACAGTAAGTCTGGTCCTCTCTCTTTTTTTTTTTTTCTTATGAGCTAGAATGTTGTTCTACACCTTTGTCCGTCTGTGTCCACAATCCTCTATTGTGATTCCTGCCAGAGAGGTCAGGGATAGTAGCAGGGCTCCATCTAGTTGTTCTGTACTCAGTCTGGTGGAGCCTGTGGTTGTTGTGGTCCGTTAGTTTTTTGGACAAATCTTTCCCTTGTGTCTTTGGTTTCCTTCATTCTCCTTTGCTCCTGGTGGGGTGGGATCAGTGGAGTATCTTAGATGGTTGCTCACAGGCATTTAAGACCCAAGATGCTATTCACCAAAGGAGAATGTAGAACATTTCCTTATGAACTATTTTATGCCAATTGAGCTAGAGGCTCGCTGAGACCATGGTCCCCACAGCCCTCAGCCCAGTAATCTGGTCCCTCAGAGAGTTTAGATGTGTCTATGGAGCTTCCATGACCTTACCTTGGAAAAGTCGTGCTGGCTTCCCCAGTACTGTCTACTGTCTTACCCTTCACCAAAGTTACCACTAGGATGCCAAAACTCCTAATGGTAGTTGTTCGGCAAGAGGATATTCTTTCCATGGAAACAGTTTTTTACTATTTGAATTTTTGTACAATGTGCATGGATTAAAATTTTCAACAAAATTTTAAACCTATTGTGAATGTAATATCTTTTGAAATTCAGCACAATTCTAAAAGATAATATTAAAATAAATGATCTTTTTAGAATAATTATCCTTTGAAAAAAGAACACTGGGAAAAGGTAATTGGATCTAAGGCTATCTCTACATGATGTCAACCCAACGAGCGGTTTATTCATTGGGTGAAGATTTTGGTGGTTCGAGTCAATGCAGAGATGCCTCAGAAGAAAGGCCTGGTGATCCATTTCCAGAAAATTCGGTCACTGAAAAGCCTCTGGAGCCTAGTTCTACCCTGACACACATGCGGCTGCCATGAGTTGTAATCAACTTGACAGAAAGAGGTTTGGTTTGGCTTTGGATAGGCCACAGAGTCGAGATGAGATGATCTAGAATTTGTGGAGATTCAGCAAGAAGCCTTACTCAAAAATGACCTCTTCTAGTGCCTGTTATGTTCAATGTATTTTAAAATGCTTTCCAGGCTTGGAGTCTTCTAAAATAATACAAACCTGAAGGAGATGTTTGCATCTCTGGTGGAATGTGGTCTGGGATAGATGTCTTAGGGAGCACCCAAAAGGATACACAGAAGCTAAAGGAAACTAGCAAGATGACCAAGATATTAAGCTTCAGTTAATAAGGGAAGTTGTTGTGGACTGGGAGTCCCTGTGTGGTGCAAATGGTTAACACGTTACATTGGACTGCTAATCAAATGGTTGGAGGTTCTAGTCCCAACAGAGACACCTCAGAAAAAAGGCCTGGCAATCCAGTTCTGAAAAGCAGCCATTCGAAATCCTATGGAGCACAGTTGTTCTCTGGCACACATGGGGTCCCACTGAGTTGGAATCAACTCAACACTAACTGGTAAGGTTGTGAACTGCCTTAGTTTCTCTTGGTTGCCACATCTCCCCTTTATACCCAGCACTTCATCTCTCTTTTTAGTTTGAGAGGAAGAGACGTCCAGAAACCCTTCTGGCTCCTGAAAATTCCGGGTCCTATGAACTTTTCTTTCCTTTCAGAAGTTTATCTTCCTTTGTTCATCAGCAAATTTCCGTTTGCAGTAAATATGCTGAAGTATCATGAAATCTACCTGGTGCATTTTTTTCACCTGTCCATAAATGGCCACCTTGATTATCCTCCCTGCTGTCCAACCCTTGGGAAGCCCCTTCCCATACTTAACCTGGACTTCGCCATAGTGTTTGCTTTGCTCAATGGGATAATAGCAAACACGACACAAGTAGAGACTTGCAAAGAGATACCTTGTGACCATCACCATGTGAACAAACCTAGGCTAACCTGGATGGTGAGAGCTGAATGGCGTACACACCTCCTTTGCCCTGCCAACAGAAAGACAGATAGCCAAGTAAGAGACATGTGAGTGAGGCCATGGACCATCGGCTGACCACAAACTCAGGCGTGAACCTAAACAACACTACGTGGTGCAGAGATGTGCCATCCCAACTGAAACCACAGACTTGTGAATAAATGGCTGTTGTTTTGAGCCACTAAATTTTGGCATGGTTAGTTATATGGCATAAATCTTTACTTGACTATATAATCTTTCCAGCTACGGCTTTAATTATTTTCTTCCATTCATTGCCAAATTGTTTATTTCCTATCAAATACTTATCTAACACATAATTATACAAGCATACTATGTGATAGGGACTGTGCTGACCAATAATGTATAGAATAGGAAGCAATAACAGACAGGGAACTATCTTTATGGAACAAAGAAAATGATGAGAGCTAACATTTATTGACTGTTTTCTATGTACCATCTACCATGTTAATCTTTTAGCATACATTAGTTCATACATGAATGTTATTAGTGACCTCATTTTACAGCTGCCAAAATGGAGGTTCAGAGAATGTTAAGATATTTGCTTTAAGACACAGTAAGCGATGGAATTCAGATATCTCTCCGGTGCTTGTGCTCTGAACCACTATACTTTAAGAACAGATATAAAGAAACCTAGGAATTGGGTTTCAGCTCAATTAGACAGTAACTTCTGAGTCAATGAAGAGAATGCAAATCTCCTTCTGTTATCTTTAAGGGTCTGTCTTGCTACCCTTTTACTATGATCCAAATCAAAAAGTCTTTAACCTGAGTCCAGTTCCTCACCACTTACACTTTGCTTACTATCTTGTATCATTAGTATCTGTCCTCTTCTATGGGGAAACTAAGTTCTCTTTTTTTTAATTGTACTTTAGATGAAGGCTTACAGGGCAAACTAGTTTCTTATTAAACCAATACATATATAGTTTTGTGACATTGGTTGCCCCTTCTTGACCTTGGTTTCCCTATTACCAGCTTTCCTGTTCTCTCCTGCCTTCTCGTCCTCGCCGCTGGGCTGCTGTGCCCATTTAGGCGCGTTTTGTTTTATGGGCCTGCCTAATCTTTGGCTGAACCTCATGAGTGACTTCAGCACTGAGCTGTAAGGGTGTCCAGGGGCCATATTCTAGGGGTTTTTCCAGTCTCCATCAGTCACTAAGTCTGGTCCTCTTTTTTTTTTTTGTGAGTTAGAATTTTGTTCTACATTATTCTCCATCTCTGTCCAGGACCCTCTACTGTGATCCCTGTCAGAGCAGTCAGTGGTGGTAGCCAGGCTCCGTCTAGTAGTGCTGGACTCAGTCTGATAGAGGCTGTGGTACTTGTGGTCTATTAGTACTTTGGATTAATCTTTCCCTTGTGCCTTTGGTTTTCTTCATTTTCCCTTGCTCCAGATGGGTTGGGAGCAGTGGAGGATCTTAGATGGCCACTCAAAATTTTTAAACCCCAGATGCTACTCACTATAGTAGAATGTAGAACATTTTCCTTATAAAGTATGTTATGCCAATTGAGCTAGATGTTCCCCAATACCACAGCCCCATAGCCCTCAGCTCAGTAATTTGGTCCCTCATGGACTTTGGATGTGTCTATGGAGCTTCCATGACCTTTTAACCTAATGAGTGTTCTTGTCCACTCCTATTAGCCAATCGAAATAAGACGGACGCCACACCACCAGTTGCAAGGGAAACAGAAAGTGGAAATTTATTGTCTACACAGACAAGGAGCAACGCAGGGTCTAGCAACCATAAGGCCCGGTGCTTGCTGTCTGAGTGGGTTGGGGAGCTTTTTATTTCTAATGGTGTCTGGGGGTTGGATTTGATGCCCTGAACTCTCTGCCCTTAGCCCTCCCATGTCCACATTTGGAGGTCCGGATGTTGAATCAAGTCAGTGATGTACAGGTCCAAGGACAGACTGAGGACACAGCTCTTCAGGTCCTGCGCCTGTGCCAAAATCTTGGCTCATGCATGCACAGGATTCTGACGCCAAATTCAAACTGTCGTTAGGGCCGCAGCGTGGTCCGGCAAACTGCAGTTAGAAGCTGTGGCTTGGCGGGCTGCGAGGGGGGCGGGGAACTGCGGCGGAGTGGGGGAATGTCTCTGCAGAGGTTTCAATCCCCCCTCTAACAGGTTCCTTTAAATCTTATAAGGGGTTTAGGGCTGATGGTCTCATCTTCTGTAGGTTCTTCCTGCTGGCTAGGGGCGCTGGCATAGAACAGGGCTCTAGCTGGAACCTGCTGGGGGGAGATGGTGTGATATCCCAGTCGTAGCATCATTTGCAGGTGGAACTTTTGAAGCCTGGAAGACACAAGCTTTACTAAAAGGTTAAACAAACAAGGCCTGAATACAAGCAGCAGGACCACCATGGCCAAGGATCTTAGAAGGGGAAGACGCCATGTTAAATTTGGGATTCCTGCCTTTACTATATCTCAGATAGTTTGTGAAGTTGGGCCCTGGATGAACTTGTGTAGCCATTTATTTTGGAGGGGCTCGAGTCCTCAACAGGAGGCCAGGAGCCCTATTACTGCACCGGTCCCAGTTAGGATTAAACCCAGTGCCTTCTTTAGTCTACAACCTGAGGCCTCACCTGGAGGCCCAATACATGCAGACACTGGTGCCTGAGAGAAACAAAAGTCCTAGGGAACACTGACCTGTGGTTTTGACAGGGCTGATGTAAGAAGCTGTCCATTTATACCCAGGACAATGACAAGCCGGGCTGCGGTCACCCAGGCACCAGCCAGACCCACACACTCAGACACATTCACCAGGGGCACACAAAGATTCAGTGATGGCATAGCCGCCGAGGGTGGCACCAGCTCATTCCAGCCAACTGCACCTCCACAAGCTCTGAGCCAGGGGACCACAAAGCCCTGGTCGGCACACTCAGCACCCAGGGCTTTGGTGTTTTTTTCTTGTGGCATTGTAAATGTGTTTCGGAGGTAAATGAGTGTGTCCGGGCTGTAGGCCCCATGTGGTTGGGCAAGTGATAGTCAAGGAACAAATAAAAAGTTCTTGGGAAATTCCTGATTCTCTTTTCTCATTAGGTATCTCCATGTAACAGACTTGGTTGGTCAGATTAGTGTGGAGATAAGTTGTCTCATTCCAATTGCCTGGGGTTTTAGCAGTGGAGTCAGTAAGACCCTGGATAGTCTGTTGGACAAAGTCCCTATTGTAATTAATGGAAGATGGGCCCCGGGGGAGACCCATCCCATGAGGAATCTAGTGGTGTTTTTAGTAGGTGGGGGCACCTGGACCGGGACTGCCTCTACATTGTCTTTAGTTCTGGTGGGGGGGTGAAGCAGGCCCAGTGATCTTTTTAAGTGGAGGGCGATTGAGGTGTTTATGAGATAATTATCCTGCCCTTCTGGGGACCCCATTTTTCTTCTAAGGAGACACAGGAAATAAACAAGCAGGATATACTGGTGGCAAAGGTAAACGGAGTCATGAATAACAAACTGCACAACTGCCGGGGGTGACAGTCAACTGGCACAATTCTCTATCACTTTAAATCCTCTGAAGCCTGAGTTTTTCAGTCAATTCTAACTGTTCTGCAGGGCTTGTTGGTCAGTATCGTGAGTAGCAGGCAGCTAGAGGCGAGAGTTTTGGATCTACTCTCCCTTTTTGGCGATCTGATTGTAGTGCCGGGGGTTTGTCCTTCTGCCAAGTCTGTAGTGCTCCAGGTCTTGACACGCAGAGAGAGACTTCAGGTTGTGGAAGAGTCTGTCACGTCATGTACCTGTAAGGAGAGTCAAGCACCCCTGCCACAGAATACAAATATTGTTTAATAGCAAGCTAGCTTTGTATATGTCTCTGGCCTCCAAGGTATCCTCAGGACCCAGAGTAATGAAGCCCTCTCACAAGTTACGGAAGAGGGGACGCCCATGCATAAGCTCAAAAAGGCTTATCTTAAGTTTGGTTTGAGGTGCAACCCTAGTACTGAACAGAGCCAAGGGAAGGGTCTTAGCCCGTGCTAATAATTAGGTCTTCTTGCAAGTTTTGGCCCGGTGGGCTTCAGTAGTCCAGCTTACCTTTTTCTTGCAATCTTTTTCCGGAGCATATTCCTGGTGCTTAGTCTCCTCTTATGCTTCCAAGAAGATCTTGTCTTTTTTTTTTTTTTGTAAGTAGTGGTCTTTAATATTGAGAGCGACCATACAGAGTGACAAGTGGTGCAGAGCCAGCTGCTCACAAAACTCTAAAACCTGATCCAGTAGCAGAATAAATCAATATATTTACATTTAGGTTTTTCCTAGAAACCCAGGACACTCCAGTCTGGAGCCATCCCTCCCTTTCTTCTCTACCTTTCTACTTCCTTCTCACCTTTTTGTTTTCTCTTTGTTCTTCTTGCTCTCTACCTTTTTACTCCTCCAAGCTTCATCAGTTGTTTCTTCCCTGCCTGGCCCCTATTTTTGCAACTATAAAGGTTTTCTGTAGCTCATGGCAAGCTAGAATCAGTCACTACTACTGGGGCACCATTCTTGCTGCTCACTTGGCCTATAAGTCAGCCCTTTAGTGGCCTTGGGCCATTACTGTATCTTCCTGTTGATGTCCTTTGCAGTGTACCACAGCCAGAGCGGTGAGGAGTGACACCACCTCAAGGAGCTGTAAAATCTGTTAGCCATGTTTGATTTCTTTACTGACCCAATTTAAAAGCTTTCTTTGCTTCCACAAAGTCCCATATACCCGTAAAACTGACAACACACACTCTAAATCTGTACAAACGGTCACTGTCATCGACTGCATCTCTGGTCCATCGAGCATCATGTCACCTCCGGGCTTTCTCTCCAGCCTTGTCTAGGATCATCTTCTTCTCTTCTGGGAGGAGGAAGGTGCGTAAGAGGGATTGACAGCCTGCCCAGGTGGAATCAAAAGAGTTAAAGATGGCAGTAAACAGCTCATACAATTTCTCTGGTTTCTCTCGACATCCTGAGGTGTTATTCTTCCAGTTAATCAGGCCCGCTGTACTAAAGGGAACCTGGCCCCTATTCACCACTGGAATGGTTTGGTGGAGAGGATACTGGCCAGGGCTAGCCCTCCCTGTTGACTCTGTACTGGCTTTGCGGCACCCAGGGCCACATTTCTCCCTCGATAGGGTATCCCCCCACCTTGTATGGGGCGATGGCAAGGGAAAATTCCCAGGACACCTGAACTGCCTTCCCTGGTTAATTCTCTACCCCTTTCCTCCTGCCCAGCACAGGTCCAGGAGGTGAGCCGCACACACTGCTGCAGCTGTATGGCCTATTCATCACCAACCCTGGCCGTGGCATGCAGGACTTTCTCTTTTTCCCACGATCACAACCAAATTTATCTCAGTTCTCTGAAGTACACCTTAAGGATGAATGCTTTGGAATGTTTTTAGGAGTATTTTTTTTGTTCTTACACCTACACACTCACACAAAGACACAGACAAAGAACACCAGTTTTAAATGCATTCAGACAGAAGGACACCCCCTCCCCACCTAGAGGAGTGCCAACCAGACAGACAAAGAATAACAATGCAAAAAGGACGTCCTCTAAACCAAAAACCCAAAACCAAAACCAGGACTTAACCAAAATCAATGACCATAAATTAAATTACTAGTTTTTTGCTGTCAGAGAGCGGAGATAGGGAAAGAGGAAAAGAGTTTCTGAAAGAAAGATTGTAGCGATGGCAGGGCAACCTCGGAGGGACTTAAATACCCTCTATCAACTACCGATTAACCTTGGGTGATCACAGATGGACAAAGATAATCGCCAATGGCAGAGCGACCTGATACCCTTGGTTTCAGATGGGGTGCAGGACCCCAGCTAGGCTGAGGATGGGTCCCAGGAGCCCTGACCCCAACTTCCCTCGTTTTACAACCCCTGGGGCCAGTTTTTAGGACTTCGCTGTTGTCACTCTCTTCTTGGCCTAGCTCCGCAGGAGGACTGTAACCTCCCTCAGGTGACACTTTACCCCCGCCCCCCAGATGACCAGTATATAGCTTGGTCCTGCGTGTGCTTACCTTAATTCAGAGTCCCTTCCCATCCAGTTTCCAGTTTCTGTTTCCAAAGCTGAGGTGGAGACCCGGCAGACCTCGTCCTGGGACAAGAATCATGGTGGCCACCCGAAACTCCTTATTGACCAAACTGGGTCAGAGCGCGTCTTAAGGGGTTGCAGGGGTCCCGATACTCACCGCCCAGGTTTTGGAGTCCGCAAGTTCCGGCCAGAGTCGCCAAAATCTGTAACTGAAGGAGGGTTCTCTTCCAGTCCTATTAGCCGATCAAAATAAGACCGACGCCACACCACCAGCTGCAAGGGAAACAGAAAGGGGAAATTTATTGTCTGCACAGATAAGGAGCAAGGCTGGGTCTAGCGACCATAAGGCCATGTGCTCACTGGCTGAGGGGGTTAGAGAGTTTTTATTTCCAGTGGCGTCTGGGGGTTGGGTTTGGAGCCCTGAAATCTCTGCCCTTTGCCTTTCCATGTCCACATTTGGAGGTCCGGATGTTGAATCATGTTGGTGATGTTCACATCCAAGGACAGATTGAGGACACAGCTCTTCAGGTCCTGCTAATGCGCCAAAATCGTGGTTGGTGTGCACAGGGTTCAGGCACCAAATTTCCAACTGTGGTTAGGGCCACAACGTGGTCCAAACCGCGGTTAGAAGCTGTGTCTTGGCGGGGTGCGAGGGGGATGGGGAACTGCGGCGGAGCAGGGGGAAGTCTCGATTGAACCTTCAACCTTACCTTGGGTAAGTTGTGCCGGCTTCCCCAGTATTGTGTACTGTCTTACCCTTCACCAAAGTTGCCACTAAAAAAAACAAAACCAATCCCATTGCCATTGAGTTGATGGTGACTCATAGCGACCGTACAGGGCACAGTAGAACTGCCCCATAGAGTTTCTAATTAATGCTAGGTGGATTTGAAGTGCTAACCTTTGGGTCAGCAGCCATAGCCCTTAACCACTACAGCACCACGGTTTCCAGGTTACCACTACCAAAAAAACCCCAAAGCCAGTGCCGTCCAGTAGATTCCGACTCATAACGACCTATAGGACAGAGTAGAACTGCCCCATAGAGTTTCCAATTCACGCTAGGTGGATTCGAACTGCTAACCTTTGGGTCAGCAGCCATAGCCCTTAACCACTGCAGCACCACGGTTTCCAGGTTACCACTAGGATACAAAAACTCTTAACAGTAGTTGTCTTTGGGGAAGAGGACATTATTTCCATTTAAATAATTTTTTACTATTTGAATTTTTGTACCATGTGCACATATTACTTTTTCAACAAAATTTTAAACCTAATTTGAAAGCAATATCTTTTGAAATTCAACATTTTAAAAGATAATATTAAGATTAATGATTTTGTTATAGTAAGTGTACTTTTAAAAATGAACACTGGGAAAAGGTAATTGGATCTAAGGCTATCTCTACCTCATGTCAACCCAACGAGCAGTTTATTCACTGAGGGAAAATTTCTGGCGGTTCAAGTCAATCCAGAGGTGCCTCAGAAGAAAGGCCTGGCAATCTATTTCCAAAAAATCACACATTGAAAACCGTATGGAGCACAGTTGTACCCTGACACACATGGGGTTGCCGTGAGTTGAAATCGGCTTGACAGAAATAGGTTTGGTTTGCTTTTGCATAGCCCACAGATCAAACTGAGATGACCTAGGATTTGTGGAGAATCAGCAAGAAGGCCTACTCAAAAGATACCTCTTCTAGTGCCTGTTATGTTGAATGTACTTTAAAATGCTTTCCAGGCTGGGAGTCTTCTAAATAACACAAACCTGAGAGAGATGTTTGCATCTCTGGTGGAATGTGGCCTACGACAGATGTCTTAGGGAGCACAAAAAAGGATAGACCGAAGCTAAAAGGAAACAAGCAACATGACCAACACATCAGACTTCACTTAATGAGGGACATTGTTGTGAATTTGGAGTCCCTCGGTAGTGCAAATGGTTAACACTTTACATTGGGCTGCTAATCAAAAGGTTGGAGGTTCCAGTCCAGCCAGAGTCATCTTAAGAGAAAGGCTTGGCAATCTACTACAATAGTAGAACCATGAAGGAGATGTCTGCATCTCTGGTGGAATGTGGCCTACGATAGATGTCTTAGGGAGCACTCAAAAGAATAGACAGAAGCTAAAAGGAAACTAGCAAGATGACCAAGACATCAGTCTTCAGTTAATAAGGGACGTTGTTTTGAACTGGGAGTCCCTGGGGTGCAAATGGTTAACACTTTACATTGGGCTGCCAGTCAAAAGGTTGCAGGTTCCAGTCCAACCAGAGGCACCTTGGAAGAAAGGCCTGCAGGTCCAATTCTTAAGAATCAGCGATTGGAAACCCTACAGAGTATAGTTGTTCCCTGGCACACATGGGGTCGCCATGAGTTGGAATCAACTCAACAGTAACTGGTAAGGTCGTGAAGTGCCTTAGTTTCTGTTAAGGTCCACATCCCCCTCTTATACCCATCACTTCCGCTCTCCTTTTAGTTTCAGAGGAAGAGACGCCCAGGAACCCTCCGGGATCCTGGAAATTCTTGGTCTTATGAACTCGTCTTTCCTTTCAGAACTTTATCTTGCTTTCTTCATCAGCAACTTTCCCTTGCAGTAAACATGGTAAAATATCCTGAGATCTATCTGGTGCATTTTTTCCACCTGTGCATAAATGGCCACACTGATTACCCTCCCGTTTGTCCTAAGCCTCAGGAAATCCTTTCCCATACTGACCCTGGGCTTGGCCATAGTGCTTGCTTTGCTCAGTGGGATAATAGCAAACATGACACAAGTAGGACTTGAAAAGAGATACCTTGTGACCACCACCCCATGTAAACAAATGCAGGCTAGCCTGCTGGATGGTGAGAGCTCGATGGCCTAGATACCTCTTTTGCCCCCGCCAACAGAAAGACAGCCAAGCAAGAGATATGTGAGTGAGGCCATGGACCATCAGCTGACCAGAAACTCAGGAGCGAACCCAGACAATACTACATGGCACATAGATGTGCCATCCCAACTGAAACCAAAGATTCATGAACAATTTAATGGCTGTTCTTTTGAGCCACTAAATTTTCACATGGTTTGTTCTATGAGATAAATCTTTACTTAACTAATAACCACTCTATAATCTGCTTTAATTATTTTCTTCCATTCATTGCCAAATATTTTATTTACTACCAAATATTCACTTATGTACCACTTAATTATATAAGCATACTATGTGATAGGGACTGTGCTAACCAATAATGCATAAGTAGTAAGCAGTAACACACATGGGAAGTATCTTTATGGAACAAAGAAAATGATGATAGCTAAAATTTATTGTGTGTTTTCTGTGTACTGTCTACCATGTCAATCTTTTAGCATACATTAGTTTACGCACCAACTCTATTATTGCCCCATTTTACAGATGCAGACATGGAGGTTCAGAGAACGTTAAGATATTTCCTTTAAGTCACAATAAGTGGTGGAATGAATTCACATCTTTCTCTGTCACTTGTGCTCTGGACCATTATACTTTAGTTTAAGAACAGGTATAAAGAAACCTAGAACTAATTTTTATTATTTGTTTTCTTCTGGTGCCTGAGGGTTTCTTTTGTTGCTCTCTTTCTATTTGTTAAAGTCATAGGGAAAATTCTTTGATTTTGGCCCTTTCTTCTTTTTGGATGTGTGCATTGATTGATATAAATTGACCTCTGAGCACTGCTTTTGCTGTATCCCAAAGGTTCTGATAGGAAGTGTTTTCATACTCATTGGATTCTCTGAATTTCTTTATTCTATCCTTAATGTCTTCTATAATCCAGTCTTTTTTTGAGCAGGGTATTGTTCAGTTTCCAAGTGTTTGATTTCTTTTCCTTGTTTTTTCTGTTATTGATTTCCACTTTTATGGCCTTGTTGTCAGAGAAGATGCTTTGTAATATTTCAATGTTTTGGATTCTACTAAGGCTTGCTTTATGACCTAATATGTGGTCTATTCCAGAGAATGTTGCATGTGCACTAGAAAAGAAAGTATAGTTGGTTACTGTTGGGTGGAGTGTTCTGTATATGTCTATGAGATCAAGTTGGTTGATGTGGCATTTAGATCTTCTCTGTCTTCATTGAGCTTCTTTCTGGATGTCCTGTCCTTCACCGAAAGTGGTGTGTTGAAGTCTCCTACTATTATTGTGGAGCTGTCTATCTCATTTTCAATTCTGATAGAGTTTATTTTATGTATCTTGCAGCCCTGTCATTGAGTGCATGAATGTTTAATATGGTTATTTCTTCTTGGTATATTGTCCCTTTAATCATTATATAGTGTCCTTCCTTATCCTTTATGATGGATTTAACTTTAAAGTCTATTTTGTCAGAAATTAATATTGCCACTCCTACTTTGTTTTGATTGTTGCTTGCTTGATATATTTTTTTCCATCCTTTGGTTTTAGTTTGTTTGTGTCTCTAAGTCTAAGGTGTGTCTCTTGTAGGCAGCATATAGACAGATCGTGTTTTTTAATCCATTCTGCCACTCTTGGTCTCCATATTCGTGCATTTAGTCCATTTACATTCAGGGTAATTATGGATAGGTATGAATTTAGTGCTATCATTTTGATGTCTTTTTTGTGTGTTGTTCACAGTTTCTTTTTCCCACTTATATATTGTCCTTTCCTCATATTCGTTGCTGTTGATTTTGTTTCTCCTGACTATTTTTTTCTTGTATTTTATTTTGATGTATAGGATAGGTTGTTTCCTTTGTGGTTACCTCAATATTTACCCCTATTTTTCTAAATTTAAATCTAACTTTTGTTTCTTTGTATCGCCTTTTCTTCCTCTCCATATGAAAGATGTATGATGACTATCTTTCTTAGTCCCTCTTTATTGTTTTAATGTTGTCTTCTTTTACATAATAACATCGCTGTTTCCTTCTTTTGAGCTTTTTTTTTTAATTTTGATTTATTTTTGTGATTTCCCTGTCTGGGGTGACATCTGATTGCTCTGTCCATTGTTCTAGTCTTGGGTTGATACCTGATACTATTAATTTTCTAAACAAAGAACTCCCTTCAGTGTTTCTTGCAGTTTTGGTTTAGTTTTTATGAATTCCCTAAAATTCTGTTTATCTGGAAATGTCCTAATTTCACCTTCATATTTGAGAGACAGTTTTCCTGGGCACATGATTCTTGGTTGGCAACATTTTTCCATCAATTCTTTATATAAGTCATCCCATTGCCTTCTTTCTGCCAAGTAGTCCAAGATTATTCTTATTGACTCTCCATTGTAGGTGACTTTTCATTTATGCCTATCTGCTCTTCAAATTCTGTCTTTATTTTTGGTTTTGGCCAGTTTCATTATAATATGTCTTGCTGACTTTCTTTTAAAATCTACCTTATGTGGAGTTCGATGAGCATCTTGGATAGATATCTTCTCATCTTTCACGATATCAGGGAAGTTTTCTGCCAACAAATCTGTGTGTATTTTCTGTATTCCCTCACAGTTCTGGTACTCCAATCACTGGTAGGTTATTTCTCTTGATAGTGTCCCACATGATTCTTAGGGTTTCTTCACTTTTTTAAGTTCTTTTATCTCATTTTTCTTCGTATATACTGGTGCCACGTGTTTTATCTTCAGGCTCACCATTTCTGCCTTCCACTTTCTCAGTTCTGCTCCTCTGACTTTCTATTGAGTTGTTTAATTCTTTAATTTTATTGTTAATCTTCTGAATTTCTGATTGCTGTCTCTCTATGGATTATTGCAGCTTATTCCATTTTTCATTATGTTCTTGAATAACATTTTGAATTTCTTCAAGTGCTTCATCTGTGTGTTCCTTGGCGTGTTCTCTGTATTGCCTGATCTCCATCTTGATGTTCTGAAGAGTTCTGTATATTAATCTTTTGTATTCTGCATCTGGTAATTCCAGGAAGGCAATTTCATCCAGAAGATCCTTTGATTCTTTGCATTGAGAGCTTCTTGAAGTGATCATGGTCTGCTTTTTTATGTGATTTGATATTGACTGTTGTCTCCGAGCCATCTATAAGTTATTGTGTTACTTTACTTTATGCTTCCTTACTGTATCCTAGTTTCTTGCTTTGTTTTGTTTTGATATACCCAAATGAGTTGCTTGAGTGAGCTAGCTTGATTATTTTTGCCTTTGAAACTCTTGACGCCCTGTCACCAGATGGCTAGAGCTGTTATCAGGTATATCAGTCTAGGAGTCCATTCACTTTTCTTGTATGAATTCAGCTCAGGTGTCCAGGTAGCTGAGCATCAGGTTTATGATACAGGCTCTGTCCTACAGTCTTAGAGGGGCAGGGTGATTGGTGTAGGTACCGGTATCTTGTTGCAGCAGGGGGTCACACTCTGAACAAGGCAGGGGCTGAGAATCATTCCCCACATGTCTCTGAGGAAAGCATGTCCCTGTTTCCTAGAGCACACAGGCGGGTGGGTTCTGCAGATGGACCTTGGGCACCCAGTGCTTTTGGTTGTAAGGACTGGGAGTTACCAGTTATCATTGGATCCCTATCATGGGTGGCTAGGTGACATGGGCGGAGCCACCAGTCCTTAGGCCCCTGATGTGGGTAGGTGAGGAACCTGTTTAATAGGCAAAAAAAAAAAAACTCGAGTCAAGGGACTGTCAAATATTAAATGCCTACCTCTTCACCTCACATCTGAATTTATTCCTTCTCCAAGGAAGGGAGAATGGCTCAGAGTGCTCAGCAGTACCTGTCTTAGGCCCAGGGAAATTGATAGCCAATGAATCCAGCTTGGCAGCTGGTGGGGGTGGAGGGGGGTAAAATGTACAGAAGTACTTAGCTTTTGACAAGAGCACCATTTTTCTGTGGTTCTGGAGGTGTGCGTAGGATGTGCGGCTGGCTGCCTCTCCCTGAGGAAACTGTGTCCAGATCACTATCTCCAGCCCTGTTGCAGTCGCTCCAGGGAATGGTGCCTAAGGTTCCCGGCGATTCAGTTCCGGCAACTCCTTTTTGCTTCTGATCTGTCTCTCCCTTTCCCTGCCGCTCAGTCCATTCTCTAACTTTGCTTTTAATGTTCAGGGCTCCTAGCTTGTCATTAATATAATTGTTTCACTTGTTTTTTGGGTCTTTTTTGCGAGAGGGACCACCAGAAGCATCTGACTACTCCTCCATCTTGGCCCGCCTCTCTTTACTATGATCCAAAATAAAAAGTCTTTAACCTGACTCCACTTCCTTGCCATTTACACTTTGCTTAATATCTTGTCCATTAGTATCTGTCCTACTATATCAGGAAACTAAATTTTTATTTTGTTTTTTTATTGTATGTTAGATGAAGATTTACAGAGCAAACTAGTTTCTTATTAAACAATGAATACACATATTGTTTTGTGACATTGGCTGCCAACCCCACAACATGTCAACACTCTCCCCTTCTCGAACTTGGTTTCCCTCTTACCAGATTTCTCATCCTCTCCTGCCTTCTCGTCCTTGCCCCTGGGATGGTGTGTCCATTTAAACTCCTTTTGTTTTATGGGCCTGCCTAATCTTTGACTGAAGGGTGAACTTCAACAGTGATGTCAGTGCTGAGCTATAATGGTGTCCAGGGGCCATACTCTTGGGGTTTCTCCAGTCTCTGTCAGATACTGAGTCTGGTCTTTTTTGTGTGTTTATTAGTTACAATTTTGTTCTACTTTTTTCTCCAGCTTTGTCAAGGACTCTCTACTGTTGATCCCCTCAGAGCACTTAGTGGTGGTAGCCTGGCACCATCTGGTTGTACTGCACTGACTCTGGTGGAGGCCATGGTAGTTTTGGTCCATTAGTCCTTTGGACTAATCTTGCCCTCCAGTCTTTAGTTTTCTTCATTCTGCCTTGCTCCCAAAGGAGTGAGACCAGTAGAGTATCTTAGATGGCTGCTCACAGTCTTTTCAGATCCTAGATACTACTCAGCAAAGTAAGAATGTAGGACATTTTCTTTATAAACTATGTTATGGCAATTGAACTAGATGTTCCCCGAGACCATGGTCTCCAGCCCCCAGCCCAGCAATCTGATCCCTTAGGGAATCTGTATGTGTCTATGTAGCTATCCATGACCTTGCCTTGAATAAGTTGTACTGGCTTCCCCAGTATTGTGTACTGTCTTACCCTTCACCAAAGTTACCATTAGGATACAAAAACTCTTAACAGTAGTTGTCATTGGGGAAGAGGACATTCTTTCCATTTAAACGGTTTTTTACTATTTCAGTTTTTGTTCCCCATACATGTATTGGAAACCTTGGTGGCGTAGTGGTTAAGTGCTACAGCTGCTAACCAAAGGGTCAGCAGTTAAAATCTGCCAGGCGCTCCTTGGAAACTCTATGGGGCAGTTCTACTCTGACCTGTAGGGTTGCTATGAGTCAGAATCGACTTGACAGCACTAGGTTTGGTTTTGGTTTTTTTTGGTACATGTATTACTTTTTAAACAAAATTTTAAATCTAATTTGAAAGTAATATATTTTGAAATTCAATAAACTTTTAAAAGATATGAAAATAAATGATTTTTTTCTAATAAATATCCCCTATAAATGAACATTGGGAAAAGGTAATTGGATCTTTTGAGCCACTAAATTTTGGCATGGTTTGTTATAGAGCATAAATCTATAATTAACTATAACCCTTCTAGCTACTGTTGTAATTATTTTCTTCCATTCAATGCCAAATATTTTATTTCCTACCAAATAGTCACTTATCTGACACATAATTAGATAAGTGTACTATGTGATAGGGACTGTGCTAAGCAATAATACATAGAATAGTAAGCAATAACAGACATAGGAACTGTCCTTAAGGAACAAAGAAAATGATAATAGCTAAAAATTATTGAGTGTTTTCTATGTACCATCTTCCATGTTAATCTTTTAGTATACGTTAGTTCATACACCCACTCTGTTATTGACCCCGTTTTACAGATGCAGAGGACATTAAGATATTTGCTTTAAGTCACAATAAGTGATGAAATTCAGATCTTAGTCCAGCGCTTGTGCTCTGGACCATTGTACTTTAGTTTAAGAACAGATATAAACAAACCTAGGAATTGAGTCCTAGCTCTGACAGTAACTTATGCATCAATGAAGAGAATGCAATTCTCCTTTCTTTATCTTTAAGGGTCTGTCTAGCTACACTTTTACTATGATCCAAAATAAAAAGTCTTTAAGCTGACTCCAGTTCCATGCCACTTACACTTTGCTTCATATCTTGTTCTAGAGCAAACTTGTTTTTTTTTTCTTTTTTAAATTTTTATTGTGCTTTAAGTGAAAGTTTATAAATCAACTTAGTCTCTCATACAAAAATTTATATACACCCTGCTATATAATCCTAGTTGCTCTCCCCTAATGAGACAGCACAGTCCTTCTCTGCACCCCATATTTCTGTGTCCTTTAGGCCAGCTTCTGTGCCCCTGTACCATATTATCTCCCCTCCAGACAGGAGCTGCCCACATAGTCTCATGTGTGTACTTGATCCAAGAAGCTCACTCCTCACCAGTATCATTTTCTAACCTATATATATATATATAAAAAAAAAAAACCTATAGTACATTAAAATCCCTGTCTTAAGAGTTGGCTTTGGGATTGGTTCCTGTCTTGGGCTAACAGAAGGTCTGGGGACCATGACTTCCGGGGTCCTTCTAGTCTCAGTCAGACCATTAAGTCTGGTCTTTTTATGAGAATCTGAGGTCTGCATCCCACTGCTCTCCTGCTCTCTCAGGGGTTTTCTTTTGTGTTCCCTGTCAGGGCAGTCATCGGTTGTAGCCAGGCACCCATCTAGTTGTTCTGGTCTCAGGCTGATGTAGTCTCTGGTTTATGTGGCCCTTTCTGTCTCCTGGGCTCATGATTACCTTGTGTCTTTGGTGTTCTTCATTCTCCTTTGCTTCAGGTGGGTTGAGACCAATTGATTCATCTTGGGTGGCCACTTGCTACCTTTTAAGACCCCAGACGCCACTCTCCAAAGTGGAATGCAGAATGTTTCTTAATAGATTTTATCATGCCACTTTACATAGATGTCCCCTGAAAACATGGTCCCCAAACTTCTGCCTCTGCTATGCTGGCATTCAGCATTTGGTTTATTCAGAAAGCTTCTCTGCTTTTGCTTTAGTGCAGTTGTGCTGACCTCACCTGTATTGTGTGTTGTCTTTCCCTTCACCTAAAGTCGTTCTTATCTACTATCTAATTAGTGACCACCCCTCTCCCTCCCTCTCTCCCCACCCTCATAGCCATCAAAGAATATTTTCTTCTCTGCTTAAAGTATTTCTTGATTTCTTATAATAGTGGTCTCATATAATATTTGTCCTTTTGCAATTCATTAATTTCACTCAGCATAATGCTTTCCAGATCCCTCCATGTTATGAAATGTTTCACAAATTCATCGTTGTTCTTTATGGGTGCATAGTATTCCATTGTGTGACTATACCATAATTTATTTATCCATTCATCAGTTGATGAGCACCTTGGTTACTTCCATCTTTTTGCTATAGTATACAGTGCTGCAGTGAACATGCGTGTGCATATATCTGTTCATGTAAAGGCTCTTATTTCTCTAGGATATATTCCAAGGAGTGGGATTGCTGGACTGTATGGTAGTTCTATTTCTAGCTTTTTAAGGAAGCGCCAAATCGATTTCCAAAGTTGTTGTACCATTTTACATTCCCACCAGCAGTGTGTAAGTGTTCAAGTCTCTCCACAACCTTTCCAATATTTGTTATTTTGTGTTTTTTGGATTGATGCCAGTCCTGTTGAAGTGAGATGGAATCTCATTGTAGTTATGATTTGCATTTCTCTAAAACACTGTTGGCGTAGTGGTTAAGTGCTACCGCTGCTAACCAAAGGGTCGGCAGTTCGAGTCCGCCAGGCTCTCCTTGGAAACTCTATAGGGGAGTTGTACTCTGTCCTATAGGGTCGCTATGAGTCGGAATCGACTCGACGGCACTGGGTAATGGCTAATGATCGGGAGAGTTTCCTCTTGTGTCTGTTAGCTACCTGAATGTCTTCTTTAGTGAAGTGTCTGTTCATATATTTTGCCCATTTTTTAATTGGGTTATTTGTCTTCCTGTAGTTGAGTTTTTGCAGTATCATGTAGATTTTAGAGATCAGACGCTGATCAGAAATGTCATAGCTAAAAACTTTTTCCCAATCTGTAGGTAATCTTTTTACTTTTTTGGTGAAGTCTGTGGATGAGCATAGGTGTTTGACTTTTGGGAGCTCTGAGTTATCTAGTTTCTCTTCTGCATTGTTAGTAAAGTTTCGTATACTGTTCATACCATGTATTAGGGCACCTAGCATTGTCCCCATTTTTTCTTCCATGATCTTTATCATTTTAGATTTTATATTTAGGTCTTTCATCAATTTAGAGTTACTTTTTGTGCATGGTGTGAGCTATGGTTCTTGTTTCATTTTTTTTATAGATAGATATCCAGTTATGCCAGCACCAGTTCTTAAAGAGGCTGTTTTTTCTAAATTTGGCTGACTTTGTGCCTTTGTCAAATATCAGCTGCTTATATGTGTATGGATTTATGTCCGGATTCTCAATTCTCTTCCATTGGTCTATGTATCTGTTGTTGTACCAGTACCAGACTGTTCTGACTACTGTTGCAGTATAATAGGTCCTAAAAGCAGGTAGTGTGAGGCCTCCCATTTTGTTCTTCTTTTTCGGTAATGCTTTATTTATCTGGGGCCTCTTTCCCCTCCTTATGAAGTTGGTGATTTGCTTCTCCATCTCATTTAAAAATGCCGTTGGAATTTGGAACTTTTCCAGCCTGTTTTAGGGAATAAACCAATACCAAAGAAGATGCAGGCAAACTGACATTACGAATATAAAACACTAGCTCTAACACTCACACTTTATTTTCTAAGCCTAAAAAATGTCCCTATACTGGAGTTGCATTCTTGGTCATCCAGGTAAATAGAGTCAGTGACTAAAGTTTTATAAGACTGAAAAAAAAGCAAACATACCTTTCAAAATTACAAGAAGGCTTCAACAAGTTTTATTGATCTTAACAGAAAATAGCATTTGTTTCATAATAATTAAACTTTGAGAAACACGATGAAATGGATGAAATAAATGATACGTACTTTTAAAGGTGGCAAAAGTTGTAAAATGGTAGATACTTATTCATAGGCCCAAAGGAGGTGGGGGAGAAGAGAAAAGAAGGAAAGACAAAGAAGCAGGGACTTATTTTTTGCAAACCTCCTCAGCATCTTCTGAGTACCTCAGTGCTAGATGGATAAGACGAGGATTTAAGGGTAATCTGAGCAGATTAGTGAAAACAGAATGTACAGTCTCTGGAAGGATGGCCTGAGGCTAAAACAAACAGCTCTTCTTGAGGTTCTTTTCCAAACACAAAATTGTGTTCTTTCAATAACCCTGCAAGAAACCAATGTGTAAAATGTTCCAATGCTGTCTATGTTGCAATGAGTTTTTACTAAATTAGTAGCAACAGGCTTCTGGCCTTGAGGACATTACTGGTAACAGACTTGCCCTCCTGCTATAAACAACTAGAAAACTGGACAAGATCTATTAAACACCAGCTTTTGGATGTTGGACAAAAGAATAGCACATTATGGGAATTGCCCAAGAGGAGAAGCCCTGGAAGTGGTAAGAGCTTGGCTGCTAACCAAAAGGTTGGCGGTTCGAATCCACCAGCCACTCCTTAGAAACCCTATGGGGCAGTTTTATTCTCTCCTACAGGGTCACTATGAGTCAGAATCAACTTGACAACAATGGGTTTAGTTTTTGCGAGAGCGCTGTCCTGGGCCCCTTGTCTTGTGCTGCAGCGTCCCCATCTCACATCGCTCTCGGACAGGGACCCATTCTCTACAAGGTTTCCAGGAGGCAAATGACTCAAGACTTGGAGAGATGTGACATTTCCCAGGAAGCCTTTAGTTCAAGAGACAGGAACCAAGATCAGGACATCCATGAGTGAGGACTGGGAAGATGAACACCCCAGAATATAGGGCTCACCCAGAGACCAACTAGCACCTGCTCTCAAACCTAGAAAGCCCAAGGCAGTGCTGTCAGGCTGAGCATCCCCTCACTTATCTTTTAGAATTCTCAGAGACATGAGAGCCTGGGCCTAAGAAGGGCACCTCAAGTCAGTAGATGGCAGGAGTCTCAGTCTCTGATAGATATCAAGCTGATGATCCTGAATGAGGATGATGGAAGGACCCAGGCAGAAAAGTGGTGTCCTATAGAGACTCATCTCTGCTGTCACTCCTTCGAGGTTCTGAAGAGCTGTGGACAGATATGCGTCAACATGATTTGAAAGCATGGTGCCAGGAAGGTGTGGACCTTGATCAGAGAGGATCTTCAGGTAAATAGAGGGTAGATTCTTGGAACTGATCGGGTATCAAGGAGAGGATCCTAACTGAGGAATGAGGGAACCATTGACCCCAGGATAGAGAAGGCCCCACAAAGTCCCTTCCCCTACTGTTGAGTTGAGATACAAAGCTCAGAGAAGTCAGACTAAGCAGTACCCTCATTTCCTTCCCAGAAATGGCTATGCAGAGATTGTGTCAGGTCCTTGGGACATTGCAGTTGGCCCTAGTTCTGCAGAGGGAGGACACCTAGGCCCTAGTAGGAGGCAGGAGAAAGTTCCTTCCTGTTAAGAAGGGATCCACAAAACAAAGGGCTCCTCACAGAGTCCCACTCCTGTTCACAGCTCTCTGAGGTCCGGCAAAGCTGTCAGTCTGAAGCGCCCCTTTATTTTCTCCTGTAGGTTTTCTGTGTGGCAAGGGCTTTGGTCTTATGGCGGATGGAAGGGAGAGCACTCCTGGTTCTTGAGCAGGTATAGACCTAGGACCTAACAGGAGTCAAAGTGAAGACCCTGTGTGTTTCGAGGGGACCCTCAACAACAGGAAGACCCCTACGGAGCTTAGCCCCTTTTTTGATCCTGGAGAGCACCAGGCAGAGTTATCACCCTGAAGTGCCCCTTCATTTCAACACTCATGGTATCAGGAGGGAGGGCCTAGGTCCAAAGGGGCAGCCCCCATTGTACAAAGGGCAGAGTCTTGTGCCTATCTGGGGCAAGGTGTGGACCCTGAGTGCTGAAGGGGCGAGCTACCCCCAAAACAGGGTTTTCTCAGAGTGCTGACCCAGCCAGCACGCCTATGAGGCCCCAGGCAGGGGTAGTGTGAGGCACGCCCTTACTGCCCCCTCTAGGGTCTCTGCGAGGTGAGGGTCTTGTTCTGAGCCGGTGACTCAGGTCTGTACAGGCAGAATCTTCAGACTCTGATAGGTATCAAAGTGAGGACCCTGAATGAGCACAAAGGGACCACCCAATTCCACACAGTGGGGTTTCAGGTGTCCCGCCCTTGCTGTCGGCCCTCGGAAGCCCCCCGCCAACAGCCTTGGCCCTTAGATGGCCCCCTCCAGCCTTGGCCGGATGTGAGGTTTCCTGACGTCCTGTCTTCTGTGACGTCCTGTCTTCCGCACAGGAAGTGCCAGAAAGTTGCCGCCCCTGATCTGAGGGGCGCGGCTGATCAGCAGGGGCGGGGGGGGAGTCTCAGGACTGGTCTGGAGTCCAGGTGAGGACCCTGAATGTGAGCTAAGTGGATCAACTAACCTAGAACAGAGGAGGTGCCATCAAGTCTCGCCCCCAACCGCCAGCGTCAAGGCCACCAGGACGACTTCGGCCTGGAGAGTCTTGGGGACGAGCGGGACCTGATTCAAGGAAGCACCCCAGTTCTCAAGAGGGAGAAGACCTAGATCCTAACTGGAGGTGAGGAGAGGACCCTTAGAGCTAATGAGCATGCCTTCCCTCAAATGAGGGGCTGTCCACAACCCACCCGTGCTCTCAGCTCTGGGAGCCCCAGGCAGGGGGTAGACAGATGTGCAGGACCCCGACTTCCATCTAGGGAGGTGAGGGCCGTAGTCCGAGCCATCGATCCTACCCCTGTTTTCGGGTGGACTCAAGTTAGTGGAGGGAGGAATCCCAAGTCCTACCCGGGAAAAAGGTCAGAAGTCTGTGTGAGGAATGATGGGGTCACCAATTGAGAACTCTGGGGTCAGGAACCCCTGCCGACCGGGCCAGACCTAGGATTCCCAAAACAGCCTGCAAAGGATGTGGCTCACTCTGATTTTCAACTCTGAGGTCTCAGGAAGGTGTGGTCTTTGGTGTGAGGGATGTGGCCTCATGACAGCAGAGGGTGGGGTTCCAGGAATGGTGCAGAGTGAAGGGAAGATGTGATTGAGGTACTGGGACCACTCAACCCAAAGTGGGGAGGATTGCAGTGGGCTCTGCTAATGCCAGTAGCCCTGGAAGCCCAGGAAAATCTGGCAAGCTCAGGGGACTGTGGACTTCTGCCTGGAGTATCTGAGAGAGATTAGCGGGTTCCTTTTTTTAAGGCCCAATTCAGGAGATAGAGGAATCCCAGAATCTGGTGGGAGTTAAGGTAAAAATCCTTCAGAAGGCAGTAGGGAATTAACCCCTGTTCTCCCCTCCCCCAAGAAGAAAGGAGGATGCAGAAAAAGCTCCCACTGCTATTGGCCCAGGGGAGCCACAGTCAGAGGTGTGAGACTGATTTGCCCCCTGGATTTTTCTTAAGGTCAGATGGTCTCAGGGACATGAAGTCCTTGGACTAATGGAGAGGCTTATTCAGCAGAGGCAGGAGACTTGGTCCCTACTAGGAATCAAGGTGAGGATACATAGTTATGATGAGGTGACTACTCCCAGAAATAAGGGGGAACCATAGAGCCCCAGCACTGCTTTCAGACCTGGAGGACCTGAGTATGGTGACGTAGTGGGTTGCACTAACCAACTCCCAGGGCATCTCACGGAGGTGAGGGACCTGGTGAAAAGGCGCCGCCATGGTGAGGACCCTGGTGGAGGACTGAGGCCTCTAAGGAACCCCAGATAGAACGGGCCCCACTGTGCTGTCATCACTGAGACACCCTGCCAGGAGTGCTGGCTGAGCTGCTCCTTAAGTTTCTGCGTGTTAGTCCCAGAGGGATTTCAGGTGTCAGTTTAGAGTAGCGTAGGGGAAGTGCCCTGGCCCTGCCAGCAGGTGAAATGATGGCCCTAAGAGTGAACTTAGAAGAACCCCAAATATCCCAGTACAGAGTCCCCAGTGTCAGCCCCTGCTGTCACTCCTATAAGCCCCAAGCAGGGCTTGCAATCTACAACCTAATCCTTCCTCTAATTTCCTCTATAGGGTCCTGACCAGGACAGTAGGAGCCTTGAGGGATCTTAAAGCAATGTCCTCAAGAATCCGGCAGAGGCAGTGGTTGTGAAAGCCAAGGTGGCATCTGTCTACTGCCGGGGTGCACACCCTCTCAGCCTCCCTCCTCCACCGTGCCCTCATCACCTGCCCTCCTTCCACACTCCTGCCTGCTGTCCTTGAGCAGAATCATCATGCCTCGCGGTCAGAAGAGTAAGCACCGTGCCCGTGAGAAACGTCGCCAGGTTCGAAGTGATACCCACAGTGTCAAGGGTGCTCAGGCCACTGCAGCAGAGGAGGAAGGGTCCCCTTCCTCTTCCTCTCCTCCTTCTAGGGATTCTCCAGAGAGCTCCCCTGCTGCTGCTGGCATTCCCCAGGAGCCTCTGAGAGTCCAGCCCATCACCACTGCTGCTGTCCGTGCTGCTTCGGGCACAGGAGCTTCTGGAGGGGCCAAGGGCCAATACGAGGGAAGGTCAAGTCCCTCTGAGGCCCCAGCCCCCAGTGAGAGGTCTCAAAGAGACCCTGTAACCAGGAGGGTGAGCACGTTGTTGCATTTCCTGCTGCACAAGTATGAAATGAGAGAGCCCATTACGAAGGCAGAAATAATGAAGATCGTCAACAAAAGGTACAAGGAGCACTTCCCTGACATCCTGAGGAGAGCCTCTGAGCACATGGAGCTGGTCTTTGGTCTTGACCTGAAGGAAGTCGACACCACAGGTCAATCCTATACCATTGTCAGCAAATTGGAGATCACCAAGGAAGAGAATCTGAGTGGTGACAGGGGCTTTCCCAAGACCGGGCTCCTGATGCCTCTCCTGGGCATCATCATCTTGAATGGCAACCGGGCCACTGAGGACGAGATCTGGAAATTCCTGAGTTTCCTGGGGATCTACGATGGGAAGAGGCTTTTCTTCTTTGGGGAGCTCAGGAAGCTCATCACCAAAGATTTGGTGCAGGAAGAGTACCTGGAGTACCGGCAGGTGCCCAACAGTGATCCTCCATGCTACGAATTCCTGTGGGGCCCCAGAGCCCACGCTGAAGCCAGCAAGACAAAAGTTGTAGAGTTTTTGGTCAAGATCAATGATACCGACCCTCATGCTTTCCAAAACCTGTATGAAGAAACCTGGGTAGATGAGGCAAAGAGAGCAGCAGCCGGAGAATGAGCCGGGGCTGGTCCTAATGCCAGGGCCAGGGCCCGTTGCCGGGCAAAGTCCACCAGGTCCTCCCACCCCTAGTGAAGTCTGAGGCAGCTTCTTCATTTAGTGTTCCAAGAGAGCTGTCAGCCTTCTAAATTGTGGAGGAGATTTTGGGCTGGAGGGAACACATATATCTCTTCTCTTCGTTCTTCATCTACATAGATAACATTCAGTTTTTTTTTTGGTTGGGGGTTACTTTGAAAATTCTGTTCCTTATAGTAGAAGGTTTATTTAGATTCATAATCTAAGCTTATGAATAACATGGATCACTTGTTGATTGCTGTTTTCGTGTATTAGTGTAACAGTTTTGGTGTTTTAAAAAACAAATAGAACACCCTGGAATCGCTTTTGTGGTCCAGAATAAAATAACATGCATTAGAACAGAGATTTTCTTCTAAATGTGAATGATTCCCATAGTAGAACAGTTGGGCTCAATAAATAAAGAAAAAAGTTTTACTATTTCCTGTCAAATGTTGTAATGCTTCTTTTTTGTAAAATTAAAAGATATATGCCTGAACTTGCTCACCTTATTCCAGAATATAGAAACTAAACTGTGTGCATTAGGAGTTTTGTTCACTGTCTGATTTACACCCCAAATGTTAACCGAGCATCTGGTGTGTGGTGGGCGTTAAGCTACTACTGGAAGTGCTTAAAAAAAAAAAAAAAGGAGAAAAACTCCATTCTTCTGGCCTTAGAATTTTAGAGTTTAGGAGGAGCCATCAGATAAGGAAGACAGTGGGATACTCTCTAAGACCTAGATAACTAGTAAAAAGGAGTGACAATGGGGGAGGCTGGAGATGAGAGCAGTGTCCCCTGAGGCAGGAGTGAGTTTGGGGAAGTTCACATGCCTGAGTGGGGGGTCATTTTAAGTTAGGCCGCATGGGGGGCTCGATGAGGCTGTGGGAGGGATGTGCAGGGCCAGACACACTCCCATGATGTATCTCAGCCTCAAGAGGCTGAGCCAAAAATGGAAGCCCGCTCTTTACAGTTACTCTGGGATTCTGGAGAAACCAGACAGAAATCCCCACCTGGGGCAGGACTGGAAGGTGCCGTGTGCTCTTGTCCAGGTGCATTTGAACACATGGTCTGACTGGGTGTGTTATGCTTGTGATTTCCAGGAAGATTCTGAGATAGGGAAACACTCCCTTGAGGTGAGGTGTCAGGAAGCCACTGTTAGTAGCCTTTTGCGTTGGGCTGGGGGAGCCAGAGCCCACTCCATTGAAGGGACTTTAGAATTAGGTTATCTCGATTATCCTTTGGCAAACTCCAAGCGAATACTAACCTTTTGGCTGTGGTGATGTGAATGAAAATTGGGGGACTTAGATGAAAGTGCAGCTGGGAGGGTGAATTGTTGGTCCTTGCCACTAATTCTAGGAGCTTTGCATTGCATTAAGTGGGGCTGTTTACCTCACAATCATATTAAATAGCATAATCCCCATTGTGCCCACTCCCCCAAAATAGTTGTTATAAAACCTAACCCCCTTCCTATGGTTATAATCCCATTTGGGAATTACGTCAAAGGTACAGTATTAGTGTACGGTGTGTTATAAATCAACCCTCCAGTGGCTCCACTGGAGAAAGATGTGGCAGTCTTCCTCCACAAAGGTTACAGCCTTGGAATCCTGTGGGGCGGTTCTACTGTGTCCTATAGGGTTGCTATGAGTCAGAATCGAACCAATGACACCGGAGTTTGTGTTTTTGGTCTTCTTGGATTTCTTTGGTGGGGTGTCTTAAGTTAACCTCAACTGAGATCTAAAAGAGTAGATTGAGCAAGCAAGTAAGCACAGATGAGGGAAGATTGGGACCACGCCGCATGAGATCTCGAAGGAACCAAGAAACAGAAAAAAGTCGAACACCTTCCCCAAGATCCAAAAGACAGAAAGCCTTCCCCTAGAGCTGAACCCTGAATTCAGACTTCTAACTCTGAGAAAATGAATTTCTGTGTGTTCAAGCTATCCACTTGTATTTCTGTTATAACAGCACTACATAACTATGACATTCCCTAATAGGTAGCAAAAAGCTTTGCCCTTGAATATTACCTTTAAGGTTGCCAGTGTGAATCCACCCAGTGGCACTGCTGAAGAAAGGCCTGGCAGTCTCTATCTGTAAGGATTGTAGCCAAGAAGACTCTATGGGGCAGTTCTCTTCTGTAACACGTGGGGTCACACTGAGTTGGAATCAACTTGACAGCAACTGGTTAATGCTGTCGGCCTTCGGAGGCCCCCCAGGTAGCCTTGGCACTTAGAGGGCCCCCCACAGCCTTGGCCAGATGTGCCCTGTCCTGATTTCCATCTTGGAAGTGAAGTGTAAGCAAGGTGCAGCTTCTGACGTGGGGGGCTGTGATCTCTCATCATCAGTGGAGGGTGGAACCCCAGGACTGCTCAGGAATCAGGGTGAGGAACCTGAATGTGGACTAAGGTTACCATTAACCCCAGAACAGTGGATTCCCATGATCCCCGCCCCTAACATTCGCCCTCGCAGGCCCCACCAATATTCTTGGCCCTCGGAGGTCCATCTATATCCTTGGCTGGATATGACACGCCCTGGCTTCCATCTAGTAAGTGCCGGGAAGGTATGGCTTTTGGTCTGAGGGGCTGCGGTCTTTCATCATCAGAGGAGCATGGTCTTTCATCATCAGAGGAGCATGGAGTCTCAAGACTAGTCAGGAGTCCAGGTAAGGACCCTGAATGTAGACTAAGAGGACCACCTAACCCAGACCAGAGGAGGTCCCACAAAATCCCACCCCTACCGCTGGCCTCAAAGGCACCAGACCGACTTTGCCCAGAAGGTCTCCTTACCGGAAGACCTTGGTTCAAGGAAGCACCCCAGTTCTGAAGAGGGAGGATGCCTGGACTCTAATTACAAGCCAGGCGAGGGCCTTAGTGCTAATGAGGGGGCTCCCGCCAAAGGAGACACCGGCAACAGCCCAACCTTGCTCTTAGCTCTGGAAGCCTGCAGGCAGAGGTAGCCAGATGTGTAGCACCCTGACTCCCGTCTAGGGAGGTGAGGGCCTTGGTTTGAGCCATATCCCACTCCTGCTTTCAGATGGACTCAAGTTAGTAGAGGGAGAACTACCAAGTCCTACCTGGAAGCAAGGTCAGGGTAGGGGAAGTGCCCTGGCCCTGCCAGCAGGTGAAATGATGGCCCTAAGAGAGAACTTAGGAAAACCCCAAATAACTCAGTACAGAGTCCTTAGTGCCAGGCCCTGCTGTCACCCCAGTAAGCCCCATGCAGCGCTGGCAATCTACAACCTAATCCTTCCCCTACTTTCCTCTATAGGGTCCAGACCAGGACAACAGGAGACTTGTGGGGTTCTAGAGCAGTGCCCTCCAAGAATCCTGCAAAGGTGGCGTTTGTTAAAGCCAAGGAGGCATCTCTCTGCTGCAGGGGTGCACGCCCTCTCAGCCTCCCTCCTCCACCGTGCCCTCATCACCTACCCTCCTTCCACACTCCTGCCTGCTCTCCTTGAGCAGAGTCATCATGCCTCGGGGAAAGAAGAGGAAGCTCTGTGCCCACAAGAAACGTCGCCAGGCCCAAGGTGAAACCCACGGTGTCAAGGGTGCTCAGGCCACTGCAGCAGAGGAGGAAGAGTCCCCCTCCTCTTCCTCTCCTCCTTTTGGGGGACTCACCAAAGCTCCCCTGCTGCTCTCAGTCCCCAGGGGGCTCCGAGACCCCCACCCACCACCACTGCTGCTGCAGGTGCTTCAGGCAGAAGAGCTCCTAGAGGGGCCAAGGGCCAAGGTGAGGGAGGTCCACGTTCCTCTTCTGCCCTAGCCCCCAATGAGAGGTCACGTAGAGACCCTCTAACCAGGAGGGTGACCATGTTGTCACAATTCCTGCTGTCCAAGTATGAAAAGCAGGAGCGCATTATGAAGGGAAAAATGATGAAGATCATTAACAAAAGGTACAAGGAGCAGTTCCCCGAGATCCTGAGGGGATCCTCTGAGCACATAGAGATGGTCTTTGGCCTTGACGTGAAGGAAGTCGATTCCAAAGGTCAATCCTATTCCCTTGTCAGCAAATTGGAGATCACCGAGGAAGAGAATCTGAATGGTGGCAGGGGGTTTCCCAAGAAGGGGCTCCTGATGCCTCTCCTGGCCATGATCTCCATGAATGGCAACCGTGCCACCAAGGAGGAGATGTGGGAATTCCTGAATATGGTGGGGATGTACGATGGCAAGACGCACTTCATCTTTGGGGAGCCCCGGAAGCTCATCACCAAAGATTCGGTGCAGGCAAAGTACCTGGAGTACCGGCAGGTGCCAAACAGTGATCCACCATGCTACCAATTCCTGTGGGGTCCCAGAGCCCAACCCAAAGCCAGCAAGACAAAAGTCCTAGAGTTTTTGGCCAAGGGCAACAACACATGTTCCAGTGCCTTCCAACCCCTGTATGAAGAAACTTGTAGAGATGAGGAAAAGAGAGCCACAGGCAGAGAATGTGCCAGGGCTGGTCCTAATGCCAGTGCCAGGGCTAGTGTCAGGGTGAGTCCAGCCGGTCATCCCATCCCTAGTGACATCTGAAGCAGATTCTTCACTTTGTTGTTGAGAATGGCTGTTAACCTTTTAAGTAGTGGAGGCAACACGGGGCTGGAGGGAGCACAAGTATGTCTTGTTGTGTTTCTGTTACACTTGAGTAACTTGTAGATTTAGCTTTTTTTTTTTTTGTATTTTTCAAAAGTTTTTCCTTTTAATTGAAGGTTTATTAAGATTCAGAATCTCAGTTCACTGTCATGCATTTATTGCTGTTTTATTACTTGATTTACGTGTAAGAGTTTTGTATTGTGTAAAACAAATTGAAAATCCTTGAATCTGTTTTTCTGAATCTAGAACTAGTTAACGTGGTATCAGAATAGTGATGTTCTTTGAAATATTAAAGACATCCACAATAGTTGGGTCACAAGATTGAGTTGTATAAACATAAACGTTGGGCAATCTTTGGTATCCTTTATTCCATTTAGTAAAAGTAAAACATATGTGTGCCTGGATTTGTTTAGTATATTCAAAGCTGTTGTAGAAAATAAATCGTGATGATTTGACCTCTTGTTCCCTGGCTCTTATTTTTCCCAAAGAGTAATTGAGCGTCTGCTCTTTGGAAGGCTTCATGCTAGTACTGGGGCCCTTTAGGCAAAGGTATCGAAGCCTGCATATATAGATTTTAGAGTTTAACAGCAGCTATGATATAAGGGGGAGTTTGAGATACACTCCAGGACCTCAGGCCTAGTAGAAAAGGAGTGAGCACTTCAGGGTTCCCTCTAGTGTAAATGCCCTGAGGGAGGCCAGTTTGGAGCCTTGGGAAACTTTGATCCCTCAGTGGGGGTGGGGAGAATTTTAAGTTAGGAAGCATAGGGTAGGGAAGGGTAGGGGGTGAGAAGAGCAGGTAGGGGTGAGGTGGTGGGGAGGGAGTCCAGATAAGCCTGTGTGAGGGGTGAGCAGGGTAAGACCCTCCCATGATGTGTCTGAGCCTGGCTAGGCTGAGCCTGGAATGCAAACGAGGTCTTCACAGTGACTCTGGGATTGTGGACAAACCAGAGAGGAATCCCCTCCTGGGGCAGAATTGGAAGGTGCTCTGTCTCCTTGTCCCAGTGCACTTGAACATGTGCTCTGACTGGTTGTGTTCTGCACAGCATGTCCAAAGTGTTCCTGAGAAATAGGGAGCTACTCCTTTGTGTCAGGAAGCCACTGTTAGAAGCCTTTTGCGTTGAGCTGCGGGAGCCAGAGCCCATGCCATTGAAAGGACTTCAGAATTACGTTACCTTGAGTGTCATTTGGCAAACTCCAAGCGAAGACTAGAATTTTGGCAGTGGTTATGTGAATGAAAATTTGGGTGACTTGGATGTATGTACAGCTAGGAGGGTGAGTTGTTGTTTCTTCACAACAATCCTAGTTGTGTGTTGCATTAAACTGAGGCAGTCTGCTCCACACCCACGTTAAATACCATACTGCCTATTCACTCGACGGCACTGGGTTGGTGGCCTAATATGGATAGAATTGCTCCCCCCATCCCCAAATAGTTGTTGTAATTCCTAACCCTATTCCTGTGGCTATAATCCCATTTGGGAGTTGGTTTTCTTTGTTATGTTAAAGGCACAGTATTAGTGTAGGGAGTGTCTTAAGTCAACCCACCAGTGACTCCACTGGAAAAAGATGTGGCCCTCTTCCTCCATAAAGATTACAGCCTTGGAAATCCTATGTGGCAGTTCTGCTTCATCCTATAGGGTCACTATGACTTGGAATCAAATCAGTGGCAGTGGGTTTAGCGTTTTTGTGGGGCTTTTTTCTTTGGGGAGGAGGGGGTTCTTAAGTCAATCTCTATGGAGATATAAAAGAACAGATGGAGCAAGCAGCGAAGCAAGTAAGCACAGACAGGGGAAGATTGGTACCATGCCACATGACATCTCCAGGAACCAAGAAACAGAAGCTGAAAAAAGACAGGAACCTTCCCCCAGAGCCAACAGAGAGAGAAAGACTTCCCCTACAGCAGGTGCCCTGGAATCGGACTTGAAGCCTCCTAAAGAGTGAGAAAGTAAATTTGTTTGTTAAAACCACCCACTAGTGGTATTTCTCTCATAGCAGCACTAGATAAAGTAGACACTACCTAATGGGTGACAAACATGTTTGTCCTGATTCCTAACCTGAAGGTTGGAGGTGCGAACCCACCCAGTGGCACCTCGGAAGAAAGGCCAGGCAATATGTTTCTGCAAAAATTTCCACCAAGAGAACCCTATGTGTGCAGTTCTACTCTGTAACACGTGGAGTCGCATTAAGCCGAAATCAACTCAACAGCAATGACTTAAAATAAAATATAACTTAGTTTTTCTTTCTAAGCAAGTATCTTGTCTGATTTGTTTTTGATTTTCTTTTTCTCCTAGAGCACTGCATATATTTCCTGGAGAAAACAAAACAAAAAATTCTCAGAGAGGAGGGTGGTATTGTGTGGTGTCAAAATAATCATTGTAATAGTTGCAAGCGTTTTAAGACCCAATATTTTTCAGGTACTTTGCCAGGTGCTTTACATGCATTTCACAGAATGCACCAGCCCTAGAAGACAGGGCTTATCAAACCCACTTCACAGACGAAGAACCTGGGGCTCTGAGAGTTTGGTAACGTGTACGAGTCCACAACTCTAGTACATGACCAAGCTGGACTAGACCGCTGGTTTGAATTTGTCTGGAGCCCACACTGTTCCACTCCAGCAATACAAAGATCGACTTGGTATCTCTAAACTCACTTTTCTTCTCACTACTCCAAAATGTATCTCAAGCAAGAAAAACAATAACCTTGTGCCCAAAGCATTTGGGTTGGACTACACAGCCAGAGCTGTAAGAATAAATGAGAGGTAACGATAAAGAGAAAGCCCCGGTGGAGCAGTGGTTAAGCACTCAGCCACTAACCAAAAGGCTGGCAGTTCAAATCCATCCAGCGGCTCCACAGGAGAAGGACCGGGTGATCTGCTGTCATAAAGATTAGAGCCCATGGGGCAGTTCTCCTCTGTCACAGGGGTCACTATGAGTAGAAATTGACTGGACAGCACCTAACAAGAACAACATTCATAAGGAAAAGAAAGATAATATTTGGCGACAGCTATTTTTACATATGCAATGCCAGATAATCTGAAAAGATGAGCGGCTCACAAAATCATCTTGGACAGCCCCTGCCTGGAGAAAATATATCTATTAGAACACAAATCACATGAGACTCTAAGTGTGGCTGATGAAAAGAAAGAATAGGTGAGTTTACCATCCCCTCCCACCCCCCAACAGAAGCATAAACCACCTGTCCTGGGCCTCCTGCCTTGGGCTGCAGCTTCCTCATCTCACATCACTCCTGGGACAGGCACACATGCTTTGTTTCAAAACTGCTCAAGTTTTTAATCAAAGATATAAGAGCAAAAATAGAGACCCCCATGTAGGAAAACTGGGAAAACAACACCCCAGAGTATAGGAATCACCCAGATACTGGCTGGCACCTGCTCTTTCTTAGTCGTCTAGTGCTGCTACAACAGAAATACTACAAGTGTATGGCTTTAACAAAGAGAAATTTCTTTCTTAGTAAACTAGGCAAAAAGTCCAAATTCAGGGCATCAGCTCCAGGGGAAGGCTTTCTCTCTCTGTCGGCCTTCTCATCAGTCTTCCCTGGACCAGGAGTTCTCCACGCAGGGACCCTGGGGCAAAGGGCACGCTCTGTTCCTGGAATTGCTTTCCTGGTTGTAAGAGGTCTCCCCGCTCTGCTCTCTT
The DNA here is from genome assembly GCF_024166365.1 of Elephas maximus indicus. Lineage (NCBI taxonomy): Eukaryota > Metazoa > Chordata > Mammalia > Proboscidea > Elephantidae > Elephas > Elephas maximus. The sequence goes on from NC_064846.1 coordinate 139,723,572, forward strand.
CTTTTTCCATTTTATCTCTTGCGAGATAAAAGATGGTGCAGGCCACACCCCAGGGAAACTCCCTTTACATTGGATCAGGGATGTGACCTGGGTAAGAGTGTTACAATTCCACCCAACTCCTCTTTAACATAAAATTACAATCCCAGAATAGAGGACAACCACACAATACTGGGAATCATGGCCCAGCCAAATCGATACACACATATTTGCGGGGAACATTATTCAATCCATGACATGCCCTCAGACCTAGAAATCCCCAGGCAGGGCTGTCAGGCTGAGCATCCCCTCACTTATCCTTGAGAGTTCTCAGGGACTTGAGAGCCTTGGCCTAAGAAGGGCACCTCAAGTCAGTAGATGCAGGAGTCTCAGTCTTTGATACAAATTGGGGTGATGGTCCTGACTAAGGATGATGGAAGGACCCAGCCGGAACTTTGGGGTCCCATAGGTTTCTGCCCTGGCTGTCAGTCCTTGCAGCTCCAGAACAGTCCTGACTGGATGTAGCTCAGGGGACCCAAGTCAGCAAGCTCCTTGATCTGAGGGGAGCATCCTCAGATCAACAGAGAATGGAGTCCCATTACAAGTCAGATATCAAGGTGAGGACCCTGAATAACGAATGAGGGAACCACCCAGGGCAGAAGAGAGGAGGTCCCACAAATCCCCACCCCACCCTATACCTTCAGCCCTGAGGGGCAATGATAGAATCGTCAGGTTAAGGAGCCCCCTTATTTCCACCTGGAGAGAGGGAAGAGAGGACTTTGGTGTAGGGGAGACTGGCCCCAGGTCCACAGAGGCAGAAGAGCAAGAAAAACACTAAGAGGAGTCAAGGTAAGACCCTTAGTGTTAGGAAGGATCACCAATAGTAAGTAGAAATGGACCTCACAGAACTCAGCTCCTGTTTTGATGACATGGAGGCACCAGGCAGAGCTTTCAGCGTTAAGTTCCCCCTAATTTCGGCACTAAGGGTGTCAGGGAGGGATGGCCTTGTTCCAAAGGGGGTGGCCCCATTCGTGCAACGGGAAGAGTCTTGTTCCTAACTGGAGCAAGGTGTGGAAGCTGAGTGCTAACGGGGTGACCTACCCCCAAAAGAGGGTCTGCCCAGAGCACTGACCTAGCCAGCACTCCTGTGAGGCCCCAGGCAGGGGTAGTGTAAGGCATGCTCTGAGCTCCCCCTCTAGGGTCTCCACGACGTGAGAGTCTTGTTCTAAGCCTGTGACTCAGGTTTGTATAGCCAAAATCAAAGAATTATCCCTATAACTTGAACAAATAGAAAGAGAGCAATAAAGGAAACCCTTAGGCACCAGAAGAAAGCAAATAATAAAAATTAGAGCAGAATAAAATGAAACAGAGAAGAGAAAAACAATTAACCAGACCAAAAGTTGATTCTTTGAAAAAGTTAACAAAATTGATAAACCATTGGTCAGACTGAAAAAAAGGAAAACAGGGGAGGAAACGAATAACCTGAATAAGTATCTCTATTTGCAGATGACATGATTTCATACACAGATCATGTCATCTGCAAAGAATCCTCAAGAAAACTACAGAAACTAATAGAAGAGTTCAGCAGAGTATCAGGATACAAGATAAACATACAAAAATCAGTTGAATTCCTCTACACCAACAAAAAGAACATAGAAAAGGAAATCACCAAATCAATACCATTTACAGTAGCCCCCAGTAAGATAAAACACGTACCAATAAAAATTACCATAGATGTAAAAAACCTATACCAAGAAAACTACAAGACACTACTGCAAGACATCAAAAGAGATCTACATAAGCGGAAAAACATATCTTGCTCATGGACAGGAAAACTTAACATTGCAAAAATGTCTATTCTACAAGGATGCCCTTTATCACCACTCTTATTCAACATCTTGCTGGAAGTCCTACCCAGAGCAATTAGGCTAGATAAAGAAATAAAGGGCATCTGGACTGGCAAGGAAGAAGTAAAAGTATCTCTATTTGCAGATGACATGATCTTATATACAGAAAACCCTAAGGAATCCTCCAGGAAACTACTGAAACTAATAGAAGAGTTCAGCAGAGTATCGGGATACAAGATAAACATACAAAAATCAGTTGGATTCCTCTACAGCAACAAAAAGAACATCGAAGAGGAAATCACCAAATCAGTGCCATTCACAGTAGCTCCCAAGAAGATAAAATACTTAGGAATAAATCTTAGCAGCGATGTAAAAGACTCATACAAAGAAAACTACAATACACTTCTCCAAGAAACCAAAAGAGACCTACATAAGTGGAAAACATACCTTGCTCATGGATAGGAAGGCTTAACATTATAAAAATGTCTATTCTACCAAATATTGTATAAGACCACTATTATAAGAACTTGAGAAATAGTTTAAACTGAGAAGAAAACATTCTTTCATGGTTACGAGAGGGGGAAGGGAAGTAGGGTGGGAGAGGGGCATTCACTAATTAGATAGTAGATAATAACCACTTTAGGTGAAGGGAAAGACAGCACACAATACAGGGGAGGTCAGCACAACTGGACTAAACCAAAAGCAGTTTCCTGAATAAACCGAACGCTTCGAAGGCCAGAGTAGCAGGGGCAGGGGTCTGGGGACCATGGTTTCAGGGGACATCTAAGTCAATTGGCATAATAAAATCTGTTAAGAAAACATTCTGCATCCCACTTTGGAGAGTGGCATCTGGGGTCTAAAACGCTAGCAAGCAGCCATCTAAGATGCATCAATTGGTCTCAACCCACCTGGATCAAAGGAGAATGAAGAACACCAAGGACACAACATGATTACGAGCCCAGGAGACAAAAAGGGCCACATGAACCAGCGACTACATCATCCTGAGACCAGAAGAACTAGATGGTGCCCGACTATAACCAATGACTGCCCTGACAGGGAACAAAACAGAGAACCCCTGAGGGAGCAGGAGAGCAGTGGGATGCAGATCCCAAATTCTCATAAGACCAGACTTAATGGTCTGACTGAGACTAGAAGGACCCCGGTGATCATGGTCCCCAGACCTTCTGTTGGTCCAGGACAGGAACCATTCCCGAAGCACACTCTTCAGACATGGATTGGACTGGACAGTGGGTTGGAGAGGGATGCTGGTGAGGAGTGAGCTTCTTGGATCTGGTGGACACATGAGACTATGTTGGCATCTCCTGCCTGGAGGGGAGATGAGAGGGTGGAAGGGGTTAGAAGCTGATGAAACGGACATGAAAGGGGAGAATAGAGGGAGAGAGTGGGCTGTCTCATTAGGGGGGAAAGTAATTGGGAGTGTGTAGCAAGGTATATATGGGTTTTTGTGTGAGAGACTGACTTTATTTGGAAACTTTCACTTAAAGCACAATGAAAATTATTTAAAAAATGTACAAGATAGACCTCTTGATATTTTAGGATATTTACTGAAAAGGGAAAGTTGCAAATGAGGCAAGATAAACTTCTGAAAGGAACGTTGTGTTTATAGGACTAAGAATTTTCAGGAGTCAGAAGGGTTCCTAGACATCTCTTCCTCTGAAACTAAAAGGAGAGATGAAGTATTGGGTATAAGAGGGAGATGTGGCCCTTAACAGAAACTAAGGCAGTTCACAACCTTACCAGTTACTGTTGAGTTGATTCCAATTCATGGCGAGCCCATGTGTGCCAGAGAACAACTGTGCTCCATTGGGTTTCCTATGGCTGATTTTTCAGAAGTGGATTGCCAGGGCTTTCTTTTGAGGTGCCTCTGGTTGGATTGGAACCTCCAACCTTTTGATTAGTAGCCCAATGTAACGTGTTAACCATTTGCACCACCCAGGGACTCCCAGTTCACAACAACGTCCCTTATTAACTGAAGACTGATGTCTTGGTTATCTTGCTCATTTCCTTTTAGCTTCTGTCTGTTTTTTGGGTGCTCCCTAAGACATCTATCCTAGGCCACATTTCACCAGAGATGCAAACATCTTCATGTTTGTATGATTTTAGAAGACTCCAAGCCTGGAAAGCATTTTAAAATATATTAAACATAACAGCACTAGAAGAGGTACTTTTTGAGTAAGGCTTCTTGCTGATTCTCTACAATTTCTAAAAATCATCTCAGTTTGACTCTGTGGTCTACCCAAAACTGAACCAAACATCTTTCTGTCAAGTTGATTACAACTCATGGCAACCTCATGTGTGTCAGGGTAGAACTATACTCCATAGGATTTTCAAGGACTGATTTTTTTTTTTTGGAAATACACAGCCAGGCCTTTCTTCTGAGGCACCTCTGGATTGACTTGAACGACTAAAACCTTTCTCCCAATGAATAAACTGCTCGTTGGGTTGACATCATGTAGAAATACCCTTAGATCCAATTACCTTTTCTCAGTGTTCATTTTTAAAATGATAGTTATTACAAAAAAGCATTTATTTTAATAATATCTTTTAAAATTTTGTTGAATTTCAAAAGATATTACTTTCAAATTAGGTTTAACATTTATTTTGAAAAAGTAATACATGCACATGATACAAATATTCAAAGAGTTAAAAACTATTTAAATGGAAAGAATGTCCTCTTCCCCAAAAAGAACTACTGTTATGAGTTTTTGTATCCTAGTAGTGACTTTGGTGAAGGGTAAGGCAGTACACAATACTGAGGAAGCCAGCATAACTTTTCCAAGGCTAGGTCATGGAAGCTCCATAGACACATCCAAATTCCCTGAGGGACTAAATTACTGGGCTGAGGGCTTTGGGGGCCATGGTCTCTGGGAACATCTAGTTCAATTGTCATAACGTAGTTTATAAAGAAAATGTTTGGAGGTGGAGCCAAGATGGCGGAATAGACAGACGCTTCCAGTGAGCCCTCTTTACAACAAAGACCTGTAAAAACAAGTGAAACGAGTATATTTGTGACAAGCTGGGAGCCCCGAGCTTCAAAGGCAAGCTTAGAAAATGAACTGAGGGGCAAGGGGAGGAAGATACCGTTCAGAAGTGGAGAGGAGTTACCGGACCTGAATCTCAGGGGGCCCTCAGGCACCATTCCCAGGGCAACGGCGGCGGTGGCGGGCTGGTACTAGTGTTTGGCAGCAGTTTCCTCAGGGAGAAGCAGCCAGCCACACAGCCCACTACACGTCTGGAACCTGAGGAGAACGGCGCTCTTGGCAAAAGCTAAGTATTTGGGTATATTTTACCGTGCCCCCCCCCCGCCCCTAAGCTAGCTTCAGTGGCTGAATCCCTGGGCCTGAGATAGACCCTGGTGAGCACCTAGAGCCACCCTCCCGGCCTTGGGGAAGGAAAAAATTGCAACTGGGGGGAAAAGATAATTTGCCAGCTCCATTAACCGGAGGAGCTCAGGACAGAAGTGGCTCCTGTTCAGGCATAAACCGTCCGTGGACCTTGAGCACCTTTCCCTTCTGCATGGACCTGTGTGGGCCTATTTTGGGAGAATAGGCACTTGTTGGCAAACTGCAACCATTTCAGCTGTGCGGTGGAGAGGTGGGTGTTTGACATTTTACATTGCTTTGCCTATTAAACAAGGTTCTCACCTACCCACATCAGGGACCTAAGGACTGGTAGCTCTACTCAGGTCTCCCAACCACCCGCGACAGGGGTCCAAAGATAACTGGTACCTCCCAGTCTTTACAACCAAAAACTTTGGGTGCCAGTGGTCCCTCTGCAGAACCCACCCACCAGCACGCTTTACGGAACAGAGACGTGTTTTCCTCAGAGAAACTCAGGGGTTGGTTCTCAGCCCCCTGCCTTGTTCAGAGCGTGACCCCCTGCTGCAATCAGATACTGGTGTATACGCCAATCACCTCTGCCCCTCTAAGACTGTAGGACAGAGCCCACACCACACACTTGATGATCAGCTACCTGGAAACCTGAGCTGAATTCATACAAGAAAACTGAATGGACTCCTAGACTGATAGACCTGATAACAGCTCTAGCCAGCTGGGGACAGGACACCAGAGCTCCAAAGGCAAAAATAATCAAGCTAGCTCACTCAAGCAACCCATAGGGATATACCAAAACAAAACAAAGCAAGCAGCTATGACACAGTAAGCAAGCATAAACTAATACAATAACTTAGAGATGGCTCAGAGACAAGAGTCAATATCAAGTCACATAAAGAAACAGACCATGATCACCTCAACAGGCTCTCAAAACAAAGAATCCAGGGATCTTCTAGATGAAAGTGCATTCCTGGAATTACCAGATGCAGAATACTAAAGTTTAATATACAGAACCCTTCAAGACATCGGGAAGGAAATGAGGCAATACGCAGAACAAGCCAAGGAACACACAGATAAAGCAATTGAAGAAATTAGAAAGATTATTCAGGAACACAATGAAAAGTTTAATAAGCTGGAAAAATCCATAGACAGACAGCAATCAGAATTCAGAAGATTAACAATAAAATTACAGAATTAGATAACTCAATAGTAAGTCAGAGGAGCAGAATTGAGCAAGTAGAAGCTAGAATTTCTGAACTTGAAGATAAATCACCTGGCACTAATATATTTGAAGAAAAATCAGATAAAAGAATTTTAAAAAATGAAGAAGCCTTAAGAATCATGTGGGACTCTATCAAGAGAAATAACCTACGAGTGATTGGAGTACCAGAACAGGGAGGGATAACAGAAAATACAGAGAGAATTGTTGAAGATTTGTTGGCAGAAAAACTTCCCTGATATCGTGAAAGATGAGAAGATATCTATCCAAGATGCTCATCGAACTCCACATAAGGTAGATCTTAAAAGAAAGTCACCAAGACATATTATAATCAAGCTTGCCAAAACCAGAGATAAAGAGAGAAGTATAAGAGCAGCAAGGGATAAACGAAAAGTCACCTACAAAGGAGAGCCAATAAGAATAAGCTCGGAGTACTTGGAAGAAACCATGCAGGCAAGAAGGCAATGGGATGACATATTTAAAAAATTGAAGGAAAAAAATTGCCTGCCAAGAATCATGTATCCATCAAAACTGTCTCCTAAATATGAAGTTGAAATTAAGACATTTCCAGATAAACACAAGTTGAGGGAATTCGTAAAAACCAAACCTACAAGAAATACTAGCAGGAGTTCTTTGGTTAGAAAATCAGTAATAAAGAAAATCAATAATATCAGGTATTAATTTGTTCATGAGTCTGTGGTTTCAGTTGGGATGGCATATCTCTGCACCATGTAGTGTTGCCTGGGTTCACTCCTGAGTTTGTGGTCAGCTGATGCTCCATGGTCTCACTCACATGTCTTTTGCTTGGTTGCCTGTCTTTCTGCTGGCAGGGGCAAAGGACGTATCTAGGCCATTTAGCAACCACCACCCAGCAGGCTAGCCTGCATTTGTTCACATGTTCTTGGTTCCAAGGTATTGCAAGAAAAGTAAGTGAGGGCAAACCCCAATGTCACATCTCTTTTCAAGTCTATACTTGACTCATGTTTGCAATTATCCCATTAAGCAAAGCAAGCACTAGGCCAAGCCCAGGGTCAGTATGGGAAGGGACTTCCCAAGGCTTGGACAATAGGGAGGGTAATCAGTGTGGCCATTTATGCACAGGTGAAAAAATTGTACAAGATAGATCTCATAATATTTTAGCATATTTACCGCAAAGGCAATGTTGTTGATGAAGCAAGATGAACTTCTGAAAGGAAAGACGAGTCCATGGGACCAAGAATTTTCAGGAGCCAGAAGGGATCCAGAACGTCTCCTCCTGTGAAACTAAAAGGAGATGAAGTGATGGGTGTAAAGGGGATATGTGGCTGCTAAGAGAAACTAAGGCAGCTCACAACTGTGCTGCACAGGGTTTTCAATGGCTGATTTTTCAGAACTGGATTGCCAGGCCTTTCTTTTGAGGTGACTCTGGTTGGACTAGAACTTCCAACCTTTTGATTAGCAGCCCAATGTAAGGTGTTAACCATTTGCACCACACAGGGACTCCAAGTTCATAACAATGTCCCTTATTAAGTGAAGTCTGATGTCTTGGTCATGTTGCTTGTTTCCTTTTAGCTTCTATCTATTCTTTTTGGGTGCTAAGACATCTATCCTAGGCCACATTCCACCAGAGATGCAAACATCTCTTTCACGTTTTTATGATTTTAGAAGACTCCAACCCTGGAAAGCATTTTAAAATACATTAAATATAACAGGCACTAGAGGAAGTATTTTTTGAGTAAGCCTTCTTGCTGATTCTCCGCAAATTCTAGATCATCTCAGTTTGACTCTGTGGTCTACCCAAAACGAAACCAAACCTGTTTCTGTCAAGGTGATTACAACTCATGGCAACCCCATGTGTGTCAGGGTAGAACTGTGCTCCATAGGCTTTTCAATGACTGGATTTTCTGGAAATGGATCACCAGACCTTTATTCTGAGACACCTCTGGGTTGACTTGAACCACCAAAACTTTTCTCCCAATGAACAAGCTGCTCATTGGTTTGACATCATGTAGAGATAGCCTTAGATCCACTTACCTTTTCCCAGTGTTCATTTTTAAAAGGGTAATTATTACAAAAAAAATCATTTATTTTAATATCTTTTAAAATTTTGTTGAATTTCAAAAGATATTACTTTCAAATTACATTTAAAATTCTGTTGATAAAGTAATACATGTACATGGTACAAAAGTTCAAGTAATAAAAAATTGTTTAAATGGAAAGAATACCTCTTTCCCAAAGAAAACTACTGTTAAGAGTTTTTGGAAACCCTGGTGTTGTAGTGGTTTAGTGCTATGGCTTCTAACCCAAAGACTAGCAGTCCGAATCCAGCAGGCACTCCTTGGAAACTCTATGTGGCAGTTCTACTCAGTCCTGTAGGGTCAATATGAGTTGGAACAGACTCGATGTCAAAGGGTTTTTTTTTTTTTTTTTTTTTAGTGGTAACTTTGGTGAAGGGTAAGACAGTATACAACAATAGGGAAGGCAGCTCAGCTTATCTAAGGGAAGGTCATGGAAGCTCCATAGACACATCCAAAGTCCATGAGGGATGAAATTATTGGGCCGAGGGCTGTGAGGTCATGGTCTTGGGGAATATCTAGCTGTACTGGAATAACATAGTTTATAAAGAAAATATTCTACATTCTACTTTGGTGAGTAGCCCTGTAAGATACTCCGCTGGTCCCACCCCAAGTGGAGCAAGGGAGAATGAAGAAAACAAAATACACAAAGGAAAGATTAGTCCAGATGACTAATGGACCACAACTACCACAGCCTCCACCAGACTGAATCTAGGACAACTAGATGGAGCCTGGCTACCAGCACTGACTGCTCCAACAGGGATCACAGTAGAGGGTCCTGGACAGAGCTCGAAAAAAATGTAGAACAAAAATCTAATTCACACGCACACACAAAAAGACCAGACTTAGTGTCTGACAGAGACTGGAGAAACCCCTAGAGTATGCCCCCCATACACCCTTATAGCTCAGTACTGAAATCACTCATGAGGTTCACCGTTCAGCCAACGATTAGGCAGGCCCATAAAACAAATGAAACTGAATGGGCAAACCACCCCAGTGGCGAGGACAAAAAGGTAGGAGAAGACAGGGAAGCTGGTAACAGGGAAACCAAGGTGGAGAAGGGGAGAGTGTTGACATGCTGTGGTGCTGGCAACCAATGTCACAAAATAGTATGTGTATTAATTGTTTAATAAGAAACTCGTTTGTGAAAATTGGAAGCAGGGCCATGATGGCAGAGTAGTCAGACATTTCTGATGATACCTCTTACAACAAAGACCCAAAAAAACAAGTGAAATGATTATATTTATGAGAAGCTAGCAAACCTGAACAGAAAAGGCAAAGTTTGAAAATGGACTGAGCAGCAGGGGGAAGGAGAGACAGTTCAGAAGAGAGGAGGTGCCAGATCTGAATTGCCAGAAACCTTCAGGCACCATTCCCTGCAGCGACCACAGCAGGGCTAGCGGTATCATTCCGGATGTGTTTTCCTCAGGGAGGAGGAGCTAGCCCTGCAGCCTACTCACACCTTTGGTACCAGAGAAGAACATCACTCTTGGCAAAAGCTAAGTACATGCATTCTTTTTACCATGGCCCCAGCTTCCATGTCAGCTTTGGTGGCTGTTGATTTCCCTGAGCCTGATGTAGGGCCTGCTGAGCAACCTGAGCCATTCTCCTGGCCTTGGAGAATGAAAAAATTCACTATTGGGAGAAAAGACACTCTGCCAGCTCCACTAAGCTGGGGACCTCAGGACAGAACAAGCTCCTGCCCAGGCACAAATGGTCCATGGACTTTGAATACCTTTCACCTCTGCATGGACCTGTATGGGCCCATTTCAGGAAAACGGGCCCTCATTGGCAGACTGCAACTGTTTCAGCTCTGTGGTGGAGAGGTGGGTGTTTGATGTTTTATACTGCTTTGCCTAATAAACAGCTGTTTCACCTACCCACATCAGGGGCCTACGGACTGGTGGCTACACTCAGGTCACCCAGCCACCCACGACAGAGGTCCAAGGATAACTTGTATCTCCCAGTCCTTAAAACCAAAAACATTGGGTGCCCATGGTCCGTCTGCAGAACCCACACACCTGTACGTTCTAGGGAAGAGGGACACGCTTTCCTCACAAACACTTGGGGGACAGTTATCAGCCCCCTGCCTTGTTCAGAGCATGACCCTCTGATGCAGACAGATACCTGTACCAACATCAATCACCCCTGCCCCTCTAAGACTGTAGGACAGAGCCTGTATCACACACTTGATGAACAATTACTTGGACACCTGAGCTGAATCCATACAAGAAAAGTGAATGGGCTCCTAGACTGATGGGCCTGATAACAGCTCTAGCCATCTGGGGACAGGATGTCAGCACTCCAAAGGTGAAAATAATCAAGCTACCTCACTCAAGCAACCCTTTTAGGCATATCAAAACAAAACAAAGTAAGAAGCTATGACACATTAAGCAAACATAAAATAAACTAATACAATAACTTATAGATGGCTCAGAAACAACAGCCAATATCAAATCACATAAAGAAACAGACCATGATCGCTTCAACAAGCTCTCAAAACAAAGAACCAAGGGATCTTCTAGATGAAAGTGCCTTCCTGGAATTACCGGATGCAGAATACAAAAGATTAATATACAGAACCCTTCAAGACATCAGGAGGGAAATCAGGCAATAAGCAGAACAAGCCAAGGAACACACAGATAAAGCAGTTGAAGAAATTAAAAAGGTTATTCAAGAACAATGAAAAATTCAATAAGCTGCAAGATTCATATAGAGATAGCAAGAAGAAATTCAGAAGATTAACACTAAAATTACAGAAGTAGACAACTCAATAGAAAGTCAGAGGAGCAGAATAGAGAAGTGGAAGGCAGAAGTAGTGAGAATGAAGATAATACGCTTGGCACCAAAACATTCAAAGAAAAATCAGATAAAAGAATTAAAAAAAAATGAAGAAACCATAAGAATCATGTGGGACTCTATCAAGAGAAATAACCTACAAGTGATTGGAGTACCAGAACAGGGAGGGATAAAAGAAAATACAGAGAGAATTGTTGAAGATTTGTTGGCAGAAAACTTTCCTGATATTGTGAAAGATGAGAAGATATCTATCCAAGATGCTCATCAAACTCTACATAAGGGAAATCTCAAAAGAAGTCACCACGACATATTATAATCAAACTTGCAAAACCAAAGATAAAGAGAGAATTTTAAGAGCAGTTAGGGATAACAGAAAAGTCACGTACAAAGGAGAGTCAATAAGAATAAGCTCGGACTACTTGCAGAAACCATGCAGGCAAGAATGCAATGGGATGACTTATATAAACCATTGAAGGAAAAAAATTGCCAACCAAGAATTGTAAACCCAGAAAAACCATCTCTCAAATATGAAGGCGAAATGAGGACATTTCCAGATAAACAGAAGTTTAGGGAATTCATAAAAACCAAACCAAAACTACAAGAAACACAAAAGGGAGTTCTCTGGTTAGAAAATCAATAATATTAGATATCAACCCAAGACGAGAACACAGGACAGAGCTATCAGATGTCAAGCTAAATAGGGAAATCACAAAAATAAATCAAGATAAATGCTCAAAACAGGGAAACAGCAATGCCAGTATGTAAAAGAAATGAACATGAAAACAATAAAGAGGGACTAAGATATGCAGTCATAGATCTATCATATGGACAGGAAGCCAAGGCTATATAAAAAAACAAAAATTAGGTTTAAAATTAGAAAAATGGGAGTAAATATTAGGGTAATCATAAAGGAGACTAACTATCCCACTCATCAGAGTAAAATACAAGAATAAAATAAAGACTCAGAAAAAAAAATTAACAACAATAAATAAGGAAAGCGAATATATAAACTACTCAGCACAAAAAACTAAGTGGGAAAAAGAAACTGTCAACAATGCACAAAAAAAGACATCAAAATGACACCACTAAACTCACACCTATCCATAATTACGCTGAATGTAAATGGACTAAATGCACCAATAAAGAGACAGAAAATGGCAGAATGGGTAAAAAAACACAAACCTTCTATATGCTGCCTACAAGAGACACACCTTACACTTAGAGACACAAAAAAACTAAAACTCAAAGGATGGAAAAAATATATCCAGCAAACAATAATCAAAAGAGAGCAGGAGTAGCAATATTAATTTCTGACAAAATAGACTTTAAAGGTAAATCCACCACAAAGGATAAAGAAGGACACTACGTAATGATTAAAGGGACAATATACCAGGAAGATATAACCATATTAAGTATTTATGCACCCAATGACAGGGCTGCAAGACACATAAAACAAACTAACAACACTGAAAAGTAAGAGAGACAGCTCCACAATAATAGTAGGAGACTTCAACACACCACTTTTGGTGAAGGACAAAACATCCAAAAAGAAGCTCAATAAAGAAACGCAAGATCTAAACACCACAATCAACCAACTTGACCTCATAGACATATACAGAACACTCCACTCAACAGCAGCCAAGTATACTTTCTTTTCTAGTGCACATGGAACATTCTCTAGAACAGACCATAAAGCAAGCCTTAATAGTATCCAAAACATTGAAATATTACAAAGCATCTTCTCTGACCATAAGGCCAAAAGTAGAAATCAATAACAGAAAAAGCAGGGAAAAGAAATTGAACACTTGGAAACCGCAATACCCTGCTCAAAAACGACTGGGTTATAGAAGACATTAAGGATAAAATGAAGAAATTCAGAGAATCAAATGAGAATGAAAACATTTCCTACCAGAACCTTTGGGACACAGCTAACGCAGTGCTCAGAGGTCAATTTATACCAATAAATGCACACATACAAAAAGAAGGGCCAAAATCAAAGAATTATCCCCACAACTTGAACAAATGGAAAGAGCGCAACAAAAGAAACCCTAAGGCACCAGAAAAAAGAAAATAATAAAAATTAGAGCATGATTAAATGAAAAAGAGAGCAGAACAACAATTGAAAGAGTTAACAAGACCAAAAGCTGGTTCTTTGAAAAAATTTAAAAAATTGATAAACCATTGGCCAGACTGAAAAAAAAAAAAAAACAGAAGAGGAGGCAAATAACCCAAATTAGAAATGAGATGGGGGATATCACCACACACCCAAGTGAGATTTAAAGAATCACATCAGACTACTACAAAAAACTGTACTCTAATAAATTTGAAAATGTAGAAGAAATGGATGAATTTCTAGAAACACACTACCTAGCTAAAGTAACACAAACAGAGGTAGAACAACCAAATAAACCCATAACAAAAGAAGAGATTGAAAAGGTAATTAAAAAACTCCTAACAACAACAACAAAAAAAGCCCTGGCCCAGATGGCTTCACTGCAGAGTTCTACCAAACTTTCAGAGAAGAGTCAACTACACTACTACTAAAGGTATTTCAAAGCACAGAAAAGGATGGAATACTCCCAAACTCAATCTATAAAAATGGCATAACCCTGATACCAAGAGCAGGTAAAAACTCCACAAAAAAAGAAAATTACAGACCAGTATCCATCATGAACTTAGATGCAAAAAATCCTCAACAAAATTCTAGCCAATAGAATTCAACAACATATCAAAACAATAATTCACCATGACCAAGTGGGATTCATACCAGGTATGCAGGGATGGTTCAACATTAGAAAAACAATTAATGTAATCCATCATATAAATAAAACAAAAGACAAGAACCACATGATCTTACCAATTGATGCGGAAAAGGCATTTGACAAAGTCCAGCACCCATTCATGATAAAAACTCTCAGCAAAATAGGAATAGAAGGAAAATTCCTCAGCATAATAAAAGGGCATTTATACAAAGTCAACAGCAAACATCATCAAAAATGGAGAGAGTCTGAAAGTATTCCCCTTGAGTATGGGAACCAGACAAGGATGCCCTTTATCACCATCAATACCGTGCTGGAGGTCCTAGCCAGAGCAATCAGGCTAAATAAAGAAATAAAGGGCACCCAGATTGCAAAGAAGAAGTAAAAGTATCTCTATTTGCAGATGACATGATCTTATACACAGAAAACCCTAAGGTCAGCAGAGTATCAGGATACAACATAAACATACAAAAATCACTTGGATTCCTCTACACCAAAAAAGAGAACATCGAGGAGGAAATCACCAAATCAATACAATTTACACTGGACCCCAAGAAGATAAAACAGTTAGGAATAAATCTTACCAGAGACGTAAAAGGCCTATACAAAGAAAACTCCAAGACACTACTGCAAGAAACCAAAAGAGACCAATGTAAGTAGAAAAACATACCCTCCTCATGGATAGGAAGACTCAGCATTGTCAAAATGTCTATTCTACTAAAAGTGATCTATAAATACAATGCAATACTGATCCAAATTCCAATGGCATTTTTAATGAGATGGAGAAACAAATCACCAACTTCATATGGAAGGGAAAGAGATCCTGGATAAGTAAAGCATCACTGAAAAAGAAGAACAAAGTGGGAGGCCTCACACTACCTGATTTTAGAACCTATTATACCGCCACAGTAGTCAAAACAGCCTGGTACTGGTACAACAATAAATAGACCCATGGAACAAAATTGAGAATTCAGACATAAGTCCATCCACGTATGAGCAACTGATATTTGACAAAGGCCCAAATTCAGTTAAATGTAGAAAAAAAGTCTCTTTAAGAAATGGTGCTGTCGTAACTGGATATCCATCTGCAAAAAAATGAAACAGGACTCCATACCTCACACCATGCACAAAACTAACTCTAAATTGATGAAAGACCTAAATATAAAATCTGAAATGATAAAAGATCAAGGAAGAAAAATTAGGGACTCTAGGAGCCCTAATACATGGCATAAACAGCATACAAAACATTACTAACAATGCAGAAGAGAAACTAGATGAATGAGAGCTCCTAAAAGTCAAACACCTATATTCATCCAAAGACTTCACCAAACGAGTAAAAAGATTACCTACAGGCTGTGAAAAACTTTTTAGCTATGACATTTCCGATCAGTTTCTGATCTCTAAAATCTGCATGATATTGTAAAAACTCAACAACAAAAGGACAAATAACCCAATTAGAAAATGGGCAAAGGATATGAACAGGCACTTCACTAAAGATGATGTTCGGGTAGCTTAACAGATACATGAGTAAATGCTCATGATCATTAGCCATTAGAGAAATGCAAATCAAAACTACAATGAGATTTCATCTCACTCCAACAAGGCTGGCATTAATCCAAAAAACACAAAAGAATAAATATTGGAGAGATTGTGGAGAGACTGGAACACTTACACACTGTTGGTGGGAATGTAAAATGGTACAACCACTTTGGAAATCTATTTGGCGTTTCCTTAAAAATCTAGAAATAGAAGTAACATACAATCCAGCAATCCCGCTTCTTGGAATATATCCTAGAAAAATAAGAGCCTTTACACAAACAGATATATGCACACCCATGTTCATTGCAGCTCTGTTGACAATAGCAAAAAGATGGAAGCAACCAAGGTGTCCATGAAAGGATGAATGGATAACTTATGATATATTCACACAATGGAATACTACTTATCCATAAAGAAAAACGATGAATCTGTGAAACATTTCATGACATGGAGGAATCTCGAAGGCATTATGCTGAGTGAAATTAGTCAGTTGCAAAAAGACAAATATTGTATGAGACCCCTATTATAAGAAATCAAGAAATAGTTTAAACAAAGAAGAAAATAGTCTTTCATAGTTATGAGAGTGGGGAAGGAGAGAGGGAGAGGAGTATTCACTAATCAGGTAATAGACAAGAGCTATTTTAGGTGAAGGGAAAGACAACACACAATACAGGAGAGAACAGAACAACTGGACTAAACCAAAAGCCAAGAAGTTTCCTGAATAAACCAAATGCTTCAAAGGCCAGTGTAGCAGGGGCAGGGGTTTGGGGACCATGCTTTCAGGGGACATTGAGGTCAAGTGGCATAATAAAATCTATTAAGAAAACATTCTGCATCCCACTTTGGAAAGTGGCTTCTGGGGTCTTAAACGCTAGCAAGTGGCCATCTAAGATGCATCAATTGGTCTTAACCCACCTGGATCAAAGCAAAATGAAGAACACCAAGGATACAAGGTAACTACGAGCCCAAGAGACAGAAAGGGCCACATAAACTAGAGACTCCATCAGCCTGAGACCAGAAGAGCCAGATTGTGCCCGGCTACAACGGATGACTGCCCTGACAGTGAACACAACAGAGACTCCCTGAGGGAGCAGGAGAGCAATGGGATACAGACCTCAAATTCTCATTAAAAAACCAGACTTAATCGTCTGACTAAGGCTAGAAGGACCCCAGAGGTCATGGTCCCCAGACCTTCTGTTAGCCCAAGACAGGAACCAATTTGAAAGGCAACTCTTCAGACAGGGATTGTACTGGACTATAGGAGAGAAAATGATACTGGTGAGGAGTGAGCTTCTTGGATCAAGTAGACACTTGAGACTATGTGGGCAGCTCCTTGTCTGGAGGAGAGATGAGAAGGCAGAGGCGGACAGAAGCTGGCTGAATGGCCAAGGAAATACAGGGTGGAGAGAAGGAGTGTGCTGTCTCATTATGGGGAGTGCAACTAGGAGTATATAGCAAGGTGTATATAAATTTTTGTATGAGAGACTGAGCTGATTTGTAAACTTTCACTTAAAGCACAATAAAAATAATAAAAAAAAGAAACTAGTTTTCTCTGTAAACCTTTGTCTAAAGTACGATTTAAAAAAATTAAAAAAAAAATTTAGATTCCCCATAGAGGAGGACAGATACTAATGGAGAAGATATGAAGCAAAGTGTAAGTGGCAAGGAACTGGAGTCAGCTGAAAGACTTTTTATTTTGGATCATAGTAAAAAGGTAGCTAGACAGACCCTTAAAGATAAAGAAAGGAGACTTGCATTTTCTTCATTGAAGCATAAGTTACTGTCAGAGCTAAGACTAAATTCCTAGGTTTATATCTGTTCTTAAACTAAAGTATAATGTTC
Organism: Elephas maximus indicus; assembly: GCF_024166365.1. NCBI lineage: Eukaryota > Metazoa > Chordata > Mammalia > Proboscidea > Elephantidae > Elephas > Elephas maximus. The sequence goes on from NC_064846.1 coordinate 139,740,960, forward strand.
CAGAGCACAAGCGCTGGAATAAGATTTGAATTTCATCACTTATTGTGACTTAAAGCATATCTTAATGTCCTCTGCATCTGTAAAATGGGGTCAGTAATAGGGCTGGTGTATGAACTAAAAGATGTATGCTAAAAGATTAACATGGTAGATGGTACATAGAAAACACTCAATAAATTTTAGCTATCATCATTTCTTTTGTTCATAAAGATACTTTCCAGGTCTGTTATTGCTTAGAATTCTATGCATTATTGGTTAGCACAGTCCCTATCACATAGTATGCTTATATAATTATGTGTTAGATAAGTGAATATTTGGTAGGAAATAAAAGATTTGGCAATGAGCGGAAGAAAATAATTAAAGCAGAAGCTAGAAGGGTTATATAGTTAAGTAAATATTTATGTTATATAACAAACCGTGCCAAAATTTTGTGGCTCAAAACAACAACCATTTATTTGTTTATGAGTCTGTGGTTTCAGTTGGGATGGCACATCTCTGCACCATGTAGTATTGTCTGGGTACACTTCTGAGTTTGTGGTCAGCTGATGGCCCATGGCCTCACTCTCATGTCTCTTGCTTGGCTGTCTGTCTTTCTGTTGGCAGGGGCAAGGGAGGTATCTAGGCCATTTAGCTGTCACCACCCAGCAGGCTAGCCTGCATTTGTTCACATGGTGGTGGTCACAAGTTATCTCTTTTCAAGTCTCTATGTGTGTCATGTTTGCTATTATCCCATTCAGCAAAGCAAGCACTATGGCCAAACCTAGGGTCAGTATGGGAAGGGACTTCCCAAGGCTTGGACAACAGGGAGGGTAATCAGTGTAGCCATTTATGGACGCAAACCAAAACCCAAACCCAGTGCTGTCGAGTCAATTTCGACTCACAGTGACCCTATAGGACAGAGTAGAACTGCCCCACAGAGTTTCCAAGGAGTGCCTGGCAAATTCGAACTGCTAACCCTCTGGTTAGCAGCCGTAGCACTTAACCACTATGCCACCAGTGTTTCCCCATTTATGGACAGACAAAAAAAAAATGCGCCAGATAGATCTTATGATGTTTGACCATATTTACTGAAAAGGGAAAGTTGCAAATGAGGCAAGATAAACTTCTGAAAGGAAAGTTGAGTTCATGGGACCAAGAATTTTCAGGAGCCAGAAGGGTTCCTAGACGTCTCTTCCTCTGAAACTAAAAAGAGAGATGAAGTGATGGGTATAAAGAGGAGATGTGTCTGTTAAGAGAAACTAAGGCAGTTCACAACCCTACCAGTTACTATTGATTCCAATTCATGGCAACCCCATGTGTCCCAGAGAACAACTGTACTCCACAGGGTTTCCAATGGCTGATTTTTCAGAAGTGGATTGCCCGGCCTTTCTTCTGAGGTGCCGCTGATTGGACTGGAACCTCCAATCTTTTGATTAGCAGCCCAATGTAAAGTGTTAAGAATTTGCACCACCCAGGGACTCCCAATTCAGGACAACTTCACTTATTAACGGAAGACTGATGACTTGATCATATTGCTAGTTTCTTTTTAGCTGCTGTGTATTCTTTTTGTTGTTCCCTAGGACATGTATCATAGACCACATTCCACCAGAGATGCAAATATCTCCTCCAGGTTTGTATTATTTTAGAAGACACCCAGCCTGGAAAGCATTTTAAAATACATTAAACATAAAAGTCACCAGAAGAGGTATTTTTTGGGGAAGGCTTCTTGCTGATTCTCCACAAATTCTAGATCATCTGTTTGACTCTGTGGGCTATGCAAAACTGAACCAAACCTGTTTCTGTCAAGCCGATTACAACTCATGGCAACCCCACGTGTGTCAGGGTACAACTGTGCTCCACAGGGTTTTCAAGGAGTGTTTTTCTCAGAAATAGATGGCCAGGCCTTTCTTCTGAGGCACATCTGGATTGACTTGAACCACCAAAATTTTTCTCCCAATGAATAAACTGGTCGTTGGGTTCATGTCCAGCTCCAATTATCTTTTCCCGGTGTTCATTTTCAAAAGGATAGTTACTATAACAAAATAATTTATTTCAATATTCTTTTTTAAAATTTTTATTGTGTTTTAAGTGAAAGTTTACAAACCGTCAGTCTCTCATACAAAAACTTATACACATCGTGCTATATACTCTAGTTGCTCTCCCCCTAATGAGAGAGCACCCTCCTTCCCTCCATTCTCTCTTTTCGTGTCCATTTGGCCAGCTTCTGACCCCCTCCACCCTCTTATCTCCCCTTCAGACAGGAGACGCACATACTCTCATATGTCTACTTGATCCACAAAGCTAATTCTTCCCCGGTATTGTTTTCCATCCCATAGTCCAGTACAATCCCTGTCTGAAGAGTTGGCTTTGGGATTGGTTCCTGTCTTGGGTTAACATGACCTCCGGGGTCCTTCTAGTCTCAGTTAGACCATTAAGTCTGGTCTTGTTACAAGAATTTGAGGTCTGCATCCCACTGCTCTCCTGCTCCCTCAGTTGTTCTCTACTGTGTTCCCTGTCAGGGCAGTCATCGGTTGTAGCCAGGCACCACCTAGCTCTTCTGGTCTCAGGCTGATGGAGTCTCTGATTTATGTGGACCTTTCTGTCCTTGGTCTCATAAGTACCTTGTGTCTTTGGTGCTCTTTATTCTCCTTTGATCCAGGTGGGTTGAGACTCACTGATGCATCTTAGATGGCCACTTGCTAGCGCTTAAGACCCCAGAAGCCACTCTCCAAAGTGGTATGCAGAATGTTTTCTTAATAGATTTTATTATGTCAATTGACTGAGATGTCCCCTGAAACCATGGTCCCCAAACCCCTGCCCCTGCTACGCTGGCCTTTGAAGCATTTGGTTTATTCAGAAAACTTCTTTGCTTTTGGTTTAGTCCAGTTGTGCGGACCTCGCCTATATTGTGTGTTCTCTTTCCCTTCATCTAAAGTAGTTCTTATCTACCATCTAATTAGGGAATACCCCTCTCCATCCTTCCCTCCCCACTCTTGTAGCCATCAAAGAATATTTTTTTCTCTATTTAAACTATTTCTTGATTTCTTGTAATAGTGGTCTCATACAATATTTGTCCTTTTGCAACTAATTCCACTCAGCATAATGCCTTCGAGAATCCTCCATGTTATGAAATGTTTCACAGATTCATTGTTGTTCTTTATCAATGCATAGTATTCCATTGTGTGAATATACCATAATTTATTTATCCATTCATCTGTTGATGGGCACCTTGGTCCGTTCCATATTTTTGCTCTTGTAAACAGTCCTGCAGTGAACATGGGTGTGCATGTATCTGTTCATGTAAAGGCTCTTACTTCTCTAGGATTTATTTCAAGGAGTGGGATTGCTGGATCTTATGGTAGTTCTATTTCTAGATTTTGAAGGAAGCACCAAATCAAATTCCAAAGTTGTTGAACCGTTTTACATTCCCACCAACAGTGTATAAGTGTTCCAGTCTCTCCACAACCTCTTCAACATTTATTATTTTGTGTTTTTTGGATTAATGCCAGCCTTGTTGGAGTGAGATGAAATCTCATTGTAGTTTTGATTTGCCTTTCTCTGATGGCTAATGATTGTGAGCATTTACTCATGTATCTGTTACCCAGAACAAAACTACCTGAATATCACCTTTAGAGAACTGCCTGTTCATATCCTCTGCTTATTTTCTAATTGGGTTATTTGTCTTTTTGTTGTTGAGTTTTTGCAATATCATGTAGATTTTAGAGATCAGAAACTGATCGGAAATGTCATAGCTAAAAAGTTCTTCCCAGTCTGTAGGTAATCTTTTTACTCATTTGGTGAAGTCTTTGGATGAGCATAGGTGTTTGACTTTTAGGAGTGCTCAGTTATCTAGTTTCTTTTCTGCACTGTTAGTAATGTTTTGTATACTGTTGATGCCATGTATTAGGGCTCCTAGCATTGTCCCTATTTTTTATTCCATGATCTTTATTATTTTACATTTTATATTTAGGTCTTTCATCAATTTAGAGTTAGTTTTTGTGCATGGTGTGTGCTATGGGTCTTCTTTCATTTTTTTGTAGATGCATATCCAGTTACGACAGCACCATTTCATAAAGAGACTGTTTTTTCTACATTTAACTGACGTTGGGCCTTTGTCAAATACCAGCTGCTTATACATGGATGGAATGATGTCTGGATTCTCAATTCTGTTCCATTGGTCTATGTATTTGTTGTTGTACCAGTACCAGGGTGTTTTGACTACTGTGGTGGTATAATAGGTTCTAAAATCAGGCAGTGTGAGGCCTCCCATTTTGTTCTTCTTTTGAGTAATGCTTTACTTATCTGGGGCCTCTTTCCCTTCCATATGAAGTTGGTGATTTGTTTCCCCATCTCATTAAAAAATGCCATTGGAATTTGGAACACTTCCAGCCTGTTTTAGGGAATAAACCAAAGCAAAGACGATGGAAGCAAACTGACATTATGAACATAAAACACGAGCTCTAACACTCATGCTTTCTTTTCTAAGCTTAAAAAAATGTCCCTATACTGGAGTTGCATTCTTGGTCATCCAGGTAAATAGAGTCAGTGACTGAAGTTTTATAAGATTTTAAAAAAAGCAAACATACCTTTCAAAATTACAGGAAGGCTTGAACAACTTTTATGCATCTGAACAGAAAACAGCATTCATTTTGTAATAATTATATTTTGAGAGACACAATGAAATGGATGAAATAAATAATATGCACTTTTAAACGTGGCAAAAGTTGTAAAATGGTAGATACTTATTCATAGGCCCAAAGGAGGCAGGGAGAGAGAAGAAGAAGGAAAGACAAAGAAGCACGGACTTATTTTTTGCATACCTTCTCAGCATCTTCTGACTACCTCAGTGCTGGATGAATAAGACAAGGATTTAGGGGTTATCTGAGCAGATTAGTCAAAACAGAATGTACAGTCTCTGGAAGGATGGCCTGAGGCTAAAACAAACAGCTTTTCTGAGGTCCTTTCCCCAAACACGAAATTGTGTTCTTTCCAGAACCCTGCAAGAAACCAATGTGTAAAATGTTTCAATGCTGTCTATGTTGCAATGAGTTTTTCCTAAATTAGTAGCAACAGGCTTCTGGCCTTGAGGAAGTTACTGGTAACAGACTCGCCCTCCTGCTATAAACAACTAGAAAATTGGACAAGGTCTCTGAACAGCAGCTTTTGGATGTTGGACAACAGAACAGTGCATTATGGAGACTGCCCAAGAGGAGAAATCCTGGTAGTGGTTAAGAGCTTGGCTGCTAACCAAAAGGTTGGCAGTTCGACTCCACCAGCCACTTCTTGGAAACCCTATGGGGCAGTTTTATTCTGTCCTACAGGGTCGCTATGAGTCAGAATCAACTCGACAGCAATGGATTTGGTTTTTGCGAGAGCACTACCCTGGGCCCTTTGTCTTGTGCTGCAGCGTCCCCATCTCACATCACTCTCGGACAGGGACCCGTTCTCTACAAGGTTTCCAGAAGGCAAATGACTCAAGACTTGGAGGGATGTGACATTTCCCGGGAAGCCTTTAGTCCAAAAGACAGGAACCAAGATAAGGACATCCATGAGTGAGGACTGGGAAGATGAATACCCCAGAATATAGGGCTCACCCAGAGACCAACTAGCACCTGCTCTCAAACCTAGAAATCCCCAGGGAGTGCTGTTAGGCTGAGCATCCCCTCACTTATCCTTTGGAGTTCTCAGGGACTTGAGAGCCTGGGCCCAAGGGGGCACCTCAAGTCAGTAGATGCAGGAGTCTCAGTCTCTGATAGATATCAAGCTGATGATCCTGAATGAGGATGATGGAAGGACCCAGACAGAATAGTGATGTCCCACAGAGACTCATCTCTGCTGTCACTCCTTCGAAGTCCTGAAGAGCTATGGACAGATATGCATCACCCTGATTCCAAATCATGGGGCCAGGAAGTGTGGACCTTGATCAGAGAGGATTTTCAGTTAAATAGAGGGTAGATTCTCAGAACTGATCAGGTGTCATGGTGAGGACCCTAACTGAGTAAGGAGGGAACCATCCACCCAAGAACAGAGAAGGCCCCACAAAGTCCCCCTGCTGTTGAGTTGGGATGCAAAGCTCAGAGCAGTCAGACTAAGCAGTACCCTCATTTCCTTCCCAGAAATGGCTATGCAGAGATTGTGTCAGGTCCTTGGGACATTGCAGTTGGCCCTAGTTCTGCAGAGGGAGGACACCTAGGCCCTAGTAAGAGGCAGGAGAAAGATCCTTCCTGTTATGAAGGGATCCACAAAACAAAGGGCTCCTTACAGAGTCCCACTGCTGTTCACAGCTCTGTGGGGTCACGGCAAAGCTGTCAGTTTGAGGCGTCCCTTTATTTTCTCCTGTAGGTTTTCTGTGTGGCAAGGGCTTAGGTCTAATGGGGGATGCGAGGGAGAGCACTCCTGCTTCTTAAGAGCAAAGAGACCTAAGGCCTAACAGGAGTCAAAGTGAAGAGACTGTGTGTTTTGAGGGGACCCCCATCAAGAGAAAGACCCCTACAGGGCTCAGCCCCTGTTTTGATCCTGGAAAGTACCAGGCAGAGTTATCAGCCTGAAGTGCCCCCTCATTTCAGCACTAGGGGTATCAGGGAGGGAAGGCCTTGGTCCAAAGAGGTGGCCCCCATTGTGCAGAGGCTGGAGTCTTGTCCCTAACTGGGGTAAGGTGTGGACCCTGAGTGCTTAAGGGGCGAGTTACCCCCAAAAGAGGGTCTTCTCAGAGCGCTGACCCAGCTGGCACTCTTGTGAAGTCCCAGGCAAGGATTGCATGAGGCACGCCCTGACTGCCCCCTCTAGGGTCTCTGTGAGGTGAGCGTCTTGTTCTCACTCTGTGAATCAGGTTTGTAAGGGCAGAATCCCCAGGCTCTAATAGGTATCCAGGTGAGGACCCTGAGTGAGCACAAAGGGACCACCCAAGTCTGCACAGTGTGGTCTTAGGGGTCCTGCCCCTGCTGTCGGCCCTTGGAGCACCCCCGCAACAGCCTTGGCCCTTAGAGGGCCCCATCCAGCCTTGGCCGGATGTGACGTATCCTGGCGTCCTGTCTTCCGCACAGGAAGTGCCGGAAAGTTGCCGCCCCTGATCTGAGGGGCGCGGCTCATCATTGCCGGAGGTTGGAGTCTCAGGACTGGTCAGGAGTCCAGGTGAGGACCCTGAGTGTGAGCTGAGGGGGCCACCTAACCTAGAGCAGAGGAGGTACCACCAAGTCTCGCCCCCAACCGCCAGCCACAAATCCACCAGACCGACTTCGGCCTGGAGAGTCTCGGGGACGGGCGGGCCTTGGTCCAAGAAGTACCCCAGTTCTCAAGAGGGAGGAAGCCCAGGCCCTAACTGGAGGTAAGGCGAGGACACTTAGTGCTAATGAGGAGGCCTCCCCGCAAAAGAGGGGCTGTCCACAACCCACCTGTGCTCTCAGCTCTAGGAGCCCCAGGCAGGGGGTAGACAGATGTGCAGCATCCCGACTTCTGTCTAGGGAGGTGAGGGCCTCGGACTGAGCCAGAAATCCCACCTCTGATTTCAGGTGGACTCACCTTAGTAGAGGGAGGAATCCCAAGTCCTACCCAGGAAAAAGGTCAGAAGCCTGAGTGAGGAATGAAGGGGTCACCAGTTGAGAACTCGGGGGTTTGGTAACCCCTGCCGCCCTGGCCAGGCCTAGGATTCCCAAAACGGCCTGCAAAGGATGTGGCTTACTCTGATTTTCAACTCTGAGGTCTCAGGAAGGTGTGGTCTTTGGTGTGAGGGTTGTGGCCTCATGACAGCAGAGGATGGTGTTCCAGGAATGGTGCAGAGTGAAGGGAAAACATGATTGAGGTACTGGGACCACTCAATGCAAAATGGGGAGGATTGTAGTGGGTTCTGCTAATGCCAGTAGCCCTGGAGGCCCAGGAAAAATCTGGCAAGTTCAGGGGACTGTGGACTTCTGCCTGGAGTGTCTGAGGGAGATGAGCGCCTTCGTTTAAGCCCCAATTCAGGAGACAGAGGGATCCCAGAAACTGGTGGAAGTTAAGGTAAAAATCCTTTAGGAAGCAATAGGGAATTAACCCCTCTTCTCCCCTCCCCCAAGAAGAGAGGAAGATGCAGAAAAAACTCCCACTGCTGTTGGCCCAGGGGAGCCAAGGCTAGAGGTGTCAGGCTGAGGTGCCCCTGGTTTGTTCTTAAGGACAGATGGTCTCAGGGACATGAAGTCCTTAGACTAATGGAGAGGCTTATTCAGCAGAGCCAAGAGACTTGGTCCTTAATAGGAGTCAAGGCGAGGATACATAGTTATGATGAGTGACTCCTCCCAGAAATAAGGGGAACCATAGAGCCCCAGCACTGCTTTCAGACCTGGAGGACCTGAGTATGGTGACGTAGTGAATTGCACTCACTAACTCCCAGGGCATCTCAGGGAAGTGAGGGACCTGGTGAAAGGGGGCAGCCATGGTGAGGACCCTGGTGAAGGACTGAGGCCTCCAAGGAACCCCAGACAGAACGGGCCCCACTGTGCAGTCATCACTGAGACAACCTGCCAGGAGTGGTGGCTGAGCTGCTTCTTTAGTTCCTGCTTGTGAGTCCCAGAGGGATTTGAGGTGTCAAGTAGAGTAGCATAGGGGAAGCGCCCTGGCCCTGCCAGCAGGTGAAATGATGGCCCTAAGAGTGAACTTAGAAGAACCCCAAATAATCCAGTACAGAGTCCTTAGTGCCAGGCCCTGCAGTCACCCCAGTAAGCCACAAGCAGGGCTGCCGATCTACAAAGTAATCCTTCCTCTAATTTCCTCTACAGGGTCCTGACCAGGACAATAGGAGCATTGTGGGGTCCTAGAGCAGTGTCCTCAAGAATCCTGCAGAGGCAGTTGTTGTGGAAAGCAAGGAGGTATCTCTCTGCCAAAGGGGTGCACATCTTCTCTGCCTCCCTCCTCCAGTGGGCCCACATCACCTGCTCTCCTTCCACAGTCCTGCCTGCTGTCCTTGACCAGAGTCATCATGCCTCGTGGTCAGAAGAGTAAGCTCCGCGCCCGTGAGAGACGTCGCCAGGCCCGAGGTGACACCCACAGTGTCGAGGGTGCTCAGGCCGCTGCAGCAGAGGAGGAAGGGTCCCCTTCCTCTTCCTCTCCTCCTTTTGGGGAGTCTCCCTCGAGCTCCCCTGCTGCTGGCATTCCCCAGGGGCCTCAGAGCATCCCGCCCACTACCACTGCTGCTGCAGGTGCTTCGGGCACAAGAGCTGCTGGAGGGGCCGAGGGCCAAGATGAGGGAGGTCCAAGTTCCTCTGCGGCCCCAGCCCCCACTGAGAGGTCTCAAAGAGACCCTCTAACCAGGAAGGTGAGCATGTTGTTGCAGTTCCTGCTGCACAAGTATAAAATGAAGGAGCCCATTACGAAGGCAGAAATGATGAAGATCATCAACAAAAGGTACAAGGAGCACTTCCCTGACATCCTGAGGAGAGCCACTGAGCACATGGAGCTGGTCTTTGGTCTTGACCTGAAGGAAGTCGACTCCAAAGGTCAATATTATACCATTGTCAGCAAATTGGAGATCACCAAGGAAGAGAATTTTATTGGTGCCAGGGGCTTTCCCAAGAATGGGCTCCTGATGCCTCTCCTGGGCATCATCTACAGGAATGGCAACCGGGCCACAGAGGAGGAGATGTGGGAATTCCTGAATGTTTTGGGGATCTACGATGGGAAGAGGCACTTCATGTTTGGGGAGCCCAGGAAGCTCATCACCAAAGATTTGGTGCAGGAAGGGTACCTGGAGTACAGGCAGGTGCCCAACAGTGATCCTCCACGCTACGAATTCCTGTGGGGTCCCAGAGCCCATGCTGAAGCCAACAAGAAAAAAGTCCTGGAGTTTTTGGCCAAGATCGGTGCTACCGACTCCAGTGGCTTCCAAGCCGTGTATGAAGAAATTGGGAGAATGGAGAACAGAGGGCCACAGATAGAAAATGGGCCGGGGCTGGTCCTAATGCCAGGGCAAGGGCCCCTTTCAGGGTGAAGTCCAGCAGGTCCTCCCACCCTTAGTGAAGTCTGACAGAGTTTCTTCACTTTGTTTTTGAAAATGGCTGTTAACCTTCTAATTAGTGGAGGCAAGGTGGGGCTGGAGGGAGCACATGTATGTCTTCTTGTGTTTCTGTTATACTTGAGTGACTTGTAGATTTAGCTTGTTTTTTCAAATGTTGTTTCTTTATATTGAGTATTTATTTAGATTCAAAATCTATATTCACTCTCATACATTTATTGCTGTTTTTCAGATTTAGGAGTGAGAGTCTTTGTGTTTTGTAAAACAAATGGAAAATCCTTGAATCTTTTTTCGTGATCTAGAACCAGTTAACATGGCATCAGAATAGGGATACCCTTGGAAATGTTAGAGTCCGCAAAGAGCAGTTGGGATCACAAGGTAGAGGTGGAAATATATAAAAGTTGGTCAACTCTTGGTTTCCCTTATTCTTTTTGGTAGAAGTAAAATATACATGTGCCTGGATGCGTATAGCTTATTCAAAGATACGGGAGAAAATAAATTGTGATGATTTCCACCTCTTGTTCACTGGTTCTTATTTTCCACAAAGAGTAATTGAGCGTCTCCTCTTTGGAAGGCTTCACGCTAGTACTGGGGACCTTTACGCAAAGACATCGCAGCCCGTGCATAGATTTTAAAGTCTAAGAGCAGCTATAAAATAAGGAAGAGGTTGAGACACTCCCCAAGACCTAAGGACTGGTACAAAAGGAGTGAACACTTCACGGTTCCCTCTGTATAAATGCCCTGAGGGAGGTCAGATTGGGGCCTTGGGAAACTTTGATCTCTCATGGTGGGGTGGGGGGTAGTGGTGGGGAATGGATTTTCACATTTGGCTGCATGGGGTGGACAAGGGTAGAGGGTGGGTAAAGTGGGTGGGGTGAGGTGGGGGGAGTGCAGATGGGGCTGTGGCAGGGGGTGAGCAGGGCCAGACACTCCCGTGATATCTCAACATGGAGAGGCTGAGCCTGGAATGGAAGCCAGCTCTTACCAGTTACTCTGGGATTGTGGACAAACCCAAGAGGAATTCCCTCCCGGGTCAGGACTGAAGGTGCCCTGTGTTCTTGTCCCTGTGCACTGGAACACGTGCACTGACTGGGTGTGGTCTGCACAGCATGTCCAAGGAGTTCCTGAGAAATGGGGAGCTACTTCTTGTCAGGAAGCCACTGTTAGAAGCCTTTTGCGTTGAGCTGGGGGAGCCAGAGCCCATGCCATTGAAAGGACTTTAGATTTAAGTTACCTTGAGTGTCATTTGGCAAACTCCAATTGAAGACTAGACTTTTGGCAGTGGTGATGTGAATGAAAATTTAGATGACTTAGATGGAAGTGCAGTTAGGAGGGTGAGTTGTTGTTTCTTCACAACAATTCTAGGAGTTTTGTGTTGCATTAAACTGAGGCAGTCTGCTCCACACCCACGTTAAACACCATACTGCCTAATATGGATTGAATTGCTCCCCTCAACCCCCAAATAGTAGTTGTAATTCCTAACCCTATTCCTGTGGCTATAATCCCATTTGGGAATTGGTTTTCTTTGTTATGTTAAAGGCACAGTATTAGTGTTGGGAGTGTCTTAAGTCAACCCACCAGTGGCTCCACTGGAAAAAGATGTGGCCCTCTTCCTCCATAAAGATTCACCCCAGTGCTGTCGAGTCGATTAAGATTACAGCCTTGGAAGTCCTATGTGGCAGTTCTGCTTCATCCTATAGGGTCGCTATGAGTTGGAATCAAATCAGTGGCAGTGGGTTTAGCGTTTTTGTGGGGCTTTTTTCTTTGGGGAGGAGGGCGTTCTTAAGTCAATCTCTATGGAGGTATAAAAAGAGCAGATTGAGCAAGCAGTGAAGCAAGTAAGCACAGATAGGGGAAGATTGGTACCATGCCACATGACATCTCCAGGAACCAAGAAACAGAAGCTGAAAAAAGACAGGAACCTTCCCCCAGAGCCAACAGAGAGAGAAAGTCTTCCCCTAGAGCAGGTGCCCTGGAATCGGACTTCTAGCCTCCTGAAGTGTGAGAAAATAAATTTATGTGTTAAAGCCCCCCACTAGTGGTATTTCTCTTATAGCAGCACTAGATAAGTTAGAGACTACCTAATGGATGACAAAAAGTTTCGTCCTTTATTACTAACCTGAAGGTTGGAGGTGCGAACGCACCCAGTGGCACCTCAGAAGAAAAGCCAGGCAATACCTTTCTGTAAAGACTCCCACCAGGAAAACCTTATGGGTGCAGTTCTACTCTGTAACACATGGAGTCGCATGGAGCCAAAATCAACTCAAAGGCAAGGACTTAATATAAAATATAATTTAGTTGTTCTTCCTAAGCAATTCTTTTGTCTGATTTGTTTTTATTTTTGTCCTAGAGCACAGCATATTCTCTGCCATTTCCTGGAGAAAACAAAACAAAAAATTCTCAGAGAGGAGGGTGGTATTGTGTGGTGTCAAAATAATCATTGTAATAGTTGCAAGCGTTTTAAGACCCAATATTTTTCAGGTACTTTGCCAGGTGCTTTACATGCATTTCACAGAATGCACCAGCCCTAGAAGACAGGGCTTATCAAACCCACTTCACAGACGAAGAACCTGGGGCTCTGAGAGTTTGGTAATGTGTGCGAGTCCACACCTCTAGTACATGACCAAGCTGGACTAGACGGCTGGTTTGAATTTGTCTTGAGCCTACACTGTTCCACTCCTTCAAGACAAAGACTGACTTGGTATGTCTAAATTCACTTTTCTTCTCACTACTCCTGGTGGAGCAATGGTTAAGCACTCAGCTGCTAACGAAAAGGTTGGCAGTTCAAACCCATCCAGTAGCTCCACAGGAGAAGGAAGTGGTGATCTGCTCTCATAAAGATTAGAGCCCATGGGGCAGTTCTACTCTGCCACATGGGGTCAGTATGAGTAGAAATCGACCGGACAGCACCTAACAAAAACAACATTCATAAGGAAAAGAAAGATAATATTTGGTGACAGCTATATATACAATGCCAGATAACCTCAAAAGATGAGAGGCTCACAAAATCATCTTGGACAGCCCCTGCCTGGAGAAAATATATCTATTAGAACACAAATCACATGAGACTCTAAGTGTGGCTGATGAAAAGAAGGAATGGGTGAGCCCCCCCCGCCCCCGCCGCTGGCAGCATATACCACCTGTCCTGGGCCTCCTGCCTTGGGCTGCAGCTTCCTCATCTCACATCACTCCTGGGACAGGCACCCATTCTTTGATTAAAAACTGCTCAAGTTTTTAATCAAAGATATAAGAGCAAAAATAGAGACCCCCATGTAGAAAGACTGAGGAAACCAACACCCTAGAGCATAGGAATCACCCAGAGACTGGCTGGCACCTGCTCTTAGTCATCTAGTGCTGCTATTACAGAAATACCACAAGTGGGTGGCTTTAACAAAGAGAAATTTATTTCTTCACAGTAAACTAGGCTAAATGTAGAAATTCATGGCGTCATTTCCAGGGGAAGGCTTTCTCTCTCTGTTGGCCTTCTCATCAATCTTTCCCCGGACTAGGAACTCTTCTGTGCAGGGACCCCGGTTCCAAAGGATGCGTTCTGCTCTGGTCACTGCTTTCTTGGTGGTATGAGGTCCCCAACTCTCTGCTTGCTTCCCTTTCCTTTTAGCTCTTGAGAGATAAAAGGTGGTTCAGGCCACACCACAGGGAAACTCCCTTTACATTGGATCAGGGATGTGACCTGAGTGAGAGTGGTGTTACAATCCCACCCTAATCCTCTCAACATAAAATTGCAATCACAAAATGGAGGACAACCACACAATACTGGGAATCATGGCCCAGCCAAATTGATACACACATATTTGGCGGGGGGGACATAATTCAATCCATGACATGCTCTCTGATCTAGAAAGCCCCAGGCAGGGCTGTCAGGCTGAGCATCCCCTCACTTATCCTTGAAAGTTCTCAGGGACTTGAGAGCCTTGGCCTAAGAAGGGCACCTCAAGTCAGTAGATGCAGGAGTCTCAGTCTTTGATACAAATCGGGGTGATGGTCCTGACTGAGGATGATGGAAGGACCCAGCCAGAACAGTGGGGTCCCATAGATTTCTGCCCTGGCTGTCAGTCCTTGCAGCTCCAGAACAGTCCTGACTGGATGTAGCTCAGGGGACCCAAGTCAGCGAGGGCCTTGATCTGAGGGGAGCATCCTCAGGTCAACAGAGAATGGAGTCCCATGACAAGTCAGGTATCAAGCTGAGGACACTGAATAAGGAATGAGGGAATCACACAGGGCAGAAGAGAGGAGGCCCCACAATTCCCCTCCCCACCCCTATACCTTCAGCCCTGAGGGGCAATGACAGAATTGTCAGGTTAAGGAGCCCCCTTATTCCCAGTATTTCTTATTTAGTATTTCTTTGAAAATACTGAAGAATTTTCCACAAAGAACTTCTCTGTTCCATCCTGGAATACCTTGGTGTAGGGGAGACTGCCCCAGATCTTCGAGGCAGAAGGGCAAAAAAAACACTAACAGGAGTCAAAGTGAGACTCTGAGTGTTATGAAGGGATCACCAATAGTAAGTAGAACAGTACCTCACAGAACTCAGCCCCTATTTTGATGACATGGAGGCACCAGGCAGTTTTCAGCCTGAAGTGCTCCCTCATTTCGGCACTACGGGTGTCAAGAGGGTAGGCCTTGGTCCAAAGGGGGTGGCCCCATTCCTGCAGAGGAGGAGTCTTGTCTCTAACTGGAGAAGAATTGACACCTTTGAATTATGGTGTTGGTGAAGAATATTGAATATACCATGGACTACCAAAAGAAGGAACAGATCTGTCTTGGAAGAAGTACAGCCAGAATGCTCCTTAGAAGTAAGGATGGCGAAACTATGTCTCATGTACTTTGGACATGTTATCAGAAGGAACCACTCCCTGGTGAAGGACATCATGCTTGGTAAAGCAGAAAGTCAATGAAAAAGAGGAAGACCCTCAACAAGATGGACTGACACACTGGCTGCCACAATGGTTTGCCATAAGCATAATAACAATTGTGAGGATGGCACAAGACCAGACAGTGTTTCGTTGTGTTGTACACAGGATCGTTATAAGTCGGGACTGAATAAATGGCACCTAAAAAAAAAAAAAACTAGTTTTTTTTTTTTTAACAACTAACAGCAACATGACTGAGAATCAACTCGATAGCAAGGTTTTTTTTTTTTTAACCCTGTAGTATGTTTCTATTTTTATGTCATTTGCACATTTATTAACTAAAGCCATTCTCATAACATTCCCTATAATATGTATTGTTATTATTCCAATGTTTGTATAAAGGGAATAACTATACATGTCACTGTCATTGTTAGGTGCCGTCGAGTCAGTTCCGACCCATAGCAACCCTATGATGAGGGTCTACCTCTTTTCTGCTGACCCTCTACTTTTCCAAGCATGATGTCCTTCTCTAGGGACTGATTCCTCCTGATAACATGTCCAAAGTATGTAAGACGTGGTCTCACCATCCTTGCTTCTAAGGAACATTCTGGATATACTTCTTCCAAGACAAGTTTGTTTGTTCTTTTGTCAGTCGACGGTACATTCCATATTCTTTGCCTACACAATTCAAAGGTGTCAATTCTTCTTTGGTCTTCCTTATTCTTTGTCCAGCTTTTGCATTCCTATGATACATTGTAAATACCATGGCTTGGGTCAGGTGCACCTTAGTCTTCAAGGTGACACTTTGCTTTTCAACACTTTAAAGAGGTCCTTTGCAGCATATTTGCTCAATGCAATGCATCGTTTGTTTTCTTGACTGCTGCTTCCATGTGTGTTGATTGTGGATACAAGTAAAATGAAATCTTTGACAACTTCATAACAATACATACTATAGGGCATGTTGTGAGAATGACTTTAATCAATACATGTGCAAATATTTTACCAATAAAAACAAGCTACAGTACAGTTAATTTAAAAAATAATTTGTAATGGAAATATGTATTTTTGTGGGAATCCTAAGAATTTTTGCTTCAGACCAATGCTCTCAGTATCAGCGAAATGATTGACTCATGGAGAAAATGGAGACAAGGGAGAGGGATCTGGTAAATTAGAGAGAGGCAAAGGTAATTATGTCCCAATAGAATTTCTGGAAATTCTCTACACGGCTCTACTAAAAGATTGATAATCAGTTGAACCTATATATTAATAATCTATGTTTCTGTGTCTGTTTCTTAGAGATATTTCCTAATTAATACAACAGTATGTAAATCTGCATTTCATTTCCACATTAGTGATTTGAAGAAGAGCGGGAATGGACTACATGATCTCTAAGGTTTCTTTAAGACTGATTCTAATATTCTTCTGTAAAAATTTGATTCTCCATTTCCTCTCCTGCCCAATGCATAAAGTGCCACCTAAGACTTCCTACTAATACTTCTTCTTCTATATGTCTCCTTTTCCTTCTATGGTCCAATTTTTGACACATAGTGTAGTAAGAACTTTACCTTGGTGTCATTTTGATTTTTGGGCCTTATAATTTCTCCAGGCATTCCTGTTGCCTCATAACCTTCCCTTTACCTAAGGGCTCCCTCTTCTTCTAGTTGATTTTGGGCAATCCAGCTCTATGGTGTATTTGGCAAGCCTGTAGGCCAATCCCCGTATAAATTCTGCTCTCTTTTGCCTGTGTATCACTAAATATTCTATGTAATCTGCCTAGAATGTCATCCCTAATTTGTAGGGCCAAACCATCTGCCTCACTCACTAAAGACCTTGTCAAGGCCAATGATTCTAATTCTACAATGAAATCTCTTTCTTCAGCCTTCTCACTGGTCTAAACACTAACACCTTAACGGGAACATCTGTAATTGGCTCTATAAGTGTTTTCTACATGTGCGTAATTTTCTTTGGTTCTTTTTTCTCCCTCATTAAATCAAACAATTGACTTCAGGAAACTTGCCTTTTATTTCCCTTAAAATTGCTCACCACATCCAGCAAAGTGTTGGGTATTTAGTAGATATTCAACAAATATGTTGACTAGGAAAATCAGCATCAGACCTTGAGAAATGATTGCTCTCAGTGCTTCAGTTTTTGCAGTTTACAAAAAGGAACATTGTTAGGTAATTTACCATTTGAAAAGTGTTTTTAAATCCTTGAACAGAGAGCACTGCTCAACAATTGCATGAAATACTGCCCCAATAACAATGATTTCTGGATGCCACTCTGCTACAAATCTGCCACCTAGGAACAAAAGAAAATGCCACTTGAAGAAAACTGGTTAACAATGTGCTGTGCAAGGCCAAAGTGAAACCATTCCATCTTACATTGAACGTGGACTTTGTTTTAATCTCTTGATACAAAAAAAAAGTAATAATTTAAAGAAAATTTCAGCTGAGGAAAACCTCTTTGAAAATACTAAAGATTTTTCCACAGAGAACTGTTCTGTTCCATCCTGGAATGCCTATTTTCTTTTTTTAAATGTATCTACTGGAATTAGAAAGGTTCTACCAGATGGACTCTCTACTGCAAATCAGTTTAAATAAGTGAACACTTTATAAGAGTCTATAAAGCTTTTTGAACTAGTAGCTAGGAAATCATTCTATTAATCTAATGAGAAACATGTAATTAGAATTGTAGATTCTCATATTAATTGTCTGTAACTCAAAATTGAACAAATGATGCAATCAATATGTAACAATAAAAAAAACCTGAGTCTTTAAAGATTTTATGAAAACAGTTTAGAAAAATTAATAATCAAAATAAAGCTCGACAATTCTTGGAAAAGCTACTAACCCATTATTTAAAATAAGTCTTAATGCCCTATAATGCAAAATGTTTGGATAATACTTCTGAATCAATCTTATTATCAAATTGCTCTTTCTTCTCTCTGGAATGTTCCAACCCTTTCACTCTTCACCAGATTAACCTCTTCTCATCTTTCAAATCTCAGCTTAATTGTCATTTTCTTTAATATGCTGTTTCTGAGCCCCCAAATCTATTTTCTCCATGCCATTCTTTCCCATTGCCTCTTTGCATATTCTTTCAAACCACTTATCACTCTCCAATGACTGGTTCCAATTAGACGGGTGTCTTAGTTATCCAGTGCTGCTACAACAGAAATACCACAAGTTGATAGCTTTAACAAAGAGAATTTTATTCTCTCACAGTCTAAGAGGCTAGAAGCCTGAAACCAGGGTGCCAGCTCCAAGGGAAGGCTTTCTCTCTCTGTTGGTTCTGGGGGGAGGTACTTGTCATCAATCTTCCCCTGGTCTAGGAGCATCTCAGCACAGGGACCCCCAGGTCTAAAGGACTTGCTCTGTTCCCGGCTCTGCTTTCATGGTGATAGGAGGTCCCCCTGTCTCTCTGCTAGCTTCTCTCTTTTATGTCTCAAAAGAGATTGACTCAAGATACAACCTAATCTTGTAGATTGAGTCCTACCTCATTAATATAACTGCCTCTAATCCTGCCTCATTAACATCATAGAGGTAGGATTTAAAACACACAGGAAAATCCCATCAGATGACAATACGGTGGATAATCACACAACACTGGGAATTATGGCCTAGCCAAGTTGACACACAGTTTTGAGGGATGCAATTCAGTTCATAACAATGGGCAATCTTTTTTTCTTTCTGTAGTCATTATGTTCAAGCCCATCATAAGTTGGTTTGATAGGAGGCACTTTTTCAACTAATGGATTATTTATATATACCTTTAAAGAGCTGAAGTTTATTTATCATAAAAATCTTTGCTCTGAGACCTTAAGTATTTTTACTAACAATTTCCTAACTTCTTCCTGGGTACTCCTGTAAAAGACAGCAAACAAGACTATAAAAGTTGCATGAAGCTATTGTAGTCCCATCTAGGCACTGTATCTAGTGATTTGCACTTTTGTCAGTGGTCCTCATAGCAGCAAAAAATGGGCCAAGTCCACTGATATGCAATCAAGAATATTCTGGAAAGCTTCAATGTCACCCAACTCAGTCCTGGCAACCAAATATATACCAGTTCTACCTAAACTTCAAAATTTAGCCTGTTTTTTTTTTTTAACTTCTAATATCTGCCTCATATTTCTGGGGAAACAAAACAACACAACAACAAGCAGGGGAAATAAGCACATATATTTACTAGTTTCCTGGTCTATCTCCTTGATTTTCCTCTTTATTTTTATAACATTTTTTATTTAGAAAGCCTATGGAAACAAATCATTCCCATAAAATGTCTAGTGTTGGCCATATGTAAATACAAACATTGACATTTAATATGCAGAAGATAGTTATTTAAAATTATCAGATTATATATATATATATCGTCATTAAGGATTTATCATTATGCTGAGCAATTGGAATCTCATTTTATTCATTTAGTCTATAATCATCAGCAAAGTTTCCTAGATTTCTAACAAAAAATTGTGTATGCCAAGGTATTTCAGAGCATAGAAAAGGACAGAATACTTCCAAACTCATTCTATTAAGCCAGCATATCTCTGATACCAAAACCAGGTAAAGACATCACACACAAAAAAATTACAGACCTATATCCCTCATGAACTTAGATGCAAAAATCCTCAACAAAATTCTAGCCAACAGAATTCAACAACATATCAAAAAAATAATTCACCATGACCAAGTGGGATTCATACCAGGTATGCAGGGATGGTTTAACATTAGAAAAACAATTAACGTAATCCCTCATATAAATAAAACAAAAGACAAGAATTGCATGATTTTATCAATTGTGCAGAAAAGGCATTTGACAAAGTTCAACACCCATTCATGATAAAAACTCTCAGCAAAATAGGAATAGAAGGAAAATTCCTCAACATAATAAAGGGCATTTTTACAAAGCCAACAGCCAACATCATCAAAAATGGAGAAAGTCCCCTGAGGTTGGGAACCAGACAAGGATGCCCCTTATCAGCACTCTTATTCAACATTGTGCTGGAGGTCCTAAATAATGGGCATCTTTTTTTTTTAGATGGGTAAGGAGGAAGTTAAAGTATCTCTGTTTGCAGATTACATAATCTTACACACAGCAAACCCTAAAGAGTCCTCAAGAAAACTACTGAAACTAATAGAAGAGTTCAGCAGAGTATTGGGATACAAGATAAACATACAAAAATCAGTTGGATTCCTCTACACCAACAAAAAGAATACCAAGGATGAAATCACCAAATCAATACCATTTACAGTAGCCCCCAAGAAGATAAAAATACTTAGGAATAAATCTTACCAGAGATATAAAAGACCTATACAAAGAAAACTACAAGACGCTACTGCAAGAAACCAAAAGAGACCTACAAAAATGGAAAAACATACGTTGCTCATGGATAGGAAGACTTAACATTATAAAAATGACTATTCTATCCAATATCTATATAATGCAATTCTGATTCAAATTCCAACGACAGTTTTTAATGAGATGGAAAAACAAA
Source organism: Elephas maximus indicus (assembly GCF_024166365.1). Taxonomy (NCBI): domain Eukaryota; kingdom Metazoa; phylum Chordata; class Mammalia; order Proboscidea; family Elephantidae; genus Elephas; species Elephas maximus. Next base: position 139,761,280 of record NC_064846.1, read on the forward strand.
TCACCAACTTCATATGGAAGGGAAAGAGGCCCTGGATAAGTGAAGCATTACTGAAAAAAGAAGAACAAAGTGGGAGGCCGCACTCTACCTGATTTAAAAAAAAAAGATTTTAGAACCTATCATACTGCCACAGTAGTCAAAACAGCCTGGTACTGGTACAACAACAGATACATAGACCAATGGAACAGAATTGAGAATCCAGACATAAATCCACCCACACATATGAGCAGTTGATATTTGACAAAGGCCCCAAAACAGTTAAATGGGGAAAAGACAGTCTTTTTAACAAATGGTGCTGGCATAACTGGATATCTATCTGCAAAAAAATGAAACAAGACCCATACCTCACTCCATGCACAAAAACGAGCTCAAAATGGATCAAAGACCTAAACATAAAATCTAAAACGATAAAAACTATGGAAGAAAAAATAGGGACAACGTTAGGAGCCCTAATACATGGCATAAACAGTATACAAAACATTATTAAGAATGCAGAAGAAAAACTGGATAACTGGGAGCTCCCAAAAATCAAACACCTATGCTCATCCAAAGACTTCACCAAAAGAGTAAAAAGACTACCTACAGACTGGGAAAAAGTTTTGAACTATGACATTTCCGATCAGCACCTGATCTCTAAAATCTACATGATACTGCAAAAACTCGACTGCAAAAACACTAATAACCCAATTAAGAAATGGGCAAAAGATATGAACAGGCAGCCAGGGGACCAAGATGGCTTACTAGGCAGAAGCTCCCGCTGACCACTCTTGCAACAAAGACTTGGAAAAACAAGTGAATCGATTACATACATGGTCATCTACAAACCCTGAGCATCAAACTCAGGACTAGGGAATTGACCTGAGTGACAGGGGAGTGAGAATCCGTGCACTGAAGGAGCCAGGAGTCCTGGAGACCAGGGGTGCAATGCCCCAGCCCTGAGCTCGCAGGGGAGCAAGAATCCACATGCTGGAGCATCGACCAGTTCCAGAGCCCAGCGCACCACACCCCAGCCCTGAGCCTTCAGGGGAAGGAGAAACTGCTTGCTGAAAAAGCGACCAGTTCCAGAGCCCAGCAAGCCACGCCCCAGACCTGAATCCTTGCAGAGCCTTGGGGCCAGAGCTGTGGAGATGATGGTGGCTTCCTGAGACAAGGCAAGCAGGAGTGCAGCACTAACCCCCTGGTGCAATCTCCGTGGGGTCCCAGCCAGTGCACATGGGCTACACACCCCTCTGGAATCTCAGATAAAACAGTCCTCACCAAAAAAGATAAGTGAGTTTATCTATTTTACTCCCTCCTATCTATCTGATCCCTCCCCTCCCTGCCCTAGCTGGCTTCATTAACATTGGAATTCTCTGGGCCAGAAACTGAAGTACTTTGCAGGGTTTGTTTTTTTTTTTTCCCTAACCCATTCTCCTGGCCTGGAAAAGCAGCAATTAACAATCAGGTGAAAAATCCTTTCCTGATTTCTCTAAACTGGAATAGCACTACAGAACCAGCACCATCCAGGCATAAGAAATCCACAGTCTTTGGTTTTCATCCCTACATGGAACCAGGTGGGTATTTTAATGCAAAGGCAGTTCTTTTAGAGATCTGACTGTTATTGCTGTAGTTGAGCAGTGGAAAGGCAAGTTTTGGAGGTCTGATACTGCTATACCTATTAAACAGAGACCTCACTGATCCGCAGCAGGGAACTGAGGGCTGAGGCTCCATCCACACCACCTAACCACATGCTAAAGGGGTCTGAGGATAGCGACACCTACCAATTTTTGGAGGTACAAGCATTGGGTGCCTAAGGTACAGCTGCAGAGCCTACCCACCAGAGCACTCTAGAGAACATAGATGCTCCTTCCACACTGGCATTTGGAGGAAGGCTGTCAGCACCCTGGCCTCCTTGAAGTGTGACCCCCATGCCGCTACTAGAAACCAGTGCATACAACCATCACCACTACTCCTCTAAGATAGTAGGGGAGAGCCTATACCACAAACTAGGTGACTCGCTATCAGGACACCTGAGCTGATTCTACTCAAGAACAGTAAATGGACTCACAGGCTCATATACCGGGTAACAGCCCAAACCAGCTGGTAACAGGACATAAGCAATTCAAGGGCTACAACAATCAAGACAGCGCAATCTAGTAGCCCATCTACATACATTGAAAGAAACAAAACAAGATAAGACTCAGTGAGCAAATATAGAATAAATCATTACAATATCTTATAGATGGCTCGGAGACAGCAGTCGATATCAAACCACATAAAGAAGCAGGCCATGATTGCTTCCACAACTCCCCAAATTAAAGAATCAAAATCTTTCCCAAATGAAGATACAATCCTGGAATTGCCAGATGCAGAATATAAAAAACTAATTTACAGAATGCTTCAAAACATCAGGGATGGCCAAGATGGCTGACTAGGTAGACGCCACCTTGGATCCCTCTTGCAACAAAGACTCGGAAAAACAAGTGAATCAATCACATACATGACAATCTACGAACCCTGACCAACAAACACAGATTTAAAGAGTTGACCTGAGTGACAGAGACTGAGAATGAACAACCACGGGGAGCAGCGACTGTTTTCGGAGCCTGGAGCAAGCGTACCAGTCAGGAAACCTTGGCACTGGGCTTTGGACTGGGCGCAGGGGAGCTGAGCACGGCATCCTGTGACGGTGCAAAGACGGGGCGCAGCCCTAGCCCCCTGAACTGACCTCGGGGGAAGCCAAGCCAGTGCACGCAGGCAGCGCAGCAACACGGCTGACAGGAGGAGAAGTCACTGGGAGGCAGTGACTGGTTTTGGAGCCGGGAGTGCGGCGTTCCTGCCGGGGAACCTTGGTGCTGGGCTTTGGACTGGGAGCGGAGGAACTATCTGCGCCTTCTGAGACAGCGCAAGCAGGTGACACAGGCCTGACCCTTGGGGGCAATCTCTACCCAGCCAGTGCACACAGTCGACGACACGCCCCTCAAGAATCTTAGATAAAACAGTCATCTCAACCAAGATAAGTAACTTTGTCTATATTCCAGGGTGCTACTCTTTCCTGTTTATCTGAACCCTCCCCTCCCCTTCCCAGGTGGCTTCATTAACATTGGAGAGCCAGAGAGTAAACTGCTCTGCAGTTTTTCTTTCTTTCGTTCTGTTTTTGTCTTTTCCTAACCCATTCTCCTGGCCTGAGAGAAGAAACTACAAAAAACCCAGGGACCAAAAATCCTTCCCTAATTGGACTAAAAACACAGAACCAGCTCCAGCCAAGCATATGTGATCCACAGTCTTGGGCTTTCATCCCTACAGGGAACAAGGTGGCTATTACAATGCAAAGACATTTCTGATAGGGATCTGACTGCAATTGTTTTAGCAGATTTACTGGAAAGACAAGTTTCCCAGGTCTGATATCTCTGCCTATTCAACAGAGCCCTCACTGACCCACAACAGGGAACTCAGGGCCGAAGCTCCCCCCCAGACCACCTAGCCTCCTGCCTTAGGGGTCTAAGGAGGGTGACACCTACCAATCTGTAGAGGTACTTGAATTGGGGGCCTAAGGTACAGCTGCAGAGCCCACCCACCAAGATGCTTTAGGAATAGAGACACACCTACCTTACTGACACTTGGGGGAAGCCTGTCAGCATCCGGCCAGCCCCTGGAGTGTGAACCCCAGCTGCTACTAGAATCTGGTGCACACAACTATCACCACTACTTCTCGAGGTAGATAGGTGAGAGTCTGCATCACACACTTGATGACCCAAAATCAGATTCTACTCAAGAATAGTGAATGGACTCTTAGGCTTATATATCTGGTAACAGCCCAAACCAGCTGGTAATAGGACATAAGTGAGTCAAGGGCTACAACACTCAAGACAGCACAATCTAGTAGCCCATCTACGTATATTGAAAGAAAACAAAACAAGATAAGACTCAGTGAGCAAATATAGAATAAATCATTACAATATCTTAGTGATGGCTCCGAGACAGCAGTCGATATCAAACCACATAAAGAAGCAGAACATGACTGCTTCTACAACTCCCCAAACTAAACATTCAAAATCTTTCCCAAATGAAGCTACAATCCTGGAATTGCCAGATACAGAATATAAAAAACTAATTTACACAGTGCTTCAAGACATCAGGGTTGACCTCAGAAATGAAATAAGGCAATCTACAGAAAAAGCTAAGGAACACACAGATAAAGCAGTTGAAGAACTCAAAAAGATTATTCAAGAACATAGTGGAAAAATTAATAAGTTGCAAGAATCCATAGAGAGACAGCATGCAGAAATCCAAAAGATTAACAATAAAATTACAGAATTAGACAATGCAATAGAAAGTCAGAGGAGCAGACTCGAGCTATTAGAATGCAGACTGGGACATCTGGAGGACCAGGGAATTAACACCAATATAGCTGAAAAAAAAACAGATAAAAGAATTAAAAAAAATGAAGAAACCCTAAGAATCATGTGGGACTCTATCAAGAAGAATAACTTGCGTGTCATTGGAGTCCCAGAACGGGGAGGGAGGACAGAAAACACAGAGAGAATAGTTGAAGATCTCCTGACAGAAAACTTCCCTGACATCATGAAAGACGAAAGGATATCTATCCAAGATGCTCATCGAACCCCATTTAAGACTGATCCAAAAAGAAAATCACCAAGACATATTATCATCAAACTTGCCAAAACCAAAGATAAAGAGAAAATTTTAAAAGCAGCCAGGGAGAAAAGAAAGGTTTCCTTCAAGGGAGAATCAATAAGAATAAGTTCAGACTACTCAGCAGAAACCATGCAGGCAAGAAGGCAATGGGATGTCATATACAGAGTACTGAAGGAGAAAAACTGCCAGCCAAGGATCATATATCCAGCAAAACTCTCTCTCAAATATGAAGGCGAAATTAAGACATTTACAGATAAACACAAGCTTAGAGAATTTGCAAAAACGAAACCAAAGCTACAAGAAATACTAAAGGAAATTGTTTGGTCAGAAAACCAATATCAGATATCAGCACAACACAAGGTCACAAAACAGAACATCCTGATATCAACTCAAATAGGGAAATCACAAAAACAAATTAAGATTAATTAAAAAAAATGCTCAAAACAGGGAATCATTGAAGTCAATATGTAAAAGATCACAATTATCAAAAAGAAGGACTAAATACAGGTGGCATAGAACTGCCATACGGAGAGGGATACAAGGCGATATAGGACAATACAAGCAAGGTTTTTACTTAGAAAAATAGGGGTAAATATTAAGGTAACCACAAAGAGGTACAACAACTCCATAACTCAAAATAAAAACCAAGAAAAATGTAACGACTCAGCAAACATAAAGTCAAATACTATGAAAATGAGGAACACAAGTGACAAAGAAAAAAGTCTCAGCAAAAAAAGTAAGTGGAAAGACGAAATTGTCAACCACACACATAAAAAGGCATCAAAATGACAACACTAAACACATACTTATCTATAATTACGCTGAATATAAATGGGCTAAACGCACCAATAAAGAGACAGAGAGTCTCAGACTGGATAAAGAAACACGACCCGTCTATATGCTGCCTACAAGAGACACACCTTAGACTTAGAGACACAAACAAATTAAAACTTTATTAAAGGATGGAAAAAAATATATCAAGCAAACAATAAGCAAAAAAGAAGAGGAGTAGCAATATTAATTTCTGAACAAAATACACTTTAAACTTAAATCCATCACAAAGGATAAAGAAGGACACTACATAATGATTACAGGGACAATAGACCAGGAAGATATAACCATATTAAATATTTATGCACCCAATGACAGGGCTGCAAGATACATAAAACAAACTTTAAATGAATTGAAAAGTGAGATAGACACCTCCACAATTATAGTAGGAGACTTCAACACACCACTTTCAGAGAAGGACAGGACATCCACTAAGAAGCTCAATAGAGACACGGAAGACCTAATTACTACAATCAACCAACTTGACCTCATTGACTTATACAGAACTCTCCATCCAACTGCTGCAAAGTATACTTTTTTTTCTAGCGCACATGGAACATTCTCTAGAATAGACCACATATTAGGTCATAAAACAAACCTTTGCAGAATCCAAAACATCGAAATATTACAATGCATCTTCTCAGACCACAAGGCCATAGAGGTGGAAATCAATAACAGAAAAATTAGGGAAAAGAAATCAAATACTTGGAAACTGAACAATACCCTGCTCAAAAAAGACTGGGTTATAGAAGACATTAAGGAGGGAATAAGGAAATTCATAGAATGCAACGAGATTGAAAACACTTCCTATCAAAACCTCTGGGACACAGCAAAAGCAGTGTTCAGAGGCCAATTTATATCGATAAATGCACACATACAAAAAGGAGAAAGAGCCAAAATAAGAGAACTGTCCCTACAACTTGAACAAATAGAAAGAGAGCAACAAAAGAATCCATCAGGCACCAGAAGAGAACAAATAATAAAAATTAGAGCTGAAATAAATGAATTAGAAAACAGAAAAACAATTGAAAGAATTAACAAAGCCAAAAGCTGGTTCTTTGAAAAAATTAACAAAATTGATAAACCATTGGCCAGACTGACTAAAGAAATACAGGAAAGGAAACAAATAACCCGAATAAGAAACGAGATGGGCCACATCACAACAGACCCAACTGAAATTAAAAGAATCATATCAGATTATTAGGAAAAATTGCGCTCTAACAAATTTGCAAACCTAGAAGAAATGGATGAATTCCTGCAAAAACACTACCTACTTTTTTTTTTACCTAAACTAACACAATCAGAAGTAGAACAACTAAATAGATCCATAACAAAAAAAGAGATTGAAACGGTAATCCAAAAACTCCCAACAAAAAAAAGCCCTGGCCCGGATGGCTTTACTGCAGAGTTCTACCAAACGTTCAGAGAAGAGTTAACACCACTACTACTAAAGGTATTTGAAAGCATAGAAAATGACGGAATACTGCCTAACTCATTCTATGAAGCCACCATATCCCTGATACCAAAACCAGGTAAAGACATTACAAAAAAAGAAAATTATAGACCTATATCCCTCATGTACATAGATGCAAAAATCCTCAACAAAATTCTAGCCAATAGAATTCAACAACATAACAAAAAAATAATCCACCACGACCTAGTGGGATTTATACCAGGTATATGCAAGGCTGGTTTAATATTAGAAAAAAACATTAATGTAATCCACCATATAAATAAACCAAAAGGCAAAAACCACATGATCTTATCAATTGATGCAGAAAAGGCATTTGACAAAGTCCAACACCCATTCATGATAAAAACTCTCAGCAAAATAGGAATTGAAGGAAAATTCATCAACATAATAAAGGGCATCTATACAATTTTTTTTTTTTTTTTATACAAAGCCAACAGCCAACATCACTCTAAATGGAGAGAGCCTGAAAGCATTTCCCTTGAGAACGGGAACCAGACAAGGATGCCCTTTATCACTGCTCTTATTCAACATTGTGCTAGAGGTCCTAGCCAGAGCAATTAGGCTAGACAAAGAAATAAAGGGCATCCAGATTGGCAAGGAGGTAGTAAAATTATCTCTATTTGCAGATGACATGATCTTATACACAGAAAACCCTAAGGAATCCTCCAGAAAACTACTGAAACTAATAGAAGAGTTTGGCAGAGTCTCAGGTTATAAAATAAACATACAAAAATCACTTGGATTCCTCTACATCAACAAAAAGAACACCGAAGAGGAAATAACCAAATCAATACCATTCACAGTAGCCCCCAAGAAGATAAAATACTTAGGAATAAATCTTACCAAGGATGTAAAAGACCTATACAAAGAAAACTACAAAGCTCTACTACAAGAAATTCAAAAGGACATACTTAAGTGGAAAAACATACCCTGCTCATGGATAGGAAGACTTAACATAGTAAAAATGTCTATTCTACCAAAAGCCATCTATACATTTAACGCACTTCCGATCCAAATTTCAATGTCATATTTTAAGGGGATAGAGAAACAAATCACCAATTTCATATGGAAGGGAAAGAAGCCCCGGATAAGCAAAGCATTACTGAAAAAGAAGAAGAAAGTGGGAGGCCTCACTCTACCTGATTTCAGAACCTATTATACAGCTACAGTAGTCAAAACAGCCTGGTACTGGTACAACAACAGGCACATAGACCAATGGAACAGAATTGAGAACCCAGATATAAATCCATCCATGTATGAGCAGCTGATATTTGACAAAGGCCCAGTGTCAGTTAATTGGGGAAAAGATAGTCTTTTTAACAAATGGTGCTGGCATAACTGGATATCCATTTGCAAAAGAATGAAACAGGACCCATACCTCACACCATGCACAAAAACTAACTCCAAGTCGATCAAAGACCTAAACATAAAGACTAAAACGATAAAGATCATGGAAGAAAAAATAGGGACAACCCTAGGAGCCCTAATACAGGGCATAAACAGAATACAAAACATTACCAAAAATGATGAAGAGAAACCAGATAACTGGGAGCTCCTAAAAATCAAACACCTATGCTCATCTAAAGACTTCACCAAAAGAGTAAAGAGACCACCTACAGACTGGGAAAGAATTTTCAGCTATGACATCTCAGACCAGCGCCTGATCTCTAAAATCTACATGATTCTGTCAAAACTCAACCACAAAAAGACAAACAACCCAATCAAGAAGTGGGCAAAGGATATGAACACACATTTCACTAAAGAAGATATTCAGGCAGCCAACAGATACATGAGAAAATGCTCCCGATCATTAGCCATTAGAGAAATGCAAATTAAAACTACGATGAGATTCCATCTCACACCAACTAGACTGGCATTAATCCAAAAAACACAAAAGAATAAATGTTGGAGAGGCTGCGGAGAGATTGGAACTCTCATACACTGCTGGTGGGAATGTAAAATGGTACAACCACTTTGGAAATCTATGTGGCGTTTTCTTGAAAAGTTAGAAATAGAACTACCATACAACCCAGAAATCCCACTCTTCGGAATATACCCTAGAGAAACAAGAGCCTTCATACGAACAGATATATGCACACCCATGTTTACTGCAGCTCTGTTTACAATAGCAAAAAGCTGGAAGCAACCAAGGTGTCCATCAACGGATGAATGGTTAAATAAATTGTGGTATATTCACTCAATGGAATACTACACATCAATAAAGAACAGTGACGAATCTCTGAAACATTTCATAACATGGAGGAACCTGGAAGGCATTACGTTGAGCGAAATCAGTCAGAGGCAAAAGGACAAATATTGTATAAGACCACTATTATAAGATCTTGAGAAATAGTATAAACTGAGAAGAACACATACTTTTGTGGTTACGGGGGGGGAGGGAGGGAGGGTGGGAGAGGGTTTTTTACTGATTAGTTAGTAGATAAAAACTACTTTAGGTGAGGGGAAGGACAATACTCAATGCACGGAAGGTCAGCTCAACTGGACTGGACCAAAAGCAAAGAAGTTTCCGGGATAAACTGATTGCTTCGAAGGTCAGCGGAGCAAGGGTGGGGGTTTGAGGACTATGCTTAAGGGGACTTCTAAGTCAATTGGCAAAATCATTCTATTATGAAAACATTCTGCATCCCACTTTGAAATGTGGCATCTGGGGTCTTAAATGCTAACAAGCAGCCATCTAAGATGCATCAATTGGTCTCAACCCACCTGGAGCAAAGGAGAATGAAGAACACCAAGGTCACACGATAACTGTGAGCCCAAGAGACAGAAAGGGCCACATGAACCAGAGACTTACATCATCCTGAGACCAGAAGAACTAGATGATGCCCGGCCACAACCAATGACTGCCCTGACAGGGAGCACAACAGAGAACCCCTGAGCAGGAGAACAGTGGGATGCAGACCCCAAACTCTCATAAGAAGGCCAGACTTGATGGTCTGATTGAGACTAGAAGAATCCCGGAGGTCATGGTCCCCAAACCTTCTGTTGGCCCAGGAAAGGAACCATTCCCGAGGACAACTCATCAGACATGGAAGGGACTGGACAATGTGTTGGAGAGAGATGCTGATGAAGAGTGAGCTACTCGTATCAGGTGGACACTTGAGACTGTGTTGGCATCTCCTGTCTGGAGGGGAGATGGGATGATAGAGAGGGTTAGAAACGGGCAAAACCGTCACAAATGGAGAGACTGGAAGGAGGGAGTGGGCTGACTCATTGGGCGGAGAGTAAGTGGGAGTATGAAATAAGGTGTATATAAGCTTATGTGTGACAGACTGACTTGATTTGTAAACTTTCACTTAAAGCACAATAAAAATTATTTTAAAAAAAAGTACAGGAGACAAAAGAAAAAATAAATTGTACTTCATCAAAAAAGAAAAAAAAATCAAACACCTAAGCTCATCTGAAAAGACTTCACCAAAAGAGTAAAAAGACCACCTACAGACTGGGAAGAAATTTTTCAGCTACGACATCTCTGACCAGCACCTGAATTCTAAAATCTACATGACTCTGCTAAAACTCAATCACAAAAATATGAACAATACAATTAAAAAATGGGCAAAGGATATGAACAGACACTTCACTAAGGAAGTCATTCAGGTGGCTAACAGACACATGAGGAAATGTTCTCGATCATCATCCATTAGAGAAATGCAAATCAAAACTACGGTGAGACTCCATCTCACTTCAACAAGGCTGTCCTTAAACCAAAAAACACAAAATAATAAATGCTGTAGAGGCTGTGGAGAGACTGGAACACTTATACACTGCTGGTGGGAATGTAAGATGGTACAACCACTTTGGAAATCAATTTGGCTCTTCCTTAAAAAGCTAGAAATAGAACTACCATACCAACCCACTGCCGCCGAGTCGATTCCAACTCATAGTGACCCTAGAGGACAGAGTAGAACTGCCCCATAGAGTTTCCAAGGAGCGCCTGGCAGATTTGAACTGCCAACATTTTTGTTGGCAGCCATAGCACTTAACTACTATGCCACCAGGGTTTTCAGAACTACCATACGACCCAGCAATCCCACTCCTCAGAATATTTCCTAGAGAAGTAAGAGCTGCCACACGAACAGATATATGCACACCCATGTTTACTGCAGCACTGCTTACAGTAGCAAAAAGATGGAACCAACCAAGAAATGGATCAATAAATTATGGTATATTCACACAATGGAATACTACGCATCGATAAAGAACAGTGACGAATCTGTGAAACATTTTATAACATGGAGGAACCTGGAAGGCATTATGCTGAGTGAAATGAGTCAGTTGCAAAAGGACAAATATTGTACAAGACCACTATTATAAGATCTTGAGAAATAGTATAAACTGAGAAGAACACATTCTTTTGTGGTTACGAGAGGGGGGGAGGGAGGGAGGGTGGGAGAGGGATATCTACTAATAAGATAGTAGATAAGAACTACTTTAGGTGAAGGGAAGGACAACACTCAATACAGCGGAGGTCAGCACAACTGGACTAAACCAAAAGCAAAGAAGTTTCCTGAATAAACTGAATGCTTCGAAGGTTAGCAAAGCAGGGGGCAGGGGTTTGAGGACCATGGTTTCAGGGACATCTAAGTCAACTGGCATAAAAAAATCTATTAAGGAAACATTCTGCATCCCACTTGGAAGAGTGGCGTCTGGGGTCTTAAATGCTAGCAGGTGGCCATCTAAGATGCATCAGTGAGTCTCAACCCACCTGCATCAAAGGAGAATGAAGAACACCAAGGACACAAGGTAATAAGAGCCCAAGAGACAGAAAGGGCTACATGAACCAGAGACCACATTATCCTGAGACCAGAAGATCTAGATGGTGCCTGGCCACAACCGATGACTACCCTGACAGGGAACACAGCGGAGGAACCCTGAGGGAGCAGGGGAACAGTGGGATGTAGACCCGAAATTCTCATAAAAAGACTAGACTTAATGCTCTGACTGAAACGAGAAGAACCCTGGTGGTCATGGCCCCCAGACAGACCTTCTGCTGGCCCAGGATAGGAACCATTTCAGAAGCCAACTCGTCGGACATGGATTGGACTGGACAATTGGTAGGAGAGGGATGCTGGTGAGGAGTGAGCTACATGGATCAGGCAGACACTTGAGACTATATTGGCACCTCCTGCCTGGAGGGGAGCTGGGAGGGTAGAGGAGGTTAGAAGCTGGCAAAATAGACACGAAAAGAGAGAGTGGAAGGAGGGAGTGGGCTGTCTCTTTGGGGGGAGAGTAATTGGGAGTATGTAGCAAGGTGTATATAAGTTTTTTTGTATGAGACTGACTTGATTTGTAAACTTTCACTTAAAGTACAATAAAAATTATAAAAAAAAATTCCATAGATTGAATAAACAGTATATCTTGGGAAAAAAAAGATATGAACAGGCACTCCACTAAAGACATTCAGGTAGCTAACAGATACATAAGGAAATGTTCACGATCATTAGCCATTAGAGAAATGCAAATCAAAACTACAATGAGATTCCATCTCACTCCAACAAGGCCGGCATTAACCCAAAAAACAGAAAATAATAAATGTTGGAGAGGCTGTGGAGAGACTTGAACACTTATACACTGCTGGTTGGAATGTAAAATGGTACAACCACTTTGGAAATCGATTTGGGGCTTCCTTAAAAAACTAGGAATAGAATTACCGTAGGATCCAGCAATCCCACTCCTTGGAATATATCCTAGGGAAGTAAGAGCCTTTACACGAACAGATATATGCACACCCATGTTCATTGCAGCACTATTTACAACAGCAAAAAGATAGAAGCAACCAAGGTGCCCGTTAACAGATGAATGGATAAATTAATTATGGTATATTAACACAATGGAATACTACACATTGATAAAGAGCAATGATGGATCTGTGAAACATTTCATAACATGGAGGTATTATACTGAGAGAAATTAGTTGCAAAAGGACAAATATTGTATGAGACCACTATTATAATAACTGGAGAAATAGTGTAAACAGAGAAGAAAATATTCTTTGATGGTTACAAGAGGGGGGAGGGAGGGAGGAAGGGAGGGAGAGGGGTTTTCACTAATTAGATAGTGGAAAAAAGTAGATAAGAATTATTTCAGGTGAAATGAAAGACAATACACAATACAGGTGCGGTCAGCACAACTGGACTAAACTAAAAGCACTGAAGTTTTCTGGATGAACTGAATGCTTCGAAGACCAGCGTAGCAGGGGCGGGGGTTTGGGGACCATGGTTTCGGGGGACATCTCAGTCAATTGGCATAATAAAATCTATTAAGAAAACATTCTGCATCCCACTTTAGGGAGCGGCTTCTGGGGTCTTAAACGCTAGCAAGCGGCCATCTAAGATGCATCAATGGGTCTCAACCCACCTAGAGCAAAGGAGAATGAAGAACACCAAAGACAAAAGGTAATTATGAACCCAAGAGACAGAAAGGACCACATAAACCAGAGACTGCATCGGCCTGAAACCAGAAGAGCTAGATGGTGCCCAGCTACAACCAGCGACTGCCCTGACAGGGAGTGTAACAGAGAGCCCCTGAGGGAGTAGGAGAGCAGTGGGATGCAGACCCCAAATTCTTGTAAAAAAGACCAGAATTAACGGTCTGACTGAGACTAGACGGACCTCCGAGGTCATGGTCCCCAGACATTCTGTTAGCCCAAGTCAGGAGCCGTTGCCAAAGCCAACTGTTCAGACAGGGATTGGACTGGACTATGGGATAGAAAATGATAAAAAAAAAAAATGATACTGGTGAAAAATGAGCTTCTTGGATAAAGAAGACACCTGAGACTATGTTGGCATCTCCTGTCTGGAGGGGAGATGAGAGAGCAGAGGGGGTCAGAAGCTGACCAAATGGACACGAAAATAGAGTGGAGGGAAGGAATGTACTGTTTCAATAGGGGGAGAGCAATTAGGAGTATATACCAAAACCAAACCCAGTGCCATCAAGTCGATTCTGACTCATAGTGACCCTATAGGACAGAGTAGAACTGTCCCATAGAATTTCCAAGGAGCGCCTGGCAGATTCGAACTGCCAACCCTTTGGTTAGCAGCCGTAGCACTTAACCACTATACCACCAGGGTTTCCAGGGAGTATATGGCAAGGTGTATGAGAGACTAACTTGATTTTTAAACTTGCACTTAAAGCACAATAAAGATTTAAAAAAAAAATTGTGTATGCCACAAAAAGACTAGGAAATACAATTGGTCTTAAAACATCATTTTAGTGGACGGAAAGCCCCATAATAATTAATGTAAGAAATAATTGAAAAACATTTAATTCATAAAGTAATAAATAATACTTTTTCAAAATAAAGGAGTAAAAAGAAACTAAAATACTATTCAACCCTAAGATAATTTCAATTAAATTAATGAAATATATTTTGACATATGGAAGGATTTCATTCAATTGTTTACAAATATATGCTAGTTCTAATTTATCTTATATGAATTTTTATGTTTAATAAATTTAATCAGTGTATTTATAAGAGAGATTTCAATCACTCTGTGTATACTATAGAGCTGTGCTGTCTATCAAATAGTCACTAGCCACAAATGAGTATTTAAATTTAAATGAATTAAAAATTCATTTCTTCAATTTCACTGGCCACATGTCAAGTGTTCCATAGCCACATATGGCTAGTGGCTACCATATTGGTGATAAAACCAATCGAAACCCACTGCTGTGAAGTCGATTACAACTCATAGCGACCGTATAGGAGAGAGTAGAACTGCCCCATACGGTTTCCAAGGAACAGCTGGTGAATTTTAACTGCTGACCTTTTGGTTAGCAGCCTGCACTCTTACCCACTTTGCCACCAGGACTCCTTACTGGCGATACTCTGTTCTCTGTCAACATTTCTACTATTGCAGAAAGTTCTATTGGATAGCCGTTGTACTATAGAATCAACTCAGTGAAAACATCAGAATATGGACAATACTTTTTATTGCATGGATACAGTATTTAACAGCAGGATAAGATTTTTCTAACTTATTGATGAGTATAGAATACACAAATTGCCATTACTTGGGAAGTATAATTTAATTTTATAATTAAAGCTTTACCCAAACCCTTAATTAGTCATCAAATTTTATTACATGTAGTCAGGGATTCTTAATAAAATCTGCTCATGTTTCTACATACATAGATTCTTTCTTACCTCCAGAGAAGGTTTAGGAAACTAGTTGTGACCTATCATAAAACTTGTTATATCTATTTTTAGGACCTATAGCCACATACCAAAGACAACAGTATATCAGGTAACCAAAACCTTCAAGACACTGGTAAATCTTCAAACCTGTATGTTTACGAAGTATTTACCAAAGCACATCAGTCCAAAACCTTCATCTAAAAGTAAAGTGGTGTCATATACTAATTTGGCTGATTCTATAGATTTATAGGCATAAAACCAGAGTGATAAATATACTGATGGTGTACTTACGAATTCTTATTATGATAAATGTACTGGTGCTGTACTTATTAATTAATTATATGGATCTGAACAAGAAGAGCACAGCTGGTGGATTTGAACCGCTGACCTTTTGGTTAGTAGCTGTAGCTCTTAACCACTGTACCACCAGGGCTCCAATAAAAGCACAGTAATGAAAAGAAAAAAAGAGGTGCCTATTCTAGAAACCTGAAAGTAAAGTAGTTGGAAAGATTTCAGTGTCCATGCAGAAAACTGGCTGGCCAGTTTCCAAAATGTCTCCTGAGATGTCTTTATTTTGGTGAATTAACCACGATATGATCTATGTCCCTTAATTTCACAGCATATATATGTTTAGAATCACCACAGAAATGCTCAGAATCATGAAGCGTAATTCTGCTACCTCAGCTCACAAGAGATTGATGACACAGGCTAGGGAAAGTAAGATTTGCACTGAATCATCACATCAGCACATTCCCTTTCTTTTGGAAAAATACAAGGCAAACCAAATTGTCTTCAGGTGGCTTCATCAGCAAGTCATCAAGTGCAAGGGAAGCTAGCAGCATGATTCAGACATTTGGTGACATCAGGCTCTGATAGACTAATACACACATCTAACCAGCCCAGTGGGGGTTTTGTATCTACTTGCTGGGGTGCCATTTGCCTGCACTTGGATCTACATTCACACTATGACCATCTGATTCTTTCTTGGCATAGCTCTCTGTTTTCTAAATGGTACGGTCTTTCTCTAGACATCTGAGTATTTTCTGTGACTTTGCTTTTCACCAGTAATCCATTTTCTTTCTTCGGTAGAGCTTCTTCTAGCTTTGATTTGCTTCCGTATGTGGTGACTTCATGCTACCTCTCAGAACAAACAAATATGAGGGTGTTTATAAAACTCTTCCACTTGTGTTTTGCATACACATACATCCAGATAGTTTCTACAGTAAAGAGGATAATAAGGAAAGTATAAATGGTGCCCCAAAGAGAGCTGTATGTACAAAATCAATATCAAATTATGAAAGAAACCATTTCTGAAATTTTTATTGAGATCCAAGATTTAAACTTAAGGCATTACTGGCCAGTGTTTCCTTAATAAATCAAATATAAAACCACAACACTGATGTTTACTCTATCACAATAATAATTAACATTTGTAAGTATTTTATTTCTTCACATATTTTAAGAAAAAACACACATCCCTTTTCACCAAGGTGCTTACACTGGAAGAGAAACGACATGTCATGATCAATGATACGCGATGTTTAATGAATAGAGCACTGGATGGGAAGCAAGGAAAAACAATTAACTTAACCTGTCTAGACTTCTTTTTCATTTGATGGAAAATGAGGAAGTTGGGCCTTATTTATTTTTGTCTCAGCTCTTAACATCATGATGTTACAATCCTAATAAGAAAATGAGGCAATTATATAATACAGGGTTATAAAATCAAACAGAAGTCAAATCAACAAAATGCCTCTTATTATACCATTAAAGAGTTCTGTTTCATCCTGGGGATTTTACTCTTCATAATACTTTCTCAGTAAATCCCAATGAGTAAATAATATGACTCCCTTGCAAGCTAGGTGTTCTGCTCAGTGTATTAACCTTTTCCAGAACTCCAGGAAATCCTTTATTAAGAAAAGTAATGAATGTTCCTGGAGGGTAAATGGTTCTCTCATGGCCTAAATATAGTACGATCAAATTTCTTTAATCTAGCCTAAATGTAGAGAGATGTCATTGAGGCTTAGGAAAACAATCAGAGAACAAGAATATTTTAGGAAGAAGGTGGATGGTTTTCTCTCTTAAAAACAAAACAAACAAACAAAAAAACTGTTGATGGAGCAATAGGATAGACGGATAATATATTTTAGAAGTGTTTCGTTCTGTTGTGCATAGGGTCGCTATAAGTCAGAAGCGACTCGACGGCACCTAACAACAACAACATATTTTAGAAAACCTAAATGCTTTGATAAGAACTCTGCAAATAAGAACACCGAAGTGATGTAAAAGTCACAAAAGCATTTTGGAAATGGTAGAAAAAACTCCATTTCACAGTTTGACAATTACCCTGGCTTAGCACTAGAAATAATTGCAAATGTTTTTTTCTCTTCCTGACTGCCTCTCCTGAAGCCCACATGGGTGCAGAATTTTACTAAACTGTGAGGCGGCCTAATATTTGTACACAATTTGGGTGGGCAAATTCCTCGAATCTGCTTTCTTTCCCTTTCTTTGTGATTCATTTCTCAGGTGAATAATGCTCCAAAACCTTCTGGCTTCTATTCATTCCCTTTGTTGTTATGAAAGCCTTTCTTGGTCACAATATTTCTTCATTAAAAAGCTATGACATAGTCTTAAAGAGTCATAAAAGGCACGTGAAGGCATCTGGTGGTATCTGAGATCTTTATAGTTAAATTGGTGGTGTGGAAGTAGGAATGAAGAGTACTTCTGAAAAGAATACTTTAACCCCCCCTTCAGCTTTTCTGGGGTTTTCAGCTTTTCTTACTAATGACTGTTTGTTATGAGATGTGGTTGCTATGGTGACTGAATGAGTTTGGATGTGAAGGTTTTCAAGGAGCTATTATTAGCAGTTAAGGAGTCCCTGGATGGTACAGTTAACATCCTCGGCTGCTAAGTGAAATGCTACAGGTTTGAGTCCACCTAGAGGTGCCTCAGAAGAAAGATCTGGAGATCTACTTCTGAAAAATTAGCCATTGAAGACCCTATGGAGCACAGTTCTATTCTGACACACACGGGGTCCCCACGAACAGGAAACTACTAGATGGCAACTGGTTTTTCTATTAGCAGTGTTAACCTGGTTATACCAGGTCTAAGATGGAGTCACTTATGCTAAAGCCCTCATGTCAACAAACGGAAACCTAACTATGTCTGTTTCCTGTAAATACCTGACCTTCTCAGAAGCTGAAACTTAAGCTAATTATAACTTGCCAGCTCAGCTTAATCTACTTCAAATTTTCCCCTTAATCCAAAATAAGGAAAGAAAAGGCCCACTAGCCTATTGGAAATTGCCCGGTATAACTTCCTTGTTTGTGTGCTTTTGTTCCTGTAAAACCCTTTTGCTTTGTACTGCTCTTTGAAGTTCTTGGCTGATTTCCAGGCCAGACACTTATCAATTCATGAATTGTGGAAATTCTATTTTTAATAGCAGTTAAGAGCACACTCCTGAGCTAAGTTTCCTGGGTTCGAATCCAGGCTTAGCCATTTATCAGCTGTGTGACTCTCGTCAAACTACTTACTCTCCCTGTGCTTCGGTTTTCTCATCTGTAAAATGAGGAAGTACAATAACAGTATGTGCCTCAAAGGGATATTATAAGAATTAAATCAATTACTATTTGCAAAGCATTTAGAACAGTGATTGGCGTGCAGTGGTGTTATACAAAAAACAGCAAACCCGTTGCCGCCAAGTCGATTCTGACATAGAACAGAGTAGAACTGCCCCATAGGGTTTCCAAGGAACGACTGGTGGATTTGAACTGCTGAACTTTTGGTTAGCAGTCAAGCTCTTAACCACTGCACCACTAGGGCTCCTGGTGTTCTATATGTGTTTATTAAATAATTTTTTTAAGTTAAAAATGTATGAACATTTCCTTCTCTGAATATAGTTTGAAATAGGGGCAAAATTTGATTCGATGATGCCAAGTGGCATTAAAAAAAAAAATACAATAAAGCATTCTAACATTCAGTGTGCCTGTTGTTTTCTGTCTTTTATTGGATATCATAGAACCAGGATGCTGACACTAAGAAATCCAGGGTGGGGATTGAGGAAATGGTTTGGTCCTATTAAAAAATCATACTCTTATATGAACTGATCATATTTGTACAAAGAAAACAAATTTTAATCCTAGATTTCTCAGTTTTATCACAAAAGCTTTATTTAGATAATCAGAATGATCCCCCAAAGTCACACAGCTAAGAAGTGGCAAAGTCAGCTTTGATGTGTTAAAGAGAACCTTGGCAACACAAAAAAGAATGAATCATTTCCCAAATGAGCTCTGTGTGCTTTAATTTCATGTATCACCCCCATTTAATGTGTCAGATCTTGCTAGCTTAAAACATTTCCGTTAAACCTCATTAATTTGGGCTCTGTTAATTTGTGCTGAGGAGCCCTGGTGGTGCAGTGGTTAAAGTAGGCTAGTGCTGAGCGCTTTAATTGCTTTAACCACTGCACCACCAGGGCTCCTCAGCACAAATTAACAGAGCCCAAATTAATGAGGTTTAACGGAAATGTTTTAAGCTAGCAAGATCTGACACATTAAATGGGGGTGATACATGAAATTAAAGCACACAGAGCTCATTTGGGAAATGATTCATTCTTTTTTGTGTTGCCAAGGTTCTCTTTAACACATCAAAGCTGACTTTGCCACTTCTTAGCTGTGTGACTTTGGGGGATCATTCTGATTATCTAAAACCTTTCCCTCATCAGTAAAATGGAGTTGACAAACTCCCTGCCCTATACTGCATTCCCTACCTCTGCCTACTTCCCTCACAGGGCAATTGAGAGTATTGTCACATAAAAAACAAATCCTGACTGTGATAGGGAGAAACTTTATTCAGAAAGAAACAGGGAAAGGGACTGGGACTATTGTAGCAGCAGAGGAGAAAGACTACTACGATAGGGAGAGCACTGGGACCATAAGACCTGCAAGTATCTCAAAGAATTATGGACAGATGAATAGATAAATAATAAAATTTGGTATATACACGCGAAAACTAAAAAACCAAACCTGTTGCCATGAAGTCGATTCTGACTCATAGTGACCCTATAGGACAGAGTAGAACTACCCCATAGGATTTCCAAGAAGCAGCTGGTGGATTCAAACTGCTGACCTTTTGGTTAGGAGCCGAACACTTAACCATTGCGCAACAAGGGCTCCTATATAGAGAAATATTATTCAGTCATAAGGAGAAATGATGTTCTGATATATGCTATGACATGGATCAACCTTGAAAACAATATGCTAAGTGAAATAAGTTAGAAAAGGACAAATATTGTATGATTCCATTTATATGAAATATCTAGAATAGGCAAATATTTAGAGAAAGTAGATTGGTGGCTACCTAGGGCTGGAGAACAGGGAATTAATGCTTAATGGATACGGGTTTTCCGTTTGGGGTGAGGAACGTGTTTTAGAAACAAATAGTGGTGATGGCTGCACAACATGGTGGATGTAATTAATGTTACCGAACTGTACACATAAAAATGGTTGAAATGTTTTGTTATATATACTCCACCACAATAAAAAAAAATTTTTTTAATAAAATAAGGTCACTATTAGACCGGCTGCTAGATCTGTTAATGCTTTAAGAAATGAGTATATATGATATTAAAAACAATTATGGAAAAGGCATTTTTTGTTTGTTTTTTAAGAAACACTGAGAGTAAATAAGTTTGGGGGGAAAAAAAGAAAAAAAAAACAAACCCAGGTGTGACGAAGTGTGATGAAAAGGTGCCATCATGGGATAGTAAATCAGAATGGTTTACCCTGAGGTCAGCCTATTATCTGGGAAGGGCCCTTACAGAGGGTGGTATGTTGGCTCAGGCTGAGGATGGGCCAGAGTTCAGAGACTTGGCAGAAGGACAAAAGCTTAACCAAAGTTTGGTTAGGAAGCACTTTTTTCTGATTAATCGGTGGGGACAAGCCATTCAGTTACTCATTTATGAAGCAAGGAATGGGAATTTGAAGGATCTGTGCCTGGCCTAAAGGAGCCCTGATGGTACAGTGCTGAAGCACTTGGCTGCTAACTGAAAGGTCAGCAGTTGGAACCCACGAGCCAGTCTCAGATATGGCAGTCTGCTTCCTTAAAGACTAACCCCTTGCTGTCGAGTCGATTCCAACTCATAGTGACCCTATAGGACAGGGTAGAACTGTCCCATAGGGTTTCTAAGGCTGTAATCTTTACAGAAGCCACATCTTTCTCCCCTGGAGTGGCTCATGGGTTTGAGCCGCCCACCTTTAATTTAGCACCCAAGGGCTTAACCACTGTGCAACTAGGGCTTGTTGGTAAAGATTTAAAAAAAAAGATTACAGCCTTGGAAACCCTATGGGGCAATTCTACTGTGTCCTGTAGGGTCACTATGAGTTGGAATTGACTCAATGACAATGGTTTGGCTTTTGCTATCTGGCCTTGTCATAAACAAGGGGGTATCCCTGAGTCTTATCTAAGTCATATGGGAAAGGTGTTTTGTTTTTTTTTTTTTTTTTTGCAGTAAGCCATTTCCTTGAACACAAAAGGTGGGGGGATTTCTTTAACCATAGCTGTTTTCCAGTATCACTGGATTCAGGTAAAATTCAACACTAAGAGTATAAAATGGTTTTGCATTAATGTAATCCATCACATAAATAAAACAAAAGACAAAAACCACATGATCTTATCAATAGATGCAGAAAAGGCATTTGACAAAGTTCAACACCCATTTATAATAAAAACTCTTACCAAAATAGGAATTGAAGGAAAATTCCTCAACATAATAAAGGGCATCTATGCAAAGCCAACAGCCAATATCACTCTAAATGGAGAGAACCTGAAAGCATTTCCCTTGAGAACGGGAACCAGACAAGGATGCCCTTTATCACCTCTCTTATTCAACATCGTACTTGAAGTCCTAGCCAGGGCAATTAGGCTAGACAAAGAAATAAAGGGTATCCGGATTGGCAAGGAGGAAGTAAAACTATCACTATTTGCAGATGACATGATCCTATACATGGAAAACCCTAAGGAATCCTCCAGAAAACTACTGAAACTAATAGAAGAGTTTGGCAGAGTCTCAGGTTATAAAATAAACATACAAAAATCACTTGGATTCCTCTACATCAACAAAAAGAACACCGAAGAGGAAATAACCAAATCAATACCATTCACAGTAGCCCCCAAGAAGATAAAATACTTAGGAATAAATCTTACCAAGGATGTAAAAGACCTATACAAAGAAAACTACAAAGCTCTACTACAAGAAATTCAAAAGGACATACTTAAGTGGAAAAACATACCCTGCTCATGGATAGGAAGACTTAACATAGTAAAAATGTCTATTCTACCAAAAGCCATCTATACATTTAACGCACTTCCGATCCAAATTTCAATGTCATATTTTAAGGGGATAGAGAAACAAATCACCAATTTCATATGGAAGGGAAAGAAGCCCCGGATAAGCAAAGCATTACTGAAAAAGAAGAAGAAAGTGGGAGGCCTCACTCTACCTGATTTCAGAACCTATTATACAGCTACAGTAGTCAAAACAGCCTGGTACTGGTACAACAACAGGCACATAGACCAATGGAACAGAATTGAGAACCCAGATATAAATCCATCCATGTATGAGCAGCTGATATTTGACAAAGGCCCAGTGTCAGTTAATTGGGGAAAAGATAGTCTTTTTAACAAATGGTGCTGGCATAACTGGATATCCATTTGCAAAAGAATGAAACAGGACCCATACCTCACACCATGCACAAAAACTAACTCCAAGTCGATCAAAGACCTAAACATAAAGACTAAAACGATAAAGATCATGGAAGAAAAAATAGGGACAACCCTAGGAGCCCTAATACAGGGCATAAACAGAATACAAAACATTACCAAAAATGATGAAGAGAAACCAGATAACTGGGAGCTCCTAAAAATCAAACACCTATGCTCATCTAAAGACTTCTCCAAAAGAGTAAAGAGACCACCTACAGACTGGGAAAGAATTTTCAGCTATGACATCTCAGACCAGCGCCTGGTCTCTAAAATCTACATGATTCTGTCAAAACTCAACCACAAAAAGACAAACAACCCAATCAAGAAGTGGGCAAAGGATATGAACACACATTTCACTAAAGAAGATATTCAGGCAGCCAACAGATACATGAGAAAATGCTCCCGATCATTAGCCATTAGAGAAATGCAAATTAAAACTACGATGAGATTCCATCTCACACCAACTAGACTGGCATTAATCCAAAAAACACAAAAGAATAAATGTTGGAGAGGCTGCGGAGAGATTGGAACTCTCATACACTGCTGGTGGGATTGTAAAATGGTATAACCACTTTGGAAATCCATCTGGCGTTATCTTAAACAGTTAGAAATAGAACTACCATACAACCCAGAAATCCCACTCCTGGGAATATACCCTAGAGATACAAGAGCCTTCACACAAACAGATATATGCACACCCATGTTTATTGCAGCTCTGTTTACAATAGCAAAAAGCTGGAAGCAACCAAGGTGTCCATCAACGGATGAATGGGTAAATAAATT